>NC_064922.1:926983630-927583630 GCF_023897955.1 Schistocerca gregaria | reverse complement strand
TAAATTGTTGTAATGGTATAAATTACTTTGATTGCCGTTAGCGGCGTGTTTTAAAAGGTAGTTTATTGCCGTACTGCTAGCTTCTGTGTTTTTTTAAAAATAAATTTAAGGTGCACTATTGCTATAAATTACTTGTTTGCCGTTAGCGGCGTGTTTAAAAGGCTGTTTATTGCCGTACTGCTAGTTTCTGTAAGATACGAATAAAACATTTGTCAAAATCTCAACTCGACGGTAAACTACCAGAAATTTGGCCCCGTTTCCCAACTTGAGGTGTGGCTTGTAGTAACCGTAACCACTGTGTGTGTCAGTTAGTTTATTCAGTCAGTACTTCGTAATTGATCTCAAGTCTGACGACTTATAGTTTCTGTAAGACAGTTCGATCTGAATAAATGTTTCAGTAACTAACTGAAGTACTGTGACTGCTACTATTTCAAATAACAAAACAGTTGGGTACGTTGCGCCGTCTGCGAGTTTATTAGTACTGAAGGTAGCCAATCAGGCCGTTATGCGTGCAAATTCAGGCCACTCTCCAGACACAATTACTGTTACTTGTTCTCACAGCGTAGGTGGCAGCGCCCGGGTTCCATCCTTACTACCGTCCCATGACCCATTTTTGTACACCTCTCTTGATCGATTTTAGGAAATCAAACCAAGGACACGTTTGGCGACGACGTGTCTGGCGGGCCGCTTTAATTTGCGCTCGCAACGGACTGATTGGCTAACTACGATGCTAATTAACCCGAAAACGCAACAATCGAATGATTTTCTTAACAACTATTTCTCAGCACAATCTACCATGTAACACCCTTACAAGCTCTTCAGACTGTTTCTGACCACACTGTATGGAGTTATTCCATCAAGAAGGGACAGGAGAATCAGCTAACGTGAATATTAATTCCGGGTTTGTTCCCGAGGCGAGTGTGCACAGAAAACAGCCTGAAAGGTGAAATTAGCGGAAAAAAGTCGCCAAGACCTAGCAGCCTGTCGTCATAGAGCAATTCCTTTACAACATGTTATAAAAGGAATCACTTACGCTGTTCACAAAAGTTATCGTGTTAGATGCTTTAATATGAAGAGAGAGAAAAATACAAGCGACTGGTAACAATTACTACGTAAGAAGGAGGTGTTTTCTTCTTTACTTTCGGTAACATTTTTGTTAATGACGAAAAGTAGAAATACTTTTGATTCCAATCGAACGTGCTTTGATTTGTCCTGTTTTTTAACGAAGTCACGTCATGACTAAACTGTACCTGATAAACAGAACAGAGGACAAATATGGACTCAGTCCCAAAGACTCTACTGAATTAGGCTATTAGCTAGGGAAAAGGAATATAGAAATCTGTTTTTCGTTGACCTGTGTAATGTTTGTAGCTCATTGTGGCTATGTGCAGACGACTAATTTGTATAGACGGAAGTCTCGTATCTATTAATTTCATCCAAGTACAGAAGACGGTACTGCAATAGAAGTAAATAGTGGTATGCTTCAACGTAAGTAAATGTAATGAAGCATGAGAAAATATGTGTAAATACACGACATCGTTTCGCAGTGTTTTGTGATGGACGACGATACAAATGTAGCAGATGCCAGAAAGAGATTTATCAGATACATCCTAAGTGTAATTTAGCCCTGAAAGTGGTCGCTAACAAATCTATCTCTTCATCCTGTGACGTCCCAACATTCCTCTGGTTAAACAACTTGTCCATGTGGTCAATTACCAAAGGATTTCGGAAGCAAGCCCATCGGTTCCAGATACTGCCGAATCGAAATGGGGAAACATGTGCAACTCATTACTGTGAATGGCAACAACAGTCACTCAACTAGGACAATATATTTGATATATTATTATTAATGAATAAAAGGCTTAAAGCTGGTAGTGATCTTTCACGGAAATAAATATTTACGGTGACTGGATTATTTAGTTGCTTGAAATGAACCTGCATAATTTTGAAATAGTACAGTCGCCAATCCAACTGGACAAACGTCACTACAAAATTAGTTGGTTACAGCAGTGACGTAGGTAATATGTAGCTGTATGTAAAACTCGGTTACATAATTCTGTAACATGCAGTACAATAAAACACAGTGTGTGACAATGGAACTATCTTGAACACGGCAAAACATAGAGGCCACAGCACACTAACACTTACCTTTATAAATTCTTTTACATGCATTAAGCACAACATAAAAATAAACCTTTCAATCCACTGAAACTCACCAAGAAAGATTTTGTTGTTGTTGTTGTTGTTGTGGTCTTCAGTCCTGAGACTAGTTTGATGCAGCTCTCCATGCTACTCTATCCTATGCAAGCATCTTCGTCTCCCAGTACTTACTGCAACCAACATCCTTCTGAATCCGCTTAGTGTATCCATCTCTTGGCCTCCCTCTACAATTTTTTCCCTCCACGCTGCCCTACAATGCTAAATTGGTTATCCCTTGATGCCTCAGAACATGTCCTACCAACTGGTCCCTTCTTCTTGTCAAGTTGTGCCACATATTTCTCTTCTCCCCAATTCTATTCAATACCTCCTCATTAGTTATGTGATTTACCCACCAAATCTTCAGTATTCTTCTGTAGCACCACATTTAGAAAGCTTCTATTCTCTTCTTGTCCAAACTATTTATCGTCCATGTTTCGCTTCCATACATGGCTACACTTCATACAAATACTTTCAGAAACGACTTCCTGACACTTAAATCTATGCACGATGTTAACAAATTTCTCTTCTTCAGAAACGCTTTCCTTGCCATTGCCAGTCTACATTTTATGTCCTCTCTACTTCGACCATCATCATTGATTATGCTACCCAAATAGCAAAACTCCTTTACTACTTTAAGTGTCTCATTTCCTAATCTAATTCCCTCGGCATCACCCGACTTAATTCGACTACATTCCATTATCCTCGTTTTGCTTTTGTTGATGTTCATCTTATATCCTCCTTTTAAGACACTGTCCATTCCGTTCAACTGCTCTTCCAAGTCCTTTGCTGTCTCTGACAGAATTACAATGTCATCGGCGAACCTCAAAGATTTTATTTCTTCCCCATGGACTTTAATACCTACTCCGATTTTTTCTTTTGTTTCCTTTACTGCTTGCTCAATATACAGATTGAATAACATCGAGGAGAGGCTACAACCCTGTCTCACTGCCTTCCCAAACACTGCTTCTCTTGAATGCCCCTCGACTCTTATAACTGCGGTGTGGCCGTGCGGTTCTAGGCAATTCAGTCTGGAAGCGCGTGAGCGCTACGGTCGCAGGTTCGAATCTTGCCTCGGGAGTGGATGTGTGTGATGTCCTTAAGTTAGTTAGGCTTAAGTAGTTCTAAGTCTAGGGGACTGATGGCCACAGATGTTAAGTCCCATAGAGCGCAGAGCCATTTTTTTCTTATAACTGACATTTGGTTTCTGCACAAATTGTAAATAGCCTTTCGCTCCCTGTATTTTACCCCTGCCACCTTTAGAATTTGAAAGACAGTATTCCAGTCAACATTGAAAGATAAACTTTTGGAAACAACGCTGAAATACGGCCATAATTCAGGACACAGAACGAAATGCAAATTTCTTACGTTGTTTAACTTTCTGAATGGCAATATTATAATTAAATTAAATGATCACTTATCAAACAAAATGATACGAGGTTGAAGGTTGTTATTACTCAAACTGACTGTTAGTTAATTTAGATTTACTCATGAATTTCTCAAAGGGATTGAGGAATTTGGTATAATTCTCTGACTTCTGTTAGTGTTTTAAGGTAACAATATAATCTATCACACACAATCTGCACTGACACAAAAGACTGTATTAAAGAAAACTACTATTTTCCAAAGAGTCACTTGAAAATGTAGATTAAATTGCTTATTACTTTAAGCATTACTCTTATACCTTTTAATGTCTTAATCTGTGGAGAGGTTTATAAGCACCAACCAAGGTCCATTACTATTTCACATCTGCTCTTTGCGACACCCTAATAATATTGTGTAATTGCGTTAACTAATATCTGAGTTTTGGCCTTTGCGCACAGCGACCCACGAGCGCAAGTCTTGCGAGAGAAACGCATTTTGTTAACTCTCGTCTTCCATGTATGAGCCCAATCGACGGCTCAAACCTTCTGTTAATGTTAAGTCCAATGGCCGGATCCCGACTCTACAATCAGCGGGCCCATCCTCACATGGCACTTTCCAAAGTCGTTGTTAGAAAGACGTATCAGTTCCAACCTTTACAGCTTTCTTTGTCCTATGATTACAGCAGTTACGTATTAACTTTATAAGCTTTGATTGGTTCAGATGCTTCAAATCGCTCTGAGCACTATGGGACTTAGCATCTGAGGTCATCTGTCCCCTAGAACTTAGAACTACTTAAACCAAACTAACCTAAGGACATGACACACATCCATGTCAGAGGCAGGATTCGAACCTGCGACCGTAGCAGTCGCGCGGTTCCGGACTGAAGAGCCTAGAATCGCTTGACCACCGCGGGCGGCTATAAGCATTGAATTTTTTTTATTAACGCGTATCCAGAATGCACAAAAAACAGTCTAACTTTGTTGCTTTATTCACTGGTGTGAAAAACGTAAGACGAAAGTAACTTATACGCGATATATTACAGCCGATTGATATAGCTCGATTAAATTGGTACCAGACATAGAAAGAGCTGCTACAGTTCAGTACAGAATGTAACTGGAAGAAATACACAACGAGACGAACAAAAATTATACTTTTATCCAATGACAATAATAACAATGAAGCCGCGATTCTATGATGGCTCCCTGAACTTTGCAAACAGGAAGACAGGTTCTTAACAAGGTGTGTGCTCACCATGGACGACAGTGCTTTCTGTGCAGTGTATTGCCATGCTGGTCGTAAGGTTAGCAAGGATTTCCTGTAGCAGAGCGCTCTATTTCTCCACAAGTGCGGTTGAGAACAGGTAAATGGTTGTTGATGCGTGTGGACGTGTTGCAATAAGTCTCCCTAACGCATGCCACATGTGCTCAATAGGATTTAAGTCGGGGGAACAGGCAGGCCACTACATTACCAGAATATCCTCTCGTTCCAAGAGTACTCAAATGGTTCAAATGGCTCTGGGCACTATGGGACTTAACATCCGAGGTCATCAGTCCCCTAGACTTAGAACTACTTAAACCTAACTAACCGAAATAGATCACACACATCCATGCCCGAGGCAGGATTCGAACCAGCGACAGTAGCGGCAGTGCGATTCCGGACTGAAGTGCCTAGAAACGCTCGGCCACAGCGGCTGGCTAAGAGTACTCCATCTAGGCTGTTCGATATGGTGGCGCACTGTCATCCATAAAAATGAAGCCAGGGCCGAATGCACCTCTGAAAAGATAACAATAACGTTGGCTGTGAGTGTTCAATGATTTGTAGGTCAGTACGTGCCTGCCACATTTTGGCTCCCCATACCGTAACACCTGGACCATCGAAGCGATCATATTGGACAATGCTGTAAGTGCCCTCACGTAGAGGGGGTAGGAGGGGGAGGGGGGGGGGGGGGTAGTGAACACGTAATGCATCCAGAAATTCTGTGGAAGAAGATCGTTTTAGTGTTCCAGGTGTTATGGTGTGGGGAGGCGTAGAGACGCATCGGCGAACTGACTTCCAAATTTCTGAACATACTGCACTCACCAGTGGACGCTATTGAGACATTTCACTGTTTCCCCACGAGCTTCTTTCAGTGGTGCATTCGACCCAACAACATTCATCACAGAAGGACTCAATAAACACCGAAGGGGGACACCATAAGGAAGGCCCTGAGTGGTGTGGAGAGCTATATTCTCCAAAAAATTTCGGTACCAGTAAAGAAACGGTTTGCTTTCTCAGAAAAACACAGATGTGTATAGAGAAGAGCTGACAGTCTTTGTTTTGAATGGAACGATAATAGTCGATGATGGGTAAGTGATTTTGAGACACTAAGTGGTGTACGTAACACAGTGTACCGTGAATTGTGGATTGCAGGTGTTAATGCAGTTACATTAAACCAGAGTATTTTGTTGTTGTTGTAATGATCAGCATACTCACAGAATAAACACCCCTGCCAAGCTTCTTATTGTATAGAAATAATTTAATTGCCTGCCTGTAACAATGGCGTCAGTAACAGCGTTTTACGCGTTTTTTGTTGTGAAACTTTCCGGCCGCTGAACAAGGACTTGAGCGCGGAATCTTGCTTTTCGCGAGCAAGTCTCTCGCTGGCTGTGAGTTATCCAGGTACTATCTACGACACGTCCTCATAACTCTGCTTCCGCCAGTACCTCATTCTACATTCCAAACTTCACAGAAGTCTTTCTGCTCACCTTGCTGTAATAAAAGTGGAACACAGGTACTGGCGGAAGAGAAGATCTATGTGCGAGTTGTGATGCGTGCAGGGGAAGCTCAGGTGGTAAGAGCTTACTCATGTAAGACCGAGTTCCAGGTTCGACTGCCCGTCCAGCACACATTTTTAATCCGCCAGGTAGTTTCTGTCAGAGACAGCAAAGGACTTGGAAGAGCAGTTGAACGGAATGGACAGTGTCTTGAAAGGAGGATATAAGATGAATATCAACAAAAGCAAAACGAGGATAATGGAATGTAGTCGAATGAAGTCGGTTGATTCTGAGGGAATTGGATTAGGAAATGAGACACTTAAAGTAGTAAAGGAGTTTTGCTATTTGGGGAACAAAATTACTGATGATGGTCGAAGTAGAGAGGACATGAAATGTAGACTGGCAATGGCAAGAAAATCGTTTCTGAAGAAGAGAAATTTGTTAACATCGAGTAAAGATTTAAGTGTCAGGAAGTCGTTTCTGAAAGTATTTGTATGGAGTGTAGCCATGTATGAAAGTGAAACATGGACGATAAAAAGCTCGGACAAGAAGAGAATAGGAGCTTTGGAAATGTGGTGCTACAAAAGAATGCTTAAGATTAGATGGGTGGATGACATCACTACTGAGGAGGTATTGAATAGAATTGGGGAGATGAGTAATTTGTGGCACAACTTGACTAGAAGAAGGGATCGGTTGGTAGGGCATATTCTGAGGCATCAATGTGTAACCTCCCCCTCACTTATCGACATTAATGACTGTAAAAAGTAAACCGCGTGTACCTAATGGAAATTTGGGAAAAGCAATCGTCACCGAAGTAAATCTGTCAGTAAAAAGGGAGAAAGGGTTACATCCAAAAGAAAGGAAAAATGCAAATGAAGCTGGTGGAAATTAATTTTGAAAAGGGGTTAACTTAATAAAGAAAGTAAATGTACGGTCGTTACGTTAACAATTAACTGGCGTTAATTAGATATTTGAGATTTTGGGAAAATTACGGTCGCCAGTCCTATGGACAACTACTATAATAACTGAAAAAGAAAGATTATTGCAGATATAATTAACACCAGGAACGTGGCAACTGAAGGTTGACATGTGTTGTGTGAAAAGTGAATGTTTGTCATAAGTAATAAATTTCGCTACACTCTGACTTAATTTAGCAAAAGAATTAATGAAACTGGAAAATTGAAAGTTAATTTAGTGACTGAAATTAATAGTGAGCTTTGTTTCTGAAGCACTACGAAATTCAGTAAAATAAGCTTAGTCTTGGGCTACCTCAATAATCATCTCAAAAGCTACTTGAATCTACGCAATTTAGAAATAAGAGATTTAACTTTGAACTTGAATTAAATGATTCTAAACAATTAACAATAGTAAAATTTAGTACATACCAAGCTCAGCTGCAGTCAAGGGTAAGCTAAAATATGGTAACAAAACTCGCACTCTTAATTCGTGCTTGTGTAATCTAAATATTGTAGCCAGCTATGAAAACCTTGACTGAACTTTGAAATTAAAGCAGTGAAATCGAATGATATTACTTTAATGCTGGCGTTTGAATTTCAACGACACTCGGGTTCATTCCGGAAAAGGAAGGGACCCTGACTGGTAATACAGCTGGGACAATGAGCAACAAAGGTTCATGCTAAGTTGCTGTAATTTTGTGAGGCAAATGGAACAATTTTAAAAGCTGAGGTCTGCCATACAGTTCTAAAACTCTACGTGCTTCCAGTCTTCCTTGTTGGTTGATAGAAGGTTTGAAGCCGTCGATCGAGGAGGTGGCGACAATCACTCATTGTCGTCCGTCACCATTGCAGAAGCTGGATGTTGGCGCGCCTTCTTCTCGACACGGTCTCCAGCCGAAACGGGCTCTTGATGTGTGCCAGCTAACTCTTCCCGTCCGCGACACCATGTCAGAAACTATCATAGATAGTCGAGCGCAATTACATGCTGCCCCAAAAGCGCGGCAACTCGCGGGAGCGTCACACAACACACCTGCTCCACTGCCCTACTCCAGCCAGACTCTGCTTTGCCCGCGCTCCACGCGGCAGAGTTAACACTACCAAAGATCCTAAACACTTTGGTTCTCCACACGACCTATCGATGTAATCATTCGAGAGCATAGTTCTCCCTAGGCCAGGCCCAGCGTAAAAATACAAATAATATTTACAAAACAAATCAATTAGACATCGATATAAATGCATAAAAATATATATACAAATTGTAAAACAATCACAATACACAAAGACACAGAAATGTCATATCTTCAGGTAACAAAATAAGGAAGAAATTTATAGTACAATAGATGGAAATAGGAGGATATGTAATTCCAGCATTACAAAGGGATCGCCAGTTTAGTATTGGAGGGCAGTGTGAAGGGTAAAAGTCGTAGAGGGAGACCAAGAGGCGAATACACTAAGCATATTCAGAAGCATGTAGGCTGCAGTAAGTACTGGGAGATGAAGCAGGTTGCACTGGAATAGAGTAGCATGGAGAGCTGCATCAAACCAGTCTCAAGACTGAAGACCACAACAACAACAACAACAGGTAGTTTCGAAATGGCGCACGTGTCTTTGCAGACTGACAGTTTCTTTCCGGCTTTTCTGTTCCTTTCTCCATGACTGGAGTTTTAGTCCTGACGTCAAGCACTCCAAATAAGCGCGATACACTAATAGTTTTCTCTGCTTTATGTCTACAGGCCAACATCAGGGGCGCCCTGCTAATGCTACAACAGCCGTCGATAACGACGGGCTTCATGCTCGACTACTGCATCGGCCCCTTCGTGTCGTACACTACGCTAGCGGCCATAGGGCTGGCTGTGCCTCTCCTGTTTATGGTGACCTTCTTCTGGGTGCCAGAGTCGCCCTACTACCTGCTGGCCAAGGGCAGGGATGAAGACGCCGAAAGCTCCCTCCGGCGGCTGCGAGACGACGACAGTGATATCTCTTCTGAGCTTCAGAGGATGAAGGTACACGCTTTACACAATCTGTACTAACTGCATCTCCAACGTAATCTTTCTCGAACCTTGCAAGACACTGTGGCTACAATTGTCATCTTAAACGTGCGTAGTTTTGCTTACCAGTCTTCAGATTCATCCTCTCCCCCCTTTTCCAGATTCCTTAATATCTCTCCCTTATTTTCTGTAGGTCATGCATATAAATCAAAATCACACATAAGACATAAAAAGTATATTTTTACAAGAGAAAAAGACTACGAAATTGCCTTACCTCAGGTAGTGATTTAGAATAAAAAATTAGTGTCACTAAATATCCAATACTGGCCATTAAAATTGCTACACCACGTAGATGACGTGCTACAGAGGCGACATTTAACCCACAAGAAGCAGATGCTGTGATATGCAAATGATTAGCTTTTCAGAGCATTCACACAAGGTTGGCGCCGGTGCCTACACCTACAACGTGCTGACATGACGAAAGTTTCCAACCGATTTCTCATACAGAAACAGCAGTTGACAGGCGTTGCCTGGTGTAACGTTGTTGTCATACCTCGTGTAAGGAAGAGAAATGCGTACCATCACGTTTCCGACTTTGATAAAGGTCGGATTGTAGCCTGTCGCGATTGCGGTTTATCGTATCGCGACATTGCTGCTCGCGTTGGTCGAGATGCAATGATTGTTAGCAGAATATGGAATCGGTGGTTTCAAAAGGGTAATATGGAACGCCGTGCTAGATCACAACGGCCTCTTATCACTAGCAGTCGAGGTGACAGGCATCTTATCCGCATGGCTGTAACGGATCGTGCAGCCACGTCTCGATTCCTCAATCAACAGATGGGGACGTTTGCAAGACAACAATCATTTGCACGAACAGTTCGACGACGTTTGCAGCAACATGGATTATCAGCTCGGAGACTATGGCTGCGGGTACCCTTGACGCTGCATCACAGACAGGAGCGCCTGCGATGGTGTACTCAACGATGAACTTAGGTGCACGAATGGCAAAACGTTTTGTTTTCGGATGAATCCAGGTTCTGTTTACAGCATCATGATGGTGACATCCGTGTTTGGCGACATCGCGGTGAACGCACATTTCAAGCGTGTATTCGTCATCGCAATACTGGCGTATCACCAGGCATGATGGTATGGGGTGCCCTTGGTTACACGTCTCGGTCACCTCTTGTTCGCATTAACGGCACTTTGAACAGTGGACGTTACATTTCAGACGTGTTACGACCAGTGGCTCTACCCTTCTTTCGATCCCTGCGAAACCTTACATTTCAGCGGGATAATGCACGAATGCATGTTGCAGGTCCTGTACGGGCCTTTCTGGATACAGAAAATGTTCGACTGCTGCCCTGGTCAGCACATTCTCCAGATCTCTCACCAATTAAGAACGTCTGGTCAATGGTGAACGAGCAATTGGCTCGTCACAATACGCCAGTCACTACTCTTGATGAACTGTGGTATCGTGTTGAAGCTGCATGGGCTGCTGTACCTGTACACACCATCCAAGCTCTGTTTGACCCAATGCCCAGGCGTATCAAAGCCGTTATTACTGCCAGAGGTGGTGGTTCTGGGTACTGATTTCTCAGGATCTATATACCCAAATTGCTTGAAAATGTAATCACATGTCAGTTCTAAAATTATATATCAGTCCAATGAATACCCGTTTATCATCTGCATTTCTTCTTGGTGTAGCAATTTTAATAGCCAATAGTGTATAAATCCAGAGAAGTGAAGCATGGTAAACCCGAAAGCTGTAAAAGAAATATGGAATGTTCGGAAATTTCCTTTACAAGTTTCTAAATGTTCTAGAGGGGACTGACCACGTACTGCACAGGAACCCATGTCCGGAAATCTACCGTTTCCGCTGTAGAGACGTTTGAAAACATGTTTGCTCCGTAGGTATGCAATAGGACTGTCACGGTGGGTGGTGGTTACGTCAACTCGTTTCCTGTTAAAAATATTTTTTACTCACTCCCCTCTACAAGTCCTGGAAGTTTGTAGCGGGACTTTTTGAATGCCCTATATTTCAAATAAGCTTTCCCAAACAGAAACAAAGAATGAAATGAAGACACTCTAATATCCTACCACTTCAGCGATATGGAGAAGGACTCGAATAACGCCGATAATATTTATACAGCTCCAATGTTTAAATGTTTGTGAACTGTTGAGGTTATCGGTCCCTAGACTTACACACTACTTAAACTAACTTATGCTAAGAACAACACACACATCTATGCCGAGGGAGGACTCAAACCTCCGTGACATGTGTCCTTAAACCACGCGGCCACTTCGCGCGGCATTTATACAGCTCACACCCCCTCAACTCACGGCTGGGGGTCGCATTAAACACTGACCTCTATCCGCCGCGAAACTGAATGTCGCTTGCTGGCGTTGGGGATTCAGGACGCGTTGAGGAAAGCATATAGTCGGATCAGAGAACGGGAATCGTTCTATGGACGGCACGGGCTACAAATGGGAAAATACAAGGCCTCTGATCGAATGCGGCAGAGGGCCCCCTCTACAAGCCTTTTCTATTGGGGCTCCCAACCTCACATGTCAGACTCACCGCGTCTAACTTTTGTGACCAGACCTTCAAGTCACTGCTGAAGATGGTATCTCGACAGCCAGAGCAGTACAAGCGGCAGTGCCGCAGGGGTTTATCCTTGGACCCCTTCTGCACTCCCTGTATGCCCCCACGTCCCAAAGACAGAGAGGTTATTGTTGGCACGACACCTCGTTCTACGCTCGCTCTGTGAGAACTGACATCGTACATCGCCGATTGCAGAAGGCATGCGCCGTTCTGGAGGCATGGGCCACCAAGTGGCGCCTGAAGCGTGAAGCCACGAAACCAGGCCTAAGTGTTCCGGAGCGCACCGCTCAATGAAAGTTATTACGACCCTTACATGTTGCCACGTTGACCCCAACGACACAGTCAGTTACGACTGCAGTGGACACGCCATAATTGATATTAGACCATGCGTCAATGGGAACGTGCCGTCCGGTCGGATTAATCACTTTTATTGTTGCACCAGGTCGATGGTTGTATTTCGACACGCCTTCATCAAGGCGAGCGGGTGTTCGAAATAAGCAACAAGCCACTGACGCAAGGCTGTGGGTATGCATTTGGGGGTAACCATCTATTCTTTCACAGGACCTGTGGTAGTAATCAAAGCACCTGTTCTTGCTAATGTCTACGTCGAAGGCGATGGCATCTTCCAACAGGATAAGTGTCTGTGTCACATGGCCAGAATATTACTATAGTGGTTGGAAGAATATTATAGCGAACTCATGTCGATGTCCTGGCCACCAAATTCGCCTGATCTGAAGCAGATGGAACACATATGGGGCACTATTCAGAGGTAGCTTCTCGACCGCAAACCACCGGCTCGTAATGTACGTGTGTTGCATGACCTGTGCGTAGACATCTGGTGCCACATACCTCCAGAACACAACCAAGGATTCGTTAAACCCATGACACATACTTTCGTTGCAGCAATGCATTCCAAATGAGGACCAGCGCGCTCTTAACCAGGTGGTCATAATGGTTTGGGTCTAGAGGGTAGTTTTCTACAGGGAATGTATGTCCAGTAACGCACCGGCTGAAGTTTTGGCCCGGTCACACTTCTCCTCATATATCGAATGTTACCATATGTTTGATGTACTTAGCTCGTGGCTCCTGAAGAAGAGCTGCAACCTTTCCAGTAGTTGGAGGGGCGAACTGTCTGGGTGACACACTGAACTAGTCTTGTAACACCAGCCAAAACAGCCTCGCTGTGCTCATACTGTGAATGGCTAAAAGCAAGGTGAAACTACAGCTGATATTTTTATCCCCCGAGGGCATTCAACCCTGTTATATGGATTTATGATGATGGTATCCTCTTGGGTAAAATATTCCGGAGATAAAATGGTCCCCCATTCGAATCTCAGGATGGTGACTACTCAGGAGTCTGTCATCATCAGCAAACACAAAAACTGGCGTTCTGCTGGTAGGAGCGTGGCGTGCTGGATCTCTTAGTCGGTAAGATAGGTTGGAGAATTTAAAAAAAGAAACGCATAGGTTAAAGTTAGGTATAGTGGGAATTAGTGAAGTGCTCTGATAGGAAGAAGAGAACTTCTGGTTGGCTGAGTACATGACTATAAACACAAAATGGAATGCAGATATTGCAGGAGTAAGCCTTATCATGAAAAAATAGGAAGTCTGGTAAGCTAATATGAACAGGGTACGAAATGATTATCATTGTCAAAATAAAAACAAAGCCAATATCAGCCATAGTATAAGTGATAAACAGGCTGAAAGAACGTGTGATGTGAGAAAGGAAATTATTCAGATAGTTAAGGAAGAAGAAAATTTATTTGAGATAGGTGACTGCAACAGTAAGAAAAGGAAGAGAAAGAAAAATACAATATACAATATTTCACGGCTGGTGCTGATATCATTTAAAACTTCCTGGCTATTAGACCGTGGTCGATGTATAAAACCTTCTCCTAACTCCTACATTCAACAGAGAAAGCTGGGCTTACCAGCGATAATCTCGTTGCCGACGTCAGGTGGTAGAATATGGTGCCCTCTGCACTAATTATATATTCGGCGCCCCTCGAGTTCTGATTGCAGTTCGCCATTTTACCTCTGAAGATGTCTCCCGCAGTTAGAGAGGAAACGTTAGGAGAAAGTTTTATTCATCGACCATTGCCTAATAGCCCGAAAGCTGTAAGTGAGGTGAGAAGGAAAAATAGTAGAAGAACATGGACTACCGTACTCGTAAAGGAATGACAGAGGAAGCCAGCTGGTAGACCTTTGCATAATGCGTACTTTACTCGGAACTAACACTTTTTTTTAAGAAATACGAAAAAAGGCTGTGTACTTGGAAGAGACCTGCGGATTCTAAACGGTAACATATTACCTCGAACAGATAAGGACTGTGATCGTAATTTATTCATTATGAACCGCAGATATTGAATTTATCTGACGAAAGGAAAACATATAAAAATACAGAAAATTAAGCAGGCGAAAGAGAATACAGACGTCTAAAAATGAGACTGACAGACTGTGCAGAATGGATAAGCATTAATGGATAGAGGACAAATGCAAGGGTGTAGAAACATGCGTAACTAGGGTAAAGATAGGTGCTGCATATATGAAAATTCAAGAGACCTTTCGTGAAAAGGGAGAATGCTGTATTAATATGAAGAGCTCATATGGGAAGTCAATAATAAGTAATGCAAGGAAAACTGAAACATGGAAAGATTACATAGACCGTTTATATTACAGTGTCTGTAAAACGTACAAAACTTGAGGACGTTATTATAAAAAAGGAAGACGAAGTAGGTAAAGACAAAGGCGGTGCAAGAAGAATTTGGCAGGGCATTGAAAGAGCCAAGTGGGAATAAGGTCTGTGGAATAGACGACGTTCTCTCAAGAATGATTGAGATTCTGGGGAAAGACAGCCAGAACAAAATTATTCTACCTCATGTGCAGGATATATGAGACAGCGAAATACTCTCAGACTTCAGGAAGAACGTAGTAATTTCGGTTCCCAGAAGGAAGGTGCCGACAGTCGTAAATCCTACCCAAACGTCAGTGTAATACCGTAAGTTATGGTTTCAAAATATTGTCACAAATTATTTTCAGAAGAATGGAAAAACCAGCAGGAGCCGACATCGGGGGAGGTCAGTTTGGTTTCCAGAGAGCTTTAGGAGTACGCGAGTCAATTCTGACCGCATGGTTTATCTTAGGTTACGTTCATTGATTTTCGGATTTAGGGAAAGCCTTTGACAACATTGAATGGACTATATTCTTGAAAATTGTGTTGGTGGCAGGGATAAAATTCAGGGAGCGAAGGCTTGTTTACTTTTTTTTTTACAGAAACCAGACTGTATTTATAATAGTTGAAAGGCATAAAAAGGAACCGAGGACTCAGCCTAGGCTGTTGTCAACCCTTAATGGTATTCAATCTGTACATGGAGAAAGTAGGAAAAGAAATAAAGGGAAGTGATTTTCGTGGAGAAGAAAAAAAACTTTGAGGTTTGACGGGAACATTGTAACCTTCTCAATGATAAGAAGCATTTCTGAAAAAACAGGAATTTATTAACATAAAATGTACATTTAAGCGTTAGAAAGTCTCTTATGAAGCCATGTGATAAACCTGTCACTTCATGGCCGGCCGTTGTAGCCGAGCGGTTCTAGGCGCTTTAGTCTGGAGCCGCGCGACCGGTACGGTCGCAGGTTCGACTCCTACCTCGGGCATGGATGTGTGTGATGTCCTTAGGTTAGTTAGGTTTAAATAGTTCTAAGTTCTAGGAGACTGATGACCTCAGATGTTAAGCCCCACAGTGCTCAGAGCCATTTGAACCACTTGTCACTTCACTGTTGCGGTTTTGTGGCTTTCATATTATTACTTTCTGAGAACATAGCTTATAACGACAATCGCTTTGATTTCGACGTTCATTAGATTTACAGTTCTCGCTATACGCCGAAAACAGTCCACTCACCAAACATTTTACTCCACTGTCCGAACAGCTTTCAAACCATTATTTTCGGATATAATAGATTATAACAAGAATAACTTTCATCTATCCCACCATTAAATTCAGAGTCAGTGCTGTGCATCGAGAGCAGCCTTCGTCGTACACCGAAAGCACAGTCCATCAAGCTGCTGCTACATATACGCCATTCCCTCGCTTACACACGATAATAATCTCTGTTCACTTCTCTCTGGCCTCTTTCTTTACCGTTGCACATAGCAAATATACAATTTTATGCACTTAGAAATGATATAAATTACATGTTAATATATGTGTAGGCATACAGGAAGAGAAATTTTCTGAATGTATTCTCAGTTCCATACTTTCTTTTATCAATTGAATCTTTGTAGGTCCAGAAACATTTTGAATTCTCAGACATCTATGAATTATATATGCAAACTGAAGCAACTAATGAAAATTTGTACCAAGGCCGGGATTCAAACCCAGGGCTCCTGCTCAGTAAATCATGGAATACTTCTAGATACGCTCAAGTACTATGGTATGAATGGGACAGCGGTCAGATGGTTTAAATCATACCTAACTGGAAGAGTGCAGAAAGCTGAAATAAGCAGTTCACATAATATGCGTGAAACAGGTGATTTATCAAACTGGGGAACAATCAAGAATGGATGGGGTGCCGCAAGATTCGGTCTTGGGTCCTCTGCTGTTCTTAATATACCGGTATATTAATGACTTGCCATTCTACGTTTACGAAGATGCAAAGCTGGTACTTTTTGCCGATGATACAAGTACAGCTATCACACCCAACAGACAAG
Source organism: Schistocerca gregaria (assembly GCF_023897955.1). Lineage (NCBI taxonomy): Eukaryota > Metazoa > Arthropoda > Insecta > Orthoptera > Acrididae > Schistocerca > Schistocerca gregaria. Next base: position 927,567,062 of record NC_064922.1, on the reverse strand, counting down.
AATTAACTGATGAAATTGTAAACGATGTTTTTCAGAATATCATTAAGTGTTGTCTGCAAATGGGCTCTCATTAAACTCTGACAAAATACAGTATATACAGTTCCACACAGTAAATGGAATGACACCATTAATAAATATAGGCTTCGATCAGATATTGGTAGCTAAGGCAAAATATTCAAAATTTCTAGGTGTTTTTTCAAATTCTAAAGGTGGCAGGGGTAAAATACAGGGAGCGAAAGGCTATTTACAGTTTGTACAGAAACCAGATAGCAGTCATAAAAGTCGAGGGGCATGAAAGGGAAGTAGTGGTTGGGAAAGGAGTGAGACAGCGTTGTAGCCTCTCCCCGATGTTATTCAATCTGTATATTGAGCAAGCAGTAAAGGAAACAAAAGAAAAATTTGGAGTAGGTATTAAAATTCATGGAGACGAAGTAAAAACTTTGAGGTTCGCCGATGACATTGTAATTCTGTCAGAGACGGCAAAGGACTTGGAAGAGCAGTTGAACGGAATGGACAGTGTCTTGAAAGGAGGATATAAGATGAACATCAACAAAAGCAAAACGAGGATAATGGAATGTAGTCAAATTAAATCGGGTGATGCTGAGGGAATTAGATTAGGAAATGAGACACTTCAAGTAGTAAAGGAGTTTTACTATTTAGGAAGTAAAATAACTGATGATGGTCGAAGTAGAGAGGATATAAAATGTAGACTGGCAATGGCAAGGAAAGCGTTTCTGATGAAGAGCAATTTGTTAACATCGAATATAGATTTATGTATCAGGAAGTCGTTTCTGAAAGTATTTGTTTGGAGTGTAGCCATGTATGGAAGTGAAACATGGACGATAACTAGTTTGGACAAGAAGAGAATAGAAGCTTTCGAAATGTGGTGCTACAGAAGAATACTGAAGATAAGGTGGATAGATCACGTAACTAATGAGGAGGTATTGAATAGGATTGGGGAGAAGAGAAGTTTGTGGCACAACTTGACTAGAAGAAGGGATCGGTTGGTAGGACATGTTTTGAGGCATCAAGGGATCACAAATTTAGCGTTGGAGGGCAGCGTGGAGGGTAAAAATCGTAGAGGGAGACCGAGAGATGAGTACACTAAGCAGATTCAGAAGGATGTAGGTTGCAGTAGGTACTGGGAGATGAAGCAGCTTGCACAGGATAGAGTAGCATAGAGAGCTGCATCAAACCAGTCTCAGGACTGAAGACAACAACAACAACATGCATTGATGAGGGGTTGAACTGGAAAAAACATACTCAAGATCTGCTGAATAGTTTGAGTTCAGCTACTTATGCTATTAGGATCATTGCAAGGTTTGGCGATATACATCTCAGTAAATTAGCTTACCACGCCTATTTTCATTCGCTGCTTTCGTATGGCATCATATTCTGTTCTGGGGTAACTCATTATTGAGTAAAAGAGTGTTCATTGCACAAAAGCGTGTAATCAGAATAATTTCCTGGAGCTCATCCAAGATCATCCTGCAGACACTTATTTAAAATAGCTAGGGATCTTCACTGTAGCCTCACTATATATATATATATATATATATATATATATATATATATATATATATATATATATATATATATATATATTGAAATTTGTTATTAACAATCCGAATTCAAAAGTAATAGCTGTGTACATGGCTACAACACTAGGAGAAAGGATGATCTTCACTACACAAGGTTAAATCAAACTTTGGTTCAGAAGGGGGTAAATTATGCTGCCACAAAAGTCTTTGGTCACTTACCTAATAGCACCAAAAGTCTGACAGATAGCCATATAGCATTTAAAGGGATATTAAAAGAATTTCTTAATGGCAACTCCTTCTACTCATTAGATGAATTTTAGGATGTACTAAGTTAGTAATTTCCCCACCGCCCACGCAAAAAAAATTAAAAATATTAAGTATCATGTAATATTTTGTGTAATGTAAAATCTTGTATAGAAACCTTTTATTAACCTGACACGTCCCACATCATTACGAAGTGTCGTATTCATGATCTATGGAACAAGTACTAATCTAATCTAATCTATATAGTACGTAGATGTGCTAACGACTACACCATTCTGGCACAGTGACTCTTCACAACTGCATGGACTAGCCTAACATGCCTCTCTCCTCAATCTAAATACCCACTCACCCCTCAGCCCACTTGATATCCTCCCAAAATTCGAACAGCATTGCCGAGGCTCTCCACGTCTACTGGAATAGCACCTCAGTATCGAACGAAACGGGGCATCCTGCCTGAAACCCAGACATAGGTGCTTTAATGAAATGATACTAGATGGCCTTGGCACAAATTTTCATTCGTCGCTTCAGTCTGTGTACGTACATCACACTTTCTTTTGTTCATAAATTTTCTAATAAGCAATCTGCCACGTATATACTGATACTTTCCACCACCAAGTAGCTATGGCTCTCATGGTCCTATAATGCCCGATAGCTAAATGGTAAAGGCAAGTCGATGGCGTAGAGCGCGTAACCGGACTATACTGGGCTGACTGTAGGTACTGTGCGGTCTTTCTTGCAGTGGCATTAGGAGGGCTGGGTGGCGAGTCTATCCCTCATGCTGCGTTGCACCTCCGGGGAAGATCCCCGGTACTAATTAGATAGTAAACTGAGTAGAGGGCTGGGCTGTCCTAGAGCGATTAAGATGATGAAAAAAGTCCTTCTCTGTCCATTATTGAACTCGTGACTTCCACGGGCGGAGTCGATGGTTCTGTCCTCTAGACCACCGGCCGAGTGATAAGTATATAAATAAATAGAATAAGGCGTTCATTTTATAAACTCTTTTCCAGACGTTATCCATTGCGTTCAACTACTGTTCCAATTCCTTTAACCTCTCATGCAGAATTACAATGTAATCGGTAAACCTTTAAGTTTTTATTTCGTCTCCCTGAACCTTAATTCCCTCTCCAAATTTCTCTTTAGTCTCCTTTAGTGCTTGCTTAATGTACCGATGGAATTACACAGGGGATAAGCTACAGCCATCTCGCTTTTTTTTTCAACTGTAGCTTCCCTTTCATGTCCTGCAGCTCTTATAACTGTTGCTAGGTATTCGTACAACTTGTAAATAAAGCTCAGCATATTGTATTTTATCTTTTTGTCTTCAGAATTAAAAGTGTGTTCCAATCAACACTTCCAGAAGCGTTCTTTAAATATACGAGTACTGTAGAAAAAGTTTGCCTGTGTGTAACCTACCTTGTAAAATAAATCGTAGGGTCAATATCGCATCGTGTGTTCCTGCGTTTTCTGCGTTCCAAACTAATCTTCCCCGATATCGGCCTCTACCAGTTTATCAATTCTTTAGTAAGTAATTCGTGTCAGTAATTTGAAACATGAATGATTAAACAGATGGGTCGGTAAAAGTCACACCTGTCAACACTCTCCTTTTTTGTGATTAGAATTATTACTTTACTTCTGAGGTTTTCTTCTTGTTTCATATATGCTACACACCAGGTGTAATTGTGTTGTCGCGGATGGCTGTCCTAAGGATCTCAATAATTTTGAGGGCATACCATCTACTCAAGGCGCCTTGTTCCCACTAAGTTTTTTCAGTGTTCCGTAAAATTCTTTTAGAAGAATCGTATCTCAACTCATTCCTCTTTTTCTTCTTCCTCAATTTATATAATACTATCTACAAGTCAATTGCCGTTGTATATCTGTACTACGCATGACTTCCACCTTTCAGACTCCCCTTTCTTGCTTAGTATTGGCTTAGCTCTTGATATTCATATAGCTGCTTCTCTTTTCTCTAAAGGTCTCTTTAGTTTTCCTATAGGCGGTGTCTACCTTTTCTCTAATAAAGCTCTCATCTATTATCGTCTATCCAATAGTGCTTCATTATTTTCTACTTTCTGTCAATCTCATTTTTCAGACCTATGTATTCCATTTTGCCAACTTCATTTGCTATATTTTTATATTGTCTCAGAGTGAATATTTCGTTTGTTTTCCAAGGGTATCCACTGGCTTTTGTCCTTTCACCTATTGATTCTCTGCTGCCCTGATTATTTGACCTCTGGAGGCTACCAACTGCTCTTTCATTGCGCTACGCACCGCTGTATCAGTCAGTCGATGCCTAATGCTTCCTTCGAAACTCTTAACAACCTCTGCTTATTTCAACTTATACAGGACCTGTCTCCTTAATTTCTTATTTTTGTGAATTTCTTCGGTATTTATTTGCAGTTCGTAACCTATAAGTTACGATCAGACTTCGTATCTGCCGCTGTAAACGTTCTGCACCTTAAAATCTGATTTCGAACTCCATGTACGAGGGATGGAACTTTAATAGTGGCAACTATTTATTTACAGCTATATCACCTTCTGCAGTCCCCTGACTTAAGCCATCGTGAGATCAACTCTATTTCTAAACTGAAGGAAACACTTCAAGCTATTCGCTTCAGAACAGCTACAAATTCGTCGGGTAACAGATCGCGCCGCTCGAACTGTCAACACAACTGGCACTGCTAAGTGTATCCTACGCCTTGCTAAGTTGGCGACGTTGCACCTCCCATCACACTGATCGTAATAGTACCTATAACGTGGGTCACTTCTGTCATCTTTCTTGTACTCATGGTTTAAAATTATACTTCTGCTATGTTTACATTAGTAAGCTACTGATTATGCTCCCTTCTTCGAGGTGCCCAGAAAGGACTCCCTTATTTTAGAATTAAATAATATGAAAACAAAGATCGATAGTTTGTTGTTAAAGCTGTAAGAATTTTATACACAGGTGTTTCGACGTAGTAGTACCTATAAATAATATCACGAAGCCTCTAGCGAACAGTTCCTACGCTGAAACGTGAAAGGAGGTTAGCATTCCGAAGGAAGAGATTGGAATCAGATTTTCCATTGAACAACGTGATATTTTATAGCTGTAATATCGCAACTTAGAATAGAGTATTACGGCAACAAGACGCAGATTAAAGCACGATGTAACGTTCCAAATAGACACTATGCGACAGCTACTCGAAAATCGAAACCTCTTCTCCGGATTCAAGCCGACAGGCAGCGTGGCTGACGATCTAATGGCTAATTCGGTCCCAAACCTAGTGCGGTTACTCTTGGAAATGTCACCACATTTTCTGTAATTGTTCAGCAACAGCCAAGGACATCCTTAAGAAGAACTGCAGCAGAGACTGTCTTCAAGCGTTCCAGAGAAACAGTTTACGCGGGTTTTCTCTCAAAATCCCGAGTCACCGAGTCATACCCTTACTGCCTGTGCGACAAAGGGACGACTTCGCGAAACAGATTGATAATGGAACATTTGATGTGGGGTCTGTATCATAGAGGAAGAGCATTTCCACCTGAATGGAGCCTCGAATAAACAAAACAAACGACTTTGGTGTTCCGAAAGTTCCAATTTGTGGGAAGCGAAACCACTGTGTTCTCCCACAGTCACTGTTTGGGCAGCAGGATGCAGGACAGGTATTACCCGGCTTTCCTTCATCAAAGAATCGAGTAATAGTGAACGTTACGTAACAGCTTCCGAACAGTTTGTCGCCACATAGCAAATGATGTAGGACCAACCAGGCACCAAACACTTCATCCGAGATGGGGGCACATCACATGATACCGAACAGGTGTTTCTCTTCCGGACTAATACTTCGCCAATAGAATCCCTCCTTCTAACTATTTTTTGTGGGGTACAATGAAAGACACTGACTGCCGGAACTATTCTACCAAGCTGGACGCACTTGAATCGTTAATCTCTCTTGCAGAGAACAAGCTTATTTATGCATCCTGATACGAGCTGTATAGCGTTCAGCACCATCTGGGAGCAGCTTTTGTAACTATTATTTCGAAACTTCCGCATAAAATTCTTACAGTTTTCACAATAAACGTACCGTTTTTTGTGTTCTTCTATCGATCTTTGTTTTCGGTTTATCAGAAAGAAAACAGAGGTTCTTTGCTGGACACCCTGTATGGCAGCATACCCTTTTCGTCATGAGTTTTGAGACCTGCTGACTGGGGCGACATGATGGTTTCTCCTTACAGGGAGCAGTGGAGGAGTCCAGGGAGAACGAGGCGTCGGTGCTGGACCTGTTTCGGTCCCGCAGGTGCCGCCGTGCGCTGGTCATCTCGCTAGGGGTGGTGTGCGCCGAGCAGCTGGCGGGCATCAACGCGGTGATCTTCTACAGTCAGAGCATCTTCGACGCCGCTGGCGGCGACGTGGACAGCCGTGTGGCGCCCATCATCGTCAACGGCACCATGCTGATTGAGTCGTGCATCACGCCCTTCCTGGTGGACCGCCTGGGTCGCAGGCCACTGCTCATCTTCTCCTCCACTGGCATGTCCGTCGCCCTGGTGAGCACTTGTCGCTTATTCATGTTTCACTGCTGTGATCATACAGCCGATCCTTATGGCACACGTTTAATTTGTACCTGTACCACTGCAGTAAACATTGGTGCACAGAAGAAAGGAGGTGGATGCCATTATGAGCTTAGGGTGCACTGTTATCAGATTTCTTCTCCCCTCCCCCAAGGTCAACACCTGCTCCTCCACCATCCTCCATCAATCCCCAAAAACATGGCAGATCTAGGGAGGAAGGAAGGGGAGGGGGGAAGAAGATGGAAGTGGATGGAGAGAGGAAAATTTGGCAGTGCTGCATGGGGCAAGGAAGTCTTGCAACAGTGCAGCATACACTCTGAACGACACCCACTCCTACTCATAGACTTTATGTCATTTTTCTCCTTCTTTGACTTTTTTGACCTCCGCTGGCCACTTTTACTGCAGTCACCTGGTCTTATATTTTGTCCTCTATTGCATCCTGTGTGTGTTTTTCCCATCTTAGCGCTGGTCATACTCTCCTTCTTCTTTCAGGCGGCTCCCATTTTAAAAATCTTCCTTGGCCACCTGTGGTGAAGCGTTCACTGTATGTGCCTGTACCACGAAAGTACTCTAGTCTTCAAAGATTTTGCTATGGAGGACTTATCTCCATTCACCCCTGTACTTCCTCATTTTATATCCTATTTTGCCTCACTGTCTGCAGCCATCTCTCATATAGTCAATTTCTACTGTTCTAATTTTCTCCCTAATTCTTCTTATTTGAGGCCACATCTCACCTCCACGTACAATTATATTCTCTACCACACAGTGAAATCTATTTTTTCTTTGTGTTCTGCCGAATATCATTATTCCATATAATCCCATGCAAAATTTTAGTATCTCTCTATCCCATTGCTATTCTCGTATTAACATCCTTGTCACATATGCCAGAGTTATCTATTATTGTCCCAAATATTTATAGTATTCGCAGGATTTTATTTCTCCTTCCTCTGTGTAATTTTCACCAATCCTGCTGCATACACATACACTCTGTCTTGTCACATTTATTCCCAAACACCACTTGTTACATTCCTATTCAAACTTCCTCGTCATGTATTACACATCCTTTTCATCTTGAGAGAATATTAGCTAGTCATCCGCAACTAATGCCTCAGCATTTCCTGTACCGGCCATTCAATGTATATCCCAAATAAATGTTAAATCGGAACGGTGACATTCCACAAACTAGTTTCATACGTTTGTAAAGGAAAATATTTCGAGTAACCTTGTTTGTCGTATTAATCACTGCTTTCGTGTTGTTGTATAACTTTTTAAACCATACATTTCTCTCTCAAAACAACTCCTCTCACTGCATAGTATAGGAAGATTGTCATACGCTTTCTGAAGGCCCACAACGATCATGCATACACACTTATTTTTATTTCTGTATTTTTTCCAATAATTGGCTGATACAGCGAATGGTATCAAGACGTGATCGTCCTTTCCTTAAACCATTCGGACCTTCACTTAAATCTGACACACTTTTCTATTTTCAAAATATTGGAAAAATACCTAGCTATTGCTGGGATGAAACTCATTCCTCTATAAATTGTGCGTAATGTCTTGTAACTTTTTTTGTATATCGAGGAGACATATGAACAATTCATTAAGCAGGTGAATCTTCTCCCACCTCTTTTCTTTCCCCGCAAGTTTCCACAGATATTTTATCACAACACTTCCCCAATACTTCATTCGTATATTCCTGGCCCTGGGGCTTTGTTTACATTTTCTTCAGACAGCGCTGTTTTGATATGGTCCTCTGTTATTTCTTTATTGTTTTCTCCTAAGACATTAACTTCTTCTCTTTTCTAGTTCAACCTTCTTACCTGCAATAACCTTGAAAAATCTCATATCCACTCTGAAGCAGCAACTTTTTTATAATATTCTTGCAATCGTTGACATTTCTTATTTTATAATAACTTTCCAAGCTTTACCAGACTTATTATATCCTACTGAGCCTACGGGTCCTGCACAGCCCGTTCCTGTCTGCATTTTTCTCCAGCCTGTTGCCTGATCTTGACATATAAGTCTCTTGATTCTGATATCTTGTCACACAACCATCTCATATCACAGTAATGTCTTCAAACTCATTGGAAAACTCTTTTACATATTTCTTCTTCTTTTCACCCTCTACAAGGGCTTCTTATGCTGACCGCAAAACAGTTTCTTTTAAGTGTTGTAAGTAGTTGTGGAAACTTCTATTCTTTCCACGTTGTTCTGGAGCCTATTGTGGTACAGTATTTTGATGGTATGTTGTCAAAGAAGGTCTGTCTTAAACATTATTTCCTTATATTCCGTAAATTCATAATCCATCCAGTATTACACTGTTATACACTCCTGAAACTTGAAATAAGAACACCATGAATTCATTGTCCCAGGAAGGGTAAACTTTATTGACACATTCCTGGGGTCAGATACATCACTAGATCACACTGACAGAACCACAGGCACATAGACACAGGCAACAGAGCATGCACAATGTCGGCACTAGTACAGTGTATATCCACCTTTCGCAGCAATGCAGGCTGCTATTCTCCCATGGAGACGATCGTAGGGATGCTGGATTTAGTCCTGTGGAACGGCTTGCCATGCCATTTCCACCTGGCGCCTCAGATGGACCAGCGTTCGTGCTGGACGTGCAGACCGCGTGAGACGACGCTTCATCCAGTTCCAAACATGCTCAATGGGGGACAGATCCGGAGATCTTGCTGGCCAGGGTAGTTGACTTACACCTTCTAGAGCACGTTGGGTGGCACGGGATACATGCGGACGTGCATTGTCCTGTTGGAACAGCAATTTCCCTTGCCGGTCTAGGAATGGTAGAACGATGGGTTCGATGACGGTTTGGATGTACCGTGCACTATTCAGTGTCCCCTCGACGATCACCAGAGGTGTACGGCCAGTGTAGGAGATCGCTCCCCACACCATGATGCCGGGTGTTGGTCCTGTATGCCTCGGTCGTATGCAGTCCTGATTGTGGCGCTCACCTGCACGGCGCCAAACACGCATACGACCATCATTGGCACCAAGGCAGAAGCGACTCTCATCGCTGAAGACGACACGTCTCCATTCGTCCCTCCATCCACGCCTGTCGCGACACCACTGGAGGCGGGCTGCACGATGTTGGGGCGCGAGCGGAAGACGGCCTAACGGTGTGCGGGACCGTAGCCCAGCTTCATGGAGACGGTTGCGAATGGTCCTCGCCGATACCCCAGGAGCAACAGTGTCCCTAATTTGCTGGGATGTGGCGGTGCGGTCCCCAACGGCACTGCGTAGGATCCTACGGTCTTGGCGTGCATCCGTGCGTCGCTGCGGTCCGGTCCCAGGTCGACGGGCACGTGCACCTTCCGCCGACCACTGGCGACAACATCGATGTACTGTGGAGACCTCACGCCCCACGTGTTGAGCAATTCGGCGGTACGTCCACCCGGCCTCTCGCATGCCCAGTATACGCCCTCGCTCAAAGTCCGTCAACTGCGCATACGGTTCACGTCCACGCTGTCGCGGCATGCTACCAGTGTTAAAGACTGCGATGGAGCTCCGTATGCCACGGCAAACTGGCTGACACTGACGGCGGCGGTGCACAAATGCGCAGCTAGCGCCATTCGACGGCCAACACCGCGGTTCCTGGTGTGTCCGCTGTGCCGTGCGTGTGAACATTGCTTGTACAGCCCTCTCGCAGTGTCCGGAGCAAGTATGTTGGGACTGACACACCGGTGTCAATGTGTCTTTTTTCCATTTCCAAGAGTGTAGTACATTTACTCCACTACCTTAGTATGATTTCTGGCGCACTCTCGTCGTCAACATACGCTTACGTCTGCGAGCAGTGTATTCCTTTTCTTTTGTCGACACCATGAGCTCTACAGTTGATTGTGTGTTCTTCGTACACGTATTTACGGACATCTTTATTCTGGAAAAAAGGTCCCAAGTTCAAAGATGAATTATAATCCAGTTGATGAGCTATGTTAAGCACAAAACATTTCTACATAATTAGCACAATCTCCTCTGACGAAGTGCCTAGCGTATGGGTCTTGTAATCGCAAAGTCGACAGTTCAAATCTGACTGGTTATAACTTCCTTTTTATATTGATTTCAATTCCTTATTTGTTAACAAATGTGTTGCGACATCAGCCTCAGGTTGGTTTCGCAACCAGCCAAGGGATACGCAAGCCAGCCCATACGTAATTCTTCAGTAATTGTGGCGTAGCGTCGTGCTGTCAACGATGCGCAACGAAGCGACCATCCCACACCTCTGGCATCAGCAGTGTTATCTACACACGTACAACCCTATCACATTTGGTGTCTGACCATTGCAAACGCAAATGTTAGTTAACAAATATTGAATCATGTGTTTTTGATAAAGATCGTTTTATTTTCATTTGCTAATTGCAAAACAAAGATACACTGCACAACAAATTAAAATATGGTTCCGAAAAGTGAAACATCAAACAGAAAATGAAACACTTTTCAGCTTCTAGAGACTGAGCATTATTTTGATGTACAGGGTGGTCCACTGATAGTGACCGGGCCAAATATCTCAAGAGATAAGCATCAAACGAAAAAACTACAAAGAACGAAACTCGTCTAGCTTGAACGTGGAAACCAGATGGCGCTATGGTGGGCCCCTAGATGGAGCAGCCATAGCTCAAACGGATATCAACTGCGTGTTTTTAAATAGGAACCCCCATTTTTATCACATATCCATGTAGTACGTAAAGAAATATGAATGTTTTAGTTGGGCCACATTTTAGCTTTGTGATAGATGGCGCTATAATATTCACAAACGTATAAGCACGTGCTATCACGTAACATTCCACCAGTGCGGGCGGTATTTGCTTCGTAACACATTACCCGTGTTAAAATGGATCGTTTAACAATTGCGGAAAAGGTCGATATCGTGTTCATGTATGGCTGCTGTGATCAAAATGCACAACGGGCGTGTGTTATGTATGCTGCTCGGTATCCTGGACGACATCATCCACGTGTCCGGACCGTTCGCCGGATAGTTACGGTATTTAAGGAAACAGGATGTGTTAAGTCACATGTGAAATGTCAACCACGACCTCCAACAAATGATGATACCCAAGTATGTGTTTCAGCTGCTGTCGCGGCTAATCTGCACATCAGTAGCAGACAAACTGCGCGAGAATCGGGAATCTCAAAAACGTCGGTGTTGAGAATGCTACATCAAAATCGATTGCACTCGTACCATGTTTCAATGCACCAGGAATTGCATGGCGACGAATTTGAACGTCATGTACAGTTATGCCACTGGGCACAAGAGAAATTACTGGACGCTGACAAATTTTTTGCACGCGTTCTATTTAGCGACGAAGCGTCGTCATTCACCGACAGTGGTAACGTAAACCGGCGTAATATGCACTATTGGGCAACGGAAAATCCACTATGGCTGCGACAAGTGGAATATGAGCGACCTTGGCGGGTTAAGGTGTGGTGAGCCATTGTGGGAGGAAGGATAATTGGTCCCCATTTTGTCGATGGCAATCTAAATGGTTCAATGTATGCTGATTTCCTACGTAATTTTCTACCGATGTTACTACAAGATTTTTCACTGCATGACAGAATGGCGATGTACTTCCAACATGATGGATGTCCGGCACATAGCTCACGTGCGGTTGAAGCGGTATTGAATAGCATATTTCATGACAGGTGGATTGGTCGTCGATGCACCATACCATGGCCCGCACGTTCACCGGATCTGACGTCCCCGGATTTCTTTCTGTGGGTAAATTTGAAGGATATTTGCTATCGTGATCCGCCGACAACGCCTGACAACATGCGTCAGCGTATTGTCAATGCATGTGCGAACTTTACGAAAGGCGATCTACTCGCTGTCGAGAGGAATGTCGTTACTCGTATTGCCAAAAGCAGTGAGGTTGACGAACATAATTTTGAGCATTTATTGCATTAATGTGGTACTTACAGGTAATCACGCTTTAACAGCATGCGTTCTCAGAAATGATAAGTTCACAAAGGTACAGGTATCACATTGGAACAACCGAAATAAAATATTCAAACGTAGCTACGTTCTGTATTTTAATTTAAAAAACCTACCTTTTATGAACTGTTCGTCTAAAACGGTGAGCCATATGTTTGTTACCATTACAGCGCCATCTATCACAAAGCGAACAAAGTTGTCCTACTAAAACATTAATATTTCTTTACGTACTACACGAATACGTAATAAAAAATGGGGGTTCCTACTTAAGAAAACGCAGTTGATATCCGTTTGTCCTATGCCATGCCACCTAACGAGCCAACCATAGCGCCATCTGGTTCGCCCCTTCAAGCTAGACAAGTTTCGTTCTTTGTAGATTTTTCGTTTGATGCTTATTTCGCGAGATATTTGGCTCGCTCTCGATCAATGGACCACCCTGTATATGTACACTTCTTTTTCATTTAACAATAAGTCAGTTAGTATGTCTGTATCAAATACTAATTTATTTTTCTTCTATCAATAAATAAAAGTGAAAGATTCTATTTTTATCAAACATTATGATTCAGCTTCTGTTACCTAAGTTTTGTATTCAATAAGAACTTAATTTAAAGGAAAGAAGTGTTTTGGGCTAGTGAGATTCGAGCCTGTGGCTTACCGAATACAACTTAAGAAAATTACAAATTAATTTCATAATACACTGAGGGGAAAAATTGAAACACCAAAAAATAATGAATTCAGAGTTTTGAAAATTCAGGAATACATTTTTGTACGTAACATGTTTGATTGATTAATGTGGCAAGGTCACGGGTTAATGCAAGCACGAGATAAGCCATTGCATATGTAGAACGCTGTTACATTAATAATCTTTTTTATTTATTTATTTATTTAACCTGGCAAGATTAGGGCCATCAGGCCCTCTCTTACATCTAACCAGGCATTCTACTTATTTTACAGACATATGTTTTAGTAGGCATGTTAAACTACATCTAATACAAAAAGTGAGATAAACAATTAGAAAGGTACACCTCGAAAAATACATTATTGAAGAGAAAGATTTTAGATACGAGTGCTGGCAGCAGGGAATATGAGGGAGACTCATGGTGAAGGGAGGAGAAGAATAGAGAGACATGATGAAACATAATTAAGGAAAATATAAAGGAAAAGAAGACTGCGTGGCTAATAGAGATAGATGAAGAGGAAGGCATCTCAGGAGCAAGAAAGGAGACGCTAACTTTGCTATTTGACAGATGAGAGGATTGGCCTTGCACATTAATTTTGTGGAGAATTTTATGCGGATGATAGTAGGAAATGCTTCAACTTCTTCTTAAAAGCAACAGGAGATTGAATTTTCCTCAAGGTAAGGGGCAGTTTGTTCCAGAGGCGGACAGCGGCAACTGAGAAGGAGTTTGCAAAAGTTTTTGTTCTGTGAGTGGGCACAGTTAGGATACCAGATAAGAGTGACCTCGTGTTTCGACTATGATGGCATGACAGGTTTTTAATCTCTGAAGCTAGGTACTGGGGTGCTTGCGCGACGAGGAGTCGGTGAAGTAGACATAGAGTGTGGTAGTCACGCAGTTTGTCCGGCCGCAGCCACCCTAGCTCGGAGTATAAAGCACTAACATGATCATATCGGCGAATGTTGCAGAGGTAACGCACACAGGCATTCATGGTTAGCTCTAGCCGTCTTTTGTTTTCACTACTCATGCCTTGTTGAATCACATCGCAATAGTGGAGGTTCGGTAGAACGAGTGCTTGCACGAGCTGGCGTTTCAAGTCCTGTGAGAATATGTTCCGAAACTTTTTGAGAGCATAGAGACAAGCAGACGTCTTTCGGCACACTGCGACTGTATTCTCCGCCCAGTTGAGATGCTCGTCCAAAGTTACACCCAAGTTCTTCACTGTTTTCTGATATGGTATTGGAGTACCTTCGAGCAGAATAGGAGGTAGCCGTTCGCGGAAATCTGAACTTATTAATTTCTGATGGGCTATTAAGATTACTTGCGTCTTTTTTGCATTTAATTTAAGCCCCAGGTTTTTCGCCCATGTCACTACTGAAGACAGATCATCATTCATCAGAGCGATTGCAGTGTTTACGTCTTCAGGTCTGACGCTTAGGTAGAGCTGGAGGTCGTCGGCATAGAAATGATGTTTACAGGAGAACAAAACCGACGAAATATCGTTGACATATAAAGAAAACAAAAGTGGTCCTAAGACTGATCCTTGTGGCACTCCCGAAGAAACATGTTTCCAGGAAGATTTTTCATTTGCGCAGACAACACATTGCTGTCTGTCTTTTAAGTAGCTTTCAAACCATCTCATTGCACTATCAGAGAAATTAAGCTGTTGCATTTTTCTGAGTAATATGTCAAAGTTAACAGTGTCAAAAGCTTTGCTGAAGTCCAGTAGTGTCAATATTGTTGCCTTTCGATTGTCGATGGCATATTTCAGGTCATCAGTTATTTTAATTAGAGCAGTGTTTGTGCTGTGATGTTTACGGAAACCGGATTGAAATTTGTCATATAGACTGAATTCATGCAAGTGTTCAGTGATTTGGTCATGAACAATATATTCAAGTGCTTTGGAAACGGCAGGCAGTATGCTAATTGGTCGGTAATCACTAGGCAGTTGCGGGTTTTCGATCTTAGGGATGGGTCGAATTATGCTTCTTTTCCATGCAGTGGGGTATATTCCGTTCATGAGGGAAAAATTAAATATGTCAGTTAAGACAGGTACTAAGATATCGGCAACATTCTTAATCATGGTTATACCGATACTGTCGTTGCCTATTGCATCAGAAGAGATTCTCATTATTGCTTTTCTTGCCGTATTTGTTGTTACATGTTTTAGATGGAAGGTATCGTTGTTAGTTATCCTGTTTGGGGATTCTTGTGGACGGTAATTATCAGCCGTGCTGGTATTCAGAGGTGCAGAGAAGAATTCATTTAATTCGTTAGCTGACACATGAAAAGTAGTTTCCGATTTTGCCTTTCCGACTCCCAAGCTACGGAGCTTCTTCCATAGAGTCGTGGGTGTCAGATCGCTGCATACAAGGGAGCGAGCGTGCCTGATTTTGGCATTGCGAATGCATTGTTTCACTCTGTTCCGTAGCTTTCTATATTCTTCAAAACGCTCGAGTTTCGGATCTGCCTTGAAACGCCTGTGGGCACCATCCCTATTAGTCATCATTTGACGTAATTCAGCTGTCAACCATGGAGCAGGAGATTTTCATACACGGACTGTGCGCACAGGTGCATGTTTGTCATAGAGGGCAGTGAGTTTATCACCAAGTTCATTAATTTTGCCGTCGATTGTAGGTTCTCTGATTATTTGATGCCATGAGATTTTTGAGCAATCGGCTGTTAGAGCGTCAAGGTCAATACGTTTCATGTTCCTACAAGTTATGTAACGCGATTTGATCCTTGGGGGCTGCACAGAGAAGGCCAGGAATATTACATCATGTGCTGAGAGGCCAGGGACCGATGATTGACCAACATCTCTTACTTTGTCAGTCTGTTTCGTTGCGATCACGTCTATAAGAGTATGACTGTGCGCCGTATGGTGCGTAGGTTGTAATGGAAGAATGTTCATGCTATTGCAACTAAACAATCTTCTTAGGTTTATTGCGGAGGGAGTGTCTCTTAGCAGGTCTATGTTCAAATCACCCAATTCGATGACATGTTCGTATTGACACTGAAGTGAATGTAATTCCGACTGGAAGGAACTCATTGAGCTTATTTTTGGCGACTTGTACACGACGCCAGTCAAGAATTTCCGACTTTGTATATTTATTTCAATGAACATGAATTCAGCCTCTTTTTCTTCAGCAGGATTTGACGTACATAAGACTTTCGCTTTGAGATCTGTTCTTATATATGCGCCGACCCCGCCACCTCGCTTTTTTTATCTGTCTGCCCCAAGAAATGTGTACCCTGGGAGATGAATAGATGCAACAGCTGGAATTTTGAATGCAACCGTGCAAAAACTCGGGCGTTGTTGTGCACACGTGCTCGGTATCAGTTCGTGCGATGTAGTTACATGCCTGCGGCACCTGGTCGGTCAGTACAGGGTGGTTAATGGAGCTTGTGGATGACGCTGGAGTTGTCTTCCGATGATGTCCCATATGTGCTCGGTTGGAGTCAGATCTCCAATGTGTTATTTAAATCTGTATTGCAGTCTCATTAAAATTCTGATGATGACGCACGTCAGCACTGCTTAGATAACTTCTTTCCTGATATTGCCACTTTGGACTTCTTTGTTGTTGTGGTCTTCAGTCCTGAGACTGGTTTGATGCAGCTCTCCATGCTACTCCATCCTGTGCAAGCTTCTTCATCTCCCAGTACCTACTGCAACCTACATCCTTCTGAATCTGCTTAGTGTATTCATCTCTTGGTCTCCCTCTACGATTTTTACCCTCCACGCCGCCCTCCAATACTAAATTGGTGATCCTTTGATGCCTCAGAACATGTCCTACCAACCGATCCCTTCTTCTGGTCAAGTTGTGCCACAAACTTCTCTTCTCCCCAATCCTATTCAACACTTCCCCATTAGTTATGTGATCTACCCATCTAATCTTCAGCATTCTTCTGTAGCACCACATTTCGAAAGCTTCTATTCTCTTCTTGTCCAAACTATTTATCGTCCATGTTTCACTTCCATACATGGCTACACTCCATACAAATACTTTCAGAAATGACTTCCTGACACTTAAATCTACACTCAATGTTAACAAATTTCTCTTCTTCCGAAACGCTTTCCTTGCCATTGCCAGTCTACATTTCACATCCTCTGTACTTCGACCATCATCAGTTATTTTGCTCCCCAAATAGCAAAACTCCTTTACTACTTTAAGTGTCTCATTTCCTAATGTAATTCCCTCGACATCACCTGACTTAATTCGACTACATGCCATTATCCTCGTTTTGCTTATGTTGATGTTCATCTTATATCCTCCATTCAAGACCCTAACCATTCCGTTTAACTGCTCTTCCAAGTCCTTTGCTGTCTCTGACAGAATTACAATGTCATCGGCGAACCTCAAAGTTTTTGTTTCTTCTCCATGGATTTTAATACCTACTCCGAATTTTTCTTTTGTTTCCTTCACTGCTTGCCCAATATACAGATTGAATAACATCGGGGACAGGCTACAACCCTGTTTCACTCCCTTCCCAACAACTGCTTCCCTTTCATGTCCCTCGACTCTTATAACTGCCATCTGGTTTCTGTACAAATTGTAAATAGCTTTTTGCTCCCTGTATTTTACCCCTGCCACCTTCAGAATTTGAAAGAGAGTATTCCAGTCAAGGACTTCTTTGTATGGCACACTATCGTCAGGTCAAAGCAACATGTCGACGCCCTGTAGAGGACGTTGGCTTACAACAGCGGTATGTGAGGAAGCGTTATCCTATTGGAAAACAGGCCCTGGAATGCTGTTCATGAACGATAGCACAACATGTCGTATCACCAGACGCACATACAGATTTGCAGTCAGTGGTCGTGGGTTAACAACGAGAGTGTTCCTGCTGTCATACTAAATCGTACTCCAGACCATAACTCCAGGTGTTGCTGCAGAGTGTCTAGCACGCAGAAAAGTTGGTTGTAGGCCTCAAACACATGACTATCATTGGCACCGAGGCAGATCCAGCTTTCATCTTGCCCTCCAATAAATTCCTACTTGACACCAATGAAGTCGCAGATGACGATGGTTTGGAGTCAGTGGAATGCACACTACAGGGAGTCTGGCTCGGAGCTGTCCTCGAAGCAACCGAGCTGTAACAGTTTGCTGTGTCACTGTGATGCCAATTGCTGCTCAGATTCCTGCTGCAGATGCAGTACGACGCGCCAGAGCCATACGCCGAACACAGTGGTTTTCCCTCTCCGTAGCGCCACCCTGCCGTCCAGATCCCCGTCTTCTTGCGACCACCGCTACCTGCAGTCTGTGCAGTGGCTGCAATTCTGTCAAGACTTTCCACGCTATCGCAGAAAGAACATCTCGTAACCCTATTACATGACCTCGCTCAATCTCAGCGAGGTGTTGATAATGGCGTCAATGTCGCCTGAAAAATATTCCTGACTAACATCAATTCACGACGTCCAATCTCAAAAGTAACTGAAGTTACGACCGGTGCAGAGTGTGTTTAAAGCAACCCTGATTTTCGTCCCTACAGTGGTGATACTAGCGCCATCCTTATGGGGTTGGTTCAGAAAGAAATAGGCATCATCTTTGGGGTGTAGAAACGCCTAACAACTTTCATTTGTGTCGCAAATCTCCTTCTTGGTCTTGCGAATTTTTCCCCTTCATTGTGTTATTTAAATCTATACGGCAGTCTCATTAAAATACTGATGATTACGCACGTAAGCACTGCTTGGATCACTTCTTTTCTGATATTGCCACTTTGGACTTCTTTGTATGGCACACTACCGTCACTCCGTTTCTTCTTTCCTTACACCATTTCCTTGTTTCCTTCTGGTTCTCTCCGTGTCCTCTAGTTTTGTTTTAACTTCTAACGTATCGTAAATCACGGCGAACCTAGTCGACTTTTACGAGCGGTTCTAGGTACTTCAGTCTGGTACCGCGCGACCGCTACGGTCGCAGGCTCGAATCCTGCCTCGGGCATGGATGTGTGTGATGTCCTTAGGTTAGTTAGGTTTAAGTAGTTCTATGTTCTAGGGGACTGATGACCTCAGATGTTAAGTCCCATAGCGCTCAGAGCCATTTGAACCTGTAAGTAGGCGGTTTAGGTTTTTTTATATTTAACGCCACGTAGCGCTCTGTATATAAATCACTGGCTGTGCTGCGTTTGGCTCTGGTGTTGTTCCACTGTGTCTAACTTTAGAAAGATTTTGTTCCATTGTGTCTAACTTTTGAAGCTTTTGGTGTGTTTGTCTCCGATTTTGTTTCATTTGTTGCATTAATTGCAATAATAATGTATTAGTGTCTGGAATCTCTTCCTCTATGCTTTTCGGCAATGCATTTGCACCGGCAACATTCACATTTTGACAAGCACAAAATGTGTCTTGACTTATTTGAGAAAACGGTGAGGACGCAAAATCTGAATCTACAGTATTTGCAATATTGTGTTCTGTCATTTCCTGAGGCGAGCTGTTGCCGACCGATCGATCGATAATGCTCCCCTGTTCACTACTTGTTTCATTGTCTACACCATTATTTGCCGCACGCTCCATTTCCCTATGCACAATTACCAAATTACTCCTTCGAATGTCTGTTAATTCACTACACATTGGTGCTGATAAGCTACGCTCGTCGTCAGTATTATTTCTCAGTTTACTTTGGAGCCTAGTGTTACGTTTTTCACACGTCATTATTGTCACAATATTTCACACCATGACACAGAAAAGTACAATTTGAAGAGCCAAAATAAGAGAACACATTAACATAGCACTGAAAATAATATCTAGTTAATTGCAAGCGCAGCTGCGAAATACTTGGTGCAAATCTACATGCATGCAACAACTCTTTTACTGTACAACAATGAAAGACTGCAACTACAAAGGAGTTTCTCTCTACAATTACGCACTGTCAATAAACAATAGCTACACTAATTGCACAAAGTACAAGAAAAAACCAGAAGATTCCAGTTAGGTATCCTAGCAGTGTCGACATATGAAACGTCCCCTTTGAAAAATTATATAGGACTGTGCTTAAACTGATACACAATATTATTTAACTCAACGCAATCTGACTTTCAATAATCCCTACAAAAGAATGGCCCTGACTAACATTAACCTATACCTTTCACAAATCACTTAACTCACAAAAATCGTCGTTACTCAAGCTACTGCAATACAGCGAGCGCCACTACTGCCAGCTAAATAAAAGATTCAAACTACGGAAGGCACTAACTACTGATAGGCATAGTTAGCAAATGGAAGATTTTAATAGAACACACAATGCATTTACCGTAATAGTCATAATATACACTCCTGGAAATGGAAAAAAGAACACATTGACACCGGAGTGTCAGACCCACCATACTTGCTCCGGACACTGCGAGAGGGCTGTACAAGCAATGATCACACGCACGGCACAGCGGACACACCAGGAACGGCGGTGTTGGCCGTCGAATGGCGCTAACTGCGCAGCATTTGTGCACCGCCGCCGTCAGTGTCAGCCAGTTTGCCGTGGCATACGGAGCTCCATCGCAGTCTTTAACACTGGTAACATGCCGCGACAGCGGGGACGTGAACTGTATGTGCAGTTGACAGACTTTGAGCGAGTGCGTATAGTGGGCATGCGGGAGGCCGGGTGGACGTACCACCGAATTGCTCAACACGTGGGGCGTGAGGTCTCCACAGTACATCGATGTCGTCGCCAGTGGTCGGCGGAAGGTGCACGTGCCCGTCGACCTGGGACCGGACCGCAGCGACGCACGGATGCACGCCAAGACCATAGGATCCTACGCAGTGCCGTAGGGGACCGCACCGCCACTTCCCAGCAAATTAGGGACACTGTTGCTCCTGGGGTATCGGCGAGGACTATTCGCAACCGTCTCCATGAAGCTGGGCTACGGTCCCGCACACCGTTAGCCCGTCTTCCGCTCACGCCCCAACATCGTGCAGCCCGCCTCCAGTGGTGTCGCGACAGGCGTGAATGGAGGGACGAATGGAGACGTGTCGTCTTCAGCGATGAGAGTCGCTTCTGCCTTGGTGCCAATGATGGTCGTATGCGTGTTTGGCGCCGTGCAGGTGAGCGCCACAATCAGGACTGCATACTACCGAGGCACACAGGGCCAACACCCGGCATCATGGTGTGGGGAGCGATCTCCTACACTGGCCGTACACCTCTGGTGATCGTCGAGGGGACACTGCATAGTGCACGGTACATCCAAACCGTCATCGAACCCATCGTTCTACCATTCCTAGACCGGCAAGGGAAATTGCTGTTCCAACAGGACAATGCACGTCCGCATGTATCCCGTGCCACCCAACGTGCTCTAGAAGGTGTAAGTCAACTACCCTGGCCAGCAAGATCTCCGGATCTGTCCCCCATTGAGCATGTTTGGAACTGGATGAAGCGTCGTCTCACGCGGTCTGCACGTCCAGCACGAACGCTGGTCCAACTGAGGCGCCAGGTGGAAATGACATAGCAAGCCGTTCCACAGGACTACATCCAGCATCTCTACGATCGTCTCCATGGGAGAATAGCAGCCTGCATTGCTGCGAAAGGTGGATATACACTGTACTAGTGCCGACATTGTGCATGCTGTGTTGCCTGTGTCTATGTGCCTGTGGTTCTGTCAGTGTCATCATGTGATGTATCTGACCCCAGGAATGTGTCAATAAAGTTTCCCCTCCCTGGGACAATGAATTCACGGTGTTCTTATTTCAATTTCCAGGAGTGTATATAGCAGTTCATGACGTCCAGTCTTACAAATTTCCAAACTCCGCCATTTCTCTCCCCACATCCACCACTGCTGGCGGCTCACCTCCAACTGCGGAACGCTACGCGCTGTTCACATCCAGCTGCCCAACACTACAATGGCGAGTATTACAACAATGCCAACCAGCCACTGACTGTACACAGCACAGCCAGTGATTTTCATACAGAGTGCTACGTGGCGTTACCAATATAAAAAACCTAAACAGCCCATTTACAAACCATTTGGTCGACTTTTCCATCTCCGAATGCTGTGTAGAAGTCAAATACAAATGCCATATTTGATATAACTTAAAACATTTTAACAAGTTTCTCCCTTTTGTTTGTTTTCTTCAGAGGTCGCTATCCTGGGGGGAAATCACCGACGATCGCCTGCTTTCGACATAATATAGAATTTGTTTGAATCCTGTTGTTTGAATGTTCCTTGACTCATTGTTAGTTCAATGTAAAAGTATCGGAGGAACGAAACGGTACACTCGAAGTGCTATCACAAATATAAATCAAGAGAATGGAACACAAAAATACTGAATGCAAGAACGATGCAGCTATCTTCAATAGATATATAATTGAACATCCACTTAGCTACTGGTGATTAAGGCAGTTGGGTAGATATGATTAGTACATAACTACAGGAAGTTCAAACTTAGCACCGCTAACGATCTACAGCCGTATTAAATTATGAAATGTTTTTATAAACTGTAAATCTAATATAAAATTACACAAACTAAATAGTTTGAACAAGAAGAGAAGCCGGCCGCGGTGGCCGTGCGGTTCTGGCGCTGCAGTCCGGAACCGCGGGGCTGCTACGGTCGCAGGTTCGAATCCTGCCTCGGGCATGGGTGTGTGTGATGTCCTTAGGTTAGTTAGGTTTAAGTAGTTCTAAGTTCTAGGGGACTTATGACCTAAGATGTTGAGTCCCATAGTGCTCAGAGCCATTTGAACCAAGAAGAGAATTGAAGCTTTCGAAATGTGGTGCTACAGAAGAATGCTGAAGATTAGATGGGTAGATCACATAACTAATGAGGTATTGAATAGAAATGGGGAGAAGAGGAGTTTGTGGCACAACTTGACCAGAAGAAGGGATCGGTTGGTAGGACATGTTCTGAGGCATCAAGGGATCACCAATTTAGTATTGGAGAGCAGCGTGGAGGGTAAAAATCGTAGAGGGAGACCATGAGATGAATACACTAAGCAGATTCAGAAGGATGTAGGTTGCAGTAGGTACTGGGAGATGAAGAAGCTTGCACAGGATAGAGTAGCACGGAGAGCTGCATCAAACGTGTCTCAGGACTGAAGACCACAACAGCAACATACAGATATACAAACTCCACAAACTCTTCTGATGCGTAACTAAGTATTTTAATGTATCTTTATGTTTCAGACGGTTTTAGCTGTGTATTTCTACCTGAGTGACACGGGAAAAAACGTCGAAGACATCGGCTGGCTTCCACTCACTGCCCTCGTCTTCTACATCGTCACCTACACTTCAGGTTTGTTGTTGAACTCTAATCACTATTCATGACTTTTTTTTTTTACAGGAAAAGCGTTCAGATCTATTGATTGCTGATAAGATATATAAACTGAAACATCTGGAACATAAATTGCAGTACATAACATGCTATGAATAAAAATTTTACCTCATAATAATTTAATTTTTGGTTGCATCAAAAAGCAGTTCTTGGATAACACTAAATTAAATTGATTGTCCAGGACTGGTAATCAATGAAATGTCTCTTTTCCTTTCCATTCTTTAAGGGAAATGTAACTGCCTGATTATATTAATTTCTCATGACATTTATTCATAAAATACTATAGTAAACAGACACTGTGTTGGAGACCTGAAGAGCTACCAGTTAGGCACTCATGCAGAAGACAGCTTACTGTGCTCGGCCCATGAGAATGGATTTATGGGTATGGCGACTCCAGCCCACACTTCAAGCATCTGCAACTAATCAGCGCTGCAGTCAGTGAATTCCAGAGAGTGCTGGTGGGAAATTAAAAATCCAAGATGGCGGTGGTGGAAAATTCAAAAATGCAAGATGGCGGCTCTAGGGCACTTGAGCTAATGGAAAATTTAAACAAATTAAAAAATATAATAAAAGACAACAAAATCAAGATAGCAGAAGCAATTACTCTGCTTCTAACCATTATGGTGACACACTGAAAAATATCTGAAAGAGCTGAAATTTCCACCATTTTTAAACTAACTCAATGATCAGAACGTTTTGTAAAATCTTCAAAAGTATCTGAACGATCTGAATTTTGTGCCTTGTTAAGTATCCGAATTATTAACAAAAAAAATTATATGAAAGGTGTGATTTAAGATATTTTCATACCTCAAACATGTAAACCTAGATGTCAGAAAAACACACACATTATGTTAGCGCCATACACGTATAGATTAAAAAATGTCTGTGAACGTTCGCAATTTCACCTCTGTATCGTACTTAGTTGACCGACCCTCAAAACAAATATCTCCATATCTAAATTGTTTTACAAAAGATGCGATTTTTGTCAAGTTTTACAATGTTAATTTAGTGTCTAAAATGCCCACAAAAAGAATTGAGCAACAATCTTTATGACAAGTGTCACACCCAGTGACGTTGTTGTTGTTGTTGTTGTCGTCGTCGTCGTTGTTCTCCCCACCCCCCCCACCCCACCCTCCCACCACACACACACACACACACACACACACACACACACACACACACACACACACACACACACACACAAACAGAGGTGTGTGTGTGGGGGGGGGGGGGGGGGGTGACAAAATTTATACCTGAAACATGACCATAAACTCTCAAAATAAGTGGCTCATGGTATTTGCCTGCTTAAACTGTTATGAAACACATGTGGCTATAAAATCACCCTAAGCACCAAGGTGACAATTTTTTGACCTAAATGGGGTAGTGTATCAAAACGAACCTGATCAAGGCTTTGCCTGTTCAAAAACTACCCTGATTAAAATACTATTCTAAGCAGACTAGCACACAAACAAATACACAGACTGAATTACTCTTAGCTACTGGAAGAAAGTTATTAATGCGACCCTGGGCCAAACAGAGAGTATGAACAATACCTAACCTGAACAAGCACCATTTTAGTGGAGAAGAAGATAACAACATACACAATTTATACAGCACAATATTATTTTCACCTTTAAAGAATCCATCAACATACACAATGGGAATATAACTCACAGCGTACACATGTCAAAAACTTGAAAGTTTCCAGTATTATTTTATAGGGGAACGGGGGAGAGAAGATACTGCAACATAATCAGCACTAGAAAAATATCAACAGTAATACTGACTGGCTAATTTTACTTTTTATTACACCTGATCTAGGCCTGCTCGAGACTCTGCATAAATACAAATTTTCAATGAAGGGTGCAACATTTAGCGATCGGAACTCTGATGTAAAGGCTCTCGAAACATATAAGGACAGTATCATTACAATCATCTACTAAACAATACCAAGAAGTCTAATAATACTGTTGCGACATACTTAATGTAAAAATACACAATATAGCCAAAGACAAACAAATTCACCAGACGTCATTTTAAGGAAGAAAGAAAGTGTTTTAGTGGGATCTTTACTGTGCTATATCACTTAAACCACATATATTAGTAATAAACAAATATTTATTTATTTATTTATTGTTCCATGGGTCCAAATTAAGGAGAAGTCTCCATGGTCATGGGATGAGTCAATACATGAAATTATAACACGACATTAGAAACAGATAAAATTAAATATAAAATAACATTCAGGTGACAAGTCGTAAGTTTAAATAAAGAAAATCAACAATGGAACACTGCAATTTTTTTAGCTCTTCCAGGAGCTCCTCGACAGAATAGAAGGAGTGAGCCATGAGAAAACTCTTCAGTTTAGACTTAAAAGAGTTGGGCTACTGCTAAGATTTTTGAGTTCTTGTGGTAGCTTATTGAAAATGGATGCAGCAGTATTAACTGAGTGAAAGCTACTAACTCTTGGGAATAGGCTAATATTTGCTAACAACAAACGACATTAAAGAAAATACATACTGTGAGGGCAATGTCAGAATTCCCTGACTATTGAATAGGGGTCGACAAGAGGTTCTCGAACTTACACCACATATAGCTCGAACAGCCCTTTTTTGAGCCAAAAAGACCCTTTTTGAATCAGAAGAATTACCCCAAAAAATAATATCATATGACATAAGAGTATGAAGATATGCGAAGTAGACTACTTTTCGTGTTGAAGTGTCACTTATTTCAGATACTGTTCTAATGGTAAATAAAGCAGCATTTAGCTTCTGAACAAGACCCTGGACATGGGCTTTCCACAACAGCTTACTATCTATCCGAACGCCTAGGAACTTGAACTGTTTCGTCTAGCTTATAATATGCCCATTCTGTCTGATCAAAATATCGGTTCTTGTTGAATTGTGAGTTAGACACTGTAAAAACTGAGTCTTCTGTCGTTTAGCATCAAATTATTTTCCACAAACCACGAACTTATTTCATGAACTACATTATTTGATACTGTTTCAATATTACACACAAGATCTTTCACTACCAGGCTGGTGTCATCAATAAACAGAAATATTTTTGAATCACCCGTAAACTAGAAGGCATATCACTTATATAAATAAGAAACAGCAGTGGCCCCAGCACCGACCCTTGGGGAACGCCCCACTTAACCGTGCCCCATTGGGACTGAACATCACTACCACTCTCAATATTGCGGAGAATTACCTTCTGCTGTCTGTTCTTAAATTAAGAGGCAAACCAATTGTAACCTACTCCCGTTACTCCATAATGGTCCAACTTCTGCAGTAATATTTTGTGGTCAACACAGTCAAAAGCCTACGATAAATCAAAGAAAAGACCTAGCGTTCGCAACGTTTTATGTAATGCGTCCAAAACCTCACAGGCAAAAGAGAATATAGCATTTTCAGTTGTTAAACCATTTCTAAAACCAAACTGAACATTTTACAGCAAATTATGTGAATTTAAATGCTCCAGTAACCTTGTATATACAACCTTCTCGATAACTTTAGCAAACACCGATGGCATAGAAATAGGTCTATAATTCCAGAATGAGATTTTCACTCTGCAGCGGAGTGTGCGCTGATATGAAACTTCCTGGCAGATTAAAACTGTGTGCCCGACCGGGACTCGAACTCGGGACCTTTGCCTTTCGCGGGCAAGTGCTCTACCAACTGAGCTACCGAAGCACCACTCACGCCCGGTACCCACAGCTTTACTTCTACCAGTACCTCGTCTCCTACCTTCCAAACTTTACAGGAGCTCTCCTGCGAACAATGCAGAACTAGCACTCCTGAAAGAAAGGATATTGCGGAGACATGGCTTAGCCACAGCCTAGGGGATGTTTCCAGAATGAGATTTTCACTCTGCAGCGGAGTGTGCGCTGATATGAAACTTCCTGGCAGATTAAAACTGTGTGCCCGACCGGGACTCGAAATCGGGACCTTTGCCTTTCACGGGCAAGTGCTCTACCAACTGAGCTACCGAAGCACGACTCACGCCCGGCAAAGGTCCCGAGTTCGAGTCCCGGTCGGGCACACAGTTTTAATCTGCCAGGAAGTTTCAGGTCTATAATTGTCAATATTATCTCTGTCTCCCTTTTTATAAACTGGCTTCACTATCGAGTTCTTTAATAGGTCAGGTAACCGACCACTCCTAAAGGGAAAGTTACAGATATGGCTAAGTACTGAGCTAACACACATGGAACAATACTTCAGTATTCTGTTAGATATCCCGTCATATCCATGAGAGATCTTGGTCTTTAGTGACTTAATTATTAACTCAATCTCCCTCTTGTCAGTATCATGGAGGAGCTTTTCAAGTAACAGTCTTGGAACACTTTTTTCTAAGAGCGCTATATGATTCCCTGTTGAGACTAGGTTCCTATTTAGTTCACCTGCTATATTCAGAAAGTGATTATTAAATACTGAACATATATGCGACTTATCAGTAACACAGACATTCCCACTACGCACTGATTCTATATCCTCGACCTATCTCTGCAGACCACCTACTTAATTTTATCCTGAGACTTAGCTATTCTATCTGCATACCACATACTTTTTGTCTTCCTAATAACATTTTTAAGCACCTTACAATACTGTTTGTAATGGGCTGCTGCATTTAGATTCTGACTGTTTCTAACGTTTTGATGTAATTGCCACTTTGTTCTACAAGATGTTCTTATCCCTCTAGTCAGCCACCCTGTTTTGAACGTTCTAAC
Source organism: Schistocerca gregaria (assembly GCF_023897955.1). Classification (NCBI taxonomy): domain Eukaryota; kingdom Metazoa; phylum Arthropoda; class Insecta; order Orthoptera; family Acrididae; genus Schistocerca; species Schistocerca gregaria. The sequence continues at coordinate 927,539,110 of NC_064922.1, read as the reverse complement.
GGAAAGCAACTTTCAAAGAGCATGAGAAAAGCATTATACACTCCTGCAAATGGAAAAAAGAACACATTGACACCGGTGTGTCAGACCCACCATACTTGCTCCGGACACTGCGAGAGGGCTGTACAAGCAATGGTCACACGCACGACACAGCGGACACACCAGGAACCACGGTGTTGGCCGTCGAATGGCGCTAGCTGCGCAGCATTTGTGCACCGCCGCTTTCAGTGTCAGCCAGTTTGCCGTGGCATACGGAGCTCCATCGCACTCTTTAACACTGGCAGCATGCCGCGACAGCGTGGACGTGAACCGTATGTGCAGTTGACGGACTTTGAGCGAGGGTGTATAGTGGGCATGCGAGAGGCAGGGTGGACGTACCGCCGAATTGCTCAACACGTGGGGCGTGAGGTCTCCACAGTACATCGATGTTGTCGCCAGTGGTCGGCGGAAGGTGCACGTGCCCGTCGACCTGGGACTGGACAGCAGCGACGCACGGACGCACGCCAAGACCGTAGGATCCTACGCAGTGCCATAGGGGACCGCACCGCCACTTCCCAGCAAATTAGGGACACTGTTGCTCCTGGGGTATCGGCGAGGACCATTCGCAATCGTCTCCATGAAGCTGGGCTACGTTCCCGCACACCGTTAGGCCTTCTTCCGCTCACGCCCCAACATCGTGCAGCCCGCCTCCAGTGGTGTCGCGACAGGCGTGAATGGAGGGACGAATGGAGACGTGTCGTCTTCAGCGATGAGAGTCGCTTCTGCCTTGGTGCCAATGATGGTCGTATGCGTGTTTGGCGCCGTGCAGGTGAGCGCCACAATCAGGACTGCATACTACCGAGGCACACAGGGCCAACACCCGGCATCATGGTGTGGGGAGCGATCTCCTACAATGCCGTTCACCTCTGGTGATCGTCGAGGGGACACTGCATAGTGCACGGTACATCCAAACCGTCATCGAACCCATCGTTCTACCATTCCTAGAGCGGCAAGGGAACTTGCTGTTCCAACAGGACAATGCACGTCCGCATGTATCCCGTGCCACCCAACGTGCTCTAGAAGGTGTAAGTCAACTACCCTGGCCAGCAAGATCTACGGATCTGTCCCCCATTGAGCATGTTTGGGACTGGATGAAGCGTCGTCTCACGCGGTCTGCACGTCCTGCACGAACGGTGGTCCAACTGAGGCGCCAGGTGGAAATGACATGGCAAGCCGTTCCACAGGACTACATCCAGCATCTCTACGATCGTCTCCATGGGAGAATAGCAGCCTGCATTGCTGCGAAAGGTGGATATACACTGTACTAGTGCCGACATTGTGCATGCTCTGTTGCCTGTGTCTATGTGCCTGTGGTTCTGTCAGTGTGATCATGTGATGTATCTGACCCCAGGAATGTGTCAGTAAAGTTTTCCCTTCCTGGGACAATGAATTCACGGTGTTCTTATTTCAATTTCCAGGAGCGTATTTATCAGCGATATAAATATCTTGCCACTCTTGTTCCTTCATACGGTTTACAAAGGTCTCAACAGCAACTGGATCAGCTTTCCTAAACAGTTGATAACTATATTTAACATGTGTTGCAGCACAAAAATCTTTTAGAATTAAAATTTGTACATCATGATCTGAAAAGCCATTGACCTTTTCGCTAACAGAATGCCCGTCTAGTAATGAGGAATGAACAAAAATGTTGTCTATGGTTGTTCTACTGTTCCCTTGCACCCTCGTTGGAAAGAATACGGTTTGCATAAGATTATATGAATTAAGGAGGTCTACCAGCATCCTCTTCCTTGCACAATCACTTATACAATTAATATTGAAGTCACCACATGTAACTAACTTTTTGTATTTCCTATAAAGTGAACCAAGAACCTCCTCTAGCTTTGGCAAAAATGTTGTGAAATCTGAGTCTGGGGATCTATAAATAACAACAGTTTGATGTTTAGCTCCATTAAATTTAACCACACCTGCACAGCATTCAGACACCTTTTCAGTGCAGTACTTTGAAACAATCAATTGACTCAAATGGGATGCCGTTTTTCACATACATGGCTATTCCCCCACACCGCAAAGAGCTCCTCTAAAAGCTGCCAGCCAACCTGTATCGTGGTAAAGGAAGCCTCTGAATTATCTCCTTATTTAAGAAGTGTTCAGATATACCAATAATCTCAGAGTCAACATCTATAAGCAATTCACTAACTTTATCTCTAATACCTTGTATATTTTGATGAAATATACTAATTCCCTCATTACTCAGATACCTAAGCTTTGTCAAAATTGGTTCCTTTGTTAGAGAGACTTCTCTTAAGCAGGAATACCTATCAGCGACTTCAATCTAAAAACGATGCAGCTCTAACACCCACTACTGCAGGAATTTTCCCATGAGTGATCCCACCAACCCCACCTATGCTGTCACCTATAAGCTTTGTCAAGCTCCCCTTCCCATACCAGTTGAGGTGCAGGCCATGTCTAGTGAAACCCGTGCTGCTGATAGACTCCACCGACACCACTGAATTGTGACCCATGCTTTCTGTCATCAGCGCCCCCCCCCCCCCCCAAGTCTCATGTTATTACGCCTGATGGCTGTATTAAGATGAGGCCAATCGTGACGCTGAAACAGTTCCACGAAATGCACATTCGTGTTGCCAGTCTGAGTGACTATCTTTTCCAGGTCACCAACTATGTCATACTCCCCAGCCCTATAATGCCCCAAATATGACATTTAAAGATGACCAAAAAGAAACCTGGTCGAAATTCCCCAGACAGAGATCAAAGGTTTATATCTCTTTGCATTACAGATCTCTAATCAGGAACAAAAATCGATATTTACAGCAAATTTAAATTATTTATCACGGTAAGTAAAGATTTTGACTACGAACACACACACACACACACACACACACACACACACACACACACAAGTTGCTCGTAATGAAACACAAGTATAATTACAGTTCTCTGATTACTAACGAACTGGCTTTTCACTAACATGAGGAGGCCACACGACGTTGTGATGACAGATTTACCTGAAATTTTGTACACCTGTAGCAGACAAGTAAAACAGCAGAATGTGCAAGTAGTAAGTTGCGTTACTCTGTCAGTGGCGAGATAATCGTAAGAGAAGTTTCACAGAACCATTATGTGGTTATGTATCTCTACGCAGTTCCTGGACTCTGAGGGTGATCGTTGTCAAGTGACTCCATTCTTCTTATACTCCATATTTCCTATATGGGAGTCAGTTTTATGAACAAACAGAAGCGGTGGCGATGGGCAGCCCTCTATCACCATGGTGGCCATCCTTTTTATGGAAAGGTTTGAAGACGAGGCACTCTCTTCGGACACATATCAACCCAAGTGTTTTTTAGGTATATGGATGATACCTTTGTCATTTGGCCCCATGGCAGGGTGATGAATTCCTCCTACATCTGAACTCTTGATATCCGAATATTCAGTTCACAATAGAAATGGAGAAGGATGGACTACTTCCATTCTTGAATGTTCTAGTGAAGAGAAAGGCAGATGGCACATTTGAACACTGTGTGTACTGCAAACCTACGCACACTGATTTATACCTACAAGCCAGCAGTTTCCACCATCTGGCACAGAAGAATGGAGTGCTCAAAACACTGGTCCACAGAGCACAAACTCTGTCAGATCCTGATAGTTTGGCCACAGAAATAGAACACCTACGATCAGTGGGTACTCCTCTAAGATATCCACAAGGCACTTCAACCTGCCAATCAGCCAAAGGATCCAGAAGAAGAACCAGCAGAGGCAAAGAAGATACCTACCGTACGCCGGACCTATCTCTGCCCAAATCAGTAGGATTCTCAAGAAATATGACATCAAGAACATATTTTGAACACCCACAAAACTTGAGGCTATGCTTGGGAACGTAAAAGATGACCTGGGGCTACACAAGCCAGGTATTTACAACATACCATGCCAGTGTGGGATGTCATACTTTGGCCAGACCACCATAACTGTGGGCATCAGGTGTAAAGAACACCAGAGACACTCCACACTCAGACAGGCAACTAAATCACCCATAGCAGAGCATTGTCTGGAACTTGGTTATTCAATGGATTACAATGACACCAATATTGTGACACAGACCTCAAGATTTTGGGACAGTGTCGTTAAAGAAGCCATTGAGATTAAGGTCACAGATAATCTAATCGACTGTGACTCAGGATACCAAATCAGCAGTGCCTGGAATCCTGCGCTTGAGTTTGTGTAAACTCAACGCAGGACACTCTGGAATTCTACAAGAAACAGAAGTGGAGGCCGAGATAACAGCCGTGAGACAAAGTGTCGGACACTAGAGACCAGATTTGACACACCCCTGAGCGTAGACTCTACTTGAGAAGACTGTCAGGCCGGGCGCGGAGGCCAATGAAGCCGCGTTTGGAGGAACGCGGACCGCAGACGGAAGCCACGACGCGGCGCGGACCGATTATGGAGAGCCCAGCACGAAACAGATGTGGAAATCATAGTAACAGTCATGGGACAGAGTACCCAACATCTCAGACCGGGTCTGACACACCTCAGATGAGGACCACAACTGTTGAGCACGGCCAAAACGGGCGCGGGCGGCAGTCGGAACATACGAGACTGTAGGGGTCGCTTGAAGCCGAGTCTGGCGGGCGTGGACCACAGAGGAACGTTCAGCTCCTTCCAGGCATAAATATTGTACTCGATCGACCCAAGGACCAGTCTCAGGTAGCACGTGAAAAAGATAACGAGGCACACTGTTGAAATAGCGTGCAAGAACGACGCGAACATCCAGATGGATTCCCGAATATCCAAGATGTTAATATGTTTGTTGTGTTATTTCCCTAAAATACACTAAAATTAAAAGTGATTTCCATTTCCCAAACATGAAAAGACTGTACAGCCTATGGTCTTTGAAGTATGTGCTTCACAGTTATCTCAGTTTACAATTAATAAATTTTTGGTTTTACAATAGGCTGTTTTGTCAGTGTTTATATTGACATTTATTTGTTGAATGTTCGCTTACATATAAGACCTACTATTGTTGTATACCGCCAGTTACTTTTGTATCCTTTTGCATGTAGTATGATCTAGCTGCATTCAACCTGAGGCCCCAGATTCTGCCACTGGTAAGATCAACAAATCCCCTATAAATAAGAATGAGTTTGCTGCCATATTTCTTTCTTGAAGAGTGTCATGTGACCACTGAGCATAATTTTCTCCTATGATAGTCTGGAAGTAGTACTACCAGTGGGGATTTCTTGCCACAGTTTATAAGCTTAGTGAAGTGTTATTTATAGTACCAAAACAGGGGTCAGTCGAGGCATAGAGAGCAACGGATGGGAGTTGGCATATGTGCACACACACACACACACACACACACACACACACACACACACACACACATTTTACTCTCCCAATCATAGGTCAATACTTTAGCGCGAAAAACGCAGCAACCAGTCAGAGCCAAAACATAGTAGTTCTATCCTTGTACCCGAGAGCGGTCACCTTGTTCTCATATTTCAATCTCTGTGTCCCATTTGTTGACAGGATCAAGGAAGTTCTATCTCTGACTCTTGGATGGAAGGTCAATCTTTGCACCAATTGCAAAAGAACGCTTTGAAGAAACCAAAAATTTTCTGCATTCTTTGCAAAACATTTGAAGATTTGTTCTATACCAGTACAAAGTGCAGGTGGCTCACTTATTGGCACTACTGGTGTAGCTTACAGATTAGGGTACATTTTGAAACATACCAAGGCTGACCACTGCGAGGCATTATTCCACTTCTTACTATGTACTTACAGACGTTTTTCTTTATTTTATTGACAATGACCTTGTAATATCTCTTTATATTCGATGAATTATTCTGATACAATTCTACCCTTGAATGACATTTACAAAATTTCTATCTTCATACTCGCAGAATCCATGTGCAAAATAATTTCATACAATAGCTATGCCATGAACCCATAATTATTCTTAGTAGTGCTTTCTCTGGTGGTTGTTAGGAAAAAAAAGCTTCCGAGATTGTCTTCGTGCCGATTAGCCTGAGTTTTGGTTTGAAGAACTGTATCTGATTATTGAGATTTATGACCGAAGATAACTGGTACGAAATTGTATATATATATATATTGCTCCTTCACACAAAAGGTGTGTATTTAACATTTGATAATTAATGATATTCATCGATACATTGCGTAGTTCTTAATCAGAAGGGAACTTCCGAAAGACTGGATACGAACTTGCATTTAATAATCCAAGAGCTCCATTACTTCTTCGGAAGGTTAAACTTCATCAAAGCCAAATATCCGCTTGATCTGAGGTTTCCCAACTGATTATACAACGCTCCCAAAATTACGAGGCATTTTATTTGTACAGATTAGCAGACTGCCGCAAAGCACGAGCCTGCAGAGAAGAAGAATCATCGCCTGATTTCGTTCTAACAAGCAAAATTTCTGAATCATTTTCAATGACTGAGTTATGACTGTGTTTCCTATCATGAATGATTGATTGATCGAACGAATTGAGAACTACATAGATAGGAGGAAAAATTACAACGTGTAAATTACAATAATTTTATCGAAGTAATCTCTCTGATATAAAAGTTATCTTTTACGCTTTGTGAAGTAACATCTATGGTTTGCTTTATATTGCAGACTCTGTGAGTATTACATTGTGAAGATCGTTTTTTGTTCTCTGACGTTCTGGAAGTTATTTTTCGTGAGAAGCAGCTGAACTGAAAGTGTCATACTATCGTCGTATTTTCTGGAGTGCGGGAGAAGTGTGAAGATATATATATATTACCGAAACGGAATAATATTTGTTTTTTTTTCTGTAAGATTTATCTGAAGTCTAGTATCGCTTTATTTTGGTAAAGTATAATCACGTCTGGAAAGTTATCTATCCCAATAATACTAAAGATTTATCTGTAGGCGAGCTTTCTATCCATTGACCGTAACTGCAGATGTTGGAAGTAAGAATTTTGTTACACTTTCATTTCTTCACGTCCACATGGAAAACAGAAAATTATCAGATGCAAAAGCCGACTTGTCGCAATTTTGGCACCTGCGGACTGAAAGGAAAAAAAAGTGTAGTATATACTTTTGCCTAGGAAATTTAAGAGAAATGAACTATTTTTCGTCCTCACAATATAAAAGTTCTTGTCCGCGAGAGTTTCAGTGAGATGCTGTGCAATTCAGTTAGAGGCCAGCAAAGGAAAGTGCTACAACCAGAGAATACAATATCGCAGCCGTATGTAACCTGGCTGTGTTCAGCGTGATAGATAGAAAAAAAGGACACCACATTATGGATCTGAAAACAAATCACAGCGGGGTGTGTTATAAGGACAAAGGTAAAACAATAAAATTTTTATATATCTTCGAACTTTTTGGTGATGTGTGTCCAGAAACGACGGAGCTTGCCGAGTTAGGAAGAGAAAATGTTTTGTAAGCCAAATTGTTATCGAATGTTGTAGAATATCACCAGGGTACAGCAGTCGATGATTTCGAAGGGGAACCCAGCTCTGCAATAAAGAGTAACGCTCAGTTGGAACTGAAATTAGAATCAGACATATTTGAGATATTTCAACAGTGAATTTAGGCAGTGTAAGTTCTCCTGACAAGGACACAAGTTTTCCAGCGGTCTTGCTTACTATAATTCAGAAAATTGTCATTGAGACAAGGTTATAAATTATTTTCTGTCTGCTTGTTCTTTTATCACTTACCTGTAAACTATGTGGAAATTGATACACAGACTTGACAAACACAGCATAAGTATTGTACAGATTTGTTATATTAAAATTGGACAAACATGTTTTTCTTAGTCTAGGTCGTTCTGGTTTCTTTAAAGTGCTATTTTAATTTGGTGCAAAAATCGAACCACAGTTATCGCCTGGTATGCCATATCCTGTATGTTCAATCAGTAGTGTCAGTAGAACAGTAATAAAGACTAATCAGCCGCAGAAATAACGTTCTGGCACTTAATTTGAAGATTTACAGTGGTATTCTAAGTATCAAGTGTACCTTAACATGTAATTTACAGCAGTAGCGTCGATCAAGTGAGTCATATTTGTTTTATACTCTTATATAACAATAGTACAAGCAATTAAGATGCGGCAAGAGTTCTGTGACATTAATTTGAAGGCCAGTAACGCTTTTCACCATCCAGGGTGCAAAGATCGAATTATAGTTGTTGTCAAGTGCACATTAACGTGCAGTTTATGACAGTAGTGTCAATAAAGTGACTCATGTGTGTTTTGTTCATCCCTTCAGGGCAATAATGCCTTCTACTAAGCGGGATACAAAGATCGGACTACAGTCATGTATGGACACAAGTGTGGATACAGAGATCAAAATGGCCGACTCTACAAAATATTGAGCTGTTACTGGGCCAGTAAAATGTTCATGTGTGTGTGTGTGTGTGTGTGTGTGTGTGTGTGTGTGTGTGTGTGTGTGTGTGTGTGCGCGCCAATTCCCCTCGCCCTGCCTCTTCCATCGTCACCCAACCAGCACCTTCGTATAGGCATCTGGGGTGTTTGATGTCACATGTACATACACCGTGTGCCAGAAGCCCCATAGATATACTGCTGCCTATATACGTTTTTAGAGCCTCGTTTGTGAAATTTATATGAAAACTACGATAAATGATGATTATCTGCAATCACGTGTGTTTTGAGAGTTAGAAAATCTTGTAACTATCTATAGCATCATTATTTTGTTCCAGGTTACGGCGGTCTGCCGGCCACAGTTCCTGCGGAAATCTTCTCGCAGAACGTCAAGTCTGTGGCATTACCTGTGGCTACTTTCGTTTCGTGGACCATGTCCTTCCTGGTGACGAGGTTCTTCGAGGACATTTCCAGCGCCGTTGGCAACTACGGGCCCTTCTTTCTGTTCGCAGCTTGCTCCCTACTCGCCTCGTTCCACGTGTACTTTTTGATGCCTGAAACGAAGGGGAAGACTTTGGAAGAGATACAGGTTATGCTTGAAAGCGGTAGGACCATCCGAGCATGCTGCTGAACAGAAGAATATTTGCTTATCTTCGTTTCGGAACAGCTTCTCTTATGGCGCCCACTGATCTCTTTCACACCCAGATCGAAGGCAGAAGATTTAACGCTTAGTAACAAGCATAACTCTTGCGCTGGGACTGATGGAGCTGGCAGAAATGGCGTCGGATGTTGCTTCATTCAGTGAAAGCACTTTACGAGTGCGTTGAACAACATTAATTTCTATTCTTGTTCCGTTGACTGAAAGTGAGAGCAGAAAACTGTTAATACTCAAGGCATATACTGAAGAATAAAGTAAAAATAGAGAGCAATGGAATCAATATTCTCTCTTAGGCTATGCAAACGAAGAATACTACAATGGAACTCTGTATAACTTACTCGCCAGGGTGCGAAGCCCTGTGAAGACTGAGGTGCACTATTGACGAACTGTTTTTGTGATATTTAAGTTTTTTTGAAATATAGACTAATGATGCTGTAATGGTAATAACTGTGAAAAAGCCTGCAAACATTTTCATGTGAGGAATCTTCCATACAACGCGACTTTTCTGTTTAAAATTAGGCCTGCTTCCATCAGTTGAAAGTAAAATGAAAAAATTAAAAGAAAACACACCGTCAACCATTTGAGGAAGTGAGGAATGAAATCATTGTTAGTATATCTTGTACGGTTATTTATTTTCAAGTGGACATCTCGCAAAGCGTACAAAATCAGAAGAGCTTTCTCTATAACTAATTAGTAGCAATAGAGATTGTTACCTTCCTCTGACAAGTCAACTTTTTCTCCACATTGGTCCCTCCTTCACTGTTGCCAACATTTCTTTCAAAAGTCATTACATTCTACAATGTCGTAACGGGGATGCTGCTAAAGACAACTTTAATAAGATTGACATTTCTTAAATTACATATATCTATTACTAAATAAATTATTCTTACTGTTATTATTGTATAATGCTCATGTACTAAAGAAACTCTAATATTAACTCACTAAGAACGGCTGGTTAGATACAATGGAAGGCCATAACCATGCCACGCGAAATGAATGGATAAATAAACAAATAAGAACAGTGTACTGCAAATTTCACAATTTTTACAAGCAAACAACTAAAACCAGTTCACAGGACTAGTTTTCCACCGTCTGTGTGGCAAATAAACATAATTTCCAAAAATGAAACACGGGACGCAATATATACACCAATACTAGATATGTTTGGTATGCACAAGCACAATAAGGGAACATTATGGTTACTTGTGTGAATTTCCCAGAATATTTTTAAATTTATGATCTCATTAGGAATGTAGAAATCATAAAACAAAGTTTATAAAGAAATGGCGGAAAAGAGGATCACTAAATTTCTTCCACTGGTTTACATGTATATTCCGAAATAAGTAATAGATTAATCACTTGAATTTCTCTAAACTTAAAATATTATCTTAAAAACGTTGAAGTATTTGTAAGAACTTTTATATTTAGATGAGCCTTGTATGTACTCTTAATTCGTTTCTGTAATGTCTACGTTATGCGAACACTTGTAAGTAGGCTGTTAAGGTTGTTATGTTGGTAACGCTATGTAGCGCTCTATATGAAAATCACTGACTGTGTTGTATATGTAGTCTGTGGCTGGTCTGCATTGTTGCAGTATTGCTATTGTAGTGTTGGGCAGCTGGATGTTAACAGCGCGTAGTGTTGCGCAGTTGGAGGTGAGCCGCCAGCAGTGGTGGATGTTGGGAGAGAGATGGCTGATTTTTGAGAGCGGATGATCTGGACGTGTGCCCATCAGCGACAGTAAACTTGTAAGACTGGATGTCATGAACTGATATACACTATGACTTTTGAACACTGTTAATGTAAATTGTTTGTTCTCTATCAAAATCTTTCATTTGCTAACTGTGCCTATCAGTAGTTACTGCCTTCAGTAGTTAGAATCTTTTTTTCAGCTGGCAGTATTGGCGCATGCTGTATTGCAGTACTTTGAGTAACGAAGATTTTTGAGAGGTAAGTGATTCATGAAAGGTAAAGGTTATTGTTAGTCAGGGCCATTCTTTTGTAGGAATTTTTGAAAGTCAGATTGCGTTGCGCTAAAAATATTGTGTGTCAGTTTAAGCAGTCATTAATTTTTCTAAGGGGACGTTTCATACAATGAAGTCCTGAATGGGTTTCTAGACCTTAGTAATCCAAGTTGAAGAAAGTCTGTCACATTTAAAATGGCTGACGTTTCATTAGACATATCGCTGCACAGTTTGGTAGTTCTCGTTTCTGAGCTCGGTAATTATTACATAAGAAAGAAGTCGTGGTGTGAGTAATGACAAAATCAATAAGAGTGAGAAATACGCAGAAATTAACAACATTCACAACAAGAACAGAAAATCGAAAAACTAACTACCTTACACTATTTAGGAGCCGCTCATTGCAAACTATGACGCTGTTCAGGAAAAGGATAGAAATAATAACAAGCAAGCAGCCATTTATTATAATTATACCTAGTTTGGAATACAATAGGTTCAGCATCTGGCTATATTTTTGAATAAAATTATTGGAATGTGACTCATTGAACTTAGTGTTTCTGCTAATGGTTTGTAATATGGTTTCATATGCGTGAGATTTTCTTTCACGGGAGCCAGTTGTTAATAATTCAATAATTAAATGATGTTTCTGAATAACGGGGGCCGGCCGCGGTGGTCTCGCGGTTCTAGGCGCACAGTCCGGAACCGTGCGACTGCTACGGTCGCAGGTTCGAATCCTGCCTCGGGCATTGATGTGTGTTATGTCCTTCGGTTAGTTAGGTTTAAGTACTTCTAAGTTCTAGGGGACTGATGACCACAGCAGTTGAGTCCCATAGTGCTCAGAGCCATTTGAACCATTTTTGAATAACAGGAACGACTGAAAGCTACCAGTGGTTGCGAAAAGCGTCACTGACTTACACATCTCGAAACACTTGTCAGTTAATACTTCTCGAAATTTGACACCAGATGCATGTGTGAAGGATACCTGTACTGCTAATCAGGCACTTACATAGTGCTTAGGGACTGGTGGTTTAAAAAATTGGCAGGACAGGAACCTAAAAATTGACGGAAATCTTGAGTGAGTAAACAAATATTTTCTTACAATATATTATGAACAAAAGTGGCTCACTGGTACAACTGTACACAAAAGTACTGTTATATTTACAAAAACTACCAAATTTAGGATGGAAATAAAAAATATTTTACAAGGAATAAAATTGGGTTTCATTAGTGTTCTTCACAGCTATGACTTATAAAATCATCTACAAAATAATCCTTAATGCAAAACCCCGTTCGTTAATGGTTAAGTACGCAAAAACGCATATAATAAAGAATCATATGCTTTGCGTTTCTTAAGAACGCTGATGAAACTTTACAACATAAAATTGGTCGATGTTAAGTCTTGTTCGAGCAGTTACTTAGTATACCTAAGTGGCATGTAATTTAATTGAAACTGTTCTATAAGTTATTTACAAGTGGTATCTATATTCGGAATTTCGACGGTCGTTGGGCACACGTTTGCAAGTCACCTGCCTCCCCGTTTTCTTTCTCACTTCAAACTAAGGCAAGAAACGAACATGTGTGGGGGCAGGAGCGTCGGTAACCGCTGTGGAATGAAGTACAAATTGTCGCAGCAAGGCAAGTTGTGACCAGTCAGAGGGCGACAGAGGGGCGTAGCGATAATAGTACAACAATGTGAGCCAAGCGGCTGACTACTTTCGAAACCTATACATTTCCTACATGCACTGAAGCGTATGTTTAGTTACGCCGCTGATCACGACCTCTGTGGTCACAAAATTCTTTCTTTGTTGCTGCCACTTTTGAGGCGTAATGAAACTCATTTTTTAGCGAATATCCATTATATTTCGAATTGCTAGCAGTGTCCAGTGGCTTATGCTGGACTGGTCATCACACCCCTTAAAACTTGGACATACCATAGATATCGGAACATTCCCTAACACTAACAAAGAGAGGTGCCCAGTGGTGGGATCGACTTCTTGAGATCTTTTATACTGTGAAATTGGTTAAGAGTCCAGGTATCACACTCTACAGCCATTTAGCCAGATGGTCCCTCGTTGACGACTAACTGACGAAAAAAAAATTGGAATTTTGCTTGACAGTTAATAGCACTAAAAAGTGGAGTGTAATGCCTAGAGTAAGGCATTTCAGTGCAGAAGATTATGGTTTCAGATTTCTTCAGGTACTGTAATTTTCTTTTAATTTTCATCGAAATGACTTTCATCACTATTTTTCCTCAAGTAATTGGGTTAAACGTAATTTTTTATTTTTCCCACTTCGTCATAAAATTAACTTCTTCATTTGCTCTCTCTCCCTTTCCTCTTTTTTCGCTTGAAATTTTAGTTCATATATATTAATTTTGACTTAGTATCTTTAGTTTTATCATCCTATTTTTTCGTCCAGTTACTGCATTCATTACTGCTATTCCTCATTCTGCTTGAATTTAGTTTTACTTATGATCCCTTCTCTCGTTTAAATCTTCATCTGCATTATTTTGCCATAATCCATTAGTAATTTAGGTGTTTTTAAAATGTTTAAATGAGATTACCGTCCAAAAAAATACTCATCTTGTAATGCAAAATACTTTTTTGACTCCATTTCACGGTCGATATAAGTAGATTATTTTGTGTTTTGTTTTGTAACCAATAGATCAGTATTTTCAGATATTTAAATATTTTAATTCGTAAGTGTAATTACATTCACGTTCACAATAATTCAGAGTGGAAAAATAATAAAATAAAGAAGAAATAAGAACAAATGAAAAAGTTATTATGATTATTAAAATGATGTAACAGAGGAACAGAAATACAAAATTACATTTAAACCAATTATTTGAATATAAATCCCGATCTAAGTTATTTCGATAAAGATCTACAAAAAAAATGAAGTGCCTGACAATATTCGAGTCCACGACCTCTTTCACATGAAGATCTTAATTTATCCATTCAACTCACAAACAGTTGTTGAGCGTAATGTAAAATTACTAATATTTTTCCCTCAATTACACGCAAACAAGGGCGCACCAATGCGAACGCCTGCAAGTATGATACCTGGGAGCTTAACCTACTTCATGGTGTAGATGGCTTAAAAAGGTAGATACCACCGCTAGGTACCTCTCCTTGTAAGTACAGCATACAGACAAATGCTTACACCACGGAGACACAAGCAACTGCACCAGATTTTTACAACGAGGCGAAGGGAAACGCTTATTTGGTTTTGCTGCATTCGTATTCGAAATGTTCTACTCGCCACTGACTGGGGAAGATGGATGACAACGGTCAATGTCCTTTGTAATATAAACGAACATTTATTTAATACGTGTACTAAAGGTATGCGGTTTATGAAATAAACTGTTCTGCTTTAAGGTGTCTTAGTTCAATCAGTCTTAAGGAAATTTGCCAAGGAGTGCCATCAATACATAGGTCTGCAACAGTGGAATGTCGGACCTAGCGAGTACTGACGTTTCTCGTGACAATGTAGGCAGTGCTACATTCCACCAGCGTTGCTGAGCGACCTTCTACACCCGGTTAATGGCACTGTTACACCATTTTCAGCTGCCAACGCTACCGGCATCCGTTCACGAAGTCCAGCTGCCCTGCACAGCAATGTGCCATTTTTGCCTCTCATTGAAACAAATGCGTGAATCAAAGCTTGCTGTTCTCGTGATTTTGTAACTTAGACCATAGATACACACTGACCACTTACTTCCGTATCCTTGACATGTGAAGATTTGAAACTAACATCCAAGTCAGGAGACGAGTGGAATAATACTGAGATTCTGAGATTCTGCCATTACACTCTACGCGAAGAGGAGCTGACAGTTTTAGCTCACATCAAGTACTGATTTATACGTTTTAGGGATTCGTTGAATTAGTACAACACATATAATACAATGTTTAACGCAATTTCTGCAAAATTTACAATCGTCATCGTATTAGCCAATTAAATGCGTAATTTTTCCCTTAAATGTCCTGTGAAATTCCGTTCATCTTCATAAGAGATCTGAACCTGACACACTAATTTTATATACGGAAAATTTTTCCAAAAATCTAAAAGTTTTTTTGGAAGTCTCAAATGGGGATCGTGGCAGATGTTATGCAAATAAAATAAAT
The DNA here is from genome assembly GCF_023897955.1 of Schistocerca gregaria. Taxonomy (NCBI): domain Eukaryota; kingdom Metazoa; phylum Arthropoda; class Insecta; order Orthoptera; family Acrididae; genus Schistocerca; species Schistocerca gregaria. The sequence continues at coordinate 927,523,992 of NC_064922.1, read as the reverse complement.
TTTTGGAAAGTTATTTTGTTTGTGATAATATTGTAGTAGTTTCGTTTGCAAATAAACTACATTACATTTCGTTTGATACAACTTCTACATTTCTGTAACTAAATATTTATTTATTTACAGGAAGTAACATATATGTTTTAATGACTCCTTTTGAGAGTATCAAAATGTGTTTCATAAATGGACCTTTCTTTCGATTGCATTGATTTAGAATCTTTAACTATTCACATCACCAAAGGACCATAGACCTCAGTAGACGATATAAATTTCAACATGATACGTTTACCTATTTCTGAGAAAAAAGGGGTCTTAACAGACGGAGGCACATAAAAATAGACTGTCAGATAACAATGACCATTTTATTTCCCATGTGACATAATTACAAATTAATACTGTTAGGATATTTTTCTTTACATGTACCGTCCTACCTGCCAAATTTCATTATTCTAGGCCAATAAGGAGTACCTTATACTGTAGGTTTTTATCAGTGAGTTTGCGATCGTCAAAATATGTGACATACATGGCCGTATCTTTTTGGTGCATTCACTTAGAACACTCCATTTTCTGCACCAAAAGAGGACTAAACGTCAGTACGTGTCATAGATTTCAACTCGATACGTATTACTGTTCCTGAGAAAAATAGGTGTTAGACGGACGGACAGGACGTCTGATAACAAATGAAAAATAATTGTGTGATACAATTATAAATTAACGATGCTAGGATTTTTCCTTCATTTGTACAGTGAAAGCTTGCTTCTCGCCAAATTTCGTGCTTTTGGACGAACGGGAAGTGTCGTATATGGGTTTTGATTAGTGAGTTTGCGAGTATCAAAATATGTGACATAAATGGCCATATTTTTTGATTGCATTGATTCAGACGCTTTTTTTTTACCGCCAAGGGACCATAGGCTTTAGTATGTGACTTATGTGACTTAATTTTCGGCCTGACGTGTCTGCCCATTCCGAGTAAAAGGGGTCTTAGCAGACTGACGGGCAGACAGACAGTCTGATTACAAATGCCAATTTTTTTCGTGTGATATAATTACAAGTTAACAGTTTTCCTAGTTTTTACTTTGTCTTCTGAGACTTTGCTTCTTTTCAAATTTCGTGATTATGGATCAACGAGAAGCACTCTCTAGGTTTTGATTAGTGAGTTTGGGAGAGTCAAAATATGTGACATAAATGGCTGTAACTCTAGGCTGCATTGACTTAGAAGCTTCAATTTTTTACACCGTCAAGGGACTGCAGACTTTAGTAAGCGACATAAATTTCAATGTGATACGTCCATATATTGAGAGGTAAAGGGTTTTTAACAGTCGGAGAGACACACAGACAGACAACAACGTGATCTTATGAGAGTTATGTTTTTACCGGTTGAGGTACAGTATCCCAAATACCAAAAATTTTTTGGCTCACTTATTGAATTATAGGTTGTTAATGAATAAAAGCAAATGCTGTTCAGCTGAAGAACATTTCATTATGCAAATCTTGTTTACGCATTCACTGATCTGATTGATTACTTTGCAATACAGGACGCTCTAATGTTGAAAGTACTGCTCCATTCATATTAGAAATGGGAAAACAGTAACTGTAATTTGCACTTCACATAGCGTCTACTGACAGGAATTTAGACTCTTATTACCTAGCACAGAAATTTAGTGTTAGTTCGAGATCTCAGCACGGGAGAGATTGCGGTATATGCAGTCTATTTCTCTGTAAACGTACCATAGAAATTCTCTGGTACTTCAAATCAGCTGATTTTGTAATTGAGACTCCAGTTTCCCTACAGTACACTGACTTACAAAATTGCACTCATATATATATCACAATGTACTCATACCGACTGTACAATACTGTTACACGAGAATAATTACAACCTTTACACAATATTAGGTATTCACGAGGCTTGTGTTGAGCTCCTCAAACACTGGTTTGATTGAGCTTCCCACGTCACTCTGTCCCTTGCGCGCCTCTTCAGCTTTGTATTTACTACTGCTGCGTCCTACATCCAACTGAACCTGCATACTGTTGTAAAATCGTGGTATCCCTCTACAACATCTAACCCCCCACAACCCACCGTTACCAAATCTATGATTCCATAATGTCGCAGGAAATTTCCAGTTAAAGCACGCCTGTTTTTAATTCCATTAGTTCTGTATTAGTAACTCTCTCTTGCAATTTGATCTTCAGAATGCTTCTGTAGTACCGCATTTCGACAGATGTTCTCTTTTTGTCTCAACTGCGTATTGTCCACATTTCATTTCCGTACAAGGCTTCAGCTCTAGACGAATATCTTCAGAAACGACTTCCTAACAAATGAATTTATGTTCGATGTTAACAACTTTATCAGTTTCAGAGACACTTTTGAAGATATTGCCAGTATACATTTTATATCGTCTTTACTTCTGTTATTCCGAAATACCAAAACTCATCGACTACTTTTACTGTCTCATTTCCTAAACTAAATCCATCAGCATCCCTAGATTTAAACAAACTACTTTCCATTTTTGTTGATATTCATCTTATAACCTCTTTACAAGACACTATCCACACAGTTTGCTAATCTTCCAAATTCTTTATTGTCTCTGGCAGAATCACTATATTATCACCAGTCCTTAAGGGTTTTATTTCTATTCCCTGAAATTTAATTATCTTTCCAAACTTCTGAACGATTTCCTTAACTGTTCGATGACTCCTAGTAACACGTACGGATACAAAGGTCTCGCGTTCGATCCCTGGTCAGTTTTAGGACCCCGCAATTCGAAGTTCAAAGGAAGACAATGACATTGTTTTGTTTTTGATCATCAGTCATCTGACTAGTTCGATGCGGCCCGCCACGAATTACCCTTTAGTACCAACATCTTCATGGGAGAATTGCACTCACTGTTGGACATATTCCAATCTCGTCATTCCCCTACAGGTTTTACCCTCTACAGTACCATGCAAGTTCTCCATTAACTCTTAACACTAGTCCTAACATTCTGTCACTTCTTCGTCAATGTTTTCCACATGTTTCTACCCTCGGTAAATCTGCAGAAAACCTACTCATATCTTATCAGTCCACTTAATTTTCAGCATTCTTCCACAGCACTACATCTCAAACGCTTCGATTCTTTTCTTCAAAGCTCCCCCACAGGTCGATTCACTTCCATACAATGCTGTGCTCCAGACGTACATTCTCAGAATTTTCTTCCTCACATTAAGGATCAATATTTCATACTAGCAGACTTCTGTTCCTGTTATAGTCTGCTATTTATGTCCTCATTGCTTCTTTGGTCATAAATTACTTTTCTTCCATGGTAGCAGAATTTCTTCATTTCGTGTACTGCTTGATCCCCAATTTTGATGCTAATTTTGTCATTTACCTCGTTTCATCTACTTCTCTTCACGTTCATCTTTCTTCGATCTATTCTCAGTCCATATTCTCTGCTCAGTATACTATTCGTTCGTTCAGTATGCCCTGTAATTCCTCCTTGCTTCCACAGACGATAGCAGTGTCATCAGTCAATCCCATGTTGACATTCTTTAACCCTCACTTCAGTTCAGTGTGTCCAGTAATTCTTTCTTGCTTACATTGAGGATAACAATATCACCAGTGAATCTAGTCATTGATATTCTTTAATCTTATTTTCGTTATTGCTTCTTAGATGCACAGATTGAACAGGAGGGGAGGAGGTCTGGATCCCTGTCTTATACCTATTTAATCTGAATACTTCGTTCTTTCTCTTTGCTACATCTTGTTCCTTCTCGGTTTTATAAATATTGTACACAGAAGTTGCAAAAGCCACGGGATACCTGCTAATGTTGTGCCGGAACTCCATTTCCCGGTATGGTGCAACAGCTCGATATGACATGAACCCCACAAGTCCCCTGTAGAAATGTTGAGCCATGCTACCTCTACAGCCGTCCATAACTGCGAATGTGTTGACGGGTCAGGATTTTGAGCACGAACCGACGTGTCGATTATGTCTCATAAATGTTTGATGGGATTCATGTCGGGCGATCTGTGTCGCCAGATCGTCCGCTCGAATTGTCCACCATGTTCTTCAAACCAGCCGCCAACAACTGTGGCCCGATGACATATTTGGGAATATTAAGTCCATGGTTATCTGAAAATGGTCTCCAAGAAGCCGAACTTAACCATTTCCAGTCAATGATCAGTTCAGTTGGATAAGAGAACCCAGTCCATTCCATGTAAACACAGCCCACACCATTATGAAGCGACCACCAGCTTGCACAGTGTCTTGTTGACAACTTGGGTCCTTGGGTTCCTGGGGTCTGAGCCAGGCTCGAGCCCTACCAGCAGCTGCTACCAAATGTGATCGGAACTCATCTGCCCAAGCCACTGTTTTCCACTCTTTTAGGGTCCAGCCGATATGGTCACAGGCCCAGGAGAGACACTATAGGCGATGTCGTGCTGTTAGCAACAGCACCCCCGTCGGTCGTCTGCTGCCACAGCCCATTAACGCCAAACTTCGTCGCACTGTCCGTATGAACACCCCCGTTGTACATTGATTTCTGCGGTTTTTTTACGCAGAGTTGCTTGTCTGTTAGCACTGACAACTCTACACAAAGAGCCGGCTGGTGTTGCCGAGCGGTTCTAGGCGTTTCAGTCTGGAACCGCACAACCGCTACAGTCGCAGGTTCGGACCCTGCCTCGGGCATGGATGTGTGTGATGTCCTTAGGTTAGTTAGGTTTAAGTTCTAGGGGACTGATGACCACAAATGTTAAGTCCCATAATTCTCAGAGCCATTTGAAGCATTTGAATCTACACAAAGAGTGCTGCTCTCGGTCGTTAACTGAAGGCCGTTGGCAACTTTGTTGTCCTTGGTGAGAGGAAATACAGGAAATTTGGTATTCTCAGCACTGTCGATCTCGGTATATTCCCTAACAGTCTCCCAAAGGGAATATCCTATGCAGTTAGCTCCAGCTACCATACCACGTTCAAAGTCTGCCAATTCCTGTAGTGATGCCATAATAAAGCCTGAAACCGTTTGACTAGAATCACCTGAGTACAAATGACAGCTCCCCAATGCACTGCCCTTTCATACCTTCTGTACGCGATAATATCGCCGTCTGTATAAGTGCATATCGCTACTTCCTGACGTTTGTCACCTCAGTGTATATTAACCGTCTTTCTCTATAGCTTACAGCAATTTTTCTGAGAATTTCGAACATCTAACACCTGTTGCGGGGTCGGTGTGTTGAACCTGGGACTCCAGCTGGCAAAGCTGAAGCTGGGACCGACCGCGCCGTATTTCGTCAGGAGGCGGAGCAATTTCAAGAGCGTCAAGGGGCAGTGCAGAGTGATACAGCAGTATTCGTTAACATTCGTTTATTCAGATAATTTACTGTGCTCGATGGGTGGAGAGCAGTGTTGGCATGCCACCCGCGCACTGTCCCACGAGTCCAGCCGGCTCAGCAGACTCCTGGTATGCCCAAGCCGCTGCTCCCGCAATCAAGGCTGCCCTGCTGGAAGTCGGCTGTACTCTCCTTGTAGCCGCCCGCCGATGCGTTACGACTTGTGCCTCGCTGCTGCCCGCGATTCCGGAGACTGCTACAGTCTCTTGTCCTCGCCACCCTCTGCCCCGTTTGGCCTGCTCTACCAGTCCATGGGAGGAAGGTGGGTGTACTGGTCATCCGTGGACCTCGGGCCGCCGCTGCTCCCAGTACGGGGCTAGACTCGAACCCGCGCCCTCTTGGATGCCATGCCGCAACTTGTCGCTAGTGGTGCTTGCCGGATGGCAACACCTGCCACCGTCTCTGGAGCTGTTGCAGCGCTGCTGCGCCTCCCGCAGCGTACGCCTCGCCTGGACCCCGGTACGCCAGGTGGGAAGCACATGTGGCCTGTAGACTCGAGTGGAACCGAGCCCCTCCTCGACCTGCTGCAGACAGATGTCACTGCCCTCTTTCAGGCAGACCGTGAGATCTCCAAGTTTCAGGCTGCCGTTCCATCCCGCCCCGGAGTTGTGTACCCAGAAGCAGAATATAGCCCGAACATGTACATAGAAACAGAATGCAAGTTTATGTAGAATACTTATAAAACTGCTGCCAGACTGGCCACTATAAGCAAAGACCAACACAGGTCCGTCCCAATGCTGGACTGACCTGGCACACTGTATCCCACAATAAAATTGTCCATCTACACTCCTGGAAATTGAAATAAGAACACCGTGAATTCATTGTCCCAGGAAGGGGAAACTTTATTGACACATTCCTGGGGTCAGATACATCACATGATCACACTGACAGAACCACAGGCACATAGACACAGGCAACAGAGCATGCACAATGTCGGCACTAGTACAGTGTATATCCACCTTTCGCAGCAATGCAGGCTGCTATTCTCCCATGGAGACGATCGTAGAGATGCTGGATGTAGTACTGTGGAACGGTTTGCCATGCCATTTCCACCTGGCGCCTCAATTGGACCAGCGTTCGTGCTGGACGTGCAGACCGCCTGAGACGACGCTTCATCCAGTCCCAAACATGCTCAATGGGGGACAGATCCGGAGGTCTTGCTGGCCAGGGTAGTTGACTTACACCTTCTAGAGCACGTTGGGTGGCACCGGATACATGCGGACGTGCATTGTCCTGTTGGAACAGCAAGTTCCCTTGCCGGTCTAGGAATGGTAGAACGATGGGTTCGATGGCGGTTTGGATATACCGTGCACTATTCAGTGGCCCCTCGACGATCACCAGAGGTGTACGGCCAGTGTAGGAGATCGCTCCCCACACCATGATGCCGGGTGTTGGCCCTGTGTGCCTCGGTCGTATGCAGTCCAGACTGTGGCGCTCACCTGCACAGCGCCAAACACGCATACGACCATCATTGGCACCAAGGCAGAAGCGACTCTCATCGCTGAAGACGACACGTCTCCATTCGTCCCTCCATTCACGCCTGTCGCGACACCACTGGAGGCGGGCTGCACGATGTTGGGGCGTGAGCGGAAGACGGCCTAACGATGTTCGGGACCGTAGCCCAGCTTCATGGAGACGGTTGCGAATGGTCCTCGCCGATACCCCAGGAGCAACAGTGTCCCTAATTTGCTGGGAATTGGCGGTGCGGTCCCCTACGGCACTGCGTAGGATCCTACGGTCTTGGCGTGCATCCGTGCGTCGCTGCAGTCCGGTCGCAGGTCGACGGACACGTGCACCTTCCGCCGACCACTGGCGACAACATCGATGTACTGTGGAGACCTCACGCCCCACGTGTTGAGCAATTCGGCGGTATGTCCACCCGGCCTCCCGCATGCCCACTATATGCCCTCGCTCAAAGTCCGTCAACTGCACATACGGTTCACGTCCATGTTGTCGCGGCATGCTACCAGTGTTAAAGACTGCGATGGAGCTCCGTATGCCACGGCAAACTGGCTGACACTGACGGCGGCGGTGCACAAATGCTGCGCAGCTAGCGCCATTCGACGGCCAACACCGCGGTTCCTGGTGTGTCCGCTGTGCCGTGCGTGTGATCATTGCTTGTACAGCCCTCTCGCAGTGTCCGGAGCAAGTATGGTGGGTCTGACACACCGGTGTCAATGTGTTCTTTTTTCCATTTCCAGGAGTATATATATATATATGACAATGATTATATATATATATATATATATATATATATATATATATATATATATATAATCATTGTCAAAGGATTTGATGACTTATATATTAAGCTGTTTGTGCTTTACTTTTCGCACTTATTCTTCCTTACTTTCTTCAGGATTGTGTGTATGATATTTTTTCGGAAGTCGGATGGTATACCTCTAGTATCATGTATTCCACACACCAGCTTCAACAGTCAATTGGTTTTCACTTTCCCCAACGACTTTATAAATTTCGAAGGAATACTGTCATTCCGCCTTATTGTATTCCAAGTTTTCCAAATCTCTGTTAATCTCTGGAACATTGCCTCACTTGTGTTATCCATATGACTTGTTGTTCTTCTTATACCACGTTATCAGACATTTTCTCCCCCTCGTAGAGGCTCTCAATACACTCTTTCCACCTATGACCTCTCTCCTCTGTTTTTGACAGTATAATTTCTTTTGCACTCTTAATGTTGCCTCCTTTGCTATTAATTTCACCGAAGGTTGTTTTGCCTTTTCTATAAGCTGAACCTGTACAAACAACGATCATTTCTTTTCCATTTCTTCCCATTTTTCATGCAGCCATTCCGCCTTAGCTTCTGTGGAGTTCAAATTTATTTCATTTGTAAGTGACTTATATTGCCGTATTCCTGGATTCTCCCGAGCATCATTGTACTTCCTTCTTTCGTCGATCAATTGAGGTTTTAGTCTGTTGTTCAAGGTTTCTTCACAGTTATCTTCAGATCACCTATGTTTGTCTGTCCTACTTCAATAATAGCGCGTTTTCTAGGTGTCCTTTCCTCTTCTACTAAACTGCCCACAATGATGTTCATTATAGCAGTATCTACTGTCTTAAAGAACTTGAAACGTACATAATCATCCCTCAGTACTTCAGCATCTCACTTCTTTCTAAGTTGATTCTTCCTACAATCTCTTAAAATTCAGCTTGCTCTTCATCATTACTGAACTGGGGTCTGACTCTGTACGAGGCTTTCTCGTCAATATCTGATGTAGGAACCTCTGTCTGACCACGATGTAATCCACCTAGTATATTTCCACGTGTCCAAGCCTTTATCATATATATGTAATCCTGTTAAGATTTTAGAACGGAGTATTCGAAACGTCCTCTGTCTGTTCATATTCTGCTTCTGTCGTCATCATGTATACCTGAACTATTGTTGCCGGCGGTCGAGGAACTGCATGTGTACCATCAGCTGTGCAAATTTATTATTTATTTTCTAGCGCTTTCGGGCACAGCGACCATTTGCACAAGGAGAAAGAGAATCTGTATATCAGATGGCTATGTAATTCAACTTCCGTTGGACAAACTGAAACCCACCGGAGTTTACAGGATCTCATATAACAGGCAATGGTTTCGATACCAGCGCAAAACTGAGTTCACTATGATTAAAAAGAACGGTCGTTTGAAGCGAAAAACGTTAGTAAACACTTAAAAGAGCTATGAGAACCTCTCCATCTGCGACATTGTGAAAAATATCTTCTACTGCAAGCTCTCTGCTTTCCATATTTTGCGAGGAGATGGTATAGACCAAATCAAGAAATAATTGTCTAGTAAATATAGGCTCTAAAATGCATACCTATTTATTTAGTAGAAGAGATGCGTTTCACAGTAGCGAAGACAAACAAGTGTTTCTAGTTCTTAAGGTATGCACTTAATTAACGCACACTTTTTTCTTGTTTTGGTGCAGAGTACCACCTGTCAAAGTATGGAAAGCAAAGAGCTTGCAATAGAAAATATGTGTTTCAAAGCCTCGGAAATGAAGAATTGCTCATAGGTCTTAAGATATGCAGTTTAGAACCCATATTTACTAGACATTTTTTTGCTTCGCATGATCGTTTATTTCGGATCCCTGAATATCGTCCAGTCCTCCTGCGGCAACCTGTATCCAGTCTTCTTTCCAGAGTGGAAACATTGAAGACTCACGTTTATGAATACTCACATCTCTTTTAGATTTGACGGCAGTTCTTCACCTTTCGTGCCAATGGTATACTGTGTATTATGTAGACAGCTTCCCATCCAGCCTCGCAGAGCTGACGAGCTCATATGATACCTTTCCATCGCAGGTCAGTCAGAAGTGGCTGGCAGCAGTCCAACCTAGTACATTTGCGCTGGTCACTTCATACAGTGCACTGTGAAGGGTCTTTTGGGTCAATATAAGCCATTCCTTGTCCTGAGCCATGTGTGTTCAGCCGGAGCCTACAACTAATGGACGTTGTCCGGAGGAATCTATAAGGCGCTCGTCATACGCTGCTCAGCATCTCAGACGTGTGTACTACTTGGGATTAATGTTAGGTGAATAGATACGCATATGCCTGCAATATTTTCACCCTATTACTATACGAGAGCGATAGGATGGCTCATTGACTTAATGATATTTCTTCAGTGATTCACTCCTGCAACTACCATCTTTATGCCGACGACATCCAACTGTACATAAGTGCAAGCCCCAAAAACATTGCTGGCGCAGTAGCGAGTATGAACGCAGTTCTTTGCTCTGTTTCTCGATGGGCGCAGAACCTAGGTCTGAAACTAAACCCCAAGAAATCCCAGGTCATACTTATATCTCATCCAAAGTTAATCAGCCGGTACTTTCGCGAAACAGTCCCTCAAATACTCCTCAATGGTACCCAACTACCATACCAAAAAACAGTAAAAGACCTTGGAATAATCTTGGATGAACACCTAAACTGGGAAGAACAAATAGTCACAGCTTGCCGGAAATCGCTCTCCTTCCTACATGCAATTCAAAAATTTAGAAAAATATTTCCAACCCATGTTAAACAAAAATTAGTCCAAACACTAGCCTTGCCTAATCTTTACTACTGCGATGTAGTTCAACACGGCACAAATAGTGAAAATTCTAGATGCCTCGAGCTAGTGATGAATGCTTGCGTTAGATACGTGTGCAATATTCGGTTGTATGATCATATCAGTCCTTCATACTCCCAGCTAGGTTGGATACGCCCACATAAGGCACGCGATCTCCACACGATGTGCTTACTTCGTCGATTTCTTAGCCACTGGTGCCCCCCTTCTCACATTAAACACCTATCATCATTCCACAATCGCAACACCAGATCGGATACGTCTATCATCTTGGCTGTACCTTTACATAACACAAAATCTTTCTCCGTGTCATTCTCCATCTCAGCCATACGACTGTGGAACGCGCTCCCTTGTGATCTTCGTCTTATCCAGAACTACTCAACATTCAAGAGGGAACTCAAAACTTACATATTAGGGACGGTATAGCCACCATTGTTGTGCCCCTCCCATCTCCTTCTTTCTCCTCTCCATCACAGCTTCGAATTTTACCGTTCTATTTCTCTTCCTCTAACCTATCTACCTCTTATATATCTCTTTCACCCCATACTATCGTCTTATGTCTCTGCTCGATGAGAATAACTCACAAGCTGCAAGAACATAACGAGAAAATTCCCAACTAACAATGGGACTGACATTCAGAAAAGAAAAGCATGTTTACTTTCATATACATAGTCATTATTATTATTATTATTATTATTACTATTATTATTATTATTATTATTATTATTATTATTATTATTATTATCATTATTATTCTTGATTGTTATAATTATTTTTTATTGTTATAATTATCTTTGTACTACTGTTATAATACCTATTTTTTCTTTAACACCAATACTGCATAATAGGATATATGTCCTTAATGTTATGTAGAAACTGTAACTCGTTCAATCTGAGTATGCCTGGTTAGGTAAAATAAATGCACAAATAAATAAAATAAATAAATAAATAAAGACACAAGCTGAGTGTGGTGGCAGTGTAAGGGAACAACTGGGCACAAATGATCGCAGTAAGCTCATGGTGTATATCCGTTCAATTCTTCGCTCTTTTTTACAATCTAAGATCGACTGCAAACACTCGATCTACATTTAACTGATTGCTTCAGAGGTAAGTCCGTCTGCTCATGATCTAAACTGATAGTCATTTTCGGCAACAACATTAAAATGCTTCCAATTATCTGTCCATTTTCGTTTGTATATTTCTGATTACAATTATCTTATCAATCAAAAACTTTCAAATTTTATTTCTTAATTAGAAAGTGTCCTCAGCATTACTAACATTTATTGGAAGTCAGAACCGCCTCTTATTCGCAGTGACGTAACAGGCGTTGTAAGGAATTGCTTTCAAGAACCAAAATCAGAAATCCTGATACGGGAGCTATGATCAACTTACTTCTACGTCTGATTTTACATTACACGCGTAGTCTCAAACCACTGTAAAGTACATGGCAGAGGGTAATTCCCGCAGTAGCAGTTATTAGGGCTTCTTCCCGCTCCATTCAGGCATTGAGTGAGGAAAGAATGATTGTTTGAATTCCTCTGTAATTCATATAATCTTGTTCTCGCGATCCCCACGGAATAGATACGAACGGTATTGTAGTACATTTCAAGAGTCATCTTTTACTGGCTCCTGAAACTCAGTTAAACAGGTTTTCTCGAGATAGCTTGCGTCTATCTTCAAGCATCTGCCATCTATGTGGCATTCTTCCACGTACCATATAAACCTGTTACCACTTGTGCAGCCGTTCTCTGTCTACGTTCAATATCCTCTATTAGTCCAGTTTGGTACGAATCCTACACACTTCTGCAATATTCCATTATGTGTGGCACGAATATAGGTAACTGGTTTCATGTTCCATAGATAATTTTGCACGATAACTCATAATGACATGGAACGAGTGCCATTTTACATTCACATCGCAAATTAGTTTGTAAATATCGTTACATCGTGAATATTTCTAAGTTCTTTTTTTGTTTTTGTTTTCAGTATGCATACAGATGTGAGTCAGTAATTCCTACCCATCACCACATTGTAATTATGTACATCATTGCTCCTTTTGAACTGTAGTAGGTTATTTACAACAAATTTCTTGAGGCATTAGATATAATGCGTAGCAGTATCCAGAATGCCCAATTTCTTAAACGGATGTCTACAAGATTATCGTGGGTGTGCACCACATATTATTCTTACAGATGTTTTTGAGCAATGACAACGTTCTTTCTTAGAGATGAGTTACCTGAGAACGTTATTCCACATGACATTATCGAACGAAAATATGCAAAAAACTTCAGCTTGCTGATTTGTCTTTCGCCAAGATTTACAATGATTCCAAGTACAAATTTGGCTGAGTTAAATTGTATTATGAGTTCCAAAATGTGCATTTCCCTGTTTAAATTCTCATCAATATGGACACCCAAGGATTTTTAAGTTTACGCCTTATTCATTATTTCCTCACCACGTGTTACACCTACCATTGATCTAGTGCATCTAGATATGCAGAACTGAGTATGTTCTCTCTTCTCAAAATTGATGGTGAAACCATTCTCAAAAAACCAGTCAATGATACTTTTAACAACTTTTTTAATGTTTCTTCTGTTTGTGTATATATCCTTCGATTGATTACAATACTAGTTTCATCTGCAAAAATTGCTAATTCTGGTTGTTGTGTATTAAATGGAAGATTGTTTACATATATAAGGAACAATAGTTGATCTATGATTGGGCCTTGGTGAATCCTGTAAGTGATTTCTACCCAGTCAGGATTACATCTCGAAATATTTTGGTCAAATTATTAGATACAATTTTCTGTATTCTTTTAGTTAGATATGACATTACCCATTCGTTGTCTGTACCATGCATCCCACAGAACTTCGACTTACCTAGAACAATACTGTGATTCACACAATCAAATAGGTTAGATAAGTTGCAGATAATACCAACCGGTGCTGTCTTTTTATTTAACACCTGTAAAATCTCCTGAGTGAATAAGAAAATGGCATTATCAGTAGAGCTAAACTTCTGAAACACTATGGTTTTCTGATGATATTTTTGTTGTAAAGGTGAGATACGATTCTACAATACATTCTACACTAATATTGTACTATACTGCAATACATTCTACAATAAATTACGTCAACAGTGAAACAGGTCTGTAGTTATTGACATCTGTCTCATTACCTTCCTTACATACGAACTTAACAACGGCACTTTTCAGTCTCTCTCGAAAGCTAGTCGTGCATTACATATTTCATTTAAGACCGGACTTATTACATGGGAACAAATCTTTAGTACTCTATTGGGAATAATATCATAGTGAAATGAGCTTTTATTTTTGAGAGAATGTATAAATTCTTACATTCAGGAGGAGAAGTTCGTGATACATCCATATGACTGAATTTTATGAGAGTTACTTTTTAGACATACTGCTGTGATTTTTCTCTTGAACTGTTTGCTCCTGTGCTTTCTACTATACTTAAGAAATGATTATTAAATACATTTTTAGCCTCTGACTTATCAGTTATTTCCCTTCCACTGAATTCAGTAGTGTCGTTATGCTGTTCTGTGGCTGGTTGTCCTGTCTCTCCGTTCACTACATTCCATACATTCTTAATTCTGTTGCAGGGATTACTGTTTTCTGACTTTTTGTGATTGTTCCCTGATTTTTTAAAAACCTTTCTTAGTACCTTTGAGAAGTCTTTGTTGTTACTGGAGGATCTCTACTTCTTCTTCACAACGGATACATTTCCCCTTTCCTTCCACAAGATACTTTAACGCCTCTAGTGACTCACGAGTCTTTTAATATGGCTGTGTAATGTACTTTCTGGTCAGCTTTTGCGAAAAGCAATTTTCAAATAATGATGTGAATTAATCACCAAAAAGATTATAAATTTTATATTAGTATTCAGTTCATTATAAAGTTCAACCCAGGTCGTTTCTTGTAGACTGTTATTAAAATATTGCTCCTGATGTCATTAATCATTCTAACTGATGTCCACTGAAGAGTATCCAAATTGTAAGGCACTGTGTTATTTATCCTAACTAACTATGCATCATGATCAGAGAGAGGATTTGTTATTGGGTAAACAGTTTTTTTCTTGCATTGAGCTTCACCAAAGGAAATATCAATTAGAGTATTATTGTCTTTATCCACCCATACTAGAAAATTAATTATTGAGATCATTTTTCCTGTAAGAATTCTTTATAAAATCTACGATGAAGTCACACTAGACTATTAATTACTTCCTGCTGTCCGAGAGCAATCTCCTATGTTAACTGATTCCATTTCCATATCACTCTACCAATAAACTGAAGCCTGCCATCCGCTTCACCTGCACCTCATACAGCTGAGCTTATGTGAGTGTTTTGACACTTCCTTTAAAATCAGTTTTAAAGCTGTTGTTAAATCATAGGCCAGGCATGAAATCAAAATTTCCTGACAAAGATAAGTTTTTTCATCAAAGGGACACTGTTTTACTCGACTTTAATTAAGTAATACATCGACCTCAGTGAATCGATAATTTACAAAATATTTTGACTTGGCAAAATCCGATTCTAGGTTTGTAGTTGCTAATCATAAGCAATATATATTCACTGAGTTAGGTATCAATCGAGGTGAATTAAAACGAACATTTCCCCTAATTTGTATTCACGGAACAGCAGGAGTATAAAACAAAGGAAACAACAGCTGAAAACAAAAAGTGAGAAAAACCGTTTGTTCGATAACCTACTGTGCTATGGGGTTTTAGATCGGCATTAAATTAATACATTAAGTCAGGAAACTAACCTGCATATCGACGAGAAATGCAGTCTGCAGAATCAGTGGTAGCTGTTCTTGTTTTGTCTCTTGATTGTTATCTCACTCTACTGAGATAATGAACAGATATCCTGCAAATAGTGCTGACGAAGCAATTATCGCCAATTACCGCCTAAGTGGATAAATAAGTAGTTCTGGAATACCAAGTTATCTTGATGTTAACGGCAGGTGATTCCGACAAAGCTTCAATGAGTTTAGAGCTTGCGATTAACCTGTCGAGATATTGCATCGTGGTAATTAAAAAGCCGACGGTCACATGATCTGTAACCAGGTGACATGGAAGCTGACCCCCACTTGGTATGATTTAGTATCATGCATAGATCAACAGTAGTTTCGAATCGCCCTTTTATTTCAAATTCACGACACAGAGAACGAAACCTGTCTATAAGTCTATGAGGCATGCGCATCCATTCATTTGCAACGTCACCGCATCACCGAACAAAAAAAAAAGTACACATTTGTGCAAATGTGTAACGACATAGTCGTCTATTCCCCATGGCGAGTTGTTCGCAGCACTCCTCAGTAACATCAATAAGTGGTAGATCATCCCCTTGCTCGGATCCAGACTTGAATCCGTCGTGGCACACCATCGATGATATCATCAAGCCAGTCGGGGTCCACATTGTCCCACTCTTCAGTGGCGATTCTACATAATTCACGCATAGCATGTTGAAATTATCGACGTCAAAAACAGCTCGTTTCAATGGATCCCATACCTGTTCGGAGAATGAGAAGGCCACTCCACTGTGGTGACCTTCGCATGCTGAAGGAGCATTTTGATGAGATAAGTACAAAGAGCAAGCGGCTTATCGCCCTTCAAGATGAAATTGTCATCAAGATGTTGGCGACATGGGCCCAGTATTGGTTGCAGAAACTCGTCCCTGTACCGTAGTGCCCTCAACAACCACGAAATGCCACCAGGAACTGCCACCCCAGAACTTCACTCCACCACAACTTTCACATGTGGGGCACAGTGTTGGAGGTGTTCGAAATTACTGGGAGTAGAATAGTAAGGAGGGTACAAATCCAGGAACAAGGGAGATATACAACACATAAGTCTGGTGAAGTAGTGAAAGCAGCAGAGCATAAAGTAGGTAAAAAGACGAGGGCTGCTAGAAATCCTTGGGTAACAGAAGAAATATTGAATTTAACTGATGAAAGGAGAAAATATAAAAATGCAGTAAATGAAGTAGGCAAAAAGGAATACAGACGTCTCAAGAATGAGATCGACAGGAAGTGCAAAATGGTGAAGCAGGGATGGCTAGAGGACAAATGTAAGAATGTAGAAGCTTATCTCACTAGGGGTAAGATAGATACTGCCTACAGGAAAATTAAAGAGACCTTTGGAGAGAAGAGAACCACGTGTATGAATATCAAGAGCTCAGATGGAAACCCAGTTCTAAGCAAAGAAGGGAAGGCAGAAAGGTGGAAGGAGTATATAGAAGGTTTATACAAAGGCGTTGTACTTGAGGACAATATTATGGAAATGGAAGAGGATGTAGATGAAGACGAAATGGGAGATAAGATACTGCGTGAAGAGTTTGACAGAGCACTGAAAGACCTGAGTGGAAACAAGGCCCCCGGAGTAGACAACATTCCATTAGAGCTACTGGCGGCCTTGGGAGAGCCAGTCCTGACAAAACTCTACCAGCTGGTGAGCAAGATGTATGAGACAGGCGAAATACCCTCAGACTTCAAGAAGAATATAACAATTCCAATCCCAAAGAAAGCAGGTGCTGACAGATGTGAAAATTACCGAACTATCAGTTTAATAAGTCACAGCTGCAAAATACTAACCCGAATTCTTTACAGACGAATGGAAAAACTGGTAGATGCGGACCTCGGGGAGGATCAGTTTGGATTCCGTAGAAATACTGGAACACGTGAGGCAATACTGACCTTACGACTTATCTTAGAAGAAAGATTAAGAAAAGGCAAACCTACGTTTCTATCATTTGTAGACTTAGAGAAAGCTTTTGACAATGTTGACTGGAATACTCTTTTTCAAATTCTGAAGGTGGCAGGGGTAAAATTCAGGGAGCGAAAGGCTATTTACAATTTGTACAGAAACCAGATGGCAGTCATAAGAGTCGCGGGGCATGAAAGGGAAGCAGTGGTTGGGAAAGGAGTGAGACAGGGTTGTAGCCTCTCCCCGATGTTATTCAATCTGTATATTGAGCAAGCAGTAAAGGAAACAAAAGAAAAATTTGGAGTAGGTATTAAAATTCATGGAGAAGAAGTAAAAACTTTGAGGTTCGCCGATGACATTGTAATTCTGTCACAGACGGCAAAGGACTTGGAAGAGCAGACGAACGGAATGGACAGTGTCTTGAAAGGAGGATGTAAGATGAACATCAACAAAAGCAAAACGAGGATAATGGAATGTAGTCTAATTAAGTCGGATGATGCTGAGGTAATTAGATTAGGAAATGAGACACTTAAAGTAGTAAAGGAGTTTTGCTATTCAGGAAGTGAAATAACTGATGATGGTCGAAGTAGAGAGGATATAAAATGTAGACTGGCAATGGCAAGGAAAGCGTTTCTGAAGAAGAGAAATTTGTTAACATCGAATATAGATTTATGTATCAGGAACTCGTTTCTGAAAGTATTTGTTTGGAGTGTAGCCACGTATGGAAGTGAAACATGGACGATAACTAGTTTGGACAAGCAGAGAATAGAAGCTTTCGAAATGTGGTGCTACAGAAGAATGCTGAAGATAAAGTGGATAGATCACGTAACTAATGGGGAGGTATTGAATAGGATTGAGGAGAAGAGAAGTTTGTGGCAAAACTTGACTAGAAGAAGGGATCGTTTGGTAGGACATGTTTTGAGGCATCAATGGATCACAAATTTAGCATTTGAGGGCAGCGTGGGGGGTAAAAATCGTAGAGGGAGACCAAGAGATGAGTACACTAAACAGATTCAAAAGGATGTAGGTTGCAGTAGGTACTGGGAGATGAAGAAGTTTGCACAGGATAGAGTAGCATGGAGAGCTGCATCAAACCAGTCTCAGGACTGAAGACAACAATAACAACAACAAGTCTGGTGTCATGATTGTGCTGCAACTGGTGAACTGGGTATGACGGCGCCCATTCAAGTCAAGATAATGATCTTTCAGGAGAGGTGTATAGCTACACACTTGGTCTCCTTACATTCAAGGCCTATCTCCCTCCAGGGAACCATGAGAAATTGATCGACGACACCGAGGAACCCCCTCCCCCACAAGCCTTAGGCAATTATGAGAGTTATCAATAGTGGTCACTTGATATGAAATTGGTAGGGAACCCCTGTCTATCTCTCTCAGCTCAATAAAATGGTGGGCAGCTCCTGGGCCAATAGGAATGGAGTTCTCCCTGTTGCTCATCTCATCATCCTTTTTAACTAGCTCAACTGTGTGCAGTGCTCTTCAGTCATCGCGGGTGAGCTTCAAGTTCGTTGAAAAAAAAAAATGGTTCAAATGCCTCTCAGCACTATGGGACTTAACATCTGAAGTCATCTGTCCCCTAGAACTTAGAACTACTTAAACCTTACTAACCTACGGACATGACACACATCCATGCCCGAAGCAAGATTCGAACCTGCATCGTAGCGGTCGCTCGATTCCAGACTGAAGCGCCTAGAAACGCTCGGCCACAGAGTGGTTAGAAACAATAGTTCTATAGTGAATGTGTTTTGAAATAATATCAGTGATAAACAAATTAACTTTATGGTTTATTGTTAACAAGTTCTTCCTTGAAGACAATTTATAATAATAATTTTTTGTTTTTATTATTTTAAATTTAATTGTATTTGTCTCTGATGACACACAACACAGTGAATTTTTTACATGAAACTTCCTGGCAGATTAAAACTGTATGCCGGACCGAGACTCGAACACGGGACCTTTGCCTTTCGCAAGCACGTGCTCTGGCATCATTTTCTTCATTTTTTTATTTGCTTATCGCATTTTGATCTATATTCTTCGTTGAATTTGTTCGTGGCGGACGTCCGATGATACTCGGTCAGGTTGTTCGTTGATCTGTTCACTCAGTTTTTTTTTATTACAGAGGATAGCTATACCCTCCGACCGAACACGCTAAGCTACCGTGCCCAAGCACGACTCATGTCCCGTCCTCACAGCTTTCGCAGGAGAGCTTCTGTGAAGTTTGGAAAGTAGGAGACGAGGTACTGGCGGAAGTAAAGCTGTGAGGACGGGGCGTGGCGTGGCGTGAGTCGTGCTTGTGTAGCTCAGATGGTGCGTGGTTAGGGATTTTTCCTGCCTTGAGATGACTGAGTGTTACTGTGTCGTCTTCATCGTAATCATTATCGCCGGCAAGGTAGCTCAGCGTCTTAGGTCAGAGGGCTAAGTGCTCTCCGTAATTAAAAAAACTGAGTCAAGGTATCAACGATCGATTTGAAGGGATGTCTTGTGACGTCCGCCCAGACCAAACGCAACGAACTATAACGAACAAAATGAAGAAAGAAAAAAAAATGTGGTACAGCATTTTCCCGAGAAAGGAAAGGTCCCGAGTTCGAGTTTCGGTCCGGCATACAGTTCTAATCTGCCAGGACGTTTCATATAAGGGCACACTCCACTAGAGTGAAAATCTCATTCTGGAATATTTTACATGTCTATTTTTTCTTACATACACAAAGATTTGCAAAGCTAATTTTTACAAGTTCTTGTTGGTGTATTTACACAGTCATTTTTTCTTACATTGGTTTTATTTCCTACGTTTTTTCTGATGACTTAAGACTATCAAATTCTTCTATTTACATTAAAGCTAGTATAGAGAAAAGGAACTTAAATACTACATTTCCCATTTTATTTGTCTCTCCTTCTCTCTCTCTCTCTCGTGGCGGCACTGCTGTGGAGACACTATGCAGTGGAATCTACTACAGTCGCTGGTAGCACACGTTGTTGACATACCTACCTTACCTCCGAGCAAATGGACTCGCCCGTCCGACGTCACCGGCGTGCGCACAATCGAGGGAAACACAGCCACTTGTGAGGGAGCAGTCGAACGTAACGGGGTCACTACGTTTTCGAAATAGTAACAACTGAGTTGGATCAAGACTGAATGTACCAGAGGTCGTACAGCACGACAGTGTCATCAAGGTCTTCAAGACACAAGAAAGAAGCTGCGACACTTTCTGCGCAACCCACCCATCATTTTGCACGACAATGCGCGGGCGCATACAGCACAAGCTGTGGCTGCTCTGTTCAGTCGATGGGACTGAGAAGTACTGGACCATCCACCGTACTCCCCGGACTTTATGGGACCAAACTGCTGAGGTCACCGGTCCACAGTCCACCCCCGGTAGCTGACTGGTCAGCGCTACGGAATGTCAATCCTAAGGGCCCGGGTTCGATTCCCGGTTGGGTCGGAGATTTTCTCCGCTCAGGGAATGGGTGTTGTGTTGTCCTAATCATCATCATTTCATCCCCACCGACGAGCAAGTCGCCGAAGTGGCGTCATATCGAAAGACTTGCACCCGGCGAACGGTCTACCCGACGGGAGGCCCTCGTCACACGACCTCGGTCCCTAAGCTTATGCACTACTTAATCTAACTTACATTTCTTTCAGTACACAGGGTGTTGAAAACTCCCATTGCAGACTTCTAGGACTTGTAGAGGGCAGTGAGCACACAATATTTTGAATAGGAACCAACGACCATAAATGCACTGTTTCCATTCTACGATCGTTTCAGTTCAGATTTTTAACTCATTCACTTATGCCTGAAGAATTGAATCAGGCATGGCACAGTGCAATTATTAGGTAACAGTTCGAAAGGAAATTAAGCGAAACATCCATTTATCTCTTCACATATTGGTTTGTAAATTTTTTGAAACATTTTTTCTTGTTTCTGTTGGAAAGTCAGTCGTTTTGTTAAAATGGTCATAGTAAAACAGTCCCAATCGCTGAAAGATGTTTAGTTACTTACTAGTGACCAGTTGCGACCACCTTTCTGCTTACAGCATGGGAATCTGCTGAAGTTGGCGAGGAGCAGGCGCTACTGTATGAGGCATTATGTGTTTACATTGTTCCAAAACAAAAAAGGACCCAGCATACTTTATGCACAGAACAGTACTGATGCATTAAAGGAACAGCTCCATGTCGCAACCAACAAAGTTGTTACAGATGTCGTGAGTGCAAAGCATCATCTGGCACACACACTCCATTCCACCTGGTGTCTTTACAATTTATAGCACAGTGGGCAAAACTCGTGCCAGCACACCTTCCTTTGTCTCTATAGGAGACTCGCAGCAAGGCAGATATTAAGTGACATCAGATGACCGTCTGATCAGTACACATCATCCTGTCTACACTACTGCATACCAGGAAAAGCAATTCTGACACTTTCTTTCCCTCAGTGGACGTGGACACATCACACATCTGAAATGAAACCGTTGTAAAATGGAAACGGTTGATTTCCGGCCATGGGTTCCTCTTCAAAATACTATGTACTCACGCCCCTCCATAAATCCTAGATGTTTTTTATGGGAATTTTGAAACTCCCTGTATACAGTTCTTACATTTAATCGCTGTTTTTTCTCTGTATGTGAAATACACGTTGGAATTGGGGACCAACGGTAGAAGGTGAAGAAAGAACCACACACACACACACACGAAGAACAATGCAAGAATCTTCTACAGAACGGTCAGAGAAAAATATGACTGGAAGACAACCACCCAATCTGTCCTTCAGAAGACCGGATGGAATAGAATATCAAAAACAATTGTGACATTCTGGCAAAGTACTTTGTAAACTCAACACGGACCCCTCCCCCCGCCCCCCCCCCCCCCCCCCCCCATGGAAGAACTGATGACAGAAATGAGCACGTACAACCCAGATAGTGAACCTCGAACTCTAGAAGTTAAAGAAATAATCAAGTTACTCAAGAGTCGTAGAGCACCAGGAAAAGACGGCATCATCGGGGAAATCTGAAAGTTACAAGACCCAGAACTCACAAATACATCCACAGGATCTTGGAAGATATCTGGCTGGAAGATATCTGGGAAATCATGGAAATTCCTGACGACTGGAAAACTGCGCTGTTACACCCACTACACAAAAATGTGACAAGACTGACCCGAACAATTACAGAGGAATATCACTACTAACGGTCACATACAAGATCCTCTCTAAAGCTTTACTAAACAGACTATAATCCCAGACTGACCACTTGATTGGGGAATAACAAGCAGACCTCCGTAAAAGGCGGTCTTGTGTGGAACGAATTTGGAACCTGAAAATGATTTTACAACACAAACAGAACCTGATCATTACGTTTGTCGACTTCAAAAAGACGTAGTACTCTATCGACCAGAAAACTCTTCAAAATTCTAGCTGAATACAAAGTAGACAACAAAACACAAATTATCATAGAGCAAACCTTGATCAACACGACCTCCAGAGTAAACTTCTGTGGGGAACTATCAGTTTAGTGTTAGATAAGGTAATAAAATAATGGGAAATATCACAATTGTGGATAACTTAGGAAACCTACAGATTAAATGCCTGGCTTTTGCAGACGATTTGGCGATTGTCTCGAAAGGTATAAACGAAACAAAAGAAGCTACTGAAAAACTACACGAAGTCGCTTTCAAAACTGGGCTACAGATCTCTTACTAAGAGACACAGTTTATGAGCACAAGGAAACTCTCATCTCTGAACACAAAGTACGGCACGATTCACAAAACAGCAGACTTGAAATACTTCGATGAAACACTTCAAATGAGCGGACATAACAGAGACTCAAACGAAGAAAGAAAAACTAACAAGGCGTACAAAGTAGTGTGGAATCATTACAACAAGAAGTCTATCTCACAAAAAGCCAAATTACGCCACTACGACACGGTGGTGCTCCCCGGGGCACTATATGCAGCAGAGACCACACTGATCCTAGGGCATAAACGTATCAGGCAACTAGAAAAAGTAGAATGGAAAATACTTAGGAAAATATTTGGGCAACTAACAACACTGGAATATGGATCAAGAATCCTACAGAGGAACTATACAAACATACGGAGACAATCACAGAAAAGATTAGAAAACGCAGACTGCAATTCTATGGACACCTATACAGAACGCCATCACACAGACTGACCAATCAGATCTTTGACTAGAAACAACAAATGGGTGGCAGAGGTAAAAAACGATATGAACAAACTCAACATTACACCAGACACAATAAACGACAGAATAAAATTCAGAAACATCATTAAGAAAGGTAAACTACATGAGATAACGAACAGGCGTAAAATGGACCGAAGAACGTAGACAAAATCAGAGCCGGAAGATGAAAGAAATATGGGCAACCAAAAAGGCAACCAAGATGAAGCCGAAGACACAAAGTCGACAAGAAGCATGGACAGAGGACCGGAAACAGAAACACAGCGAGCGAATGAGAGAAGTTGGGGCAGCAAGGGAGGCAGCAAAAGGAATTGGCTATGTAGTTTACGTTTACTCTAACTGCACTCTTTAAGGGCAAAACACCTATATATATGGTGCACAGCATACAGAATATGCACTAGTAGTATGCAATCAGACTATTCATACTCACTCACATGCACCTCCCCCCCTCCCCGCCCCCCACTCACACCACAAACACACACAAAACTATGACAAGCTGTTCATCCAACTATACTTCAGACACTCTCACACTCATAT
Organism: Schistocerca gregaria; assembly: GCF_023897955.1. Taxonomy (NCBI): domain Eukaryota; kingdom Metazoa; phylum Arthropoda; class Insecta; order Orthoptera; family Acrididae; genus Schistocerca; species Schistocerca gregaria. Next base: position 927,500,092 of record NC_064922.1, on the reverse strand, counting down.
CAATTATTTTCAAATAAATAAACAGCTACACACTTCAGTCACTCCACCGAATAATGTGAGTACAGGAGAATGCTGAGCCCGTCCCTGACGGCCGCTGTGGCCGAGCGGTTCTAGGCAATTCAGTCTGGAACCGCACTACTGCTACGGTCGCAGGTCCTAATCCTGCCTCGTGCATGGATGTGTGTGATGTCCTTAGGTTAGTTAGGTTTAAGTAGTTATAAGTTATAGGGAACTGATGACCTCAGATGTTAAGTCCATAGTGCTCAGAGTCATTTTGATCCCGTCCTCATGGCCTCGCAATAGAAAGACTACATGGCCTAGGCACCTGTTATAAATCTCTATCAAGATAGCCTTTGAGGCATCACGATGCACAACTCTAACCCACCTCTGGGTAATACCTGCATCTACGTGCTATGCAGACATTTTCGACCTGAGCCCTACAAACTCTACAATATGTGAATCATTTGACTTGTCTTTCATCAGGCCGGTAACTTTCTCGTTATGTGATGTTATTCTGAAAGGATTATCAGTCACATATCGAGATGTGTCGACTTCTTTGTCATTGTACCTAATTGCTTTTTATGGCTTGCAGCCTTTCACCCTGTAGCTGAAACTGTCTATATCTACATAAGTAAGTTGGGACCAGTGAAGTTTTTATTCTCAAACTCATAGTGAATGTGGACACACGGAGTTTGGAGAGACCCAGAACATACATACTGACATAGCAGACTTCATGAACTGCACTGAAACCTTAGCCACCTCCATAGCGACAAAACCTTCATTGAAGATGGTAACGTGTTTGAAATTTGATCTGGCGATACAACCTCTTGCATCATAACGCCCTTCCTTCAGTGAATTAAATGAATATGTCGGTATTCTCTAACACGTCCCACCATTATCAGAAAACTGAATTCTTCATCATCATCATCATCATCATCATTTAAGACTGATTATGCCTTTCAGCGTTCAGTCTGGAGCATAGCCCCCTTATAAAATTCCTCCGTGTCCCCCTATTCAGTGCTAACATTAGTGCCTCTTCTGATGTTAAGCCTATTACTTCAAAATCATTCTTAACCGAATCCAGGTACCTTCCCCTTGGTCTGCCCCGACTCCTCCTACCCTCTACTGCTGAACCCATGAGTCTCTTGGGTAACCTTGCTTCTCCCATGAGTGTAACATGACCCCACCATCTTAGACTGTTCGCTCTGACTGCTACAGATATAGAGTTCGTTCCCAGTTTTTCTTTGATTTCCTCATTGTGGACACCCTCCTGCCATTGTTCCCATCTACTAGTACCTGCAATCATCCTAGCTACTTTCATATCCGTAACCTCAACCTTATTGATAACGTAACCAAAATCTACCCAGCTTTCGCTCCCATACAACAAAGTTGGTCGAAAGATTGAACGGTGCACAGATAACTTAGTCTTGGTACTGACTTCCTTCTTGCAGAAGAGAATAGATCGTAGCTGAGCGCTCGCTGCATTAGCTTTGTTACACCTCGCTTCCAGTTCTTTCACTATGTTGCCATCCTGTGAGAATATGCATCCTAAGTACTTGAAACCGTCCACCTGTTCTAACTTTGTTCCTTCTATTTGGCACTCAATCCGTTTATATTTCTGTCCCACTGACATTACTTTCGTTTTGGAAATACTAATCTTCATACCATAGTCCTTATATTTCTGATCTAGCTCTGAAATATTACTTTGCAAACTTTCAATCGAATCTGCCATCACAACTAAGTCATCCGCATATGCAAGACTGCTTATTTTGTGTTCACATATCTTAATCTCACCCAGCCAGTCTATTGTTTTCAATATATGATCCATAAATAATATGAACAACAGTGGAGAAAGGTTGCAGCCTTGTCTTACCCCTGAAACTACTCTGAACCATGAACTCAATTTACCGTCAACTCTAACTGCTGCCTGACTATCCATGTAAAGACCTTTAATTGTTTGCAAAAGTTTGCCTCCTATTCCATGTTCATTAACTTGAAAATTTGTTTATCAAATCACGTATCGCGACAATTAATTGCATGCACGTATAATACATCTCCTGATAGTCGGTCATGGGAACGTTGTTGCAATAAATACCAAACATTACCCACGTAGAGAGCCACCACCTCACAAGATTATCCCCAAAGTAAGATTCAAACTTGTTTCAACTGGTGTCATATGAGATATAACTTGATATGGCCACATACGGTACAAGCAGCTCTGTGAAGATAGTATGAGAGTTGGAGGGGCACCTTCACCAAGCACCAAAGGAGGCAATCAGACTGTTCATACTCAATCACATGCACCTCCCCCCCCCCCACCCCACACACACACACATACTCAAAACTATGACAAGCTGTTCATCCAACTCTGTTCATCCCACACATACATCAATTATTTTCAAATAAATTCACAGTCACGCACTGTCACCCCACTGATTAGTGTCAGTACAGGAGGCTGGAGGCATTCGAAGTTGACATATGTAACTAATGGCATCACTCCTGGTGGTGGGCATTCTTAAACTTTAAGAACTTTTTATCCTCAATACGTATTTCCACACATAATCGGCTTCCGGCCCAAGCAATCAGTGAGGTATCTTTCAAGATAGTTAGCCTTGGTGAACGATTTGAGACATCTAGGGTTAAAAATGTCTGGCATATTTTATTGTACTCAACCGGGAGGAGGGTAAGCAGGACACGCTTTTGATCCACACGCAGTGTTGCTTCACACCCTCGGAGAATAACGAGAAAGCAACATGTTTGGGACGCTGATCAGTTAATTTTGAAAAGCAGGGGGAAGGGTTAACAACTTTATGATTGACTTCCTTGTTCAGCACAGTATGCTCATGGTTATCATCTTCTTCTGCACTATGAACATCCTGGGTGTAGACATCAATTGAATAATCAAGGTTCTGTATATCGAATTTTTGTACATTCTTGAGTTTTACAGGGAAAGTGATGCCTCAGAAACTATAATGCCCAGGAACATCAGATGTCTCAAATGTACTTGTACACTGTGCATGTTTAGGATAATTTCTATCACTAGCCAGAAGCGGCCATGTGAAGCAATGTACATCCCTCTCATCTAACTTCTGGACATTAATACACGCCTGGTTACAGGTAACAGCTTCCAGAACAGGGCTGTATCTGCAACCCCATTAAGTGGTTGTAGGCACACGAGTTTATATAGAGATGGAGCACATGGTTGAGTGCCTTACCCGACCATCTTCCCCTCTCTAATTATTCACTCTTGACATAAGTTCTGAAACATTGTGCGGTCGAATAGCCCAGCGATGTCATGCCAGTTTTCCTCCAAATTCCCGCCGGAATCTCTACTATCTGTCAGGAAGAACGTGAGCTCGCACTATAGAAGCATGTTACATTTAATAACAGGATAACGGGGGACACGGACAATTTCGGGGATCATCCTTACCAAAATTCTTTGACAGTGATCCAGGAAAGTGGCAGCATCCCAGCAGTCCGCATTCGGATTATCAATGAGGGCTCGTGAAATCCTGTCCCCAACAGTGCCAACAACGACAGAGTAGTCGAATGCAGCTGCCAGACTTACTCGGTGATATTTTCAAATGGTTCAAATGGCTCTAAGCACTATGGGACTTAACATCTGAGGTCATCAGTCCCCTAGAACGTAGAACTACTTAAACCTAACTAACCTAAGGACATCACACACATCCATGTCCGAGGCAGGATTCGAATCTGCGACCGTAGCAGTGCCTAGAACCGCTGGGCCACAGAGGCCGGCTCTGTGATATGTGATAAATGGGTGGGTTACTGCTGCTGCCAGATCGAGAATGGTGTTGAAGTGATGTCCGATGCCGTGTGGACACATGACAATCAAAAGACAGTTCAGAGTGCAGCTGCATCGGCAGTTGAGCTGGTTTCATCAGCCTATTCTACATTGGTGATTTTCATGATAGACCAGGTGGTGATGATACCAGTGACAGCAGTGAATACATCATCGAAGAACCTGGTAAGGTCAATGAACGAATCGTAATCGGGTCAGGCGGTGGAGTAGTAGCTCAAGGTACAAGGCCACATACCGATACTGGGTCCATCTCAAAAAATGATATATGGACCCTTTTATAGTAGTTTGCCAATGTTTCAAATTAATGGCCTCCAAATAATACCATAAGCCCCTCATCACATCATTCTTATCAGCAATGTCTTGTAACATCATACCTTGCCAATCCATCAAAATATTAGCATAACTGAGTCTGAAGACAAAATTCCATCTTGATAGCAAAATGGTCCAGGGTGTAGCTGTGCTGGTAAAAGAGCAGACGTCATGAGTCCATAGGATGGTGATGATTATGGAATGGAAAGTGGTGGTGTTTTCAGCACAGAGAATAGACTAAATAGCCTGCAGTGACGAACTCATCATCACTTATGAGATCGTGGAGTAGTTGTTGCAAGTGCATCGCAGAGTTTGCATAAATCCATCACATCTGCAACAGAAAAAGAAGAAATTTATCGTCATAATGCAGCTATAAACAGCACACACAAACATGGGAAAACATAACAATAATTTTGAATGCATACCTGTAGGATCACTGGAGTCATATCAGGGTCGCTTTACAGCCACTGATGAACCATCGTCTCCACTGTAGATTTTCGTCTCTGCTGAATCCATTGGCGCTGTTGATGTTGCTGCTAGCAAGTCTCAGTCTGGTATGACTTCTCACACTGAAATAATTGTATTTATAGATGAAAACCACAGTTCTCTGCCTATATTAACCACTGACAAATGAGTATTCATGTATCTAGTCAGGTGCTTTTTTAGACATCATGGCTCGAGGTGACGGCAGTGCGTAAGACTAACTACCTCACAGCTCTTCCGCCACTGTTTCTGAATACGGGACTATATTTCATTGTAGGTGCTCACTGGTCCCTTACGAGAGTGTCGTTTCTGCTTTTCAGAGAGTAAGAAGAACTTACTGATGCTTTGGGACTCCCTGCACACTGTGAGCGGGATCTGCAGCCCACTACCAACACATCAGGCACCACTGTCGAATAATACCGTACATATTTCAATCACGCGCCTTTTGTAGATGTTCATTAGCGCGGAAGTCATTCACGTAAGTATCAACCATCGTTCAGAGTCCCCTACTCACTACTTACGCATCAATAATAGTAACAGAATGAAGTGAGAATAATTTTCACTCCGTTACCGAGGGCGTTGCACAGCTTTCAGAGACATCAGGCAGATGCTATCATACATAAGCCGCTTACGGTCCAGTGGACATCATCTTGTGATAGAACAATGTGGCTGAATCGGGACGCTATTAGTCTCTGACTATTGTTTACAAAAAGTTTGTAAAAAACTGACTGTTTCTACCAATGATACTCTGCAAGGAGGGTTTATAAATCGTTCTGTGATATTTTATACCATCAAAATTTTATGTAATCGATACCCTGGTAAATAATTGCAATTATTGAGAGATGGATAATATTCTGCATTAAACCCACAATTGGCAAACACACTTCAGTTGATTATCCTCATCAGTAGCAGAAGCATATTAATAAAAACTAAAAATGAGAGGACTTTTTGGTCATTCACTCTACATATGGGTGTAATTACGTTATTTGTATGTGTGTCTGTGTGTGTGTGTGTGTGTGTGTGTGTGTGTGTGTTTTTGTACTGTGATGAGGATATCCCCGGGCCAGGGGTGGAGTGGATATGATTTTATTTGGTATGTGTAGTGTTACTGAAAACACGTTCTGATGGAGGAAAATCACTTTTTAACGCCATTCAGATCCACTTGATATAAAGAGGGTATTTGCTTATTTAAATAATAATAACGCAACAGTAAAGAATTTAAACAGATCATAGAGACAGGAGCTCACTGGCTGATGGATAACGGTATAGGGCGACCCTGAGATAGAGATATCAAGAGAACTATCTAACCTACCACTCCATGACAGGGACTGTGTCAGCGCTGACAGCATGTTGAACTATCTCTCTCTCGCCAACAGGTTTTCACTCTCCTCCAGAAGCCTCAGATGTATGGAAGGCGAAAGTAGTAAATTTCCCACAGTTGATATTGTTGGAGAGACTAATTGAAAAATGATTAAAGCAAGAGAAATAGTTAAAAATTAGACAAAACACCAAGCAATAGCATTAGGTTCTAATGTAAATCTTGCATGCTATCTGAAGTAGTAGAGTCAATATATGTCACCTATGTGTATTGCTTCTGGAGTCATATCACTTTACAATTCATCAAATTAGCTTTATGATTTGAAATACATATGTCTGCCTTGGTACAAACATGTAGCTTCCCTGGAACGTTTCCAACAGATATCCAGAAATTGTGATCTAATGCTTATGTCGCAAAAACATTCGAATACTTTAGAAGTATAAATCCTGCATGACCATGTCGTATATGAATTTTCTCTTTCTTACAATTGTTCCGCGGTTTTCGATATTTTTTCACGTTGTTGCTGTTGTGGTCTTCAGTCCTGAGACTGGTTTGATGCAGCTCTCCATGCTACTCTATCCTGAGCTAGTTTCTTCATCTCCCAGTACCTAAGGCAATCTACATCCTTCTGAATCTGCTTAGTGTATTCATCTCTTGGTCTCCATCTACTATTTTTACCCTCCACGCTGCCCTCCATTGCTAAATTTGTGATCCCTTGATGACACAGAACATGTCCTACCAACCGGTCCCTTCTTCTCGTGTAGTTGTGCCACAAACTCCTCCCCAATTCTATTCAATACCTCCTCATTAGTTATGTGATCTACGCATCTAATCTTCAGCATTCCTCTGTAGCACCACATTTCGAAAGCTTCTATTCTCTTCCTGTCAAAACTATTTATCGTCCATATTTCACTTCGATACATGGCTACACTCCATACAAATACTTTCAGAAACGACTTCCTGACACTTAAATCTATACTCTGTGTTAAGAAATTTATCTTCTTCAGAAACGCTTTCCTTGCCATTGCCAGGCTATATTTTATATCCTCTCTACATCGACCATCATCAGTTATTTTGCTCCCCAAATACCAAAACTCCTTTACTACTTTATGTGTCTCATTTCCTAATCTAATTCCCTCACCATCACCCGTCTTAATTCGACTGCATTCCATTATCCTCGTTTTGCTTTTGTTGATGTTCATCTTACATCCTCCTTTCAAGATAGTGTCCATTCCGTTCAACTGCTCTTCCAACTCCTTTGCTGTCTCTGACAGAATTACAATGTCATCGGCGAACCTCAAAGTTTTTATTTCTTCTCCATGGATTTTAGTACCTACTCCGAATTTTTCTTTTGTTTCCTTTACTGCTTGCTCAATATACAGATTGAATAACATTGGGGAGAGGCTACAACCCTGTCTCACTCCCTTCCCAACCACTGCTTCCCTTTCATGTCCCTCGACTCTTATAACTGCCACCTGGTTTCTGTACAAATTGTAAATAGCCTTTCGCTCCCTGTATTTTACCCCTGCCACCTTCAGAATTTGAAAGAAAGTATTCCAGTCAACATTGTCAAAACCTTCCTCTGAGTCTACAAATGTAGGTTTGCCTTTCCATAATCTTTTTCTAAGATAATTCGTAAGGTCAGTATTGCCTCACGTGTTCCAGTATTTCTACGGAATCCAAACCAGTTTTTCCATTCGTCTGTAAAGAATTCGCGTTAGTATTTTGCAGCCATGACTTGTTAAACTGATAGTTCGGTAATTTTCACATCTGTCAACACCTGCTTTCTTTGGGATAGGAATTGTTATATTCTTCTTGAAGTCTGAGGGTATTTCGGCTATCTCATACATCTTGCTCACCGGATGGTAGAGTTTTGTAAGGACTGGCTCTCCCAAGGCCGTCAGTACTTTCTCATATTTTCCACATTATTTTCTATAGTCTATAGGTAAAGGTATAGATGTATGATGCTCTTATTGCTTATATCATCAACTGTAGCTTGCTATATATTTCACTATCCAACTGTGGCACACAGTCCCAACTCAGACAGGGTATGTACAAACTATAATTCTTTCTCCAAATGTCCACACTACAAGCTAAATCCAACACTAAAGCATACACATGGACTTCTGTAGGGGGTGGAGTGTTGACATTTTGATGTAAACACAAACACACATACACACACAGCACATCTACCCTATTTCCTGTGTTAACTTCCCATGGTTCAAAATGTTTCAAATGGCTCTGAGCACTATGAGACTTAACATCTGAGGTCATCAGTCCCATAGAACTTAGAACTACTTAAACCTAACTAACCTAAGGACACCACACACATCCATGCCCGAGGCAGGATTCGAACCTGCGACCGCATCGGCCGCGCGGTTCCAGACTGTAGCGCCTAGCAACGGTCGGCCGGCAATCCAATGATTCCATGTTCTGCCAACAGTCATTGGATCTCGACCAACGCGAGCAGCACTACCGCGATACGATAAACCACAATCGCGATAGGCTAAAATCCGACCTTTATTAAAGTCGGGAACGTGATGATACGCATTTCTCCTCCTTACACGAGGCATCACAACAACGTTTCACGAGGCAACGCCGGTCAACTGCTGTTTGTGTATGAGAAATCGGTTGGAAACTTTCCTCATGTCAGCACATTGTAGGTGTCGTCACCGGCGCCAACCTTGTGTGAATTCCCTGAAAAGCTAATTATTTGCATATCACAGCCATTTCTTCCTGTCGGTTAAATTTAGCGTCTGGAGCACGTCATCTTCGTGGTGTAGCAATTTTAATGGCCAATAGTGTACAAAGCCGGTTGCTTTGATGTAGACGACTAAAATCTTTCCTGGGAGGGGTGCAGAATGCCAACAAAAGTTTCTCTGGAGCTCTTCAATTTATCTCGCTATCAGACCCCTTCTATGAAGAGTCTAAAGGTATGCAGTTACGCTCTGTATGTGTGGGAACTCGCAGTTTCAGCTGAAGCACAATAGTGTATCTCAAAAAAGAGGTATACTCACAAAATGTTTCCCAGTAGAAGTTGCCTGGTCTCTGTTTTTTAAAGACGAAGGGGAACGTCAACACGCTCCTGCTTCTAGGACAAACACTTGCAATGTGTGTACAGTCCATTATTCATCCACAGACATGTCCCACCTTGTTGATCGCCGTTCATGCATTCCTATTGGCTGTCACTAAAACAGGAGGCAGGGCTTGGCTCTATATAAACCAGGTTCTGACACAGCCTACCTCATTCCACCTTACTCCACGGCTGTGATTTTTTGTTCGTCAGTTCGTTTGTTTCTGTGATAGTCAGTGAAAGATTAAGCTTTTTTCGAGCACCAGCAGCTGTGTCAATGACGGTAAACCCCAAGGCAGGAAGTGAACAGTGAAATATCACGTAAGTATATAATTTCGTGCTTTCACAGGTCTGTGATTGTCAGTATTGGTGTTACATAATAAAAACTGTAACTTTGTCCTGAGAATTTCTTAGTAATGAATACTTGTCGTTGTTTCAGCATATAGCCACGAACAACAGCAAGCTCGAGCTGTGATTCAACCACCACAGCTGCCATGTAAGCTAAAAAATTTCATAGCTCTGGATTTTATACGTTGAGCTTTACTTATACGTATTTGATCATAACATGTGTCAGGGGCAGTTATTTTCGTCAGTGCCACTTATTTCAAAACTACTGTTATTTAGTAGCTCAATGTGTGTTTTTTCTTTAAAATGACTGTGATATCTGGGATTTACTAGCTCTATAAGTGTGGTTTATTCGTTAAACAAGTACTGTGCAAGTATTCTCCTTCGTAATTTAGTGTCAGTGTATTCCCGTTATACGAGTAGTATCAAGTGTTTTCTCAGTTCAGATTTAGCGGCAGGCCACGCGGTGTAGCCTCGCGGTATGAGGTGCCTTGTCAGGGTCCGGGCGGCTGCCCCCGTCGGAGGTTCGAGTCCATTCAGTCTTTAGTCGTCTACATCAAAGCAGCCAGCTTTATAATTTTCATCCGATTCATGGATATCTTTGAAGAAAGCAGCGCTTCCTGGAAGCATTGGTGCGTGTGTGTGTGTGTTGCCCATAGCGTATGTTAGTTTTAAGTCGTGTGTAGGTTTAGGGACCGATGACCTCCGCAGTTTGGTCCCATAAGATCTTACCACAAATTTCCAAATTTAGCAGCTCCGTGTGAGTTTTTTTCTAAATTTGATTTCTTTATTCTGTACCTCATAGATTTCGTTACAAAGACTACTGTATTTTTCAAGTTCTTTTTTCTTTTTTGTTACAGCCTCAATTCGCGAAATGCAAGAAGTAGTGATTTGGCGCTTTGCCGCTGAAGGAGGATTGGTTGACCTGTTCAGTCCCCTCAGATCGTGAAATAGCGTCCAACTGTTATTCTACCATGCGACGTGGTGTTAAATATATAAAGTGCGGTTGAAGAGGTCTCACGTGAATGTGTATATACAAATGTTGGTTAAAAAATGTTATAGCAAATTTTGGCTCTCACATAAGTTTCAGGGGATGATTTCCACACTTGGTTCATTAGTACATTGTTCCATACTCACGCATTAGTTATAGTTTTTGAATTAATTATTCACTCAGACATGAGTACAGTTTATGTTAGGGAACAAAAATTAGGCGATTATTATAGCAAAATCAGTTTTTCACGGCAAAGTTCAAACACTATTTATTGGCGTTGTCCTTTTCTTTCACACAATGAAATTAACACTGGTGAGACGGTTTACAGTTTTACTTTAATCATATTTGGACTCCGAGCTCCCAATAGCCGTAATGTAGGCTGCTATAAACGAAAATTACTCAGTCAATTCGAACAGAACCACACATCCCAATGTCCTCTTTGTTCTAACAGTTTTGACGCGAAATCACAGTTCGCCATATGTTCACTTACGACGATGTATACCTCGTAAATCGTACTCACACAAATAATCGCAGCACTTCCAGTTCACCAAATACGCTTGCACTTTTGTCTCAAGTGCAGATGTGTTGAGGATCAGTGGACAAAGTTCAAAACCATGGTACAATATGCGTTAGATGAGTATGTGCCAAGCAAGATCGTAAGAGATGGAAAAGAGCCACCGTGGTACAACAACCGAGTTAGAAAACTGCTGCGGAAGCAAAGGGAACTTCACAGCAAACATAAACATAGCCAAAGCCTTGCAGACAAACAAAAATTACGCGAAGCGAAATGTAGTGTGAGGAGGGCTATGCGAGCGGCTTTCAATGAATTTGAAAGTAAAGTTCTATGTACTGACTTGGCAGAAAATCCTAAGAAATTTTGGTCCTATGTCAAAGCGGTAGGTGGATCAAAACAAAATGTCCAGACACTCTGTGACCAAAATGGTACTGAAACAGAGGATGACAGACTAAAGGCCGAAATACTAAATGTCTTCCTCCAAAGCTGTTTCGCAGAGGAAGACTGTACTGTGCTTCCTTCTCTAGATTGTCGCACAGTTGACAAAATGGTAGATATCGAAGTAGACGACAGAGGGATAGAGAAACAATTAAAATCGCTCAAAAGAGGATAGGCCGCTGGTCCTGATGGGATACCAGTTCGATTTTACACAGAGTACGCGAAGGAACTTGCCCCCCTTCTTGCAGCGGTGTACCGTAGGTCTCTAGAAGAGCGAAGCGTTCCAAAGGATTGGAAAAGGGCACAGGTCATCCCCGTTCTCAAGAAGGGACGTCGAACAGATGTGCAGAACTATAGACCTATATCTCTAACGTCGATCAGTTGTAGAATTTTGGAACACGTATTATGTTCGAGTATAATGTCTTTTCTGGAGACTAGAAATCTACTCTGTAGGAATCAGCATGGGTTTCGAAAAAGACGATCGTGTGAAACCCAGCTCGCGCTATTCGTCCACGAGACTCAGAGGGCCTTAGACACGGGTTCACAGGTAGATGCCGTGTTTCTTGACTTCCGCAAGGCTTTTGACACAGTTCCCCACAGTCGTTTAATGAACAAAGTAAGAGCATACGGACTATCAGATCAATTGTGTGATTGGATTGAGGAGTTCCTAGATAACAGAACGCAGCACGTCATTCTCAATGGAGAGAAGTCTTCCGAAGTAAGAGTGATTTCAGGTGTGCTGCAGGGGAGTGTCATAGGACCGTTGCTATTCACAATGTACATAAATGACCTGGTGGATGACATCGGAAGTTCACTGAGGCTTTTTGCAGATGATGCTGTGGTGTATCGAGAGGTTGCAACAATGGAAAATTGTACTGAAATGCATTAGGATCTGCAGCGAATTGACGCATGGTGCACGGAATGGCAATTGAATCTCAATGTAGCGAAGTGTAATGTGATGCGAATACATAGAAAGATAGGTCCCTTATCATTTAGCTACAAAATAGCAGGTCAGCAACTGGAAGCAGTTAATTCCATAAATTATCTGGGAGTACGCATTAGGAGTGATTTAAAATGGAATGATCATATAAAGTTGCTCGTCGGTAAAGCAGATGCCAGACTGAGATTCATTGGAAGAATCCTAAGGAAATGCAATCCGACAACAAAGGAAGTAGGTTACAGTACGCTTGTGCGCCCAATGCTTGAATACTGCTCAGCAGTGTGGGATCCGCACCAGGTAGGGTTGATAGAAGAGATAGAGAAGATCCAACGGAGAGCAGCGCGCTTCGTTACAGGATCATTTAGTAATTGCGAAAGCGTTACGGAGATGATAGATAAACTCCAGTGGAAGACTCTGCAGGAGAGACGCTCAGTAGCTCGGTACGGGCTTTTGTTAAAGTTTCGAGAACATACCTTCACCGAAGAGTCAAGCAGTATATTGCTCCCTCCTACGTATATCTCGCGAAGAGACCATGAGGATAAAATCAGAGAGATTAGAGCCCACACAGAAGCATACCGACAATCCTTCTTTCCACATACAATACGAGACTGGAATAGAAGGGAGAACCGATAGAGGTACTCAGGGTACCCTCCGCCACACACCGTCAGGTGGCTTGCGGAGTACGGATGTAGATGTAGATATTAAACAATACTCTTTGTCGAAATAAATCGGGACGGAAAAGAATTCTCAAACGACCACATGGGCCACTCTCAAGTGGGGTTTGCTCGCCACCCACCCTCCAGAACGACTGACCAACGACGGACCCCTGACCAAGATGGCCGCTCGCTTATATAGGCTCAGATGTCCACCCCCGCCCCCCACCTTGGTTATTTAAGTTTTTTAAGTACCAATCTCACCAGTTAAGGTTACAAATTTTGATACAGACATCCCTCGGCAGAAATAAGTACACCATCGGAACCGCGCTAAGAAGTAGATCTTATTTACTATGTTACATTAATTTCTACGATTATTCTATCGCCCTTAAATCAAATTTTGGGTTTTGCAAAATTTCGCCACTTAGCGCAAATTTGTTTCTTTACATCTGTACTGCAAAGTTTTAACATAGAACTGCAAGTAGCTCCGTTTTTAGATGTAATCTATAACGATCTACACATTGCGCTCCTCAAAATCTTCATATCTATAATAATTAATTAATTATGGGCGATAGATGTTAATAATAACTTGCAAACAATGAAAACTATTGCAAGTTAAGTGTATAGTATAACCTAACTTGTTTAAAGTACGTGTGATGCCACCCAAAATAGTATATATAGTTCCGTTCTTTAAGTCATGAATTTTCTATTGAATTTTATGAACAATTTTCCATCAAACTTTTTTTATTGCTCTTTACGGGCTTAATTATTTATGAATCTTAACATATGACTACAGCACTCGATCCGCTATGGCGAAACGTTTTTAATGAGTGCTCGTTCATCCTTATAAGTTGTTATTTACTATTTTCATTAATCTTTCAGTATTCGTGATATTAACCGGTTTTGAGGTAACTATAACTTTTGCGTCTCGTGACTTGAAATAAAGATCGATCTTTCAGAAGGTGCATACTGCTGACCACAATCCACTGCCGCATCGTTCTTCGCTGTAGGTTACACAGTTTTCGCGTAATGCGCGAAAAAGCAAACAATGCCTCAAGCTGCGGGCCACGTGGCCACCCGGCGGCAGAGACATCACACTGACCGATGCAAATGTCACGCGGACGCACCACGCGCTCCACAAAGCAATCCTTACATATTAGAAATATTCATCTAGTAACAGCTAATCCACTATGTGAGGAGGATAACGGGCAAACTGGGGACCAGATACATTAATACAGGAGTCATATTTCCAAAATTAAACGAGCACATTAATTTCCTTATGCAATACGAAGCTGAAAATAAAAGAATTAGTGCAAATATTCAAATACTTCTCTTCCACGCGTGAACATCGAGACAGACGCACTGAGGGCATACCTGATCACTTACCCGTCTTCTGCAACACTCTCTGAATATCGCAGGCCCCGGTGGAGGGGATGGTCTAACCACTTGGCCGTGACCAACCTCTCCACCCCAAATCTTGTGACACTGGAACGTCTTTGACTTTTACCTGCCTGTGCTGTCTCTCTGATCCCCTAGCCAGGAGTGTTTTCAAACAGGTACATCAGCTTCTGAGGCTTACAAACTATTAAAAACAGCTTTTGGAGATAACTGTATTAGCCAGTCGAATGTTTTTGTCTGGTTCAACAGATTTAAACATGGGCGCGAATAATTTGAATATGCACCACGGTCTGTCTCAAAAACGAATGAAAATATTATGAAAGTTCGTGACTTAGTGCGCTCTGATCGTAGACTTACAATTAGGGAGATGGCTGATGAACTTAATTTAAGTTTCAATGCAGTTCAGTAAATTTTAAGTGAAGATCTGAACATGCAACGAGTGTCCGCAAAATTCATTCCAAAGTGTTGTCAAGTGACCAGAGACAATACCAACTTGAAGTGTGCCAAGAAATGATTAATCGGTCTAAAAATGACCCAGATTCGTTAAATAAGGTAATTACAGGTGACGGATCGTGGGTATAAGGATATGATCCTGAAATCAAAGTGCAGTCTTTGAAGTGGAAGACTCCAGGTTCACCACGACTGAAAAAATCACGGCTAAGACAATCGAAGGTGAAGGCAATGTTGGTAACTATTTTTGGTGCCACCGGTATTGTGCATCATGAATTTACCCTTGGAGGACAGACAATTAACCAGGAATACTACAAATGTGTCTTTGAACTTTTGCGCGAAAAGGTGCTGAAGAAAATACCTGCATTGTGGAAAGACAGGAGTTGGGTGCTACATCATGACAATGCTCCGACTCATCATGCCTTCTCCATCGTTGAATTTTTGACCAAATTCAAAATTCTTGTGTTTCCACAACCGCCATATTCCCCTGATTTGGCCCGGACCCTGCATACTTCTACCTGTTTACTAAACTGAAATTTTCGCTAAAAGGGAAGCGATTTGACTCGATTGAAGACATCCGGGAAATAGAGAGAGCATCCCTACCACACTTTAGGAAAAAGAATTCCAGGAATGTTTCCAAAAGTGGAATCACCGTTGCAGTCGATGTGTTCAGAAGGGGACTATTTTGAAGGCGATGCGTCACAGTAGCATGTAAGTACCACCATTGTACAATAAAAGCCCATTCTTAAAATTTTCCAACCACTCCTCACACACATCACCCAATTTTTATATCCAGATGATGCAAATTTCCGCTTGTGACATGGAAGAGGTTTTCCCTTATGAGTATCTGGACTGTATGGGTAAACTCAATATAACCAGACGACCTGACGTAATTGCGTTCTCCAATAACCTAAGAGTCGATACTATATGGGATGGAAGGTATGAGCG
Organism: Schistocerca gregaria; assembly: GCF_023897955.1. Taxonomy (NCBI): domain Eukaryota; kingdom Metazoa; phylum Arthropoda; class Insecta; order Orthoptera; family Acrididae; genus Schistocerca; species Schistocerca gregaria. Next base: position 927,484,409 of record NC_064922.1, on the reverse strand, counting down.
TGCTCTGAATATTCGACAGGAGTTTAATATCTCAAATTTTGGTCAATAAGCAAGACATTATATGGACACAGACGTGCGTTTGGTAGCGGATGTTTTTGAGAAATTCCAGAGTATTTAATACATTACCATATATTCCCTGGACCCTGCTTTCTATTACACAGCACTGGGGTTGCCTTGGGATGCCCTGCTCAAGAAAACAAAAGCCAACATTGAGCTTTTGACTGATGGTTACATGCTCCTTCTTTTTGAGAGAGGGATCTGTGGGGACTTTGCAGTGTGTATGCAGACATGCCAAGGCAAATTACCCACATGTGGATAAGAGGTTCAGCACATCCCTTGATTTTAGCTACGTAATGTATTTAGATGTTAACAACCTATATGAGTATGAAATGCAACAATTACTTCCGACTGGCGAGTTTCGATGGCAGTCCGAGGCCAAATGTAAGGGCTTAGGTGGAAAAATCAAGAATATGATGGCTGATTCTGGTGTAGAGTATGTTGTGGAGGCATACCTAGTACATCCTAATAGTTTACATGACGCATAAAGTGATTGCCATTATTTCTAAAACAACTAATTCTCTAAGGCGGGACCATCCCCCAAGTTGATGACCATGCTGGGGAAAAAACAGAGATACATCATACATTACAGGAATCTCTAGAAATGTCTCAGTTTAGGGAAGGAGCTAATTGCAGTCAGGTGTGCTATCTCCTTCAGTTACTCTGGTTAAAGGAGTATATTGATTTAAATACGAAACAGAGGGAGTCCGTGAAAAATGATTTTGGAAACGACCTTTATAAATTATGAGTAGTGCCGTTTTCGGCAACGAGATGGAAAATTAGAGGAAACATCGCGAAACTCATGTTAGGTCGTGCTAGGATGGGTGTACGAGCGTAAGGAAGTGTATCCCAGACCGGATTTCAAACAGGTCATCATCTTCAACAAGAACTTACTTGTTGTGGAGATGTCGAAGACTGTAGTACAGTTCATGAAACTGTGGGGATATGCATACCAGACTGCCCAAATTCCACATGTACCTCATTTCACTGATCCTAGGTTACTTCATATGGATACAGAGAGCTTCGTTTATTGGGTGAATAACTGCAATCTGTACGAAGTAATCAGGTTATTGGCGTAATGAAAGATGAAGCAAATAGGTCAACGTTGGCTGAGTTTGTGGATCTACGACCCAAGATGTGTACACATATCGCACACTGGAAGATGTCAGCCAGCGGCGGGCAAAGAGGGTTTGAGATTGAAGACTATTTACAGTGCCTGTACAATTGTATTTGTGGCCCTCCTCCACAGTTAGTATATATAGTGCTGCAATCTATTACACGCTCTCGAGAGCGTGAGCTGTACATACCGTACTCCAGTCTAAAATCGGTATGTTTGCTTATGACGGTAAACGAGTCATTTGTGGTGACATTATTGAAAATAGCCCATACTCACACTGTGTGTGTGTGTGTGTGTGTGTGTGTGTGTGTGTGTGTGTGTGTGTGGGTGGGTGGGTGTAAATAAATAATACATCTGTACCATGTGCAAGTCATACACTGTATGCATTTGTAAAAATTTGCACACAGTGTATGTTGAAATGGAAACACGTTTATCACGTAAACAACAAGTAAACATCATGTAAATAGAATATTACATGCTACCATTCATCCAGGATGAGTAGTTTTTGTGTAGATAGATCTCAGTCCATCTAAAAATATTCTCAACCACTGCCCTTCAAAAACAATGTAAAAAAATCTTGGATCAGTGCTACTGAAGAAATGGTAATAAAATATTCTCACCAGAAGTACTGTTGAGTGGACTGTGGTAGGTATTCTTCCTAGTTGTAGTTATTAGTTTCAACACGGATATGTCAGTTTGAAGTACCTTTGCAGTGAAATTATTCTTAGAAATAAATTGTATCTCAAGAACTGTATTGTAACCTCAACAATCAAATTGTAATCTCAGTAAGCAAATTATAATTTCCAGAACTATATTGTCTCTCAAGAACCAAATTGAATCTCAAGAACTAGACCGTAATCTTAAGGATCGAACTGTAATGTCAAGAAGAAAATTGTAATTTCAAGAACTATATTGTCTTTCAGGAACCAAATTGTATCTCTAGAACTATATTCTAATCTCAAGAATCAAATTATAATCTCATGAATCAAACTGTATCTCAAGAACTAAACTGCAGTCACAAGAACTACACAGATCCAAAAATTTTTGCATCACCTCGGTTCCAAGAGTTCCGGAACTTGTACAGAAATGGGAATAGAGATCAACATAAACATTATTTCCACCCTTTTTATGGCTCATGAAGAACCACACATTGTATGTTGTACCGCCACAGCGAGATCTTCAGAGGTGGTGATACAGATTCCTGTACACACCAGTACCTCTAAAACGTCCTCTTGCATTGATTCATGCCTGTATTCGTCGTAGCATATTATCCACAAGTTCATTCAGGCACTGTTGGTGCAAATTGTCCCACTCCTCAACGGCGATTTGGCGTAGATCGGTCAGAGTGGTTAGTGGGCCACGTCGTCCATAAACAGCACTTTTAAAGCTATCCCAGACATGGCTGCAGAACATGCTGGCTACTCTAGTCGAGCGATGCCGTTATCCCGAAGGAAATCATTCACAAGATGTGCACGATGGGGTCACGAATTGCCTCGCCAATATGTTGCCGATATGGTTGTACTACCGGTCGGAGGATGGTACAGCCATTACGGCACCTTCCATGACCACCAGCGGCGTATAATGCCACATAATGCCATCCCAAAACATCTGGAAACCTTCACATTGCTACACTCGCTGGACAGTGTGTCTGAGGCGTTCAGCCTGACTGAGTTGTCTCCAAATGTGATATGTGACACTCCTCGGTGAAGAGAACGTAATGTCAATCCTGAGCCTTTCATTGGGCATGTTTTTGGGCCCATGTACCTCACTGCATGGTGTCGTGGTTGCAAAGATGGATGTCGCCATGGACGTTGGGAGTGAAGTTGCGCATCATGCAGCCTATTGCGCACAGTTTGAGTCGTAACACGACGTCCTGTGGCTGCACGAGAAGCTTTATTCAACATGGTAGCGTTGCTGTATGCGTTCCTCCTAGCCATAATGCGTAGGTATCGGTCATCCACTGCAGTAGTAGCCCGTGGGCGGCCTGAGCGAGGCTGGTCATCGACAGTTCCTGTCTCTTTGTGTCTCCTCCATGTCCGAACAATGTCACTTTGGTTCACTCCGAGACGCATGGACACTTGCCTTGTTGAGAGCCCTTCCTGGCAAAAAGTAACAACGCGGACGCGATCGAACCGCGGTATTGACCATCTAGGCATAGAATGAGAATTTCACTCTGAAGCGGAGTGTGCGCTGAATGAACGTTCCTGGCAGATTAAAACTGTGTGCCCGACCGAGACTCGAACTCGGGTCCCGAGTTCGAGTCTCGGTCGGGCACACAGTTTTAATCTGCCAGGAAGTTTCATCTAGGCATAGTTGGACTACAGACAACATGAGTCGTGTACCTCCATCCTAGTGAAATGATTGGATCTGATCAGCTGTAGGACCCCTTGGTATAACATGCATGGTTGTTTAGATCTTTGGGTGGGTTTAGTGACATCTCTGAACAGTCAAAGGCACTGTGTCTGTGATACAATATCCGCAGTCAACGTCTATCTTCAGGAGTTCTGGGAACCAGGGTGATGTGTGTATTGTATCTTATGAACCAGACTGTAATCTCAAGAACGAAACTGTATTTGTGAGACCTGGATAAACGAAAAAAAATCGTTACCGTACATCTCTATTGTTGTTTCTTTGCTGTTGCTGTTGTTATTTATAGAATACCTATCGCATTCGTATTTATAAAAGATGTGCAGGAGACAACTGACATTAGCTTTGAACACGAGTCCTATTAGGGAGTTGAAGTATGAGGTGGAGAATAACGAAATATACGTAATGGTTGGATGGGACTATGCCTATAATATGGCATGTGTTTCGGCGTGGGAGCAGGTGGCATGTGACCATGTTCGCTTGCAGTCGTATTGCAGACATGTCTCAAATTATGTCTTCTGTGCTTGAGGAGAGAGAGAGAGAGAGAGAGAGAGAGAGAGAGAGAGAGAGAGAGAGAGAGAATGGAGTTAACACCTTGAGATGCCATTGTCAAAGATTTCAGATATGGCACCACACTTGTTCACTTACACAGTTCGCTCTACGACACCAGTGAGTGGCAAATACTTAATGACATGGTGATGTAGAACTGCAGCATACATGCTGTGCGTTCGGGGAAATTTGTAGAATATTGAAATTCAATTTGCACATATATGGGTCCAGACTTAATTGTCTAATTCTGTTTTTAGCGGTCTATGGCGATGGTCATTGCTGTTGTTGTTGTTGTGGTCTTCAGTCCTGACACTGGTTTGATGCAGCTCTCCATGCTACTCTATCCTGTGCAAGCTTCTTCATCTCCCAGTACCTACTGCAACCTACATCCTTCTGAATCTGCTTAGTGTACTCATCTCTCGGTCTCCCTCCACGATTTTTACCCTCCACACTGCCCTCCAATGCTAAATTTGTGATCCCTTGATGCCTCAAAACATGTCCTACCAACCGATCCCTTCTTCTAGTCAAGTTGTGCCGCAAACTTCTCTTCTCCCCAATCCTATTCAATACCTCCTCATTAGTTTCGTGATCTATCCACCTTATCTTCAGTATTCTTCTGTAGCACCACATTTCGAAAGCTTCTATTCTCTTCTTGTCCAAACTAGTTATCGTCCATGTTTCACTTCCATACATGGCTACACTCCAAACAAATATTTTCAGAAATGACTTCCTGACACTTAAATCTATATTCGATGTTAACAAATTTCTCTTCTTCAGAAACGCTTTCCTTGCCATTGCCAGTCTACATTTTATATCCCCTCTACTTCGACCATCATCAGTTATTTTACTTCCTAAATAGCAAAACTCCTTTACTACTTGAAATGTCTCATTTCCTAATCTAATTCCCTCAGCAACACCCGATTTAATTTGACTACATTCCATTATCCTCGTTTTGCTTTTGTTGATGTTCATCTTATATCCTCCTTTCAAGACACTGTCCATTCCGTTCAACTGCTCTTCCAAGTCCTTTGCCATCTCTGACAGAATTACAATGTCATCGGCGAACCTCAAAGTTTTTACTTCGTCTCCATGAATTTTAATACCTACTCCAAATTTTTCTTTTGTTTCCTTTACTGCTTGCTCAATATACAGATTGAATTACATCGGTGAGAGGCTACAACCCTGTCTCACTCCTTTCCCAACCACTGCTTCCCTTTCATGCCCCTCGACTCTTATGACTGCCATCTGGTTTCTGTACAAATTGTAAATAGCCTTTCGCTCCCTGTATTTTACCCCTGCCACCTTTAGAATTTGAAAAAGAGTATTCCAGTCAACATTGTCAAAAGCTTTCTCTAAGTCTACAAATGCTAGAAACGTAGGTTTGCCTTTTCTTAATCTTTCTTCTAAGATAAGTCGTAAGGTCAGTATTGCCTCACGTGTTCCAACATTTCGACGGAATCCAAACTGATCCTCCCCGAGGTCCGCATCTACCAGTTTTTCCATTCGTCTGTAAAGAATTCGCGTTAGTATTTTGCAGCTGTGACTTATTAAACTGATAGTTCGGTAATTTTCACATCTATCAGCACCTGCTTTCTTTGGGATTGGAATTATTATATTCTTCTTGAAGTCTGAGGGTATTTTGCCTGTCTCATACATCTTGCTCACCAGCTGGTAGAGTTTTGTCATGACTGGCTCTCCCAAGGCCGTCAGTAGTTCTAATGGAATGTTGTCTACTCCGGGGGCCTTGTTCCGACTCAGGTCTTTCAGTGCTCTGTCAAACTCTTCACGCAATATCGTATCACCCATTTCGTCTTCATCTAGATCCTCTTCCATTTCCATAATATTGTCCTCAAGTACATCACCCTTGTATAAACCTTCTATATACTCCTTCCACCTTTCTGCCTTCCCTTCTTTGCTTAGAACTGGGTTGCCATCTGAGCTCTTGATATTCATACATGTGGTTCTCTTCTCTCCAAAGGTCTCTTTAATTTTCCTGTAGGCAGTATCTATCTTACCCCTAGTGAGATAAGCCTCTACATCCTTACATTTATCCTCTAGCCATCCCTGTTTAGCCATTTTGCACTTCCTCTCGATCTCATTTTTGAGACGTTTGTATTCCTTTTTGCCTGCTTCATTTACTGCATTTTTATATTTTCTCCTTTCATCAATTAAATTCAATATTTCTTCTGTTACCCAAGGATTTCTAGCAGCCCTCGTCTTTTTACCTACTTTATCCTCTGCTGCCTTCACTACTTCATCCCTCAGAGCTACCCATTCTTCTTCTACTGTATTTCTTTCCCCTATTCCTGTCAATTGGTCCCTTATGCTCTCCCTGAAACTCTGTACAACCTCTGGTTCTTTCAGTTTATCCAGGTCCCATCTCCTTAATTTCCCACATTTTTGCAGTTTCTTCAGTTTTAATCTACAGGTCATAACCAATAGATTGTGGTCAGAGTCCACATCTGCCCCTGGAAATGTTTTACAATTTAAAACCTGGTTCCTAAATCTCTGTCTTACCATTATATAATCGATCTGATACCTTTTAGTATCTCCAGGGTTCTTCCACGTATACAACCTTCTTTCATTATTCTTAAACCAAGTGTTACCTATGACTAAGTTGTGCTCTGTACAAAATTCTACTAGGCGGCTTCCTCTTTCATTTCTTAGCCCCAATCCATATTCACCTACTATGTTTCCTTCTCTCCCTTTTCCTACACTCGAATTCCAGTCACCAATTACTATTAAATTTTCGTCTCCCTTCACTATCTGAATAATTTCTTTTATTTCATCGTACATTTCTTCAATTTCTTCGTCATCTGCAGAGCTAGTTGGCATATAAACTTGTACTACTGTAGTAGGTGTGGGCTTCGTGTCTATCTTGGCCACAATAATGCGTTCACTATGCTGTTTGTAGTAGCTTACCCGCATTCCTATTTTCCTATTCATTATTAAACCTACTCCTGCATTACCCCTATTTGATTTTGTGTTTATAACCCTGTAATCACCTGACCAGAAGTCTTGTTCCTCCTGCCACCGAACTTCACTAATTCCCACTATATCTAACTTTAACCTATCCATTTCCCTTTTTAAATTTTCTAACCTACCTGCCCGATTAAGGGATCTGACATTGCACGCTCCGATCCATAGAACGCCAGTTTTCTTTCTCCTGATAACGACATCCTCCTGAGTAGTCCCCGCCCGGAGATCCGAATGGGAGACTATTTTACCTCCGGAATATTTTACCCAAGAGGATGCCATCATCATTTAATCATACAGTAAAGCTGCATGTCCTCGGGAAAAATTACAGATGTAGTTTCCCCTTGCTTTCAGCCGTTCGCAGTACCAGCACAGCAACGCCGTTTTGGTTAATGTTGCAAGGCCAGATCAGTCAATCATCCAGACTGTTGCCCCTGCAACTACTGAAAAGGCTGCTGCCCCTCTTCAGGAACCACACGTTTGTCTGGCCTCTCAACAGATACCCCTCCGTTGTGGTTGCACCTACGGTGCGGCCATCTGTATCGCTGAGGCACGCAAGCCTCCCCACCAACGGCAAGGTCCATGGTTCATGGGGGGTCATTGCTAGCTGAATGAATTCCTATGCAGAGAGTGGACATCGTCCTTATTAATAGTAAAAAGCACAGAACTTGGCATACATGTTAAATGCTGGACTGTACACATTTGGATCTCACGTTAGGTGTAAATTATCATTTGGAAAGAATACTGAGTTCAGGTACACTATGGCATTAATTAACCTGCAATCGTCTAATTTGGTGGAATCATTTGTCATATGCCCTCTGCTATTGGTCTGAAATACAAGTATGGTGTATCTGGGCATCTCTAATTGAACAGAAGGTTTACTAGCCCATGTCTGTCTGCTTTCTGTCGGTGGCATTTGGTACTCGAAATCTCACATGAATGGAAAGTTAACCGTAGCAATACACCTGCTTAAAAGATTCAATCGTTGCTCATCAGATACAGTGATGTTCAGAATTTTCCATATTATTTTCTTGATGGTGATCTCGTTGTCCTCGTTAGCTCCTTGAATGTATGATTTGTTATCCTTAGCACTCCTACCAAGATACCTCTTTTTTAGCCTTCATTATAATTCGATGCTTAGCCTCAAAGTAAACCATAAACAGATTTAGATGTTTACATGCAGTAAATTTCCTACACTATTCAGCAGTTTTTCATTCTGATTCATGTACAAACGATGATTCATTTGCTAAATTATTCAAACCCGACGGAAAAGCAGAGATATACCTTTTAAAAGTTGATGTTATACCCGTGTTATGTGTACAGTCAACCTCGCCCTCATCGAGTTCCTAATGTACCTTATGAAACAAGAATACTAAAGCTTCGATCCCATTACAGCAGTACCATTCTTTTTCTTAAATTCCTCCTTGAGATATATGAAACTCTTATATTGGAGAGTTAAACTGTCCTGGTACTCGATGAATTTATTAATTTCATTGTTACTTTTAAGATTAGATTCGATTAGATTTGCTTTCATTGCAACTGATCCGCAGTAAGGAGGTCCTCCAGAACATGTCAGAAAAACAATATATGACAAATATTTACAACTCAGACAAATAAGCTAATGTAGCATCCCACAGGTCCCAAGAGGAATCTTCATCATTTTTTAATGAACACTATATGAAACAGTCATTTTACAAATACTAATACACATAATATAAAATAAAAACAGTTTTTTATTAATTTATAAGGTAATAAACTTGTAATACAACTACTATAATGCTTATTTACAATGAATACATTACTGCACTGAAATGGTGCAGAAGTTAGATTGTATTTACACACACACACACACACACACACACACACACACACACACACACACACTTATTTATAATGAACACATTACTGCACTGAAATTATGCAGAAGTTATATTGTACTTACATATATACAAACACAAATCAGTTGGTTCTACTGAGAAATTCATCAATGGAGTAGAAGGAATTGGCCACCAATAAATCCTTTAGGCTTCTCTTAAATTGAATTTCATTGGTTGTTAAGCTTTTCATGGCTGCTGGCAAGTTATTGAAAACGTGTGTTCCTGAATAATGAACATCTTTTTGTACAAGACCAAGTGACTAAATCTTTGTGAAGATTATTCTTATTTCTAGTTTGATTCCATGAATTGAGCTGTTGGTTTGAAAAAGTGATATATTTTTAATGACAAATTTCATTAAAGAATAAATATATTTGGAAGCAGTAGTTAGTATTCCTAGTTCCTTAAACAGGCTTCTGCAGGATGTTCTTGACTTCACACCAGATATAATTCTTATTCCACGTTTCTGTGCCTGGTAGACTTTAGCTTGGCTTGTTGAATTACCCCAAAAATTAATCCCATATGACATTATGGAATGAATGTAAGCATAGTATGCCAGCTTTTCATTTTTATATCCCCTATGTCTGACACAATTCTCATTGCAAGTAGAGATTTGTTAAGACACTTCAGCAGTTCTCTGGTGTGCTTTTCCTAGTTGAATTTATTATCAAGCTGTAAGCCCGAGAATTTGTCATCATATGTTAGGCATATACTCGTGGGACACCCTTTACGAGTTCTGAACTGCATGTAGTGTGTTTTTTCAAAGTTTAGTGACAAGGAATTGGCTAGGAACCAGTGATTAATGTCCACAAACATTTTATTAGCTGAGCTTTCTGAGACAACACTTGATTTGCTATTTATTTCAATGGATATACCATCAGCAAACAAAACGACCTTGGCATCTGGTAATGTTGCTGATGAAAGGTCATTGATATACACAAGAAAAAGTAAGGGCCCTAAAATGGAACCTTGTGGGAGTCCACATGTAATTAGTTGTCAGTTGGATGATACCTGATATCTTGATACATGTCTCTTTCCTAATAACACCCTTTGTTTCCTGCCAGAGATATAATATTTGAACCATTTTGGAGTATTTTCTGTTACATTATAATATTATAATTTACTTAAAAGGATATTAGGATTTACACAGTCAAATGCCTTTGACAGATCACAAAATATACCAGTTGCGTGCAATTTTTTATCTAATGAATTAAACACCTTTTCTCTGTAAGTGTAGATAGCCTTCTCAATATCAGAACATTTTCGAAATCCGAACTGTGACTTTGACAGTATATTATTTGAGATAAGATGGTTATAAAGCCGATTGTACATTACTTTTTCTAAAATTTTTGAGAATGCTGGCAAAAATGTAAATGGACAGAAAAATATGCTATTCCTTTATCTCCCTTCTTAAACAGTGGCTTAACTTCAGCATATTTTAGCCATTCAGGAAATATTCCACAGATAAACGACTGGTTACACAGATAGCTTAATATGTTACTTAACTAAGAATCACATTCTTTAATTAGCTTTGTTGATATTTCATCATATCCACTAGATTTTAAAGATTTTATGATGGACATTATTTCTGCTGTGGTAGTGAGTGTCAAATTCATATTATGGAAGCTACTTGAAATGTCTGGCCTGAGGTATTCCATAGCAACATCTATAGAACCTGACAACTCCATCTTTGCAGTAACAGTTATGAAATGTTTGTTGAAAATTTCTGCAACACTATACACATCTGTCACCAATGTATCATTTACTCTTAATGCTATTTGTCCCTCTTCATGTCTGATTCTACTGGTCTCCTTCTTCACTATATCCCATATTGTCTTTATTTTGTTATCTGATATGACTATCTTTTCCTTGTAACATATTTGCTTTGATGCCCATATTATAGTCTTTAATATCTTGCAGTATTTCTTGTAATGTGCTATAGCATCAACATCGGAACGTTTTCGGATTGACAGACACAGTTTTGTTTTTGTTTTACAAGGTACACCTATGCCTTGAGCAATCCATGGCTTCATTGTAGACTTTGCTCTAACCTTGATAAGTTTTGGCGGAAAACAATGTTCGAATAAGGTAAGCACTTTATTACCAAAAGTGTTATACTTTTCATTCATGCCATGAGCACTGTAAACATCAGTCCAGTGAATGTCTCTGAGGAGTGTCCTAAAATAATCAATTTTTGGCTTATTGATTACCCTCTTGAGCTGCGGTTTAACAGATTTTATATCCTATTCAGTGTTAACATTTAACAGAAGGAACTGCATGTCATGATCTGAGAGGGCATTGACTATTGGTTTTGTAATATAATTTTGTTCATTAGACTTTTCTATGAAGATATTATCAATGGCTGTTTGTGAGCACTTGGCTAACCTAGTGGGGAACTTTACAGTAGGTATTAAGTTGAATGATCAACTCAAATAAGTTCTTATTGGGAGAGTCTTTAAGGAAATCTACATTGAAATCACCAGCAACCACTATTTCTTCGTTTTTGGTTGTTAAATGGGCCAGTACAGCTTCATGGTGGTTTGCAAACAGATTAAAGTTACCTGCAGGTTCTCGATATACACTTAATATTATGAAGAATTTTTTTGTGAAATTCAATTTCTGTTGCACATGCTCCCATATGCTGTTCTAGGCAAAATTTATGAATGTCTATGTTCTTAAATTTATCACAGTTCCTGATGAATGTGGCAACTCCTCCTTTCTCCATTTCTGATCTATAAAAGTGAGATGCTAACCTAGAGCTTGTAACACTTAAAAGTTCTATACCAGTGGTCACATGATGTTCAGAGAGGCAGATTGTGTCAGCTGGGTTTGAAGACTCTAATTCATCTATGCAGGTAATTAATTCATAAATTTTATTTCTCAGTCCTCGAATATTTTGATGCAATAAAGATAGCTAACATTTCACATTAACTGAGTTAAAATTGGGTAGAGTTAAAATATCTGCTGACTGTTCAAAATTCTTAACCGATAGCTGTTTATAATGTTGTAATTTTGGTTTCTTTCTCAAACTGAAGGTTTGTCTCAGTCCTAACCTCTCTTAAAATTTGGTTTCTTTCTATCCTAACTACCCTAAAATGTGGTTGAAGCATAAAACTTGTGCAAGAAGTATTCCTGGTGTATAACATTCTCATGAGGTTCCGCTGGGTTAGTTATGTTGACCGACATCATCGTAAGGTTTCAAACCTATTGATTTACGAAAACTCACAGTTTTCTTATCAGCTTCGTGTTCTCTTGTGAAGCGTCATAGTGTGATTTGGATATGATGGGATGGGCTTTTGCCTTACATCCAACACGTCTTCACTGACAACATCTGAATGCAGGGAATCTGTTGGCCACTGTGAGTCCCAACTGGTTGAAGAACATCAATAAGAGTTTGTTGCAATGTTACACTCAACATGGATTGTGCTAGCAACAAGTATATCCACTGCCTCATCTGATCTGTGAACATTATTAGGATCCTCCTTCAAAACCTCTCCCTTTGTGAAACTCAGTAGCAGTCTTATTGAACCCTTCTGGTTAAAGTCAGTCACTGATGTGTTTATTTCTGATTTAAGTGTATTGATGTTTCCACATAGCGCAATTCCTTTCCCATGCTGTTTTAAAACGTCATTTAAAACATTGACATCACATGCACTGGGTTGTATTTTGACAATTTCTTTTCTACCATTATCTTTCAGATGAAGTTTATTGTTCGCCTGCCTGATATTTGGAATGCTGCTGTATGTGTCCAAACCAATCAGTGCAGAACTCCACTCTCATTGCTTAAATAAATCGGTGGAAAGTAATCTCAGCTTAATACTGATGATATATTTTTTTAAAGTCAGAGTATACAACACTGCATCTGAACTTCAATTAATGAGTGGATACTCAATGCACCGCCTTATATACGAGTTTCTTCTTAAATGTTAGGAGGAACATGATGCACAGATGTCCACACGGGTAAGTATTAAAATCTTGGGAGTGATGAAAATTGTAGAATACATGTCTTCTGCCAGTGAAGTATCATCGTAATTCTTCTGGTGGTTGCATGTCTCCAAATGAATCGAAACAGTAGACACCATTTGCTTTATTTCTTAACATGCGCCACTCAGTGGGTTCTGGGTCCCCAGGAACATCTAAATTCACAATTCCATGTTCACTGGATTTCAATATACTGTATTCCACATAAACACACCTCAGAATCTTTGAATGCTAAATTTTCCCCTAACAAACTTGAGCACTTCTGTCGTTGTGAGTGGTCTATGTGATGGGATGGTTAACGAGTATTTTTTTATTTTAGAAGAGACATAGTCCTTTCTTGTTGTGTTTCAGGTATAGTCCTTTTCCGATGGCTACTGCTTTCATCATGTGGTTATGTCTTCTTGCATCCTCTAGCTGCTCCTGAGAGTTCCGCGCGTTCTTGACTGTTATCGCAATAGCAGTAACACCACCAGCCAGTGAAACCATCGCTGAGAGACTTGCGAGGCCAGGAATGAGGAAGAGGATAATTCCACCTGATGTATTGCGTATCCAGAGTGCTTTAACTGGTCCTTTATGCTTCAGAGCGCTTTTGCAGCTTACATCGCTGTCAGGATACAGTTTTTTAAACACTTCTCCTCTGGCTTTTTCTTCATCGTTTTCTTCTTCTTCTTCAGTGCTCGACATGCAGCGCTCATAATTTGCTCGAAATTCACACTCAAGCCAAAGTTAATTATTACCCCACACGGTTTCATCAAGTACAAATGCTGTCCTATACCAATATCCTTTCTCACATGTACTGCCTTGGCTTTATTAGCCAGAATTATATCTGTAGTATGGTATCCTGAGAGATCTCTATGTTTTGCTTAAGCAGTGTCGTCGTGTTCCAAATATAATGTGATGAAGTGCAATTTAGTGAAGGCCAGGCATAGTCAAGGCGCAACGGTAGAAAAAGTGGACGCTTATGCCATCTGTGTGTCAGAATCGAAGGCAAAGCGGAAGTGCTTCCGCCTGGTGGCAGCTAAATTAAAGAACGCTATGTGGGAGACAGTGTCTAGCTTGTGCTGCTTTCTGTCAGCGAAATAACAAAAGAACTAAACTAAATAATATTGTTATGTGTAGTAAAAATATAAATGTAATATTACTTTAATATATGAAAATGACTGTAATTGAATATTGGAATGCTATGGCATGTTTAATTGTAAATAGAGAACTTGGCGTAATGTAAAATAATGTTAAGGTGTGGGGGGGGGGGGGTATCCCCGAGAACGAGAACAGCGTACAGGTTGGCGAGTAATATTGGCGGTAGAAGTAAGATGGCGTAGCTCTGAGCCAGAACAAGTGTTAAGTGGCATAAAAGTGACTGCCGGTGTGTGCTACGGTAACGTTGCTAACAGGCCATTTAGAAGTGAGCTGAAAACAGATATGGGCTTCGTTTAGCCTGTGGCTACAAGCTAAATGGACGCTAAGGCTTGTAAGACGCGGTATTTCGACGGAGATGGACTGTGAGCGGCAAAATAGTACGGTTTCCCGCTCTGGGGTTCATAGCACTGCGTGGTGCAATGCTGCATTAGTGCGACGAGTTGCTTGTGCCAATGGCAAGATGTGAAGGGACCAGTAGCTGCATCCAACGGCGTATTGTGGTCTCAGTAACTGATGAGGTCCATTTGTGAGCTCACTTCGGTAGCAACGAACTAGAAGTTACCTTACAGGAGTATTATTATGAACAGTGGTGGTTATACTGACGTCTTTACCAGTACATTTATATTCTGTGAATCAGTTTGTGTAATAGTCGAACCAAGTTCTCCACAGTGTGTAAAGTTTGGAGGTAACAATAATTTTTTGGTTTAAATTGCATTCCCCGAGTGTAATCAATTATATAAAGAAAATAGCACATTATTACCCCATATCTAGTGATTTCTATGTGTTGCAACATCAGTGAAAAGTTATGGTGCGTGAGTATCAGCGTAGCTATGTTGCAAGAGAAAATATTCTGAATTAAGGCCGAAATTGGCAGCAGACGCCGCTTCATGCAACGGATGGAAGATGACAGGTACTGTGCCGCCTTAATTGCTATACAGCTCGATGTGGTGGCTGTTCAGTACGTTGCCAGAGTCAAAAATTACTCGGTTCCGTCCGAGCAACGTAATTCTTAATTAGTATTTTTAGTAACTACACTCCTGGAAATGGAAAAAAGAACACATTGACACCAGTGTGTCAGACCCACCATACTTGCTCCGGACACTGCGAGAGGGCTGACAAGCAATGATCACACGCACGGCACAGCGGACACACCAGGAAACGCGGTGTTGGCCGTCGAATGGTGCTAGCTGCGTAGCATTTGTGCACCGCCGCCGTCAGTGTCAGCCAGTTTGCCGTGGCATACGGAGCTCCATCGCAGTCTTTAACACTGGTAGCATGCCGCGACAGCGTGGACGTGAACCGCATGTGCAGTTGACGGACTTTGAGTGAGGGCGTATAGTGGGCATGCGGGAGGCCGGGTGGATGTACCGCCGAATTGCTCAACACGTGGGGCGTGAGGTCTCCACAGTACATCGATGTTGCCGCCAGTGGTCGGCGGAAGGTGCACGTGCCCATCGACCTGGGACCGGACCGCAGCGACGCACGGATGCATGCCAAGACCGTAGGATCCTACGCTGTGCCGTAGGGGACCGCACCGCCACTTCCCAGCAAATTAAGGACACTGTTGCTCCTGGGGTATCGGCGAGGACCATTCGCAACCGTCTCCATCAAGCTGGGCTACGGTCCCGTACACCGTTAGGCAGTCTTCCGCTCACGCCCCAACATCGTGCAGCCCGCCTCCAGTGGTGTCGCGACAGGCGTGAATGGAGGGACGTGTCGTCTTCAGCGATGAGAGTCGCTTCTGCCTTGGTGCCAATGATGGTTGTATGCGTGTTTCGCGCCATGCAGGTGAGCGCCACAATCAGGACTGCATACGTCTGAGGCACACAGGGCCAACACCCGGCATCATGGTGTGGGGAGCGATCTCCTACACTGGCCAAACACCTCTAGTGATCGTCGAGGGGACACTGAATAGTGCACGGTACATCCAAACCGTCATCGAACCCATCGTTCTACCATTCCTAGACCGACAAAGGAACTTGCTGTTCCAACAGGACAATGCACGTCTGCATGTATCCCGTGCCACCCAACATGCTCTAGAAGATGTAAGTCAACTACCCTGGCCAGCAAGATCTCCGGATCTGTCCCCCATTGAGCATGTTTGGGACTGGATGAAGTGTCGTCTCACGCGGTCTGCACGTCCAGCACGAACGCTGGTCCAACTGAGGCGCCAGGTGGAAATGGCATGGCAAGCCGTTCCACAGGACTACATCCAGCATCTCTACGATCGTCTCCATGGGAGAACAGCAGCCTGCATTGCTGCGAAAGGTGGATATACACTGTACTAGTGCCGATATTGTGCATGCTCTGTTGCCTGTGTCTATGTGCCTGTGGTTCTGTCAGTGTGATCATGTGATGTATCTGACCCCAGGAATGTGTCAATAAAGTTTCCCCTTCCTGGGACAATGAATTCACGGTGTTCTTATTTCAATTTCCAGGAGTGTATATTGACAAGCAGATCTATACTGTCCCCTAATTACACGTTCAAGGAAATTGTTGCCACCACAGTACACATTGTGCTGAAGGGACAAAGCAAGCTCAATAACATTACATTCTATAATTGCAATGTGTGTAGTTTACATTAACCTAAAACAAGTTCAAGTGTTTATCATGTGTGTTTATGTATTTGTGAAACGATTTCAGGCTGTGATATTGTTCGAAATGAATAATGTCCTACTGCTAGGCAATATCAGATGTACAGAATTAAGTGCTCCCTGTTCAGTCACTTCAAAGAGATTATCAGTGCTACTAATAATCAAATGTGGACGTAAAATAAGTTGGTTACGCGCCATTATCATTCTTTATTCCAAAAATTCCGTGTAGTAGTTGGATCACCATAGGTTGTGTATTCAAACCTATCACACCCGAGAGCCACTTTCCGGAAGTCCAATGACACATGGTCTAATAATAATACAGTGAATTTGGGTAGTGGCATCACACAAGCAGGTTAATCCCATTATCATCATGAGCCAATCGTTTTTGAAGCTTTGTATCAGGTCTAGAGTAGCTATACCCCAGAAAATGCAATTTTTTTCTATAATAGATCTCCTATTAGGCATTTTATCCTATTGTGCTGCGTGTGCTCTGTGCAACCCATTATATAGCAAGTCGTCATCGTCAATCCAGCTGTTCTGTATTGCAGTAAAACCAAGTCATTTAACTATTTCTCTATTTCCTCGATGTATTATGACCCTCTCAGCAAGAAAAATCTGTGGTTCTGAGCTCTTCTGCAATTCCTCTGTGTAACAGCATGCTAAAATTTCAGTGTCACTGCCATCCTTTAAGATGTAAGTTCTGGGATTTGTACTCTGCACTTTGGAAACTATGAATAGCTCAGTTTACCAGTTGGATAAGTATGACATTTCAAATCGTCTCTTGTGCTTTGAGGTAAGTACCGAATTACCCGTATTAATTTTTTTTACATTGATCTGGCATTTAATATGATAGTATATTGTATCCATGAGTCCATTTTTGTGTACATCAATTAATCTCATTTTATTTTGCCATATTTAATTTCATGATACTGTGCAATTATTTCTGGGAGGTTATCTATCCATTTGAATGAATCAAGAAGATTAAAATGCATCAAAATCTGACCTTTCGTTCTTCTGTTTAGACGTTCCACAGTACTCGGTTTCAAGTGGGTGAATGTTGAGCAGTGATGTACTCCACACATCTACATCACCATCTTGAAACTCTCATTGCAAAACTCTCGACTGTGATCAGTTTCAAAGGTAGGAGGATATCGATTAATCCGTA
This sequence comes from Schistocerca gregaria, assembly GCF_023897955.1. Lineage (NCBI taxonomy): Eukaryota > Metazoa > Arthropoda > Insecta > Orthoptera > Acrididae > Schistocerca > Schistocerca gregaria. Next base: position 927,466,589 of record NC_064922.1, on the reverse strand, counting down.
TCTCCAACAAATGCTCAAACACTTGTGGAACATCGATCCCTGTTTCTGTTTTAAGAGCTAACACTAAGGTCAATTTAAAGTATGTATCAATCACCATTAAAATATACGCTGAAGAGCCAAAGATACTAGCACACCTGCCTAATATAGTGACTGCCTGCCGAGGACACGCAGAAGTGCTCCAATACGATGTGAGATGCTCTTGGCTGATGTCTGAAGTAGTGCTGGAAGGAACTGACACCATGAAATCTGCAGGGCTGTCCACAAATCCATAGGAGTACCAGGGGGTAGAGATCTCGTCTGAACAGCACGTTGTAAGGCATCCCAGATATGCTCAATAATGTTCATGTGAAAATGTTTAACCTCAGAAGAGTGTTTTTGGAGCCACTCTGTAGCAATTCTGAAAGTGTGGGGTGTCGCCTTGTCCTGCTGGAATTGCACAGGTCCATTGGAATGCACAATGGACATCAATGCAAGCAGGTGATCAGACAGGACACTTACGTACATGTCACCTGTCAGAGTTATATCTAGAAATGTGAGGGGTCCCATAGCACTCCAACTGCACACGCTCCACGCCATCACAGAGCCTTCACCAGCTAGAGCACTCCCCTGCTGACTGTAGGTTGCACGGATATGTGAGGCTGTCTCCATTCACGCATACATCCATCTCTTCGATGTAATTTGAAAGGAGACTCATCCGACGGTGAAACTTTGTGTCGTGCAGTCATCAAGTGTACACTAGTGGCCTTTGGCTTTGAAAGCCCATATCGATGATGTCTCATTGAATGGTTTGCACACTGACACTTGTTGATGACCCAGCACTGAAATCTGCAGCAGTTTGTGGAAGGGTTGCACTTTGTCACACTGAACGATTCGCTTCAGACGTTGCTGGTCCCATTCTTGGAGAAACTTATTCTGGCATCAACATTGTTGGATATATGATGTTTTACTGGATTCTTGATATTCATGGTATACTCGTGAAATGGTCATTCGGGAAATTCCCCAATTCATCGCTACCTCGGAGATACTGTGTCCCATCGATCATGTGCCAACTATAGCACCACGTTCAAACTAAGTTAAATCGTGATAAACTGCCATTGTAGCAGCAGTAACCAATCTAACAACTATTCCACACTCTTGTTGTCTTATATAGGCGTTGCCTACCGCAATGTCATTTTATGCCTGTTCATATCTCTCTGCATTTGAGTATGCATGCCTATACCAGTTTCTTTCACCTTAGATGTATCTGAATCCATTATTCACATGTGAATACTCCCTCGTATCTACAAGATCAGCCTGCCATAAGTCATTCAAACCTTTAATCATAAGATGCCTCGAAAGGTGTGTTTTTCATGCTGGTTTATGCAGTTCCCAAACCACTGTCTTCACTCTTATTCGATCATATATCTCTCTCTAATCTCTGAAATTATTCAAACAACCTTGTACAAACGAACAGTACTGCCAACAGCTAAGTGGCTGTCTATCTGTTAGCTCATTTGGATCGTCATAATATACAATGCTGATTTTTTTATGCTAGACGTCAATACCATCACCGGTGCCATACTGAGCATCTAATAGGGGTTTATGATGACTCTATGTTTCGCACTGCATCAGTTTCACACTTTCCTATGTACATCGGTAATTTGCAGTCTTTCACCATATACACTCCTGGAAATTGAAATAAGAACACCGTGAATTCATTGTCCCAGGAAGGGGAAAATTTATTGACACATTCCTGGGGTCAGATACATCACAAGATCACACTGACAGAACCACAGGCACATAGACACAGGCAACAGAGCATGCACAATGTTGGCACTAGTACAGTGTATATCCACCTTTCGCAGCAATGCAGGCTGCTATTCTCCCATGGAGACGATTGTAGAGATGCTGGATGTAGTCCTGTGGAACGGCTTGCCATGCCATTTCCACCTGGCGCCTCAGTTGGACCAGCGTACGTGCTGGACGTGCAGACCGCATGAGACGACGCTTCATCCAGTCCCAAAAAATGCTCAATGGGGGACAGATCCGGAGATCTTGCTGGCCAGGGTAGTTGACTTACACCTTTTGGAGCATGTTGGGTGGCACGGGATACATGCGGACGTGCATTGTCCTGTTGGAACAGCAAGTTCCCTTGCCGGTCTAGGAATGGTAGAACGATGGGTTCGATGACGGTTTGGATGTACCGTGCACTATTCAGTGTCCCCTCGACGATCACCAGAGGTATACAGCCAGTGTAGGAGATCGCTCCCCACACCATGATGCCGGGTGTTGGCCCTGTGTGCCTCAGTCGTATGCAGTCCTGATTGTGGCGCTCACCTGCACGGCGCCAAACACGCATACCCCAGGAGCAACAGTGTCCTTAATTTGCTGGGAAGTGGCGGTGTGGTCCCCTACGGCACTGCGTAGGATCCTACAGTCTTGGGGCGCATCCGTGCGTCGCTGCGGTCCGGTCCCAGGTCGAAGGGCACGTGCACCTTCCGCCGACCCCTGGCGACAACATCGATGTACTGTGGAGACCTCACGCCCCACGTGTTGAGCAATTCGGCGGTATGTCCACCCGGCCTCCCGCAAGCCCACTATACGCCCTCGCTTAAAGTCCGTCAACTGCACATACGGTTCACGTCCACGCTGTCGCGGCATGCTACCAGTGTTAAAGACTGCGTTGGAGCTCCGTATGCCACGGCAAACTGGCTGACACTGACGGCGGCGGTGCACAAATGCTGCGCAGCTAGCGCCATTCGACGGCCAACACCGCGTTTCCTGGTGTGTCCGCTGTGCTGTGCGTGTGATCATTGCTTGTACAGCCCTCTCGCAGTGTCCGGAGCAAGTATGGTGGGTCTGACACACCGGTGTCAATGTGTTCTTTTTTCCATTTCCAGGAGTGTATCTCCATATCTTTGGGTGACCAATTTACAGTATTTGCAGGATCTAAGAAACTGAGATTCAAGACAGTAGCTGTTCTATGAAATTCCCTGTCGCCCATGTACACTGTTTTTTCTTTTAAACTTATAGGCTGTGTGTCCAGCTGTATGATTTTTCACCACTGACACTGAATATTTTGTCTATCCTGTTATCGCTGTGATGGTTAGTGAAATCTGCAACCTCATTGTCATTGTATAATGTTGCTGCCAGCAGACTCAATAACTGGTTTAAAGGTTTCTCTCAGTGTATCCTCTCGATCCTGATGTCCCAGCCATAACTTTTCTCAAGCAGCCATGCCACGATGACTTTACTCTTAGTCGACTTTTTGTTATATACTAAGCAAACTCCTTCACAGATGCGCCTTACATACATCCCACCTAACTCTATCAGCCTTTACATGTAAGTCCGCTACTTTATGTTCGATTTCGTCGTCCTTCACAGCTAAGTTTTTACTATGTTTTCAAGCAGGATAACCGTAGCATTTAATTGGTTGATCAGTCTCAGAAGCTGTAGGGAATACATCTCTTTATTTTCGAGAGGCTGAAATTTTCCTTCTATGTATGAGATGATTTCTCTGTCTGTGTACGTCTATCCTGTCAGCTGGAGTGCCTGACATGCATGTGAACTTGCCCATGGTACAATATATACTGATGTAATCATCTCATTCATATCTGTACATACTCCTTGAGGTTATATGTGTACCTACCATTACTCAGTTTTCTTGTTTTATCAATAACAAGAAACCCATACTGTGTGGGCTATGTTATGAGGGAGGAATATTCCAGAGTTCTTCTTCTTCTTCTGGTGATCACCGCAGGACCAACTACATACAACAAAGCTCTGATGCTACACCTACCTTGCCGTGATACCGAGTACATCAAGTGTTGCCGTCCAATGGGTTTTTATAGAAAATTATTTACACCTGAAAGTATCATGTACCATTCAGTTTAACGATGATGACTGAGGCAGACTGCTGCTGCAGCTGTATTCTTGAAATTGTATTGAAAGACTGAGAACAATAACATTATTATGAGAGTTCTAGACAAAAAATTAAACACTGTCTGCTGTAGTATACATGTTGTTTTTATTCAGTAGCCATACACACGATGCATATCATCTAAAAAATGAGTTGTCTCTTTCTTGACACAACTATGGAATTTGACAAATAAAGCTTTCTTGCATGCACAGAATCCAGTGTGTATTTCCATCAAAGTGATGGGTACCACTTTAGCTTCCTCTTTCGGCATTGTGTTGATGTAGTGTTCTAAATAATCTACATGCACGCCATATGTATGGAGATAGTTCATAATGTCTTTATATACGGTTTGAACATAAGGCAACAATCTGTTCGGTCTTTCCAGCACAGTGGATAAACTCTATCTGTAGACCGAACAAGTTTGTAACTAAGGAGTGTTTTAAATAAATGGACCGACCACACAATAGCTTGAGTGCATGTTATAGATAGTGTTAGACGCAAACAGCAAATGCCTTGGGGAAAGCAGGATGGATTGTACCCTGTAGTCATGTGCTGATTGAAACATAGTTCCGCATTAGGCACTTCATCATCGCATTCCAACTCGATGAACCACATTTTCAATCTGTAACACAAGACACCAGTCACTATCTGCTGACGCTTTTATAGCGATATTTAAACGCTTTGAACCGCTAGCTGTTAAACTGTAACTTGAATTAGAGCACTGGCAGCTTCTTACCCACCACATCCATACTCTGTCCATGCAATAACACTGAAATGTCCTAAGGTGGCTCACTTGTTGGAGACCAGTACTGACCTGTACTGTCTAATGCTGGACCAACAGCACACTTCTCCAGAGCTCCCGGAAAAGGCTGGATGTGTAAACTGATGAGCAGGACGGACAACAGCAACTCGTTGTAATGCTCCAGCATGTTGGCCAAGTGCGCTTCAGGGTCCCATGGTTATGCACGTCCTGGCAGTGGTCAACAAAGTTGTCTCAAAAGCAGTAATGAATCTGACATTTCTTGCTGTGCCAAAAGCGTTTTCAGCGAACCCATCTCTTGGTGCATGTTCAGAACATTGTGCAAGACGAAAAGCGACCAATGAAGTGAATCGGAAGCCTTCTAAATCGAGGATGACAAAGTGGAGATAGTTAAGGAGAGGAAAGGATTTTACCGAGTAGATTTTTCTTTCTGCAGATGCTTCCAGTACAGAGGCGAAGAACACTTTAGTTAATACTATGATTTTTTTAAATATTCTAGTGTACATCACATATTGGCAACACTATTTTTTTTCATGTTCGAGATATGCTTAAGAGCACTTTGCATCACTACTCTCAACGTTTCTTTACTACAGCATCAGAAGTGGGTGATAAGTATATATTGCAGAAATCATTTTTTTGTTTAAATACAATAATGGGCATGGGCTGAGAATCAGCACAGTCTGTTTTAGGTAACGACAAGAAAGGTAGAAATCGGGTTGTAATGGCATCCATATTTTCTTAAATTCGCCCAAAGTACAAGGTGGAGTATGGCAAAAAACCACCTGCTATCAATGTCAATCTGCTCCACACTGATTTCACCAGTCAGTGAGAGGTATCGGCCTCTGTGATGGAGTGTTACTGCCCTTGGATTAGAACAAAGAAGTTGATTTTGAGTGTAATTCTCCACTACTTCTGCTTAGCTACAGAGAACAACTGTATGGAATGCAGAATAGCCGCAAAACGAAGTAAAATTCCATAAAAAAGTATTGAGGACCTGATGAGATTTCAACTGTAAATGGCAACTCCCATGTAGAAATGACCTGAGGTGGACGACACTGGAGTTGAAACAGCCTGACACACATCTTTATAATATCCAAATATTGCAATCCCCCTGCCCCTTTTCCACGCAGTGAAAAGAAATTAATCGCTATGATCGTTTGCCAGTTGTTGATGGTCTAACTTCCCCATGAATGAGTAGATTAGTGCATGTAATAGGAGGACAAACCCCATTGCAAAAGACGTAATGCAGGCCCGGCCACGGCGTACCAAACTTAGCGTGTGCGGACCACATGCTGACCAAAACCAAATCCGACACTCGGCTTTGGTCGGTGTACAGCAGTATGAAAATGGAAAAGATGTTAAACAAATATTTTCTTGCGTGTGAAAAGACGCGAAGTGACTAAAGCACAAAATCCGATAACCTAAGGCTATAGTCGTACCTCAGATGCGAAAAAATTAAAGAAAACGCAATGCACATTGTTAACACTAATTGTGTAAGGACTGTGATACTATTAACGCATACTTCTCTTCGAGAGCTTGGAAGAATAAGATGTAAACTTCTACGCCAACATTTTATTACGTGGATGGAAATGTCTGTGAAGTAATAATTTCTGTTTGTTACCCAAAGCTTAATTATTGTTCGTTAGCATAAAATGAGCGATTTTGTTTACTTTTCTCGTGTGTGCGAAGCACCTTCCCTCCGAATTTTAAAGAGTAACAACAACCATTTTCAGTGTAGCAAATGTACGTTAATTGTTGGCGGCAACATTCCCTAAACCCACCTAAAGCTAGGCGTGGTGTCCACATATTCACTAAAACATGTCCATTAATCAAGAGAAGTAATATGTGCAACCAATACAAGAACATACGGCCAGAATTTTAAATTTTTTCAAGTACGCCAGGACGCAACCAGCCGTGTATGTTAAACAACGACGCAGCTCATTTTCTTTTCCTATTTTCAGCTACTTATTAGTATTTTCTTCGTCATCTGTGTCCGTACGTGCAAAAACCACATTTCCCTGAAAATAAGATAGCTCATGTTCAATTTAACCTGCTGTTTAATGGAATAGCCGTCGTCACAGTTTTTGAAGCTATCCACTTCTCTAAGCAAATAGCATTTATCGTGAGATGTTCGCCTTTGACTACGTGTACTATTATGTGGAATTGACATCATTCTGTTAACAGCATTGTATAATCCCACTTGTATGAACTTCTTATGACACTTAAAGAACTTTCAAAGCAAACATTTAAAGAGTAACAACAACCATTCTCCTTTTATATATTTCGTCTATTTTAGGGAAATTAAATGGTTCAAATGGCTCTGAGCACTATGGGACTTAGCTGCTGAGGTCATCAGCGCCCTAGAACTTAGAACTACTTAAACCTAACTAACCTAAGGACATCACACACATGCATGCCCGAGGCAGGATTCGAACCTGCGATCGTAGCGGTCGCGCGGTTCGAGACTGTAGCGCCTAGAACCGCTCGGCCACTACGGCCGGCTAGAGAAATTAAAGTGCAGCATTTTTTCCCCTTTATTCACCACACTACATTTTTAATAGGTAAGGCTTTATTACATCGGTCCTTCTCGGAAGTGCCCGCAACACCGCGACATTTCATTTAGCATCTCGGTGCGGCATTTTGCGGTCGGCACAACTCTGTCAGATGTGAACAATCTTGGTGTCACCGCTGTTTACCCTTCGCTATTTGTTCATGGGATAAAGAATTTTCACGGGTCCAGTGCCTATTTGCACAAAGAGTGGCAGTCTAGTGGTTTGCAGTCACAATCCTTTAAATGAATAGGAATCACAAAAGAGAGGGATGATAATTCTCAATTCGCATAAGCGACGGGACTATTTATTTTCTACAAAAACGACATTGTTGTACCACGCAGAAATAATTTAAACATTTAGACGACAATGAAAGAGCAAAAAATAACAACGATCGAGAGACGGGATTGTTGTTCTGTACATCAAGAAGCATTTGTGCTAAATCTATAGGCATGGAGCACTTGAACTTACTGGTGACGCAAAATTTCTAAAGTCGCACACATAATTCCATTTTCAGTTGCAATAGTTCTTCGGGGTAATGAGACCTCATATACGACGGTCGTCCACAAAGTAAGTTCCGTTTCTACACTACTGGCCATTAAAATTACTACACCACAAAGAAATGCAGAAGATAAACAGGTATTCATTGGACAAATATATTATACTAGAACTGACATGTGATTACATTTTCACGTAATTTGGGTGCATAGATGCTGAGAAATCAGTACCCAGAACAACCACCTCTGGCCGTAATAACGGTCTTGATACGCCTGGGCTTTGAGTCAAACAGAGAGCTTGAAAGGCGTGTACAGGCACAGCTGCCCATGCAGCTTCAACACAATACCATAGTTCATCAAAAGTAGTGACTGCTGTATTATTGTGACGAGCCAGTGCTCGGCCACTATTGACTAGACGTTTTCAATTGGTGAGAGATCTGGAGAATGTGCTGGCCAGAGCAGCAGTCGAACGTTTTCTGTATCCAGAAAGGACCGTACAGGACATGCAACATGCGGTCGGGCATTATCCTGCTGAAATGTAGGGTTTCGCAGGGATCGAATGAAGGGTAGAGCCACCGGTCGTAACACATCTGAAATGTAACGTTCACTGTTCAAAGTGCCGTTAATGCGAACAAGAGGTAACCGAGACGTGTAAACAATGGCACCCCATATCATCACGCCGAGTAATACGCCCGTATGGTGACGACGAATACACGCTTGCAGTGTGCGTTCACCGCGATGTCGCCAAACACGGGTGCGACCATCATGATGCTCTAAAGAGAGCCTGGATTCATCCGAAAAAACGACGTTTTGCCTTTCCTGAACCCAGGTTCGTCATGGAATACACCATCGCACTCGATCCTGTCTGTGATGCAGCGTCAAGGGTAACAGCAGCCACAGTCTCCGAGCTGATAGTCCGTGCTGATGTAAACGTCGTCGAACTGTTCGTGCAGATGGTTGTTGTCTCGCAGACGTCCCCATCTGCTGACTCAGGGATCGATGCGTGGCTGCACGATCCGTTACAGCCATGCAGATAAGTTGCCTGTCATCTCGACTGCTAGTGATTCGAGGCGGTTGGGATGCAGCACGGCGTTCCGTATTACCCTCCTGAACCCACCGATGCCATATTCTGCTAACAGTCATTGGATCTCGACCAACGCGAGCAGCAACGTCGCGATACGATAACCATCAATCGCGGTAGGCTACAATCCGACCTTTATCAAAGTCGGAAACGTGATGGTTCTCATTTCTCCTCCTTACACGAGGCATCACAACAACGTTTCGCCAGGCAACGCCTGTCAACTGCTGTTGGTGTATGAGAAATCGGTTGGAAACTTTCCTCTTGTCAGCACGTTGTAGGTGTCGCCACCGCCGCCAGCCTTGTATGAATGCTCTGAAAAGCTAATTATTTGCATATCAATGCATCTTCTTCCTGTCGGTTAAATTTCGCGTCTGTAGCACGTCATCTTCGTGGTGTAGCAATTTCTATGGCCAGTAGTCTATTTCTATCGGCGTCAGCGCCACGATGGCAGTTCCGAGAGTGCGCGGCAGTTACTCTGACTCAAGGAGAAGACATGTACGCCATTTTCAGACCGCTACTCCCGACATGTGCTTCGTAGTGTTTCTTTATACTGTCAGTCGTAATTAGAAACGCCGCCGCGTGTGAAATCAGATCTGTGATTCGTTTTCTAAATGCAAAGAAAGTTAAACCAAAGGAAATTCATCGTCACATCTGGGAGGTTTACGGACAAAATGCTATGAGTGATTCACTGGTTTAGAAGATGGCTCAGACTGTTCAATGAACGACGTGATCAAGTGCACGATGAAGAACTAAGTGCCCACCCGTCTGTGGTTACTGATGAACTGTTTCACACAACTGAAGAGAAGATTAAGCACAACCGTAAGTTTACACTTAGTGCCCTTGCTATGGAAGTTCCGCAAAACTCACGATCACTAATTCATGAAATTTGTACTGAAGAACTGAAATTTCGAAAACTTTTCTCACGTTGGGTACCCAAAATTCTTACTGAACAACACAAAAAGCAACGGATGGCCAGTGCACTTCAGTTTTTGACACCGTACAATGAAGAACGTGGTGGTTTTCTTTCTCGGATAGTCACGGGGGATGAAACTTGGGTATCTTACGACACCCCTGAAACAAAACGGCAATTGTGGAATGGAGCCATACTTCTTCCCCAATGATGGTTAAGCCCAAGCAAATCTTGACACCTCAAAAAGTCAAGTGCTCCGTCTTTTGGGACAGAATAGGCATTTCGCTGATTGATTTCTTACTACGAGACCAAACAATCAATGCACATGGTTACTGCGAGACCATTAACAGTTTTTGACACGCTACAATGAAGAACGAGGTGGTTTTCTTTCTCGGATAGTCACGGGGGATGAAACTTGGGTATCTTACGACACCCCTGAAACAAAACGGCAATTGTGGAATGGAGCCATACTTCATCCCCAATGATGGTTAAGCCCAAGCAAATCTTGACACCTCAAAAAGTCAAGTGCTCCGTCTTTTGGGACAGAATAGGCATTTTGCTGATTGATTTCTTACTACGAGACCAAACAATCAATGCACATGGTTACTGCGAGACCATTAACAAATTACACTGCGCAATACAGAACAAGCGCCGAGGATTACTGTCAAAAGGTGTTGTTTTTTTCCACGATAATGCCCGACCTCACACAGCGAATGTGACCAAACACCTCTTACAGGAATTTCACTGCGACGCGTTTGATCATCCTCCGTATAGCCCGTACCTCACTCCTAGAGACTTTCATCTCTTTTTGTACCTAAAATCTGTCCTTGGTGGTCAATACTTCAACGATAATGATGTGCTGAAAGAACATGTTACCACACGAATACACAGGCGGCAACCTCCTATGAAGAAGGCATGCAAAAACTTGTGCCACGCTATGACAAGTGACTACAAAATTTTGGAAGCTATGTAGAAAAGTAATTTAACAGTTGCAGATTTTTGTACAATAAATATTTTTTCTGTATCTGTACACCTTTCTTTTATATAACCAAACGGAACTTCCTTACTGGACTTACCTCGTATTACTGCAAAGTCAAGGTGCATGCCTGGAGCCATTTCTCGATTTAAATATCGCTTTTGTTGAATTCATGAAGGAAAAAGCAATACAACATCGAAAGTTATATCATCTGGAATGGACTGCAGACTTTGCACGGTGCCCGCAGTACCGCATTGCAAGATAACTCCTTTCTGATTAGGTGGGGATGCATTTACAATCGTGCTGTAGAAGGGGCACATTCTGACAAAGAGAATCCAGTTTCTAAGCTCACTGGCGTTATAAAAAGCCGAGGTTTGAAGAATTTATTGTAAACTTGCAAGAATGACGACGATACCTTTGTAAACGTTCTGAGGACGCTGTCAACCTTACGTTTGTTTTCGGGCTGTTTTCGAGAACGTTTGCCGTTTCAAAAAGTGCCCGTATGTATGTGCAGATGTAACAGACAGACCTGCAAGGTAATTCCACGTCTATTTACAAAATATTTTTACATTAATACTGTCCAGGACGTCTACATTGATTTTCTCAGGTAGATTTTGAAGTCTCCATAATGAAATTACAAAAGTGCTACAATATTTCGATTGACATATATGTGTGGAAGAGTCTTTTCTCTATTACGAAAACAAATAAGTCAGGATTACGTTGCAACCTGAGTGCGAAACTTTACGAAACTGTCTGCGTTTGTCCTTTTGCCAACAATTTGTACCAGATAAAAGTTATATTATATCTTCAGCTCCCCAAAAATAATTAATTAGTACTGAAAATTTATTTTGTTTCTGATCTATGTTGTTCAGAAATGTAAAGCAAATCGTATGCAGTACGACTCCACTGCCATTTACATACAGCGCATTCGCTGTTCTTCCCTGTTCCCCCTCATCGCCCTCAGACAGTGGTGAGTGGCTATGCAGGAAATATGAGGCGAGGTTTAGGCAGCCGGGCGCGGGAATTGCCGGCTACCCGTAACCTTGGCCAACTCTGACTTAATGTATATCTTTCGTAGCACAAAAATTATTTACACTGACGTAGGCTCATAGTCTGAGAGATTATTATTAATGATTGTTCAGTGATTATTTTCTGACAACTTTAACTGATTCTTTAATTTTATATTCTATGTTACACGTGAATGAATGAACATTTTTTGTCCATGTTCACACGGAAGTAATTTTACGTTAGTCTGTTCCATTATTATTAGTAATGATGTTTTAGTGAATCTTAACCTATGATTTTAGTTCTTTGAATTATAGCTTACATATCAATAATAGTAAAGTATATAATTAATTACATTTGGAAGAGATAAAAAAACCGCTTGGAAGCATACAGCATATTTCTTGTATATAAATCTTTGGACGATTATTTGGGTCCTTTTTCCTAAACCTAATAAAAAAAAGATGTTTTTGTATTTTTCCTGACCTATTTGTTGACTACAAATCAAATTAAAACTAGAAGTTAATGAAATTTCAGGGCTGTAAGGGATAGGGTATATCGCAGAGCACGCCCGTAGGCGTAAGACAACTTTTTCTGCTGCCATCTGTTGTCAACATCAACGTCTTAGTTGTATATCTAGCCTCTGAAAGAGGCAAGACACGAAAGTTGATTGTATTTTGCATTATGTAGCACCAAGGGGAAAATGTGGCAGTAGTAGTCATCGCCAAAGCTACACCAGAAATAAGTTTCTGGTTTGTTATCCAAGGTCATATAAGCGAATGTGTTTTAATCCTTTGTCATGAGACGGATTTATATTCAGTGTAACCTTCTACAACTTATGCTGTTTATATCGCACACGGATGCGAGAATGGGTATAAAAAAGGAATATTTTCATTTGTTTCATACAGCTTTGTCTGCAGTTTTATTAAGAAATTGCCGTATGTCTGTTTCTGAGTGAAAATAAATTTATACCCAATGGTTTGTCTCCCATGTGCGTTAGTTAGTATGAAAAGTTACTATGTCCATAATACACACCCTTAGATTTCACTTTCATTGAAGTGATATATTCGTGCCTTTCACTTCACACTCCTGAACTTGAAATTAATTGTACCCTTCAGATAAAAAATTTTGAAGGGCTGTATCGTTGTTGGCGGGATGCTACGCTGGCATCTGCTACACTGCATCAAACCACGTCCCATATTATTACACATCTACATCTACATCTACATGATTACTCTGCAATTCACATTTAAGTGCTTAGGAGAGGGTTCATCGAACCACAATCATACTATCTCTCTACCATTCCACTCCCAAACAGCGCGCGGGAAAAACGAACACCTAAACCTTTCTGTTCAAGCTCTGATTTCTCTTATTTTATTTTGATGATCATTCCTACCTATTTAGGTTGGGCTCTACAAAATATTTTCGCATTCCCAAGAGAAAGTTGGTGACTGAAATTTCGTAAATAGATCTCGCCGCGACGAAAAACGTCTTTGCTTTAATGACTTCCATCCCAATTCGCGTATCATATCAGCCACATTCACTCCCCTATTATTTGATAATACAAAACGAGCTGCACTTTTTCGCACCCTTTCGATATCCGATTTCAATCCCACCTGGTAAGGATCCCACACCGCGCAGCAATATTCTAACAGAGAACGAACGAGTGTAGTGTAAGATGCCTCGTTAGTGGACTTGTTGCATCTTCTAAGTGTCCTGCCAATGAAACGCAACCTTTGGCTCGCCTTCCCCACAATATTATCTATGTGGTCTCTCCAACTGAAGTTGTTCGTAATTTTAACACCCAGGTACTTAGCTGAATTGACAGTCTTAAGAATTGTACTATTTATCGAGTAATCGAATTCCAACGGATTTCTGTTGGGACTCATGTGAATCACCTCACACTTTTCGTTATTTAGCGTCAACTGCCACCTGCTACACCATACAGCAATCTTTTCTAAATCGCTTTGAAACTGATACTGGTCTTCGGATGACCTTACTAGATTGTAAATCACAGCAATATTCTGCGAACAACCTAAGGGAACTGCTCAGATTGTCACACAGGTCATTTATATAGATCAGGAACAGCAGCGGTCCCAGTACGCTGGGGAACACCTGATATCACTTCAGTTTTACTCGATGATTTGCCGTCTATTACTACGAGCTGTAACCTTTCTGACAGGAAATCACGAATCCAGTCGCACAACTGAGACGATACCCCATAGACCCGCAGCTTGATTAGAAGTCGTTCCTGAGGAACAGTGCCAAAAGCTTTCTGGAAATCTAGAAATACGGAATCAACTTGAGATCCCTGTCGATAGCGGTCATTACTTCGTGCGAATAAAGAGCTAGCTGTGTTGCACAAGAACAATGTTTTCTGAAACCATGCTGATTACGTATCAATTGATCGTTCCCTTCGAGGTGATTCATAATGAAACTTCCTGGCAGATTAAAACTGTGTGCCCGACCGACACTCGAACTGGGGACCTTTGCCTTTCGCGGGCAAGGTCCCGAGTTCGAGACTTGGTAGGGCACACAGTTTTAATCCGCCAGGAAATTTCATATCAGCGCACACTCCGCTGCAGAGTGAAAATCTCATTCTGGTGATTCATAATGTTTGAATACTGTATATGCTCCAAAACCCTACTGTAAACCGACGTCAATGATATAGGTCTGTAGTTCGATGGATTACTCCTACTACCCTTCTTAAACAATGGTGTGACCTGCTCAATTTTCCAATCTGTAGGTACAGATCTATCGGTGAGAGAGCGGCTGTATATGATTGCTAGGTAGGGAGCTATTGTATCAGCGTAATCTGAAAGGAACCTAATCGGTATACAATCTGGACCTGAAGACTTGCCTGTATCAAGCGATTTGAGTTGCCTCGCAACCCCTAAGGTATCTACTTCTAAGAAACTCATGCTAGCAGCAGATCTATCGGTGAGAGAGCGGCTGTATATGATTGCTAGGTAGGGAGCTATTGTATCAGCGTAATCTGAAAGGAACCTAATCGGTATACAATCTGGACCTGAAGACTTGCCTGTATCAAGCGATTTGAGTTGCCTCGCAACCCCTAAGGTATCTACTTCTAAGAAACTCATGCTAGCAGCTGTTCGTGTTTCAAATTCTGGAATATTCCATTCGTCTTCCCTGGTGAAGGAATTTCGGAAAACTGCCTTCAATAACTCCGCTTTATCGTCACAGTCGTCGGTAACAGTACCATCGGCACTGCGCAGCGAAGGTATTGACTGCGTCTTGCCGCTTGTGTACCTTACATACGACCAGAATTTCTTCGGATTTTCTGCCAAATTTCGAGACAATGTTTCGTTGTGGAACCTATTAAAGGCATATCGCGTTGAAGTCCGTGCCAAATTTCGCGCGTCTGTAAATTTTAGCCAATCTTCGGGATTCGCGTTCTTCTGAACTTCGCACGCTTTTTCCATTGCCTCTGCAACAGCGTTCGGACCTGTTTTGTGTACCATGGGGGATCAGTTCCATCTCTTACCAGTTTATGAGGTATGATTCTCTCATGCCAATAACGCAATACGTCCATTAACATAATAAGATGTGAACTTTTGCAATTTGATTAAAATTGATCAACTGCATTTTTATGATTATTGCTTTTTCTTCGAAAGAATTTTCTCAGGTACTCCGATATTTTTCCTGTTTCGGATTTTTAATGTTCATGGTCAAATTAAAATTTTGGTGTGTGAATAAAAATGCCTTTAGTGAAAGTTTTCTAGTTTAATTTCCATATGCGTTGCTAAGGTGGATTTAAGCACGTGAAGATGTTATTTCAGATCTTTAAATCAAAAAGGTAGCATCTATATTTATATTAACAGTACAAAGAGAATTTATTTGCGTTTTCCAAGGAAATATTCTTACCTTTTAGGTGTCAAAGTGGCACACCGTTAAAAAAGATAGTAATAATAATAATCAGTTGATAACTATAAATCCTTTGACACACAATAAAATATGCGTTCATGCTATCAAAATTTACTCTGGAGACATTGCACGTTCTGAAACACACAGTGAGTTACATAAAAAATAACATCATAATCTTGCTCCCCCCTGGGTAAATTTAATCTCACGCCCATGCACAACATACTGCAATATTTGCCTTCCGTACTTGAGACGAGAATGTAGCATACTGCACTATGCGTGTTCATCCCTGACCTCTGATGCGATATGACATGTCATAAAACTTTAATTGCTTATGTCGCACTTAGGCAACGAGATAAAGCGAAAATTTCATCACAAACGCCATTGCGCCAGAAAGATATCTTACTCGGCTTTTTATTACATTGACAGAGTAAACTATAAATCAAGTCATATCACTCAGGGGGAATATTATACAAAACGAATAGTTAGTGAAAATTAAGAAAATTTAAAGGCAAATCTGAACTTAAAAAGGATTTCTTTATGTAAAATTGATCTTGAAAGTAACTTAAAAACGTTAATATTAGAAGATTATAAGATATTTCTTTGCACCATTCGCTTATTGAAATCTGGTAGGATGTTCCAATCACCTTGTAATTTTGAGCAGGATTATATTTGTTCCACTGCAAGGACAAATTACGTTTGAGAAAGTTGACACGTACGCCCATTCGAGCGTCATGACGTGGAGACGGGAGAGGCTCCGGTTTAACTTGTCTCAAACATAGATGAGCAAAGAACAGTCCTTGATAAACAAGAGGCAGTAGAGTTACTTGATTCTGAGGAAAGAGTGTTAGGTATTTAGAAAACTTTGACTCTCTGAGAAGGAATTTTCATAAAATAAGGAAGTGAAAGTTGCAGTCAAAAAGTATTTTGGACAGCTTGACAGAACCTACTTTTCTCAAAGGATAAAAAAGCTAGTGGATCTTCAGACCAAGTCTATATCCCTCAAGGCATACTACACTCATGCTCATAAATTAAGGATAATTGCAGAATGTGATACCACACGATGTGCCACTACACGAAACTGGCACTAACAGCATAGGCACATAGGGAACACAACCGACACATATTTGTGAGTCCACAGTACTGGTGATAAGTTGAGAAAACTGTCCCGAAACACATGTGCTACAATATGTCACTGTTTCCTGCGCATCTACCCCGACATCAGTATAGGATATGATCACCAGCATACGTACACAGACTGCACAACGGGTCGGCGTACTCTGGATCAGGTAGTAGAGCAGCTGCTGGGGTAAAGCCTCCCATTCTTGTACCAGTGCCTGTCGGAGCACTGAAGTGTCGTAGGGATTTGAAGACGTGCAGTGATACGTCAACCGAGAGCATCGCAGACATGCTCGATGGGGTTTAGGTCTGGACAACAAGCAGGCCACTCCATTGGCCTCATATCTTCTGTTTCAAGGTACTCCTCCAACATGGCAACTCGGTGGGGCCGTGCGTTATCATCCATCAGGAGGAAGGTGGGACCCACTGCACTCCTGAAAAGGCAGACATGCTGGTGCAAAATGACGTCCCGACACACCTGACCTCTTACAGTTCCTCGGTCAAAGACATGAAGGGGTGTACGTGCTCCAATCATAATCCCACCTCACACCATCAAACCACGACCTTCATACTGGTCCATTTCAAGGACATTAAGGGGTTGGTGTCTGGTTCCTGGTTCACGCCAGATGAAAACCCGGCGAGCATCACTGTTCAGACTATACCTGAACTTCTCCGTGAACATAACTGGGAACCACTGTTCCAATGACCATGTACTGTGTTCTTGACATCATGCTTTACGGGCTCTCCTGAGACCAGGGGTTAGTAGAATGCACCTTCTAGATCTCTGGGCAAGTAAACTATATCTCTTCAGTAGTCTATAACCGTGGTCTGGGGTTAGCGTCTTTGATCCATAATCAAAACGTCTTCGCTCCTGGGTTCGATCCCCGCCACTGCCTAAATTTTGATAAATAGTCAGCATTGGCAGCCGAAGACTTCCGGCATAAGAAGTCAGCCTCATTCTGCCAACGGCCTTGTCAAAGAGGGCGGAGGAGCGGATAGAGGTTAAGGGCACACTCTTGTCCTAGGAGTGGGAAATTTCCCCTAAAGGCGGAAGAATCAGCAATGATCAACGACATGAGGATGCAGAAGGCAATGGAAACCACTGCATTAAAGATACGTAACGTGTATCCACAGGACATGTGGCCTGTAGTTGAAGAAATGTCATGATGATCTCTCCATTGGCAAAATATTCCGGAATAGTCCCCCATCTCCGGGAGGGGACTGCCAAGGGGGAGGTTACCATGAGAAAAAGATTGAATAATCAACGAAAGGGTAACGTTCTACAAGTCGGGACGTGGAATGTCAGAAGCTTGAACGTGGTAGGGAAACTAGAAAATCTGAAAAGGGAAATGCAAAGGCTCAATCTAGATATACTAGGGGTCAGTGAAGTGAAGTGGAGGGAAGACAAGGATTTCTGGTCAAGTGAGTATCGGGTAATATCAACAGCAGCAGAAAATGGTATAACAGGTGTAGGATTCGTTATGAACAGGAAGGTAGGGCAGAGGGTGGGTTACTGTGAACAGTTCAGTGACCGGGTTGTTCTAATCAGAATCGACAGCAGACCAACACTGACAACGATAGTTCAGGTATACATGCCGACGTCGCAAGCTGAAGATGAACAGATAGAGAAAGTGTATGAAGATATTGAAAGGGTAATGCAGTATGTAAAGGGGGACGAAAATCTAATAGTCATGGGCGACTGGAATGCAGTTGTAGGGGAAGGAGTAGAAGAAAAGGTTACAGGAGAATATGGGTTGGGACAAGGAATGAAAGAGTATAAAGTCTAATTGAGATCTGCAACAAGTTTCAGCTAGTAATAGCGAATACCCTGTTCAAGAATCACAAGAGGAGGAGGTATATTTGGAAAAAGCCGGGAGATACGGGAAGAGTTCAATTAGATTACATCATGGTCAGACAAGGATTCCGAAAACATATACTGGTTTATAAGGCGTACCCATGAGCAGATATAGACTAAGATCACAATATAGTTGTGATGAAGAGTAGGCTGAAGTTCAAGACATTAGTCAGGAAGAATCAATACGCAAAGAAGTGGGATACGGAAGTACTAAGGAATGACGAGATACGTTTGAAGTTCTCTAACGCTATAGGTACAGCAATAAGGAATAGCGCAGTAGGCATTACAGTTGACGAGGAATGGACATTTCTAAAAAGGGTCATCACAGAAGTTGGGAAGGAAAACATAGGTACAAAGAAGGTAGCTGCGAAGAAACCATGTGTAACAGAAGAAATACACTCCTGGAAATGGGAAAAAGAACACATTGACACCGGGGTGTCAGACCCACCATACTTGCTCCGGACACTGCGAGAGGGCTGTACAAGCAATGATCACACGCACGGCACAGCGGACACACCAGGAACCGCGGTGTTGGCCGTCGAATGGCACTAGCTGCGCAGCATTTGTGCACCGCCGCCGTCAGTGTCAGCCAGTTTGCCGTGGCATACGGAGCTCCATCGCAGTCTTTAACACTGGTAGCATGCCGCGACAGCGTGGACGTGAACCGTATGTGCAGTTGACGGACTTTGAGCGAGGGCGTATAGTGTGCATGCGGGAGGCCGGGTGGACGTACCGCCGAATTGCTCAACAGATGCTGCGTGAGGTCTCCACAGTACATCGATGTTGTCGCCAGTGGTCGGCGGAAGGTGCACGTGCCCGTCGACCTGAGACCGGACCGCAGCGACGCACAGATGCACGCCAAGACCTTAGGATCCTACGCAGTGCCGTAGGGGACCGCACCGCCACTTCCCAGCAAATTAGGGACACTGTTGCTCCTGGGGTATCGGCGAGGACCATTCGCAACCGTCTCCATGAAGCTGGGCTACGGTCCCGCACACCGTTAGGCCGTCTTCCGCTCACGCCCCAACATCGTGCAGCCCGCCTCCAGTGGTGTCGCGACAGGCGTGATTGGAGGGACGAATGCAGACGTGTCGTCTTCAGCGATGAGAGTCGCTTCTGCCTTGGTGCCAATGATGGTCGTATGCGTGTTTGGCGCCGTGCAGGTGAACGCCACAATCAGGACTGCATATGACCGAGGCACACAGGGCCAACACCCGGCATCATGGTGTGGGGAGCGATCTCCTACACTGGCCGTACACCTCTGGTGATCGTCGAGGGGACACTGAATAGTGCACGGTACATCCAAATCGTCATCGAACCCATCGTTCTACCATTCCTAGACCGACAAGGGAGCTTGCTGTTCCAACAGGACAATGCACGTCCGCATGTATCCCGTGCCACCCAACGTGCTCTAGAAGGTGTAAGTCAACTACCCTGGCCTGCAAGATCTCCGGATCTGTCCCCCATTGAGCATGTTTGGGACTGGGTGAAGCGTCGTCTCACGCGGTCTGCACGTCCAGCACGAACGCTGGTCCAACTGAGGCGCCAGGTGAAAATGGCATGGCAAGCCGTTCCACAGGACTACATCCAGCATCTCTACGATCGTCTCCATGGGAGAATAGCAGCCTGCATTGCTGCGAAAAGTGGATATACACTGTACTAGTGCCGACATTGTGCATGCTCTGTTGCCTGTGTCTATGTGCCTGTGGTTCTATCAGTGTGATCATGTGATGTATCTGACCCCAGGAATGTGTCAATAAAGTTTCCCCTTCCTGGGACAATGAATTCACGGTGTTCTTATTTCAATTTCCAGGAGTGTACTTCAGTTGATTGATGAAAGGAGGAAGTACAAACATATTCCGGGAAAATCAGGAATACAGAAATACAAGTCGCTGAGGAATGAAATAGATAGGAAATGCAGGGAAGCTAAGACGAAATGGCTCCAGGAAAAATGTGAAGACATCGAAAAAGATATGATTGTCGGAAGGACAGACTCAGCATACAGCAAAGTCAAAACAACCTTTGATGACATTAAAAGCAACGGTGGTAACATTAAGAGTTCAACGGGAATTCCACTGTTAAATGCAGAGGAGAGAGCAGATAGGTGGAAGGAATACATTGAAAGCCTCTATGAGGGTGAAGATTTGTCTGATGTGATAGAAGAAGAAACAGGAGTCGATTTAGAAGAGATAGGGGATCCAGTATTAGAATCGTAATTTAAAGGAGCTTTGGAGGACTTACGGTCAAATAAGGCAGAAGGAATAGATAATTTCTAAAATCGTTAGGGGAAGTAGCAACAAAACGACTATTCACGTTGGTGTGTAGAATATATGAGTCTGGCGACATACCATCTGACTTTCGGAAAAGCATCATCAACACAATTCCGAAGACGGAAAGAGCTAACAAGTGCGAAAATTATCGCACAATCAGCTTAACAGCTCATGCATCGAAGCTGCTTACAAGAATAATATACAGACGAATGGAAAAGAAAATTGAGAATGTGCTAGGTGACGATCAGTTTGGCTTTAGGAAAAGTAAAGGGACGAGAGAGGCAATTCTGATGTTACGGCTAATAATGGAAGCAAGGCTCAAGAAAAATCAAGACACGTTCATAGGGTTTGTCGACCTGGAAAAAGCGTTCGATAATATAAATTGGTGCAAGCTCTTCGAGATTCTGAAAAAAATAGGGGTAAGCTATAGGGAGAGACGGGTCATATACAATATGTACAACAACCAAGAGGGAATAATAAGAGTGGGCGATCAAGAACGAAGTGCTCGTATTAAGAAGGGTGTAAGACAAGGCTGTAGCCTTTCGCCCCTACTCTTCAATCTGTACATCGAGCAAACAATGATGGAAATAAAAGAAAGGTTCAGGGGTGGAATTAAAATACAAGGTGAAAGGATATCAATGATACGATTCGCTGATGACATTGCTATCCTGAGTGAAAGTGAAGAACAATTAAATGATCTGCCGAACGGAATGAACAGTCTAATGAGTACACAGTATCGTTTGAGAGTAAATCGGAGAAAGACGAAGGTAATGGGAAGTAGTAGAAATGAGAACAGCGATAAACTTAACATCAGGATTGATGGTCACGAAGTCAGTGGAGTTAAGGAATTCTGCTACCTAGGCAGTAAAATAACCAATGACGGACGGAGCAAGGAGGACATCAAAAGCAGACTCGCTATGGTAAGAAAGGCATTTCTGGCCAAGAGAAGTCTACTAATATCAAATACCGGCCTTAATTTGAGGAAGAAATTTCTGAGGATGTACGTCTGGAGTACAGCATTGTATGGTAGTGAAACATGGGCTGTGGGAAAACCGGAACAGAAGAGAATCGAAGCATATGAGATGTGGTGCTATAAACGAATGTTGAAAATTAGGTGGACTGATAAGATAAGGAATGAGGAGGTTCTACGCAGAATCGGAGAGGAAAGGAATGTGTGGAAAACACTGATAAGGAGAAGGGACAGGATGATAGGACATCTGCTAAGACATGAGGGAATGACTTCCATGGTACTAGAGGGAGCTGTAGAGGGCAAAAACTGTAGAGGAAGACAGAGATTCGAATACATCCAGCAAATAATTGAGGACGTAGGTTGCAAGTGCTACTTTGAGATGAAGAGGTTAGCACAGGAAAGGAATTCGTGGCGGGTCGCATCAAACCAGTCAGTAGACTGATGACCAAAAAAAAAAAAAAAAAAGTACGTAGACTGTGTGTCTGGAGACAACTGTTCCAGTGGCTGCGGCAAGGTCCCGAGCAAGGCTACCTGCAGTACTCCGTGGCCCTCTGTGGGCACTGATGGTGAGATATTGGTCTTCTTGTGGTGTTGTACACTTTGGACGTTCTCTACTGTAGCGCCTTGGCACGTCTGCTGGAATCGTTGCCACAATCTTGATATCACACTTTGTGGCACACAGAGATCCCATGCTACAATCTGCTGTGTTTGACCAGCCTCCAGTTGCCCTAATATTCTACCCCTCATAACGTCATCAATATGTGTTCTCTGAGCCATTTTCAACGCACAGTCACCATTATCACGCCTGAAAACGTCTGCACACTTACTCGCTGCATCGTTCTCTGACATGCACCAACACACGTCTGCGTATGTGGACTGCTGCCAGCGCCACCGTGCGACGACCGCAGGTCAAATGCACCGCATGGTCATACCCCGAGGTGATTTAAACCCGCAAACCGCCCACCAGAGCGTTGTTTCACCACATACCAGTATTATCCTTAATTTATAAGAGTGAGTGTATGTCGGAAAGTATGTTTGGTGTTTACGAAACAAACATTTTTGTTGCTTTTTTACCAGAATTATCGAACCACCTTTGTATATCGGGGCCTGAGATACAGACAGTGTGCAGTAATCGAGTTTCTAAGTCGAAGATTTCGCCCCCACACAGAGTATCCTCTCCTTCAACAGGACAGTCCCAGACCACATATGAGCACTGCTACATCTGCGATAATCCGACGCCTTGGGTTCGCTGTCATCTATTATCCTCCATACAGTCCCAGCTTGGCCCCATTCGATTTCCATGTACTTAAAGAACATTTTAGAGGACTTCACTTTGAAAGTAATGGAGCGGTGCAATCAGAGGTGAGGAAGTGACTACATCAACAAAGTCAAATATTCTACAGTAACACTATCAACAACTGTGTTCGTCGTCCGTATGACTATTTTGTGAAATAGGTATGTAGACATGACGACTAAAGACGTACAATGTTAATAACGTTTGCTTTATTTAAAAAGGATTTAAGAGTTTTCACAGAATAATTTCGACGACAATACCTTTCAACACGCCCTCGTAGTAAGCTGCGGCCTTCTTCAGGGAATGTTCCATCGCTTAAGTGGACTAATTTATTAATAGTATGGAAAATCTGGACTGGAAGTTCAGATCCTCCAGTAGAAAATCCCAGTATCTTAAATACCGTACTAAGTCGCTCGCTTTAGCTCTTCAGGCTTTTTTATGGAGGAATGCCACTTGCGAGCTGTGGCTAAAAAACAACGATTTGTGAGTAATGACAATACTTGATCATAAAGCAATCGTTTTTATACAGTTAGTTGTTAACAGGTTTCTGAAACTGAAAGTAGATGAGTTTTTCCAGACATTTCAAATTTCTTTGTCTTAATCATCTCTGGCAAATGTCAAGAATTTTTTGCTCAAATGGCTCAATTGGCTCTGAGCACTATGGAACTTAACTGCTGTGGTCATCAGTCCCCTAGAACTTAGAACTACTTAAACCTAACTAACCTAAGGACATCACACACATCCATGCCCGAGGCCGGGTTCGAACCTGCGACCATAGCAGTCACGTGATTCCAGACTGTAGCACCTAGAACCGCTCGGCCACGACTTTTTTTGCAAACCGTAACGTATTAAACTATGTTTATTGTTGTCAATCACTGTGTGCGCCTTTAATTCACTACGTCTAATATTTTGTTTCGACAGATCTCCAGGCTGTTCCTTCTGTTCTCTTGATCTTGAGCTTCATCTACATCTACATCTAGATCTACATCCATACTCCGCAAGCCACCTGTCGGTGTGTGGCGGAGGGTACTCTATCGGTTCTCCCTTCTATTCCAGTCTCGTATTGTACGTGGAAAGAAAGATTGTCGGTATGCTTCTGTGTGGGTTCTAATCTCTCTGATTTTATCCTCATGGTCTCTTCGCGAGATATACTTAGGAGGGAGCAATATACTGCTTGACTCTTCGGTGAAGGTATGTTCTCGAAACTTTAACAAAAGCCCGTACCGAGCTACTGAGCGTCTCTTCTGCAGAGTCTTCCACTGCAGTTTATCTATCATCTCCATGACGCTTTCGCGATTACTAAATGATCCTGTAACGAAGCGCGCTGCTCTCCGTTGGATCTTCTCTATCTCCTCTATCAAACCCACCTGGTGCGGATCCCACACCGCTGAGCAGTATTCAAGCAGTGGGCGAACAAGCGTACTGTAACCTACTTCCTTTGTTGTCGGATTGCACTTCCTTAGGATTCTTCCAATGAATCTCAGTCTGGCATCTGCTTTACCGATGATCATTCCATTTTAAATCACTCCTAATGCGTACTCCCAGATAATTTATGGAATTAACTGCTTCCAGTTGCTGACCTGCTATTTTGTAGCTAAATGATAAGGGACCTATCTTTCTATGTATTCGCATCACATTACACTTGTCTACATTGAGATTCAATTGCCATTCCGTGCACCATGCGTCAATTCGCTGCAGATCCTCCTGCATTTCAGTACAATTTTCCATTGTTGCAACCTCTCGATACACCACAGCATCATCTGCAGAAAGCCTCAGCGAACTTCCGATGTCATACACCAGGTCATTCATGTATATTGTGAATAGCAACGGTCCTATGACACTCCCCTGCGGCACACCTGAAATCACTCTTACTTCGGAAGACTTCTCTCCGTTGAGAATGACATGCTGCGTTCTGTTATCTAGGAACTCCTCAATCCAATCACACAATTGATCTGATAGTCCGTATGCTCTTACTTTGTTCATTAAACGACTGTGGGGAACTGTGTCAAACGCCTTGCGGAAGTCAAGAAACACGGCATCTACCTGGGAACCCGTGTCTAAGGCCCTCTGAGTCTCGTGGACGAATAGCGCGAGCTGGTTTTCACACGACCGTCTTTTTCGAAACCCATGCTGATTCCTACAGAGTAGATTTCTAGTCTCCAGAAAAGACACTACACTCGAACATAATACGTGTTCCTAAATTCTACAACTGATCGACGTTAGAGGTATAGGTCTATAGTTCTGCACATCTGTTCGACGTCCCTTCTTGAAAACGGGGATGACCTGTGCCCTTTTCCAATCCTTTGGAACGCTTCGCTCTTCTAGAGACCTACGGTACAGCGCTGCAAGAAGGGGGGCAAGTTCCTTCGCGTACTCTGTGTAAAATCGAACTGGTATCCCACCAGGACCAGCGGCCTTTCCTCTTTTGAGCGCTTTTAATTGTTTCTCTATCCCGCTGTCGTCTATTTCGATATCTACCGTTTTGTCAACTGTGCGACAATCTAGAGAAGGAAGAACAGTGCAGTCTTCCTCTGTGAAACAGCTTTGGAAGAAGACATTTAGTATTTCGGCCTTTAGTCTGTCATCCTCTGTTTCAGTACCATTTTGGTCACAGAGTGTCTCGACATTTTGTTTTGATCCACCTACCTCTTTGACATAGGACCAAAATTTCTTAGGATTTTCTGGCAAGTCAGTACATAGAACTTTACTTTCGAATTCATTCAAAGCCTCTCGCATAGCCCTCCTCACACTACATTTCGCTTCGCGTAATTTTTGTTTGTCTGCAAGGCTTTGGCTATGTTTATGTTTGTTGTGAAGTTCCCTTTGCTTCCGCAGCAGTTTTCTAACTCGGTTGTTGTACCACGGTGGCCCTTTCCCATCTCTTACGATCTTGCTTGGCACATACTCATCTAACGCATATTGTACGATGGTTTTGAACTTTGTCCACTGATCCTCAACACTATCTGTACTTGAGACAAAACTTTTGTGTTGAGCCGTCAGGTACTCTGTAATCCGCTTTTTGTCACTTTTGCTAAACAGAAAAATCTTCCTACCTTTTTTTAGTATTTCTGTTTACGGCTGAAATCATCGATGCAGTAACCGCTTTATGATCGCTGATTCCCTGTTCTGCATTACCTGATTCAAATAGTTCGGGTCTGTTTGTCACCAGAAGGTCTAATATGTTATCGCCACGAGTCGGTTCTCTGTTTAACTGCTCAAGGTAGTTTTCAGATAAAGCACTCAAAAATATTTCACTGGATTCTTTGTCCCTCCACCCGTTATGAACGTTTGAGTCTCCCAGTCTATATCCGGCAAATTAAAATGTCCACCCAGAACTATAATATGGTGGGGAAATCTACTCGAAATATTTTCCAAATTATTCTTCAGGTGCTGAGCCACAACAGCTGCTGAGCCCGGGGGCCTATAGAGACATCCAATTACCATGTCTGAGCCTGCTTTAACCGTGACCTTCACCCAAATCATTTCACAATTCGAATCTCCGTCAATTTCCTTCGATACTATTGCACTTCTCATCGCTATAAACACGCCTCCCCCTTCACTGTCCAGCCTGTCTCTGCGGTATACATTCCAATCAGAGTTTAGGATTTCATTACTGTTTACATGTGGTTTCTGTCCCTAGTACTATATGGGCGTTGTGACCGTTTATTAATGAGAGCAGTTCTGGGACCTTTCTATAGACGCTCTTGCAGTTTACTATTAGCACATTAATATTGTTATTCCCTGTTGCATTTTGCCTACTGCTGCCGCGTCTCAGGAGGCGTCTTGTCGGGCCTAGGGAGGGAATTCTCTAATCTAAAAAAAACCCATGTGCACTCCACACGTACTCCGCTACGCTCGTAGCCGCTTCCGGCGTGTAGTACACGCCTGACCTATTCAGGGGGACCCTACATTTCTCCACCCGATAGCGGAGGTCGAGAAATTTGCACCCCAGCTCTCCGCAGAATCGTCTGAGCCTCTGGTTTAAGCCTTCCACTCGGCTCCAAACCAGAGGAGCGCGATCGGTTCTGGGAACGATACTACAAATAGTTAGCTCTGATTCCACTCCGCGAGCGAGGCTTTCCGCCTTCACCAACTCCGCCAACCGCCTGTACGATCTGAGGATGACCTCTGAACCCAGACGGCAGGAGTCATTGGTGCCGACATGAGCAACAATTTGCAGTCGGGTGCACCCAGTGCTCTCTGTCGCCGCCGGTAGGGCCTCCTCCACATCTCGGATGAGACCCCCCGGCAAGCAGACAGAGTGAACACTGGCCTTCTTCCCCGACCTTTCATCTGTAATAACGACAGCATTTACGCAACAAATGTAACGTAACCCTACAAGAAGACCATGCTGAGAAACCAGAAGTGTCACTATCATATTGTTCTGTTCAGAAACTGAACTATATTCGCCATATACTACAACAAGATTCAGCAGTGATATTCCTTCGCCAAACCATAAATGATTTTCTTCTCAACAGATCTTCATTAAATATAATTGCCGCGTATGAGTTTACGTGTAGGATACCAATTCTACAATACGGGGAGACGTTCGTTAAATTGATCGAAAACGTCAATTCTCTATTTATTTTTTCATTTGTTAGAAGAGCTCACGGACAACAAGTACCCAAAGTTTCAAAGATGGTTTCGCATCCGATGCCCCTGAAACAATTAATTTCAAGAAAATTTTCGCCGGATGCATCTAGAGGGCTGTGTTATGTGCGCTTTGGTTTTATAGATCATTTGTGACTGTTCCGTATGTCAAAAACAATAACAAACCAGTTTTTTTATGACGAAGCAATTCTTGTTTTGTCTTTTGCTCCTGCCAGACATTCATGCAAGTATTCGATTCTTTCATCATTCAATAATACCAGAACCCAACCAGTGTAAGCGACATGAAAAGTGCAGCATGGCATACATATTTCCATATCCCATTCATCTTCTGTGCTACATTAGCTGGTGTAAAGATCTGGAGGCCCACAAGGTGGGGCTTCTGAATTGATTGTACCCTTGATGATGTCAAGCCCATTCACAGTTTTCTGGTCCATCCTGAATTTCTAAAGAAAAGTGTGTTCATCGCAAAATCCAGAGTCCAAATGAGTCTCTAAATTCACTTATATGGAAACGATACCCTAGAGCCACATGTTTATCTACTAAGTTGTCAGAATTGTTACTTACGATGGAATTCTTGTATTTAATGATGGAGACGTAGGGATAATGAAGGTATTAGGCAGAACAGGAAATTTCACTCAAGACATCTTGAGAAAAACAAATTTACAGCGCCTCTCTGCAGCTGAAAAGTCAGTTGGATACCTGGTTTAGGAAAGAGGGCAGAAACGAGATACCAGAATAGAAGTCTTGAATAGAAAGAGGACCTTGAGTACAAGTCTGAGGCCTTCTGAAAAGGTGATGCATGAAAATAGGTTGAGTTATTCTTTTAAATTGCATTTTCTGAAAATTATGTTCCTTCTTAGATTCTATGAAGGATAGAATTATGAAATATTGTGCAGTTATTTCTCTAAAGCCGGTAACGTTGTACCAAGAGTAAATTTTGCAATTCTAGGTTGTTAGCTGAGACATGAGGCAAAGAACTTGAAATTTTCGATGAATTTTATACTTACAGCATTACATTAAAAATTATGTGAAAAAATTATATTAAAATTATTAAAATTCTCCTATTCGATATATTCTAAAAATCTCATGCGAGAAGCTTACTATATGCAAAGAGATTAAACATGGAAAACTTTGTGGAAATCTCTTGAATAGTTTACAAAAATAAGGTATTATATTATTTTTTGAAAATAAAATGTTTAAATTACGTACAAAAGTTAAATATGTATAAATAAAGGAACTTAAAGATAAATGCGTTAATTTAATGTAAAGCACAGTACAAAATTTCATTTGCTGTGTCTTCAAGAATGTGGATTTGGTGCATCTTTTAAATAATGTGTTTTTTTATGACCGTCCCCCGTAATACAGATAAAATATGCACAGTACGAGTAACTGTTCGTGAACATGAACTTGTTCTCCAAGGATGCATGAAGGGACCACTTGCGGACTGGCAATTGCAAGCATTCTGATACACACTGACACAAAACACGTATTAGCTGAAGGTGGAGAGCAGCTAGTGGAAGGGGCAGGGGGAGGGGGGGGGGATGATATGGGTGAACAAGAAACACATACAAGCTGCTACGTTAATTATATTTATTATTTCTTTCTTAAGTTACTATTATTGTCGTAGAAAAATGTGCATGCTTATGAAGCATTTTGTTCGTGATTGGCTCCGTAAGTTCAGAAGCTATGTGTCGCTCCAACGAAAATGCGGACAGACGTCTCTAAAATAATCTCACACCTGGAATAACCATAATTAACACTGCAATGCCGCTATTAACAACCATAAAGACAAGCAATAAGACCACTATCATTAACAAAGCACAATATAATGTAAATACTGCTTACCTTTTCCGTTCCATATAAAGCAGTGCACTGTAGAGAAATCCGAGGAGATGAAAAACTCTGGAGGAACATCGGATGGCAGACAGATAATTTAAATATGTGATATTCCTTGAAGCTAACACAGACACAGAAACAGAACGTTCACCTCATGGTGAAAGCCTACCAGTTATTAGACTATATCCTGATCCTTTGATATAAAATAAAACCTACATCTACGTGATTACTCTGGTATTCACAATAAAGTGCTGACAGAGGGTTCAATGAACCACCTTTAAGCTGTCTCTCTATCGTTCCACTCTCGAATGGCACGCGGGAAAAACGAGCACTTAAATTTTTCTGTACGAGCCCTGATTTCTCTTATTTTATCGTGATGATCATTTCTCCCTATGTAGGTGGGTGCCAACAGAATTTTTTCACAATGGGAGGAGAAAACTGGTGATTTAAATTTCATGAGAAGATCAAGTCGCAACGAAAAAAGCCTTTGTTTTAATGATTGCCACTCCAATTCACGTATCATGTCTGTGACACTCTCTCCCCTATTTCGCCATAATACAAAACGAGCTGCCCTTCTTTGTACTTTTTAGATGTCATTCGTCAGTCCCACCTGATGCGGATCCCGCACCGCACAGCAGTACTCCAGAACAGGGCGGACAAGCGTGGTGTAAGCAGTCTCTTTAGTACACCTGTTGCACCTTCTAAGTGTTCCGCCAATGATCGCAGTCTTTGGTTGGCTCTACCCACAACTTTATCTATGTGATCGTTCCAATTTAGGGTATTTGAAATTGTAGTCCGTAAGTATTTAATTGAATTTACAGCCTTCATATTTGTGTGACTTATCGCGTAATCGAAATTTAGTTGATTTCTTTTAGTACTCATGTGAATAACTTCACACTTTTCCTTATTCAGGTTCAATTGCCACTTTCCGCACCATACAGATGTCTTATCTAAATCGTTTTGCAAGTCACTTTTATCATCTGATGACTTTACAAGACGGTAACTGACAGCATCATGTGCAAACAATCTAAGACGGCTATTCAGATTGTCTCCTATGTCGTTAATATAGATCAGGAGCAATAGATGGCCTATAACACTACCTTGGGGAAAGCCGGACATTACTTCTGTTTTACTCGATGACTTTCCGTCTATTACTACGAACTGTGAGCTTTCTGACAGGAAATCACGAATCCCGTCGTACAACTGAGGCGATAATTCGTAGGCACGTAGTTTGGTTAGAAGGCACTTGTGAGGAACGGTGACGAAAGCCTTCTGGAAATCTATAAATATGGAATCAATTTGACATCCCCTTCCGATAGCACTTATTACTTCATGGGTATAAAGAGCTTGTTGTGTTTCCCCAGAACGATATTTTATGAAATCGTGCTGACTATGTGTCAGTAAATCGAGATACTTCATAATGTTCGAATACAGTTTATGTTCCAAAACCCTGCTGCAAATCGACGGTAGTGATATAGGCCTGTAATTGAGCGGATTACTCCTGTTTCCTTTTTTAGGTTTTTGTGTGACTAGAGCAATTTTCCATTCTTTAGGTACGGATCTATCTGTGAGCGAGTGTTTGTATATAACTGCTAAATATGGAGCTATTTTATCAGCATACTCTGAGAGGAACCTGACTGGTATACAATCTGGACAGGAGGCATGCCTTTATTAAGTGATTTAAGCTGCTACGTTACTCCGAGGATACTGTTTCTCTTCTCGGTAGTTGTTCTTGATTGGAATTCAGGAATATTTACTTCGTCCGCTTTGGTGAAGGAGTTTCGTTTGAGTATGACTCTACACTAAAAGAAAAAAACCGCAGCACCACGAAGGAGTGATACAACATAAGCGAAAGTAGGTAGGTGTGTTTCTACGTCTGAAAGATGATGTCTGTCCAGATTTTGTGCCAGTCTCATAAAAGTGGCGGTAGTAGCATCATTGTGAGAATGCAAATCAGATTTTCTCCAAACACACGTTGTAATGGTCGTGATACTAAGTTACCTTTGAGATTGGACGTGATGAATTGTTGTTAGTCAAGAACGTCCTCCAGATGACAAAAACGCCATTATCAACAGCTCACTGAGATTGAACGAGGTCGTGTAATAAGGCTATAAGAAGCTAGATGCACATTCTCATTTTCTCATTTTCTCCAAACAAATGTTGTAATGGTCGTGATACTAAGTTACCTCTGAGATTCGTCGTGATATATTGTTGTTAGTCAAGAACGTCTTTCATGTGACAAATATGCCATTATAAACACCACATTGAGATTGAACACGGCCGCATAATGGGGCTAGGAGAAGCTGGATGCCCATTTTCATTATCTCATCTCTCCTAACACATGTTGTGATGGTCGTGATACTAAGTTGCCTTTGAGATTGATGAATTGTTGTTAGTCACGAACATCTTTTAGATGACAAATACACCATTATCAACACCTGACTCAGACTGAACAAGGTTGTGTAAGAGGGCTACGAGAAGCTGGATGCCCATTTTCATTATCTTATCTCTCCAAACATATGTTGTAATGGTCGTGATACTAAGTTACCTTTGAGACTGGACGTGATGAATTGTCGTTATTTAAGAACGTCTTCCAGGTGACAAAGATGCCCTTACCAACACCGTGTCGGGTCTGAATGAGGTCGGTTAATGGGGTTACGAGTACCTAGATGCTCAATCTCATTTTCTCATTTTCTCAATTTCTCCAAACACGTGTATTAATGGTCGTGATACTAAGTTACCTTTGAGATTGGACGTGAAGTGTTGTTGTTAGTCAAGAACGTCTTCCAGGTGACAAAAACGCCATTATCAACACCTAACTGACATTGAATGAGGTCGCATAATAGGGCTATGAGAAGCTAGATGCCCATTCTCATTTTCTCATTTTCTCTAAACACATGTTGCAATGTTCGTGATACTAAGTTACCTATGAGATTACATATGATGAATTGTTGTTAGCCAAGAACGTCTTCCGGGTGACAAAGACGCCATTATCAACATGTAGCTGAGGTTGAATGAGGTCGTCTAATAGGGGTACAAGAAGCTAGATGCCCATTCTCATTTTCTCCAAACACACGTTGTAACGGTCGAGATACTAAGTTACATATGAGATTGGACGTTAGTAATTGTTGATAGTCAAGAATGTCCTCCAGGTGACAAACACACCATTATCAACACCTCACTGAGAGTGAATGAGGTCGCATAATAGGGCTAGGAGAAGCTGGAAGCTCATTCTCATTTTATTATTTTCCCTAAATACACGTTGTAATGGTCGTGATACTAGGTTACCTTTGAGATTAGAGGTGATCAATTGTTGTTAGTCAAGGAAGTCTTCCATGTGACAAAGATGCCATTAGAAACACATCACTGAGATTGAATGAGGTCGTGTAAGAGGTCTACGAAAAGCTAGATGTTCACTCTCATTTTATCCAAACACTCGTTGTAATGGTCGTGATACTAAGTTACCTTTGACATTCGACATGATGAATTGTATTTAGTCAGGAATGTCTTCCTGGTGACAAAGTCGCCATTATAGACACCTCACAGAGATTGGACGAGGTCGTGTAAGAGGGCTACGTGAAGCTAGATGCACAGTCTCATTTTCTCATTTTATCCAAACACTCGTTGTAATGGTCGTGATACTAAGTTACGTATGAGATTCGACCTGATGAATTGTTGTTAGTCAAGAACGTCTTCTAGGTGACAAAGACGCCGTTATCAAAACAACACTGAAATTGAATGAGGTCGTGTAAGAGAGGTACGAGAACCTTGATGCTCATTCACATATACTCATTTTCTCCAAACACACTTTGTAATGGTCGTGATACTAAGTAACCTTTGAGATTGGACGTGAGGAAGTTTTGTTTTTCTAGAACGTCTTCCACGCGACAAAGGTGCCCTTATCAATATCTCGTTGGGATTGAACGAGGTCGTGTAATAGGGCGACGAGCAGTTAGATGCTCATTCTCATGTACTCCAAACACACGTTGTAATGGTCGTGATACTGAATTACCTTTGAGATTTTACGTGATGAACTGTTCTTAGTCACGATCGGCCTCCAGGTGACAAAGACGCCATTATCAACACCTCACTGAGATTCAACGAGGTCGTGTAATAAGGCTACAAGAAGCTAGATGCACATTCTCATTTTCTCCAAACTCACGTTGTAATGGTCGTGATACTGAGTTACCTTTGAAATCGAACGTGATGAATTGTTGTTATTCATAACGTCTTCCATTTGACAAAGACGCCTTTATCAACACCTCAGGAATGTAGCTACTGTACATGATTGTTGGCAGCGGCGGTCACGAGAATGTACCCCGGCAAGAAGACTGGATTCCGGTCGGTCACGTGGCGCTACCGAAAGGGAAGACCATCGTGTTCAGCGCATTGCTCTGTCACATCATACCGCATCTTCAGCAGCAATTTGAGTAGCAGCTAGCACCACAGTGAGACAAAAAGTTGGCTAGTTCATGGACAGCTCTGACACAGGCGCCGTGTAGAGTGGATTCAACTGACCCCAAACCACCGCCATTTGAGACATCAGTGGTATCAAGCGAGAGTTCGTTGCAGCGCGGAGTGGAGGTCTGTCGTGTTTTCTGGTGAAAGGTGGGTCCGCCCCGGTGCCAGTGATGGTCGTGTGTTGGTTGGAAGGAGGAGAGTGGAGGGCCTCCAGGCACCCCATCTGCGTGTTACACACAGTGGACCTACATCTAGAGTTATGGAGCCGGTTGCGATTTCGTATGACACAAGAAGCTCTCTCGTGGTTACCCCCAGCACCCTGAGTACAAAATTCTACGTCAATCTGGTATTCGACCTGTTGCGCTGCCGCTTATGAACAGTATTCCAGGGGTGTGTTTATCATAACGCTCCCCCATAATCGCTGTTGGTAAGACAACATGCTCTCCAGACTGTACAACATGTTGCTTTGGCCTGCTCGATCAACAGATCTGTCTCCAATAGAGCACACGTGGGACACTATCGGAAGACAACGCCTGTGTAGTCCACAGGCAGCGTTAAGCATCACTGTGCTGACCGACCAAGTGGTGCAGCCACGGAACTCCATATCGCGAACTGATATCCGGCGCATGTACAGAGCGATGCACTCATGTCTGCTTGCTTGCATTCAACATTCTGGCGGTCACATCGGTTATTAACGTTGCAAGGTGTCATAATTTCGAACCTTACAAGCACCCATCCACATTCTTTGCCGTGATCTACAAACACAATTAGGTATCATGTTATAGGTTATACATCATACAGTCCTGGAAATGGAAAAAAGAACACATTGACACCGGTGTGTCAGACCCAACATACTTGCTCCGGACACTCCGAGAGGGCTGTACAAGCAATAATAACACGCACGGCACAGCGGACACACCAGGAACCGCGGTGTTGGCCGTCGAATGGCGCTAGCTGCGCAGCATTTGTGTACCGCCGCCGTCAGTGTCAGCCAGTTTGCCGTGGCATACGGAGCTCCATCGCAGTCTTTAACACTGGTAGCATGCCGGGACAGCGTGGACGTGAACTGTATGTGCAGTTGACGGAGTTTGAGCGAGGGCATATAGTGGGCATGCGGGAGGCCGGGTGGACGTACCACCGAATTGCTCAACACGTGGGGCGTGAGGTCTCCACAGTACATCGATGTTGTCGCCAGTGGTCGGCGGAAGGTGCACGTGCCCGTCGACCTGGGACCGGACCGCAGCGACGCACGGATGCACGCCAAGACCGTAGGATCCTACGTAGTGCCGTAGGGGACCGCACCGCCACTTCTCAGCAAATTAGGGACACTGTTGCTCCTGGGGTATCGGCGAGTACCATTCGCAAGGGTACTTGCTGTTCCAACAGGACAATGCACGTCGGCATGTATCCCGTGCCACCCAACGTGCTCTAGAAGGTGTAAGTCAACTATCCCGGCCAGCAAGATATCCGGATCTGTCCCCCATTGAGCATGTTTGGGACTGGATGAAGCGTCGCCTCACGCGGTCTGCACGTCCAGCACGAACGCTGGTCCAACTGAGGCGCCAGGTGGAAATGGCATGGCAAGCCGTTCCACAGGACTACATCTAGCATCTCTATGATCGTCTCCATGGGAGAATAGCAGCCTGTATTGCTGCGAAAGGTGGATATACACAGTACTAGTGGCGACATTGTGCATGCTCTGTTGCCTGTGTCTATGTGCCTGTGTTTCTGTCATTGTGATCATGTGATATATCTGACCCCAGGAATGTGTCAATAAAGTTTCCCCTTCCTGGGACAATGAATTCACGGTGTTCTTATTTCAATTTCCAGGAGTGTATTTATTGCAGATTAAAAGAAACTTTCTATTACAAAGTTTACATTTCCTAAGTAAAATTACGGATCAATTTCCCAACTCTGCCCCTTATTATGATTGCGTGATCGGATACCAATAACGCGAAATGACTGAGATCATCCACGTACCAAACACTAGAAGACACTACTTTCAAAGATAATCTCTGGTGGTGTGGAACCTCAGTGGAAATAAACTAACGTGATAACAGCTGTTGAGCTTTTATAGCCCTAATAAGCCGAAGCGATTTGCGATATCGCCGTATGTACTGTGTCCGGTTCGCCGGAGTGATGGTTCTCACACTCGTCTGCGACGATGGAAGAACTCCAGCCACAAAATAAACTTTCAAACACCAGGACGGCAGAAGGTGGTCCTCTGACTATTGTACTCTAATACTGACTGCTCCTCTCTGTGTTGTAGAGACGGGAAACGCGAACTCCCAGCCACAAGGACGGAGTTCAGATAATGTCTCAACGTAAGTATAGGCAGAGGAAGTGTTCTCAATTACTGAACGCGCCATAATGAACAACTACTTCCAACCCGGAGGTGAGATCCAGAATCGTATAGGTTCTCAACAGTACAGCGCCTAACTATTCTAACTATAAACTCTCCTGAGAGCAAAGACAGCAAGTCCGTCACACAAGGGTGCTCACTACTGAAGACCTCTCCTCTCCACCGCTGGCTTCCCAGCAAGGCTCGGCTACCCACGATCGTAACTCCAAAAACGAATCATATTCCCGAAACCACGGAATATTCTTCCTCTCTACAGATTCTTCCGAAAGTCGACCAACAATATTTTAGTCTTTTGTCGTCCAGCCCGGAAAGTTTGCGAGGAACAACCTACTCGTACAACGGTATGCTTCAGAGTAAAAATCCTTGGAAATAACCCAGATTGCGTGATTTCCGACATGCCGCTTCTTCGATCCTCTGACCTGCGTCCAAGATTTTCAGGGTTCATAAGAATTATCCGGTTTATCCTTCCTGCCCTACTACAATAGCGGTCGATAGCGGCCAGCCGCCCCTGTATTGCGTCTTCAAGCTCAGATGTCGAGACTGTCCGTCTTGGCCCTTCCTGTTTCTAAGAAGGACCAACACACCTGTGTGGGCCTTCCACCCAGGTCATGAGTTCCGCCTGTCGTTTCATTTCCACTGTCGTACCAACCTCTACTAGTATGATAATAAAGACAAGCCGTCACCTTTCATTCAATAAGCGTTAACAATTATTTACAGAGCATACGTGACAATGTCGGTCTCCATTATATATTCATATATACCCTCCTGGAAATTGAAATAAGAACATCGTGAATTCATTATCCCAGGAAGGGGAAACATTATTGACACATTCCTGGGGTCAGATACATCACATGATCACACTGACAGAACCACAGGCACATAGACACAGGCAACAGAGCATGCACAATGTCGCCACTAGTACAGTGTATATCCACCTTTCGCAGCAATGCAGGCTGCTATTCTCCCATGGAGACGATCGTAGAGATGCTGGATGTAGTCCTGTGGAACGGCTTGCCATGCCATTTCCACCTGGCGCCTCAGTTGGACCAGCGTTCGTGCTGGACGTGCAGACCGCGTGAGACGACGCTTCATCCAGTCCCAAACATGCTCAATGGGGGACAGATCCGGAGATCTTGCTGGCCAGGGTAGTTGACTTACACCTTCTAGAGCACGTTGGGTGGCACGGGCTCCATGCCGACGTGCATTGTCCTGTTGGAACAGCAAGTTCCCTTACCGGTCTAGGAATGGTAGAACGATGGGTTCGATGACGGTTTGGATGTACCGTGCACTATTCAGTGTCCCCTCGACGATCACCAGAGGTGTACGGCCAGTGTAGGAGATCGCTCCCCACACCATGATGCCAGGTGTTGGCCCTGTGTGCCTCGGTCGTATGCAGTCCTGATTGTGGCGCTCACCTGCACGCCGCCAAACACGCATACGACCATCTTTGGCACCAATGCAGAAGCGACTCTCATCGCTGAAGACGACACGTCTCCATTCGTCCCTCCATCCACGCCTGTCGCGACACCACTTGAGGCGGGCTGCACGATGTTGGGGCGTGAGCGGAAGACGGCCTAACGGTGTACGGGACCGTAGCCCAGCTTCATGGAGACGATTGCGAATGGTCCTCGCCGATACCCCAGGAGCGACAGTGTCCCTAATTTGCTGAGAAGTGGCGGTGCGGTCCCCTACGGCACTGCGTAGGAACCTAAGGTCTTGGCGTGCATCCGTGCGTCGCTGCGGTCCGGTCCCAGGTCGACGGGCACGTGCACCTTCCGCCGACCACTGGCGACAACATCGATGTACTGTGGAGACCTCACGCCCCACGTGTTGAGCAATTCGGCGGTACGTCCACCCAGCCTCCCGCATGCCCACTATACGCCCTCGCTCAAAATCCGTCAACTGCACATACGGTTCACGTCCACGCTGTCCCGGCATGCTACCAGTGTTAAAGACTGCGATGGAGCTCCGTATGCCACGGCAAACTGGCTGACACTGACGGCGGCGGTACACAAATGCTGCGCAGCTAGCGCCATTCGACGGCCAACACCGCGGTTCCTGGTGTGTCCGCTGTGCCGTGCGTGTTATTATTGCTTGTACAGCCCTCTCGGAGTGTCCGGAGCAAGTATGTTGGGTCTGACACACCGGTGTCAATGTGTTCTTTTTTCCATTTCCAGGAGTGTATATAAGCAGGAACAGCCTTCATCATTCATTTACGTTTAGATTGTAATTTATAGAATTAAGAGATCCTAAGATGTGCTTCAAGGGGTAGTCAGACAGGGCAAAATCTTTATTTTAGCGTTTATTATTTACCGTCGCGCACATTCATTTTACATCCGCCTGGAGTAGCATCTTGGAACGTACCAGCTATTCACATCTGCGATGGCTTATCTAGCACTAACATTGAACTGTGATCTTACAATGCCAATCACTTAAACACGTCACCTAGACAAATATATTGTAGAAATTCTGATTGCTCTACATTAATTATTTTTTGGCACTGCAGTTTTTTCCCCCTGGAATATATTTCGAAAAATTTCTGCTTACCTCAGTTAACTTGTTTATTAAGCAAAATGGTTGAAATGGCTCTGAGGACTATAGGACTTAACTTCTGAGGTCATCAGTCCCATAGAACTTAGAACTACTTAAACCTAACTAACCTAAGAACACCACATACATCTATGCCCGAGGCAGGATTCGAACCTGCGACCGTAGCAGTCACGCGGTTCCGGACTGAGTGACTAGAACCGCTCGACCACCACGGCCGGCTGGGACTTAACATCTGAGGTCATCAGTCCCATAGAACTTAGAACTACTTAAACCTAACTAACCTAAGAACACCACATACATCTATGCCCGAGGCAGGATTCGAACCTGCGACCGTAGCAGTCACGCGGTTCCGGACTGAGTGACTAGAACCGCTCGACCTACGCGTAGAACTACTTAAACCTGAGGACATCACACACACCCATGCCCGAGGCAGGATTCGAACCTGCGACCGTAGCAGCGGCGCGGTTCCGGACTGAAGCGCCTAGAACCCCTCGGCCACAGCGGCCGGCGTTTATTAAGCAGCGTGAATCTGATATCAAGTACAACCATCAATCCAACAGATAAGAAGTTATAATTTATTTGAGTTAGTGTTCCAGTATTTGCATGAACAGGATTTAGTCACCAGATGTAGCAATGGCACCAGAGAGTGTACAGCAGTGCACGAATTGCCACATGTTCCAAGGTAATTTCAGTTTCGCGGTGGCCTTCTGGAGCCAACCAACAAAACACTGGAGTAAACTTGTCCTGGAGTCTAGCGTTTAGAAGTTATGTAATTTCTCTGCACACGCACAAGTGCCTTGGGTTTGTACACCCAGGAAGTCAAGGCTTCCTCTGAGCGATTAGTAAGACAACAGCGGTCCCGGGGAGGCCGGCTACCGCGAGTTGAGGATGTCCTGTATCTCTTCGAGGGTGCGGCCCTTGGTCTCGGGCAGCAGGAAGTAGACGAAGAGGGCGGCCGCGACGCAGCAGGCGCCGAAGCCGAAGAAGGGCGCCGCCTCGCCCACGGCGGCCACCAGGTCCGCGAAGAACTTGGTGATGAGGAAGCACTGGAACCAGCACACCGACGCCGACAGCGACGACGCCACGCTCTTCACGTTGGCCGGGAACAGCTCGCTCATCACGGCCCACGGCAGCGCGCCGAAGCCTGCGAGCAGTCCGCGCACCAGCGCTACCCACCGCCTGCACAACTCAGCACTAAAACTACAAACATTTATCACACAATCTAAGCCGTCTGGATTCCGCAGAAATGTTGGAGCAAGTGAGACAATACTGACCCTACGACTCATCTTAGAAGCTAGATTAAGGAAAGGCAAACCTACGTTTCTAGCATTTGTAGACTTAGAGAAAGCTTTTGACTATGTTGACTGGAACACTCTCTTCCAAATTCTAAAGGTGGAAGGGGTAAAATACAGGGAGCGAAAGGCTATTTACAATTTGTACAGGAACCAGAGGGCAGTTATAAGAGTCGAGGGGCATGAAAGGGAAGCAGTGGTTGGGAAGGGAGTGAGACAGGGTTGTAGCCTGTCCCCGATGCTATTCAATCTGCATATTGAGCAAGCAGTAAAGGAAAAGAAAGAAAAATTCGGACTAATTATTAACATCCATGGAGAAGAAATAAAAACTTTAAGGTTCGCGGATGACATTGTAATTCTGTCAGAGACGACAAAGGACGTGGAAGGGCAGTTGAGCGAAATGGGCAGTGTCTTAAGAGGAGCATATAAGATGAACATCAACAAAAGCAAAACGAGGATAATGGAATGTAGTCGAATTAAGTCGGGTGATGCTGAGGGAATTAGATTAGGAAATGAGACACTTAAAGTAGTAAATGTGTTTTGCTATTCGGGGAGCAAAATAACTGATGATGGTCGAAGTAGAGAGGATATAAAATGTAGACTGGCAATGGCAAGGAAAGCGTTTCTGAAGAAGAGAAATTTGTTAACATCGAGTATAGATTTAGGTGTCAGGAAGTCGTTTCTGAAAGTATTTGTACAGAGTGTAGCCATGTGTGGAAGTGAAACATGGACGATAAATAATTTAGGCAAGAAGAGAATAGAAGCTTTGGAAATGTGGTGCTACAGAAGAATGCTGAAGATTAGTTGGGTAGATCACATAACTAATGAGGTGGTATTGAACAGAATTGGGGAGATGAGGATTTTGTGACACAACTTGACTAGAAGAAGGGATCGGTTGGTAGGACCTGTTCTGAGGCACCAAGGGATCACCAATTTGGTACTGGAGGGCAGTGTGGAGCGTAAAAATCGTAGAGGGAGACCAATAGATGAATACACTATCCAGATTCAGAAGGATGTAGGCTGCAGTAGGTACTGGGAGATGAAGAAGCTTGCAGAGGATA
This sequence comes from Schistocerca gregaria, assembly GCF_023897955.1. Lineage (NCBI taxonomy): Eukaryota > Metazoa > Arthropoda > Insecta > Orthoptera > Acrididae > Schistocerca > Schistocerca gregaria. The sequence continues at coordinate 927,425,353 of NC_064922.1, read as the reverse complement.
GAGTAGCATGGAGAGCTGCATCAAACCAGTCTCAGGACTGGAGATCACAACAACAACAACAATCTAAGCCGCGGCCTCCGCATTAGTGTTTCGTAGCCGTTTTCATTCCCTCATAGTCAACCTCTGCAGAATGATCTCCTCTTCAGACTTCCCATTCTCCTGGCCCTGGGATGGACAAGTCTCGTGACATTGTACGATCACCAGCACTACACACGGCACTTTCTGCATGGTCAATTACAGCAACAACAACCACGTCAATAACTTCCAACGGAATAGCACCTGTGTTTTTTAATTTCGTTATCATCTCCTTTAAACCAATTAATGACATCTGGCCGCTCCTCAGATCTTTCAGACGGTGGTACTGTCTCAGTGCAGCACTGGGATTGCTGCGATTCACATAAAACAGTTTGACTAACAGCGCACGGTCTCTCTCCTCGGAACTCATGATACGTTATGCCCTGTCAAATGAGAGCGTTGATGTCACACAATCATTGTAGAGCTCCAGATTTACACTGGGGGGCCACAACTGGAACTAATTTTTATCAGCGTAAGTCGGTTCCACGTTAATTACCAAGCTTCGCTGCCGTACGACATTGACAGCCCGCCCGGACCTTCGTGAGTACCTGCACCTCAGTTATAACCACCCGTTAACTTTCAACTGTTCTTTTCCTTGCTTAGTACTGGCTTGCCATCTGAGCATCTACAGCTGATTCTATTCAAGGCTGTCTTCAACTTTTCTATTGGCACCATCTATCTTTCACCTAGACAAGCATTCTCTACAGCCTTGCAGTTTTCCTGTAGCTATTCCTGCTTAGCCATTTTGCACATATAGATCTCCCTTTCGCCTGCTTTATTTGCTGCATTTTTATAGTATGTCCTTTCGTTAATTAAATTCAATATATCCTGCATTAGCCAACTATTTCTACGAGGCTTTCTACTTACGTGATCCTCAGCTCCTTTAACTTATGTCATCTCTCAAACCTGTCATACCTCTTCCACTATATTCCTTTCCCTCGTTTCAGTCCAACGTTGCCTCTTGCTCTCTCTGACCTCTGATTTTGATTCAGATTATCCAGGTCCCGTACCCTTACAGTCCTACATTTTTGAGTTCCTTCTGTTTTAACCTTCAGTTCACAATCATTGATTTATGGTCAGAGTTCAGAAATCTGGTGCATGACTAAACGAGAAAAGGAATAACTATTAATATTTGCAAGAAGGGTAGTGGGAAGATATGGGGAATGGAGGAAGAGGGAGAACGAAGACGTCTATCTCTCCATGGCACAACTAACAATCCTACAGAAGCTGAGTAGTAGAAGCATCCAGTGGGGAGGCCCTGTAGCCTGTATGCCGGACGAAAGACAGTTGAACAAAGCGCTTGACTTGACGCCATACACCAGATGCCCCATAGTACGAGTGAAGCACCAACCCTGAGTGCTGAAGACCCGTGGAGGCACCGAGCATAGAACAGAAAGGAATGGAGGCAGTTTGTGGAAGCAGGACGTGGTCTGCAGGGCCTATGACGGCCGTATATGTACGTATATATATCCGCATCTGAGCCTGAAAATAGCTTAAAGATTAAAATTTGCTTTTAAATCTCTCTCTTAGCATTATATAATTAATCTGAAACGTCCCACTGTGGTCAGAACTCCTCCACCCATACAGTGTTCTTTCACGATTCTTAAACCATGCGTCAGCGATGATTAAACTATGTTGTGTGCTAAATTCTACCAGGTAGCTCCCCTTGTCTTTCCTTTTCGTCAGTACATGTTCTTATTTTTCCTCGTCTTTCTTTTCCTGGAGTCGAACTCCAATCACTCATCACAATTACATTTTTGTCGCCTTTAACTATCTGAATAATTTCCTTTATTTCATTACACGTTCTTTCAATCTCTTTTTCATCTGCAGAGCAGTTTCCATATAAACCTATATTACTGTGCTGGCAGTTGAATTTGTGTCAGTCTTGGCTACGATAATGCGTTCACCTTGCTGTCCAAAGCAGCTTACCCAAATTCCTAGCTTCTTATTCATTATTAGACTACTCCTTCATTGCCCTTATTTGATTTTGTGTTTATAACCTGTACTCACTTAACCATAAGTCCTGTCCTTCCTGCCACCGAACTTCACTAATTCCCACTATATCTAACTTCAACCCATCCATTTTCCTTTTCACTAGTTTCTAACCTACCTGGCCGATTAAGTGATCTAACATTCCACACCCCGACCTGCAAAATGCCATTTTTGTTTTTTCTGATGACGACTTCCTCCTACGTAGTCCCTGCTTGCATATACGATTGAGAGTCTATTTTATCTTCAGAATATATTATCCAAGAGGATGCGATTATCATTTAATTATACAGTAGAGCTGTATGACCTGGGGGCGGGGGGGGGGGAGGGGGGGTGAAATAACAGCTCTAGTTTCTCCTCGTTTTCAGACGTTCACAGGTTCACAGTATCACCACAGAGAATCCATGTAAGCTAATGTTAGAAGTCCATATCAGTAAAACATCCAGATTAGTACCCGTGAAAATACTGAAAACATTGCTGCCCATCTTCAGAAACCACGGATTGGTTTGGCCTCTTCACGGATATCCCCTAGTCGCGGTTGCATCCATGCACCTACTGTACAGTTATCTGTAACTCTGAGGTACGCAGAACACCCGACTTCGGCAAGGTTCCAGTGAGAAAGAGTTTGGAAAGAGAGAGAGAGAGAGAGAGAGAGAGAGAGAGAGAGAGAGAGAGGTGGGGGAGGGGGGATGAATCGTACGGATGAATGATTCGCTTATGAAGGAGGTAAAGGAACAGGATTATTTTCATTCGTATATCTGAAATTTCAATTGATAGTCCATTTTGAGATATTTCCAAGTATGAGCCGACATTCTGCAAAACAGATAACGTCACCTGTTACTTGCCTAAGAAATTATTTGCACAAATTCTGCCGTTTTTCTGTTTGAGCGAACTAGTAATTGCAGATGTTATACTTTTGTGATTAATTCATTCAAATGTAACTATTTAATGTGTAATAAAAAGAAGCAAAGTATGTAATACATACAATCATGCCAGTAAGGGAAATGCACTCGTTAGGCAGAGATTTTATTCATTGTAACAGCATTGAGTTATGGTAGTCTGCGTCAGTCTGTCGTTGTCACTGTGTGCTGCTCTCAGTACATCGGTGTGGATTTGTTACGATCGGGAAAAAAGCATATGGATAAATTGCTATAACGTGGTTATATATGCAGGTTCCCGAAGAAGAGGTTTGCCATCATGAAATAATTAACGTAGCACTACAACAGAAGGAATAAAGAAGAGGAAGAAAATTGTTTACTGAACTACGATGTCTACAATAACAATCCAACTAAGTCAAATTTGTTTCAACAGAACAGATTCTCGTTAACTTTTTTCGTTGAAGCTCTGCAATTCAAGAATCTAACACGGTTCAGACAACTAGCTTCTTTCATTGGCAATTTTTTTCAAAACTCATTATCACAGTATATTTCAATTACTAATGAAGCTTGGCACTAAAGTATAAAGTTTCTTTACGAACATACTGTTTAGTCTTTACAGTAAATTAATAGTTTTATTAACTCTGTGGTATCGTCTATATAAATCTCAATGTTGATTGATTCATGACTAACAGTTTAGTTTGTATGTTTGATCATGTGAGTGATAAGCACATTTATTACGATACTAAGTTGTTATACGATTTAGTGCTACATAAATATTACAACATTATCAAACCTACGTCAACCGTACAATTGTCGTTGATGTTTTCTTCCTGTCTAATTTCAAGTTATCAATTATTACTCTAAATGTAAAATATAATTATTATTACTACACACATGTGAAATTTTGCTGTAGCACGGCGTTGGGTAGTCCGATGCACACGGTGCTATTTCTTAATGAAACAGAATAATTAAATTGTAAATCCCTACGGCCGCATTATAGCTTGTGCAATTAATTTGTAACTTCATCGACCTGAGCCTGTTACCAAAGAGCATCCAAGGAAGAGAGACACGAGAGAAGAGCTGTTAACTGCATTACCACTGTGTCTACGGTAGGTGGCGTGTCGACGCCACAGCAATGCTCGATCGAGCGAGGGGGCGCTGTGGTTAGCACTCTGGACTCGCATTCGGAAGGACGAAGGTTCACGCCCGCGTCCGGACAACCTGATATACGTTATCCTTTTTTTTTTTGGTCATCAGTCTACTGACTGGTTTGATGCGGCTTGCCACGAATTCCTTACCTGTGCTAACCTCTTCATCTCAGAGTAGCACTTGCAACATACGTCCTCTGTTATGTACTTGACGTATTCCAATCTCTGTTTTCCTCTACAGTTTTTGCCCTCTACAGTTCCCTCTAGTACCATGGAAGCCATTCCCTCATGTCTTAGCAGATGTCCTATCATCCTGTCCCTTCTCCTTATCAGTGTTTTCCACACATTCCTTTCCTCTCCGATTCTGCGTAGAACCTCCTCATTCCTTAACTCATCAGTCCACCTAATTTTCAACATTCGTCTATAGCACCACATCTCAAATGCTTCGATTCTCTTCTGTTCCGGTTTTCGCACAGTCCATGTTTCACTACCATACAATGCTGTACTCCAGACGTACGTCCTCAGAAATTTCTTCCTCAAATTAAGGCCGGTATTTGATATTAGTAGACTTCTCTTGGCCAGAAATGCCTTTTTTGCCATAGCGAGTCTGCTTTTGATGTCTTCCTTGCTCCGTCCGTCATTGGTTATTTTACTGCCTAGGTAGCAGAATTCTTTAACTTCATTGACTTCGTGACCATCAATCCTGGTGTTAAGTTTCTCGCTGTTCTCATTTCTACTACTTCTCATTACCTCCGTCTTTCTCCGATTTACTGTGTATTCATTAGGCTGTTCATTCCGTTCAGCAGATCATTTAATTCTTCTTCACTTTCACTCAGGATAGAAATGTCATCAGCGAATGGTATCATTGATATCCTTTCACCTTGTATTTTAATTCCACTCCTGAACCTTTCTTTTATTTCCTTCATTGCTTCCTCGATGTACAGATTGAAGAGTAGGGGCGAAAGGCTACAGCCTTGTCTTACTCCCTTCTTAATACGAGCACTTCGTTCTTGATCGTCCACTCTTATTACTCGCTCTTGGTTGTTGTACATATTGTATATGACCCGTCTCTCCCTATAGCTAACCCCTACTGTTTTCAGAATCTTGAACAGCATGCACCATTTTATATTGTCGAACGCTTTTTCCAGGTCGACAAATCCTATGAACGTGTCTTGATTTTTCTTCAGCCTTGCTTCCATTATTAGCCATAACGTCAGAATTGCCTCTCTCGTGCCTTTATTTTTCCTAAAGCCAAACTGATCGTCACATAGCGCATTCTCAATTTTCTTTTCCAGTCTTCCGTATATTATTCTTGTAAGCAGCTTCTATGCATGAGCTGTTAAGTTGATTGTGCGATAATTCTCGCACTTGTCAGCTCTTGCCGTCTTCGGAATTGTGTGGATGATGCTTTGGTATGTCGCCAAACTCATATATTCTACTCACCAACGTGAATAGTCGTTTTGTTGCCACTTCCCCTAATGATTTTAGAAATTCTGATGGAATGTTATCTATCCCTTCTGCCTTATTTGACCGTAAGTCCTCCAAAGCTCTTTTAAATTCCGATTCTAATACTGGATCCCCTATCTCTTCTAAATCGACTCCTGTTTCTTCTTCTATCACATCAGACAAATCTTCACCCTCATAGAGGCTTTCAATGTATTCTCTGCATCTATCTGCTCTCTCCTCTGCATTTAACAGTGGAATTCCCGTTGCACTCTTAATGTTACCACCGTTGCTTTAAATGTCACCAAAGGTTGTTTTGACTTTCCTGTATGCTGAGTCTGTCCTTTCGACAATCATATCTTTTCCGATGTCTTCACATTTTTCCTGCAGCCATTTCGTCTTAGCTTCCCTGCACTTCCTATTTATTTCATTCCCCAACGACTTGTATTTCTGTATTCCTGATTTTCCCGGAACATGTTTGTACTTCCTCCATTCATCAATCAGCTGAAGTATTTCTTCTGTTACCCATGGTTTCTTCGCAGCTACCTTCTTTGTACCTATGTTTTCCTTCCCAACTTCTGTGATGGCCCTTTTTAGAGATGTCCGTTCCTCTTCAACTGTACTGCCTACTTCGCTATTCCTTATTGCTGTATCTATAGAGTTAGAGAACTTCAAACGTATCTCGTCATTCCTTAGAACTTCCGTATCCCACTTCTTTGCGTATTGATTCTTCCTGACTAATGTCTTGAACTTCAGCCTACTCTTCATCACTACTATATTGTGATCTGAGTCTATATCTGCTCCTGGGTACGCCTTACAATCCAGTATCTGATTTCGGAATCTCTGTCTGACCATGGTGTAATCTAATTGAAATCTTCCCGTATCTCCCGGCCTTTTCCAAGTATACCTGCTCCTATTGTGATTCTTGAACAGGGTATTCGCTATTACTAGCTGAAACTTGTTACAGAACTCAATTAGTCTTTCTCCTCTTTCATTCCTTGTCCCAAGCCCATATTCTCCTGTAACCTTTTCTTCTACTCCTTCCCCTACAACTGCATTCCAGTCGCCCATGACTATTAGATTTTCGTCCCCCTTTACACACTGCATTACCCTTTCAATATCCTCATACACTTTCTCTGTCTGTTCATCTTCAGCTTGCGACGTCGGCATGTATACCTGAACTATCGTTTTCGGAGCTGGTCTGGTGTCGATTCTGATTAGAACAACCCGGTCACTGAACTGTTCACAGTAACACACCCTCTGCGTTACCTTCCTATTCATAACGAATCCTACACCTGTTATACCATTTTCTGCTGCTGTTGATATTACTCGATACTCATCTGACCAGAAATCCTTGTCTTTCTTCCACTTCACTTCACGGACCCCTACTACATCTAGATTGAGCCTTTGCATTTCCCTTTTCAGATTTTCTAGTTTCCCTACCACGTTCAAGCTTCTGACATTCCACGCCCCGACTCGTAGAACGTTACCCTTTCGTTGTTTATTCAATCTTTTTCTCATGGTAACCTCCCTCTTGGCAGTCCCCTCCCGGAGATCCAAATTTGGGACTATTCCGGAATCTTTTGCCAATGGAGAGATCATCATGACACTTCTTCAACTACAGGCCACATGTCCTGTGGATACACGTTACGTGTCTTTAATGCAGTGGTTTCCATTGCCTTCTGCATCCTCATGTCGTTGATCATTGATGATTCTTCCGCCTCTAGGGGCAATTTCCCACCCCTAGGAAAAGAGAGTGACCTGAACCTCTATCCGCTCCTCCGCCCTCTTTGACAAGGCCGTTGGCAGAATGAGACTGACTTCTTATGCCGGAAGTCTTCGGCCGCCAATGCTGATTATTTATCAAAATTAAGTCAGTGCTGGGGATCGAACCCGGGACCGAAGACGTTTTGATTATGAATCAAAAACAGTACCCCTAGACCACGGGTAGAACTTATAGGTTATCTATGATTTACCTAAATCGCTTCAGGCAAATGCCGAGATGGCTCCATTGAAAGGGTACGGTCGACTTCCTCCCGTTATCCGATGATGGGACCGATGGCCCCGCTCTTTGGTCCCCTTCCCAAATCAACCAATCAACCAGGAATACTCAACGAACTTGAGAGGCGCTATGGAAATTTTCCCACTACTGTTAATGTAAAGTACAGTACTGGCAATTAAAATTGCTACACCACGAAGATGACATGCTACAGACGCGGAATTTCACCGACAGGAAGAAGATTCTGTGATATCAAAATGATTAGCTTATCAGAGCATTCACACAAGGTTGGCGCCGGTGGCGACACCTACAACGTGCTGACATGAGAAAAGTTTCCAACCGATTTCTCACACACAGACAGCACTTCACCGGCGTTGCCAGCTGCAACGTTGTTGTGATGCGTCTTGAAAGGAGGAGAAATGCGTACCATCACGTTTCCGATTTTGATAATGGTCGGATTGTAGCCCATCGCCATTGCGGTTTATCGGATCGCAACACTGCTGTTCGCGTTGGTCGAGATCCAATGACTGTTAGCAAAATACGGAATCGGTGGTTTGAGGAGCGTAATACGGAACGCCGTGCTGGATCCCAACGGCCTCGTATCACTAGCAGTCGAGATGACAGCCATCTTATCCGCATGGCTGTAACGGATCGTGCATCCACGTCTCGATCCCTGAGTCAACAGATGGGGACGTTTGCAAGACAGCAACCATCTGCACGAACAGTTCGACGACGTTTGCAGCAGCATAGACTATCAGCTCGGAGACCATGGCTGCGGTTACCCTTGACGCTGCATCACTGACAGGAGCGCCTGCGATGGTGTACTCAACGACGAACCTGGGTGCACGAATGGCAAAACGTCATTTTTTCGGATGAATCCAGGTTCTGTTTACAGCATCATGATGGTCGCATCCGTGTTTGGCAACTTCGCGGTGAACGCACATTGAAAGCGTGTATTCATCATCGCCATACTGGCGTATCACCCGGCGTGATGGTACACGTCTCGGTCATCTCTTGTTCGCACTGACGGCACTTTGAACAGTGGACGTCACATTTCAGATGTGTTACGACCCGTGGCTCTACCCTTCATTCGATCCCTGCGAAACCCTACATTTCATCAGGCTAATGCACGACCGCATGTTGCAGGTCCTGTACCGGCCTTTCTGGATACAGAAAATGTTCGACTGCCGCCCTGGCCAGCAGATTCTCCAAATCTCTCAACTGTGGTATCGTGTTGAAGCTGCATGGGCAGCTTTACCTGTACACGCCACCCAAGCTCTGTTTGACTCAATGCCTAAGCTTATCAAGGCCGTTGTTACGGCCAGAGTTGGTTGTTCTGGGTACTGATTTCTCAGGATCTATGCACCCAAATTTCGTGAAAATGTAATCACATGTCAGTTCTAGTATAATATATTTGTCCAATGAATACCCGTTTATCATCAGCATTTCTTCTTGGTGTAGCAATTTTAATGGCCACTAGTGTAGCTGCTTGAGACCGATGTTTCAGATAACCTGAAGTAAAATAAATGTCCTTTGTAACAAATTATGCACATCGGCCATGAAATTATCTCGCGTGAATGTGCCTACTGAATTCCTAATGAGCAACATCCTCCGTACTCAGTCAATGACTGGAGTACATTAAAGTTGTGGTACACTGCTTTAATGAATAGATGTATGTACACGACCAAATGCATGCCTCCCTAGATCAGAGTTCAGAGCATTAACCGTAAGTGCGTAAGTGTAAAATATTTCTCAATTATAACACAGAGTATGTGGTATACATCATTTTGAACTTTTTAAGTCTGCCAGATTATGAAGTACAAAGCCGAAGCTAGTTGTAGTATAATTAAGTATTTAGCAGTTTGCCTTGGTATACATTAAGACGTACTTTAAAATGAGTTTTGTAATGTTCTTATCTCAGCATTTTATTCAGGACATATTTTCATTGGTGGATCTAAGAACTTTTCTCAGTACCCATGTAGGCTGAACACAATAAGAAAGTCAGCTGTCACTAATGTGAAAGATGTACAGTATTTCGAATCATAAGAGCAAGGAAACAACAACTCATGAAGTAATACTATCAAATACGAGTGGCACAGTTACAAGAAGAATGAGGAAATCGAAGATTCTTACGTTCTACATAATGTATGGCAATGTGAATGCAATTTACTTAAAAAATAAGAGAAAAAAGCATCTGTAATGTTAGGCGGCTCACATGTATTACATATTTATATCAGTGTTCCTTTATGATTAATTAAGCGATCTTGTATGTACAGCAAGAAGAGTATCATAATAATGGTGTACAAAAAATGTGATTAAACTTGGTTTGGAACTTCTTGTCCTCTCTAACGAGCTGAATGAAGACACGGAATGAATACATTGTGTACAGAAGAAGAAAATTACTACGAGATACCCATTGGTCTGCAGATTAACCAGAAGCTACATCATATGCAAAATATAGAGTTTTCAGAATAGTATGACTGCTGAATCAGTGACTAATGTCAGGGAGACTTACCAGGTGGGTAGACGGCAATATACATGACGAATGTCGTTACGGGAAGCCAGCCCAGCGATGAGACATCTTTTCCTGATGAAGCCATTTGGAAGTATATTGCCAGGACAACCTGCATGAAAAAAGATGTCACGTCAAGGAAACCGTATCGAGGTTGTAGCGAACACATTTGACTCCAACTTAGTGAATTTGGCGGACCGAAGGAGAATAGGCCTTGTAATAACTAAGAATTTTTGTTCCATCTGGACATTTCTATGTACAGAGAAAAAATTAAGTTTATCAACTGCTTCACAGTTTATTGTTTTGACAATGATTATGTTGTTGTTGTTGTCTTCAGTCCTGAGACTGGTTTGATGCAGCTCTCCATGCTACTCTATCCTGTGCAAGCTGCTTCATCTCCCAGTACCTACTGCAACCTACATCCTTCTGAATCTGCTTAGTGTACTCATCTCTCGGTCTCCCTCTACGATTTTTACCCTCCACGCTGCCCTCCAATGCTAAATTTGTGATCCCTTGATGCCTCAAAACATGTCCTACCAACCGATTCCTTCTTCTAGTCAAGTTGTGCCACAAACTTCTCTTCTCCCCAATCCTATTCAATACCTCCTCATTAGTTACGTGATCTATCCACCTTATCTTCAGTATTCTTCTGTAGCACCACATTTCGAAAGCTTCTATTCTCTTCTTGTCCAAACTAGTTATCGTCCATGTTTCACTTCCATACATGGCTACACTCCAAACAAATACTTTCAGAAACGACTTCCTGACACTTAAATCTATATTCGATGTTAACAAATTTATCTTCTTCAGAAATGCTTTCCTTGCCATTGCCAGTCTACATTTTATATCCTCTCTACTTCGACCATCATCAGTTATTTTACTTCCTAAATAGCAAAACTCATTTACTACTTTAACTGTCTCATTTCCTAATCTAATTCCCTCAGCATCACCCGACTTAATTTGACTACATTCCATTACCCTCGTTTTGCTTTTGTTAATGTTCATCTTATATCCTCCTATCAAGACACTGTCCATTCCGTTCAACTGCTCTTCCAAGTCCTTTGCCGTCTCTGACAGAATTACAATGTCATCGGCGAACCTCAAAGTTTTTACTTCGTCTCCATGAATTTTAATACCTACTCCAAAATTTCTTTTGTTTCCTTTACTGCTTGCTCCATATACAGATTGAATAACATCGGGGAGAGGCTACAACCCTGTCTAACTCCTTTCCCAACCACTGCTTCCCTTTCATGCTCCTCGACTCTTATGACTGCCATCTGGTTTCTGTACAAATTATAAATAGCCTTTCGCTCCCTGTATTTTACCCCTGCCACTTTGGAATTTGAAAAAGAGTATTCCAGTCAACATTGTCAAAAGCTTTCTCTAAGTCTACAAATGCTAGAAACGTAGGTTTGCCTTTTCTTAATCTTTCTTCTAAGATAAGTCGTAAGGTCAGTATTGCCTCACGTGTTCCAACATTTCGACGGAATCCAAACTGATCCTCACCGAGGTCTGCATCTACCAGTTTTTCCATTCGTCTGTAAAGAATTCGCGTTAGTATTTTGCAGCCGTGGCTTATTAAACTGATAGTTCGGTAATTTTCACATCTGTCAGCACCTGCTTTCTTTGGAATTGGAATTATTATATTCTTCTTGAATTCTGAGGGTATTTCGCCTGTCTCATACATATTGCTCACCAGCTGGTAGAGTTTTGTCAGGACTGGCTCTCCCAAGGCCGTCAGTAGTTCTAATGGAATGTTGTCTACTCCGGGGGCCTTGTTTCGACTCAGGTCTTTCAGTGCTCTGTCAAACTCTTCACGCAGTATCGTATCTCCCATTTCGTCTTCATCTACATCCTCTTCTATTTCCATAATATTGTCCTCAAGTACATCGCCCTTGTATAAGCCTTCTATATACTCCTTCCACCTGTCTGCCTTCCCTTCTTTGCTTAGAACTGGGCCCCCATCTGAGCTCTTGATATTCATACACGTGGTTCTCTTCTCTCCAAAGGTCTCTTTAATTTTCCTGTAGGCAGTATCTATCTTACCCCTAGTGAGATAAGCTTCTACATCCTTACATTTGTCCTCTAGCCATCCCTGTTTAGCCATTTTGCACTTCCTGTCGATCTCATTTTTGAGACGTTTGTATTCCTTTTTGCCTGCTTCATTTACTGCATTTTTATATTTTCTCCTTTCATCAATTAAATTCAATATTTCTTCTGTTACCCAAGGATTTCTAGCAGCCCTCGTCTTTGTACCTACTTTATCCTCTGCTGCCTTCACTACTACATCCCTCAGAGCTACCCATTCTTCTTCTACTGTATTTCTTTCCCCTATTCCTGTCAATTGTTCCCTTATGCTCTCTCTGAAACTCTGTACAACCTCTGGTTCTTTCAGTTTATCCAGGTCCCATCTCCTTAATTTCTCACATTTTTGCAGTTTCTTCAGTTTTAATCTACAGGTCATAACCAATAGATTGTGGTCAGAGTCCACATCTGCCCCTGGAAATGTCTTACAACTTAAAACCTGGTTCCTAAATCTCTGTCTTACCATTATATAATCTATCTGATACCTTTTAGTATCTCCAGGGTTCTTCCACGTATACAACCTTCTTTCATGATTCTTAAACCAAGTGTTAGCTATGATTATATTCAAGCAAAAAAAAAATTCTATGTAGAATTGGTTTTCATTTCATGCGGTTCACGCTTTCTGCGAAGAATCATGTGATAAGCCCATTTTTTCCACTGGACACACAAATATGGTGATTTCTATTTTTTGTTTTCTCTTTAGTTCACCTTGGTTTTATTTTTAAAAAAAAGTGGAATTTCAACAGCTTAAACGCATAGAGCCGGATGGAAAGGAGTGTTCATTTCACAATCTCTTTTCTGTGAAGGTCTGAAAACGTCTTAGAGTGTAATGATGGTGTTATACTGCAATACAGCTAGCAGCAGTTTTGGGTATATTATCCAGTCATTTGGGATGTTCCATTATCGGCCACTCGCTGTTCACATTTAAAATGGCCACATCCGTAGTGACGCTGAGTTTCAATGAACGACGTATGTGATTTGAAGGAAGTTACTGAAAGATGTTTCAGAGACCTTGTAGCGCCAACCTCGCGACCTCTGTATCTCGAGCTGTGAGCCTCGACGACTTCGATTTAACTGTATACATTGAGCGTATTAATGTTGAGTATAGTTGAGACATGAGGTCATGTTTTGGATATTTATCATATGTGGACAAGGACTCGAACATGGCCCCTTTGCATCTCGTGGGCAAATGTTCTGCCGACCCGGGTCGAGAGTCGTGTTTCGATAGTGCAGTCGGTAGACTGCTTACCTGCGAAAGGCCAAGGTCTTAGATTCGAGCCCCAGTCTGGTGGTTTTAATGTGCCACGAAGTTTCAGATCAATTCACACTCAATGCAGACTGAAAATTCTTTCTGAATTAGGATTTCTCTTTGCATCAGTTTACATTCTGTTGTTCAGTGGAGTGGAAAATGTGTAATACCTATATTTTTCCCTGCAACAAACCGAAATATAATCATGATCGCAGTATTAGTGGATCTTTAGTATATTTCATTTTATGATACATGCTTATCACCATTATTTGTGATCTGTCTAAAGTATTCGACATTTCAAATCACAAAATCATTTTGGAGAAATTTAGAATTTGTGACTTTTAATATGCCCCTAGTAATTTAGTTAAATTTTGGACCTGCCATACATAAATAACCTACCACAATATGTACGCAAAATAAACGGCTTTCTTTGCTGTTGTTTCAGCCACCATCTACAGGCAATCGTTTAAAAAGTGAGCATACTGACAAAACCACCACAATAATGTAATCGATACAAGAAATACGTTGTTAGGAACCAGAGTACTCGTAACATTAAAAAATGTAACACTAGAAAAAGGCTACTCCATTCACGTCTGGACACAGAAAATGTCAGTTACAATAGTAATTTTCTAAAACAGAGCGAACGCAAGAAGCTTTCAACCATTTCCAGACGACAGAAAGCTGTTTCTCTTAGAACCACGAATTAGACACTGATTTGACACCCACTGAAAAGGCCTTGTAAACGGGGTAAAACACGTGTTGGTGCGCAAATAAAATAGAAAAGTAAATGTACAGCATGCGAGAGGTGTTTTTCCTTCGAACTTCTGCCATTTATATATGCCACTAAAACTTGTTATTATAAAATACGAGGGCCACTCCAAAAGGAATGCACACTATTTTTGTAAAAATACAGTTTTCATTTTGCATGTGTGAAAGTCTTACAGTACGTAGATACGCCCCTTCCGCTTGTTTTCAAGCTTAGTTCAACCTGTTCCCGTGAAAGGCGCCGTCACAGCATGTCTTCAAGATGGCTACTACACTTGACGTTCGTTAGAAGCAACGTGTTGTCATAGAATTCCTGTGCTGTGAAAACTAGACAGTGGGAAAAGGTGTACGGAGATGCTGCTGTCGATTGCAGTACAGTTAATCGGTGAGCAAGCAGGCTACGTGGTGAAAGCAAGCACGGCAATATTGAGAATTGTCCTCGCAGCAGCAGCCCTCGTACTGCACACACTCCAGACAATGTGCAGAGAGTTAACGAATTCGTGGCTGCTGACAGTCGCACTACAGTGAACGAATTGTCAGGCTACACTGAAATATTGGAAGGAAGTGTTTGCAGAATACTGAAAGTGTAGGCGTTAAGAAACGTTTGTTCCAGGTGGCTTTAACAGGATGTTGACAGTGGCTCACCAGGAAACAAGAAAAACGGTATGCAGCGAACTTTTGGAACAGTACGAGAATGGTGGAGATGAATTTCTTGGAAGAATTGTGACAGGTGATGAAACATGGCTCTTTCATTTTTCACCAGAGACGAAGAGGCAGTCATGGAGTGGCATCATGCAAATTCATCTAAGAAAAAAAATGCAAAACCACACCTTCTGCTGGAAACGTTATGGCTACAGTGTTTTTCGATTCCGAAGGACTCTTGCTTGTGGACATCATGCCAAGTGGAACCACCATAAATTCTGATGCATATGTGATGACACTGAGAAACTTCAAGCTCGACTGAGTCGTGTTCAACCACATCGGCAAAAGCAGGATTTTTTGCTGTTGCACGACAATGCACGGCCAAATGCCAGTCTAGAAACCATGGAAGTGATCTCAAAACTCGGATGGACAACACTGAAACACCCGACTTACAGTCCTGACCTGGCTCCATGTGACTATCATCTCTTTGCCAAACTGAAAGACTCTCTTCGTGGAACAAGGTTTGAAGATGATGACTCCCTTCTGCATGCTGCCAAACAGTGGCTCCAACAGGTTGCTCCAGGGTTTTACTGTGTAGGTATACAGGCGCTGGTTCCAAGATGGCGTAAGGCAGTTGAGAGGGATGGAAATTATGCGGGGAAATGAGAATATTGTTTCTAAAGGATGTATCTACACACTGTAAAACTTTCAATCACGTAGAGTAAAAGATGGATTTAAAAAAAATAGTGTGTATTTCTTTTGGAGTGACCCCCAAGCAAAGAAGGGAAACCAGAAAGGTGGAAGGAGTATATAGAGGGTCTAAAAAAGGGTAATGTAGTTGAGGACAATATTATGGAAATGGAAGAGTATGTAGATGAAGATGAAATGGGATATACGATACTGCGTGAAGAGTTTGACAGAGCGCTGAAACACCTGAGTCGAAACAAGGCCCCAGGAGTAGACAACATTCCATTAGAAATACTGACGGCCTTGGGAGAGCCAGTCCTGACAAAACTCGAGTATCTAGTGAGCAAGTGGTATGAGACAGGCGAAATACCCTCAGACTTCAAGAAGAATATAATAATTACAATCCAGAAGAAAGCAGGTATTGACAGATGTGAAAATTACGGAACTATCAGTTTAATAAGTCACAACTGCAAAATAGTAACGCGAATTCTTTACAGATGAATGGAAAAGGTGGTAGAAGCCGACCTCGGGGAAGATCAGTTTGGATTCCGCAGAAATGTTGGAACACGTGAGGCAATACTGACCCTGCGACTTATCTTAGAAGCTAGATTAAGGAAAGGCAAACCTACGTTTCTACCATTTGTAGACTTAGAGAAAGCTTTCGACAATGTCGACTGGATTACTCTCTTTCAAATTCTAAAGATGGCAGGGGTAAAATACAGGGAGCGAAAGGCTATTTACAATTTGTACCGAAACCAGATGGCAGTTATAAGAGTCGAAGGGGATGATAGGGAAGCCGTGGTTGGGAAGGGAGTGAGACAGGGTTGTAGCCTCTCCCCGATGTTATTCAATCTGTATATTGAGCAAGCAGTAAAGGAAACAAAAGAAAAGTTTGGAGTAGGTATTCAAATCCATGGAAAAGAAATAAAAACGTTGGGGTTCGCCGATGACATTGTAATTCTGTCAGAGACAGCAAAGTACTTGGAAGAGCAATTGAACGGAATGAACAGTGTCTTGAAAGGAGGATATAAGATGAACATCAACAAAAGCAAAACGAGGATAATGGAATGTAGTCGAATTAAGTCGGGTGATGCTGAGGGAATTAGGTTAGGAAATGAAACACTTAAAGTAGTAAATGTGTTTTGCTATTTGGGGAGCAAAATAACTGATGATGGTCGAAGTAGAGAGGATATAAAATGTCTCTCCTGAAGAAGAGAAATTTGTTAACATCGAGTGTAGAGTTAAGTGTCAGGAAGTCGTTTCTGAAAGTATTTGTATGGAGTGTAGGCATGTATGGAAGTGAAACATGGACGATAAATAGTTTGGACAAGAAGAAAATAGAAGCTTTCGAAATTTGGTGCTACAGAAGAATGCTGAAGATTAGATGGGTCGATCACATAACTAATGAGGAGGATTTGAACAGTATTGGGGAGAAGAGGAGTTTGTGGCACAACTTGACAAGAAGAAGGGACCGGTTGGTAGGACATGTTCTGAGGCATCAAGGGATAACCAATTTAGTATTGGAGGGCAGCGTGGAGGGTAAAAATCGTAGAGGGAGATCAAGAGATGAATACACTAAACAGATTCAGAATGATGTAGGTTGCAGTAGGTACTGGGAGATGAAGCAGCTTGCAGAGGATAGGGTAGCATGGAGATCTGCATCAAACCAGTCTCAGGACTGAAGACAACAACATCAACGACCCTCGTAGTACACACAGCAGGGTCATAAGTTTTATTTATTTTCATTTTATCTGAATGCCAACTGCCTTGCCGCAGTGGAAAGCCTGTTCCCGTCAGATCACGAAACTTAAGAGGTGTTGAGCTCGGCTAGAACTTGGATGGATCACCGTCCGTATCTGACTTGTGCTGTTGGGCAGCAGGGTACGCTGAGCCTTGTGAGGCCAATTGAGGGGTTACTTGATTGAGAAGCAGCGGCACTGGTCACGAAAACTGACAACGACCGAGAAAGCATTGTACTGACCACATGTCCCTCCGTACATTGGTTGGTTTGGGGATAAAAAGGGACCAAACTACGGAGTCATCAGTCCCTCATGCCCCTCCGTATTCGCGTCCGGTGACGCCTAGAGGCTAAGAACGACACGGTGGCTGGTTGGTGGCGTTGGTCCTTCAAGGCCTGTTTGGATGATGTTTGTTTGTATCTTATCCGAATGACAGAAACAACGCGAAAAGAGTTCCATATCAACCATAAAACATAAGAAAAAAGCACTACGTCTTCAGGCCACAAGTGGCCCATCGTCGACCATCCGACCACCGTGTCATCCTCAGCTGAGGATGCGGATAGGAGGAGCGTGTGGCCAGCACACCGCACTGCCAGTCGTTATGATGGTTTTCTTTGACCCCCGAAAAATGGCAACAGCGCATGGTGGCCTGGATGGTCACCCATTCAAGTGCCGGCCACGCCTGACAGCGCTTAATTTTGGTGATCTGACGGGAACCGGTGTATCCACTGCAGCAAGGCCGTTGCCAATAATAAAACATAGGCACCCACTATTTGAAGAAATCAGACATGATTACCACAAGATTCGATTTTGGGTACTCTGTTGTTTCTAATGTACTTAAACGATCCTAGATGAAATATAAGAAGTACAATACGCTAAGTTTTAGCGCTACAAATAGATCACAAGCTTAACGGCAAACCTCACCTGCTAGAATTAATAAAACTTTACAGTTCAGCTGTTTCGAGCACGCATTATTGCTGCTATAGGTGTTTTAAAACTGAATAAACTGGTTTATTCCGCCTGTTTACACTCACTAATTAATTATGAAATAATTTTCTGGGAAGACTCGTCATAGAATGACAGTAATTTGAGAATACAGAAGCATGTAAACAGAATTATATTTGGTTTACTTCTAGACCATCTTGCAAATACCTCTTAAAAAACTGTATATTTTGACAACTACTTCACAGTTGATATATATATAATCTCATTAATCTCCTTTGTCATTACTAATATATCTCATTTTCAAAAAACAAAAAATAGCGAATTCTTGAGAGCAAGATCATAAAATTTGAACCAAACACAAGCTTTACAAAAATTTGAATGCGCTAACAATAATACAGGAAATGGATCACATACATTGGCACATGTATATTCAACAAACTACCAGATCACACTAAATATTATGTAGATGATGTGGCGCAGTTTAAGTCTCTAATAAAGAACTGCCTATTGTGCAAGCCCTGGCAATCCACTGAAGAGCATCTTCATACAAAAAGTCTTAAATTTAATGTTTAGTTTATTGTTATAATCGGCTACGAAGCACAGTAATGTATATATTTCACTGTCGTTGTTATTGTTGCGGTCTCTTGTCCAATGAATGGTTTGACACAATTTTCCTGTGTAAGGTTGTTCATCTCTATTTTAACTACTGCAACCCATATACATCTGTACCTTCTTACTGTATACATCCCTTGGTCTCCCTCTACAATGTATACTCTTCCCCCCTTTCAAATCCCTTTCCATTACCAGATTGACTATTACTTCATGCCTCAGTATGCATCATGTTGGGCTATAAATTTATTTAGGGACCGATGACCTTAGCAGTCTGATCCCTTTAATCCCAATAACCAACCAACCAAGTTGATTTAGTACTTCCTGCGTTCTACTTACTCATCTAATTTTAGCATTATTCTACAGCAGCATATTTCCAAAGCTTCTATTCTCTTCTTGTCTGAACTGCTTATTCTTCACATTTCACTTCCGTCCAAGGCTACACTTCAGAAAAATATGTACACAATAGACTTCCTAGCACTTAAGTTAATATCAGATGTTAAAAAACATTCTCTTCTTTACAAAAGCTTTTCTTGCTATAGTGTTACAGCCAGCCTGCATTTGACATCCTCTCCACTACAGCCCTGCACTTAAATTAAACTGAATGTGTACATTTCCATGTCCCAGACAGCAGCCTCAGTCTGATCCATGGGATACCGAAAGGAGGCTGTTACAAACACCTTCCATATAAAGTTTACTTAAAACACTTTGTTCACTGCGAATTCATTCCGGCAACTTAGTTTTCCACTATTTTTGTCATACTTCTATCCCGTGCTCGGTGAAGGAATTCATAGGGACCAGTGTGTTCTACTGTACAGCTCACATCAGCAACGTCTTTTATTTCCGTAGTCTCCATCATGACTCAACCCTGAAATGCCTTGATGTGTGAATAATTGAATGTGCAGGTAGACATAAGAGCAGTTTCCCTGTCTTTCTGTGTAGACTCGTGGCAATTTTCCATTGAGTCATATTCAAACATGATCCTAACCCGGAGTGGTCTAAAGCAACGATCTTTTGACTGATCAAATACTGATTGAAAAAATTGAAATTTTGCACTGGATTCTTTTCAAGCATGAGCAGTAAACGCCTTTTTTAACTAGCGTCTTTCTACTGGCCAAGCAGCCACCAGCATGTTTAACGATAGGCCCATATCGTTGCCTCACACTCAACACCCTAAATAAAAAATGGTTCAAATGGCTCTGAGCACTATGGGACTCAACTGCTGTGGTCATTAGTCCCCTAGAACTTAGAACTACTTAAACCTAACTAACCTAAGGACATCACACACATCCATGCCCGAGGCAGGATTCGAACCTGCGACCGTAGCAGTCGCACGGTTCCGGACTGCGCGCCTAGAACCGCGAGACCACCGCGGCCGGCCACCCTGAATAGAATGAATACCCATAGACCAGAGAGCGATTCGATAGGATGTGATTTGTTGGAATTATCGACCGTTTATGGAATATAGTAAACTTGGATGTTGCGAGATTTAGAGTTGTTCACTCCCTAAAGTGCCCACATTTCGCTTACTGATGTTAATCTTAAAGAGTATCAGTAGTAATCCTCCACACACCTTAAGGAACCACGTTGATTTATTTTCGTTTCTCGGTGCACTATACGAGCTGTGAGAATGAAGGGATTTTTCTGTTAATAAACTTCCATTTCATAAAACATGAGTCACTTTCTCTCTGAACCTCACTCCTAGCTCACTATATTCCTAATCTTCTTATGGAACCTCTAATAGAAAGACCACTTCACTTAGAGAATGTATGGTGAATATACACGGTGGGCGAGAAGTTCCTGTACCCCTGTAACCCTGTTTAGTATCGAATGGTGTTATGCAGGATGGTAGCTACATTACTTCTTCTCGGTTGTTAGAATCATTGTTGTACTTCATGTTTACATGTTTTCGTAGTCGCAGTCGGATTTTAATTTGTTACCATGGCAGATATGAGTAGTCATAGTTACACTTTTGAGGAGCAATTAGTGACAAGTGAGTGGGTTCACGAACGACAACATACAGAGCAAGACAAGGAGATATACTATGCAATCATTCCAGGAAAGATTTAATAAGGTTCCACAGTGAATACACTTCTGTATTGCAAAAGACGTGGTTTTACCTTTGGCAGTGTTAAAGACAGACTGCGGAGTGGAAGGAAGAAGACACGAGAAGAAACATGTCCGGAGCCTCTGTTTCGATTGCACAATCTTCTATGAAGTCGACACTCAAACGTGCATCGGAACTCTGTGTGCTGAGGATAACAATACGAGATCACATGAAGAAATACCTTAAACTCAGACCTTTCCGACTGATGTTCATAAACGAGTTGTTGGATACAGACGAGAATGATCGCGTTTTAGCACGCCGTGCTCTGTTAACTCAGTTTCCAAATGCAGTGAATCCTGCCAAGGTTATGTTTTCAGATGGATGTTCTATTTATCGCAGCTCACTTGCTCGAAATATTGTCGTTTGTGCCAAAGAGAATCCTCATTACACAGTAGAGTTAGGAAGGAACTCGCCTCACGTAATCTGCTTGGACCATACTTTTTTGAAGGGACTGTGACTGGCGCAGTTTATTGACGCGTGTTATAAACGTGGCTAATACTTCAGCTGGAGGAAAGGGGCCTTACAGGATGCATGTGCATATATATGCACCTTGGTGACTCACATAACGAGACGTCATATGTGGTGAGATCACGACAGGTGTTGCTGATAAACCATGACCTATCCACCGTGCTGGAAAGTGTTCAATTAGGAACTCCCGCACTTCACGAGTGTAGTAAGGAGACACACCGTTTTGCTACAAACCTCGCTGTTGTCCTACAAAGAACTACGCAAAGCTGTTGAGGATGCATTTCGCACTGTAACAGCGGACATGCTCAAAAATATGTCAAGAAGGACCTGGAGGCATATGTAAATGTGCTTACAGCTTGATTGGGAATATACAGATATAATGGACACTTAATACTTAGGAAGCACTTGTGCTAAAATAAAACAGATGAATTAGAATTACATGATGGTGTAACAGGAAATGTTGCAAAATGGTACACATCTTATATCTCTGGCAGGAAACAAAGCGTTTTATTAGGAAAGAGACGTGTATTAAGCTATCAGGAGTCATCCAACTAATTACATGTGGGGTCCCAAAAGGATCCATTTTAGGGCCCTTACTTTTTCTTATATATATCAATGACCTTTCATCAGTAACATTACCACATGCGAAGTTCGTTTTGTTTGCCGATGATACAAACATGGCAAAAAATAGCAAATAAAGTGTAGTCTTATAAAGATCGGCTAGTAAAATATTTGTGGACATTAATCACTGATTCCTAGCCAATTATTTGTAACTAAACTTAGAAAAAACACATTACACGCAGTTCAGAACTTGTTAGGGGCGTCCCACGAGTATATGCCTAACAGACGATGACAAGCACATAGAAGAAGTGGACAGTGTTAAATTCTTGGGATTGCAGCTTGATAATAAATTCAACTGGGAGGAGCACACCACAAAACTGCTGAAGCATCTTAACAAATCTCTATTTGCAATGCGAATTGTGTCAGACATAGGGGATATAAAAATGAAAAAGCTGGCATACTATACTTCCTTTCATTCCATAATGTCATGTGGGATTATCTTTTGGGTAATTCATCAAACCAAGCTAAAGTTTTCCGGGCACAAGAACGTGCATTAAGAGTTGTATGTGGTGTGAACTCAAGAACATCCTGCTGAAGTCTGTTTAGGGCACTAGGGATACTAACTAGTGCTTCCCAATATATTTATTGCTTGGTCAAATTTGTCATTAAAATATATCACTTTTTTCAAACCAACAGCTCAGTTCATGGAATCAATACTAGAAAGAAGAATAATCTTCACAAGGACTTAAAGTCACTTACTCTTGTTCAAAAAGATGTGCATTATTCAGGAACACACATTTTCAGTAACTTGCCAGCAGCCATAAAAAGCTTAACAAGCAATGCAATTCAGTTTAAGAGAAGCCTAAAGGATTTATTGGTGGCCAACTTCTTCTACTCCATTGGGGATTTTCTCAGGAGGACCAAATGATGCATGTGTGTGTGTGTGTAAAAGTACAATATAACTTCTTCACAATTTCAGTGCAGTAATTTTTTCATCATAAATAAGTATTATTGTAGTTGTATTACATGTTTATTACCTTATAAACAAAAATAATATTTTAAATTCAGTGCATTACTGTTTGTAAAATGATTCTTTCATATAGTGTTCATTAAAAAAAAAGATGATCATTCCACTTGGGACCTGTGGAATGGCACATTAGCTTATTTGTTTGACTTGTAAATATTTGTCATGTATTATTGTTTTTCTGACATGTTCTACATCCTGGAGGACCTCCTCGCTACGAATCAATTGGAATGAAAGGAAATCTAATCCAATCTAATCTATTACAAGGGTTACAGGGACTTCTCGCCAACCCTGTATATTGACACATATTTCCCTATGTCGTCGAGTCGAAGCCTCAGTATGAAGTCAGTTGCCTATCTGATTAACGTAGAGGCTCATAAAATAAATTACAGTTTAACTTAGGATGACATTGTACACAGTGGCACTGAAGTATGGAAATGTTGATTCCCCCCAGTTCTCAAGAGTCATCACGCTTTTCAAGGGTCCATGGTATATGGCGAAATTAGAGTCCCGGAGAATAATACTAAAATACGAATAAGAGTAGGAATCACTTTTAATACGACTGATGTAATGTGCAAATCAAAGAAGCTATACCAAACCATCGTTAGAGATTACTGAGCGTTCCAGGCAACATTGTTCCAGCTGAACGATTATGCAGCTAGATTTAATAGTAAATGTGGTTAATGAATTGATATTCGACGGTCCTACCGAAAGTAATGCGTCCTATTTTTTTGCGATGACTCTGGATGCCCGTGCCAGATGATCTAGTGCTAATACTTGAACCTTCCTCTTTCCTTTGCAGGTGCTTCCATTGTTCTGCGTTAGTTGCTGCCAGCAGAGGAGTGTTCAAAATGGAGTCTGATATGGACGTGCGTATAAAACAGCGATGTGTGATTGAATTCCTCACTGGTGCAGAAACTGCGCCAATGAAAATCCATCGATGCTTGCTGAAGGTGTATGGAGACTACACAAGCCGCGCGGAGGGGCCGCGCGGTTTGAGGCGTCATGACACGGACTGTGTGGCCTCTCCCGCCGGAGGTTTGAGTCCTCCCTCGGGCATGGGTGTGTGTGTTGTTCTTAGCGTAAGTTACTTTAAGTAGTGTGTATGTCTAGGGACCGATGACCTAAGCAGTTTGGACGCTTAGGAATTCACACACATTTGAACATATGAGACTGTACAATAGATGTGAGCAATGTGAGGCAATGGATAAAGCATTAAAGGTGGTGCAAAGGATGTGTATGAAAAGCCACGGCTCGGTTGACTCTGCACAGCTGTCTTCTCTCCCAAAGAAGAGCGTCTTGATAAACTCATCCGTGCTGATCGGCGTATAACGACCAGAGCACTGTGTGCAAAGCTGAATGTCCGCTGTAATGCTATGAAAACAATGTTGGAACATCTCGGTTATCGCAAAGGCGGTGCGAGATGGGTGCCTCGGATGCTTGCAGAAGAACAAAAACTCATCGAATGCAAATTTGTCGGGTCCTGCTGGATCAATATGAAGCTGAAGGTGACAATTTTCTGAGTAGCATCGTTACCGAGATGAGACTTGGTGCCATGACTACCAGCCTGAATCTAGAACACTGCCCATTGATTGGCGACATGCAAATTCTCCATCAAAGAAGAAATTCAAGACACAGCCGTCTGCAGGAAAAAGTGATGTGCACAGTCTTCTGGAACATCCGCGTGGTGCCGTTCTTTTGGTTGTCCTGGAGCCTGGAGAATCTGTCAATTCAGCACGCTACAAGATGACACCGACTAAATTGAAAGTCCAAATTTCCAGGGTAAGGCCAGAGAAGAAGACCAACTTTCACCTGGAACATAATAACGCCAGGCTCCAAACCAGTTCTGCGACCACGAACTCAACGCAAATTATGTACGACTGTCTTACCACATCCACCTACAGACTTCCATCTCTTTGGGCATCTGGACTACGTGGCCAACATTTTCAAGACTCGGATGCTATTTTCAAAGCTCTAAGGAAGCTGTTAGCGTCAGCCGGTTCCGAGTTTTACAAGCGCGACATGCAGACTGTTTCATCGTTGGCAAAAGTGCATAGCGAATGGTGGTGACTATGTGGAAAAATGACAGTCTGAAGCTGAAATATTTGTTCTATTTGGCTGTGCTATTGTGATTTCTACATCTACATTTAAACTCCGCAAGCCATCCAACGGTGTGTGACGGAGGGCACTTAACGTGCCACTGTCATTACCTACCTTTCCTGTTCCAGTCGCGTATGGTTCGCGGGAAGAATGACTGCCGGAAAGTCTCCGTGAGCGCTCGAATCTCTCTAATTTTAGATTCGTGATCTCCTCGGGAGGTATAGGTACGGGGGAGCAATATATTCGATACCTCATCCAGAAACGCACCCTCTCGAAACCTGGGCAGCAAGCTACACCGCGATGCAGAGCGCCTCTCTTGCCACTTGACTTTGCTAAATCTCCGCTTACGAAATAACCCTGTGACGAAACGCGCTGCTCATCTTTGCATCTTCTCTATCTCCTCTGTCAACCCGACCTGGTACGGATCCCACACTGATGAGCAATACTCAAGTAAAGGTCGAACGAGTGTTTTGTAAGCCACCTCCTTTGTTGATGGACTACATTTTATAAGGACTCTCCCAATGAATCTCAACCTGGCATCCGCCTTACCAACAATTAATTTTATATGATCATTACATTTCAAATCGTTCCGTACTCATATTCCCATTTTAAGGAAGTAACTGCTACCAGTGTTTGCTCCGGTGTCATATAATCATACAATAAAGGATCCTTCTTTCTGTGTATTCGCAATACATTACATTTGTCTATGTTAAGGGTCAGTTGCCACTCCTTGCAGCAAGTGCCTATAGGCTACAGATCTTCCTGCATTTCGCTGCAATTTTCTAATGCTGCAACTTCTCTGTTTACTACAGCATCATCCGCGAAAAGCCGCGTGGAACTTCCGACACTATCTACTAGGTCATTTATATATATATCGTGAAAAGCAATGGTCCCATAATACTCCCCTGTGGCACGCCAGAGGTTACTTTAGCGTATGTAGACGTCTCTCCATTGATAACAACATGCTGTGTTCTGTTTGCTAAAAACTCTTCAATCCAGCCACACAGGTGGTCTGGTATTCCGTAGGCTCTTACTTTCTTTATCGGGCGACAGTGCGGAACTGTATCGAACGCCTTCCGGAAGTCAAGAAAAATAGCATCTACCTGGGAGCCTGTATCAAATATTTTCTGGGTCTCATGAACAAATAAAGCGAGTTGGGTCTCGCACGATCGCTGTTTCCGGAATCCATGTTGATTCCTACAGAGTAGATTCTGGGTTTCCAGAAATGACATGATACGCGAGCATAAAACATGTTCTAAAATTCTACAACAGATCGATGTCAGAGATATAGGCCTATAGTTTTGCGCATCTGCTCGACGACCCTTCTTGAAAACTGGAACTACCTGTGCTCTTTTCCAATCATTTGGAACCTTCCGTTCCTCTAGACTTGCGGTACACTGCTGTAGGAAGCAGGGCAAGTTCTTTCGCGTACTTTGTGTAGAATCGAATTGGTATCCTGATCTTTTGGATATATTTTGGATGTGTCGTAGCCTGGAGAAACTGTCAATTCAGCACGCTACAACACGACACGAACTTGAAAGTCCGACTTTCCAGGGTAAGACCAGAGAAGAAGACCAACTTTCACCTGCAACATAATAACGCCAGGCTCCATACCAGTTTTGCGACCACGAACTTATTGCAAAATTCGGCAGGACTGTCTTACGACATCCGCCGTACTATTCCGATTTAGCGCCTTCAGACTCCCATCTCTTTGGGCATCTGCATTACGTGGCGAACATTTTCAAGACTCGGATACTGTTGTCAGAGCTGTAAGGAGGCGGTTAGCGTCAGCCTTTACCGAGTTTTACAAGCGCGACATGCAGACTCTGGTTCATCGTTGGCACACGTGTATAACGAATGTAGTTGAATATGTGGAAAAATGACAGTCTGAAGCTAAAATATTCGCTCTGTTTAGCTGTGCTATTGTGATTTAAGTATCTCCTGTAGTTGCCATGAATAAAAATAGGAGGCATTACTTTCGGAACGACCCTAGTACATCACTGCAGCAGTGTACGTTAAAGTTCAAGTGAAAGAATGATGCTATGGTTCAGCAGTTATGATAATGAAACCACAAAATTTTCCCAAACGTTTTGCAATAAGTTTACGTCCAATGGTAAGATGGTCGGTGCTGTCAAAGCAGAGCTACTAAACACCGCCATCCGACATACGTTCACAAAAGACGACGAAGTAAATATTCCTGAATTCGAATCGAGACCAGCTGCCAACATGAGTAACGTAGAAGTAAATATCCTCCGAGTAGTGAAGCAACTTAAATCACTTAATAAAAGCACGTCTTCTGGTCCAGACTGTATACCAATTAGGTTCCTTTCGGAGTATACTGATGCATTAGCTCCATACTTAACAATCATATACAACCGTTCGCTCGACGAAAGATCCGTACCCAAAGACTGGAAAATTGCACACGTCACACCAATATTCAAGAAAGGTAGTAGGAGTAATCCACTAACGTCGATATGCAGCAAGATTTTAGAACATATGTTGTGTTCGAACATAATGAATTACCTAGAAGAAAGCGGTCTATTGACACACAGTCGACATGGGTTTAGAAAACATCGTACTTGTGAAACACAACTAGCTCTTTATTCACATGAAGTGCTGAGTGTTATAGGCAAGGGATTTCAGATCGATTTCGTATTTCTGGATTTCCAGAAGGCTTTTGACACTGTACCACACAAGCGGCTCGTAGTGAAATAGCGTGCTTATGGAATATCGTCTCAATTATGTGACTGGATCTGTGGTTTTCTGGCCGGCCGCCTGTGGCCGAGCGGTTCTAGGTGCTTCAGTCTGGAACCGCGCGACCGCTACGGTCCCAGGTTCGAATCCTGCCTCGGGCGTGGATGTGTGTAGTTCTAAGTTCTAGGCGACTGATGACCTGAGATGTTAAGTCTCATAGTTCTCAGAGCCATTTTTTTGTGATTTCCTATCAGAGAGGTCACAGTTCGTTGTAATTGACGGAAAGTCATCGAGTAAAACAGAAGTGATTTCTGGCGTTCCCCAAGGTAGTGTTATAGCCCCTATGCTGTTCCTTATCTATATAAACGATTTGGGAGACAATCTGAGCAACTAGCTTCGTTTGTTTGCAGATGACGCTGTCTTTTTTCGACTAATAAAGTAATCAGAAGATCAAAACAAATTGCAAAACGATGTAGAAGAAATATCTGAATGGTGCGAAAAGGGGCAGCTGGCTTTAAATAATGAAAAGTGTGAGGTCATTCACGTGAGTGCTAAAAGGAACTCGGTAAACTTCGGTTACATGACAAATAAACCTAATCTAAAAGCCGTAAATTCAATTAAATACCTAGGTATTACAATTACGAACAATTTAAATTGGAAGGAACACACAGAAAATGTTGTGGGGAAGGCTAACCAAAGACTGCGTTTTATTGGCTGGACACTTAGAAACTGTAACAGACCTACTAAGGAGGCTGCCTACATGTTGTGTATATAGTTCCGCGTAATCAGCACGTACACAACTTTCTCACTGGAGCGCGCTCCACAAAGTACAACAGCACAGGCGCAGCACTCGTCCGTCTCCGCACTACGAGATGGCGCTGCCTTAGAGACGGACCAAATTCTGCTTCCGCCGATCCACATATTAATATGTAACGCAGCCAATGAGATTGCTGCTAACGTAGAACCTCTTCTCCTCGTGGATCACACTCGCGCAGTGATACCTGAACGCGCGAGGTATTATAATGAGTGTACAGACCTCCGATCAGTCAGTCTGCATTAGTCTGTAGTCAAGTTTCAGTCTGCGCCTAATACGATTATTATATTCCTGTACATAGCCATAAAGAGAAATGTATAGACAGTTTGTCAAGTATCAGTGATAATATTAACGTACCAAGACCAAAGGAACTTCAGATTGTCAACTGTAAACAGCATCCAGAACCAAGTTATGTAATATCTATGCTTTTTATTATTTTAATAAATGTGTGTGGAAATTAATCAAATTCTGTTTAAAGTTGGCCACTATCAATCTGCTACT
Source organism: Schistocerca gregaria (assembly GCF_023897955.1). Classification (NCBI taxonomy): domain Eukaryota; kingdom Metazoa; phylum Arthropoda; class Insecta; order Orthoptera; family Acrididae; genus Schistocerca; species Schistocerca gregaria. The sequence goes on along the minus strand of NC_064922.1, from coordinate 927,396,319 downwards.
CTAAGCATGCAAATGGCATTTCTATCGTCTGACCTAACGGCAGAAGATAAACACGCGACGATAAGACCACGAGACATATTGCTGACACTCGCCTACTTGGTTAGAGCAACAAGTCAAATAATCTGATGGTGTGTGTACCCAAGGTCTTGCAGTAAGCACACCGCCCTGCACTACTACAATACTATTGCGCGGTGTGGGATCCTTACCAGATAGGACTGACGGAGCACATCGAAAAAGTTCAAAGAAAGACAGCACGTTTTGTGTTATCGCGAAATATGGGAGAGAGTGTCACAGAAATGATACAGCATTTGGGATGGACATCATTAAAAGAAAGGCGTTTTTCGTTACGATGGAATCTTTCCACGAAATTCCAATCACCATCTTTCTCCTCCGAATGATAAAATATTTTGTTGAGCCCAACCTACATAGGTAGGAATGATCATCAAAATAAAATAAGAGAAATCAGAGCTCGAACAGAAAGAGTGAAATGGTAGAGAGATAGTATGATTGTGGTTCGATGAACCCTCTGCCAAGCACTTAAATGTGAATTGCAGAGTAATCATGTAGAAGTAGATGTAGAAGAAGACCAATTTTCGCCTGAAAAATAACAACGCCAGGCTGCACACCATTCCTGCGAGCATGCAAAATTGGGCAGGACTGTCTTATCAGAGCCACCGCGATTTAGCAGCTTCAGACTTCCATCTCCTTCGGCATCTGGACTACGTGGCCAGCATTTTCAAGACTCGGATGCTGTTGTCAAATCTGTAAGGAGGCGGTTAGCGTCAGCCGGTCCCGAGTTTTACAAGCGCGACATGCAGACTGGTTCATCGTTGGCAAAAGTGCATAGTGAATGGTGGTGACTATGTGGAAAAATGACAGTCTGAAGCTGAAATATTTACTCTATTTGGCTGTGCTATTGTGATTTATGTACCTATCGTAGTTTCCATGAATGAAAAGAATAGGAGGCGTTACTTTCGGAACGACCCTTGTATATTACTGCAGTAGTGTGCGTTAAAGTTCAAGTGAAAGAAGGATGTTATAATAAAACCACAAAATTTTCCCAAACATTTTGCAACAAGAGACTGAGACTTTCACTCTGCAGTGATATGAAACTTCCTGGCAGATTAAAAATGTGTGCCGGACCGAGACTCGAACTCGGGACCCTTGCTTTTCGACGGCAAGTACTCTACCAACTCTTTTTTCCTAAAAAAAATCTCATTTTGTTCGTTATAGTTCAGATAGTTAAAATGTCTCTGAGCCTATACGACTAAACTTCTGAGGTCATCAGACGCCTAGAACTTAGAAATAATTAAACCTAACTAAGCTAAGGACATCACACACATCCATGCCCTAGGCAGGATTCGAACCTGCGACCGTAGCGGTCGCTCAGTTTCAATTGTTCGTGGCGGACGTCACCTGACGGCTGTTGAAGTTCTTTATTGATTCATTCACTCAGTGGTTTTTTTTTTTTTTTTTTTTTTTTTTTTTTTTTTTTTTTTTTCAGAGGACAGCTAACCCTCTGACCGAACACGCTGAGCTACTGTGCCGGCGTTCAACTGGGCTACCCAAGCACGTCTCGCGCTCCGTCCTCACAGCTTTACTAACGCCAGTACCTCGTCTCCTACTTTCCAAACTTCACAGAAGCTCTCCTGCGAACCTTGCAGAACTAGCACTCCTGGAAGAAAGGATATTGCGGAGATATGGCTTAGCCACAGCCTGGAGGATATTTCCAGAATGAGACTTTCACTCTCCAGCGGAGTGTGCGCTGATATGAATTAAAGCTTTGAGGACGGGGCCTGAGTCGTGCTTGGGTAGCTCAGTTGGTAGAGCACTTGCCCGCGAAAGGCAAAGGCCCCGAGTTCGAGTCTTGGCCCGGAACATAGTTTTAATCCGCCAGGAAGTTTTATTTTGAAATAAGCTGACGTCAGATGGAAAGGTGGTCGCGAACGGTATACTTCGACAGATCAAGATGTGACTAGAGTATACGGGAAGTGCTTCACAAGAAAGGCGGGAGGAAGCGTTGCAGTGGGTCGTACCTGCGAGATGCACATGCCGATGGCGGAGGCGACGAGCATGATCCTGCGGCCGAGGCGGTCGGCGAGCAGCGGCGTGGTGCAGGACGCGGCCAGCATGACGAAGCCGACGATGATGAGCGAGACGCTGCTGTCGATGCTGCTGCCCGTCATCTTGAAGATGGCCTCGCCGAAAAAGAGCATCGCGTTGATGCCGGACAGCTGCTGGAACGTCATCAGGCCCAGCGTCAGGTAGAGGGCGCGCACGTTGCCCCGCGTCGACACCAGGTCTCGGAACGACGCCTCGTTCTTCTTCGCGTCTTCCACTGCCTCCTGGACACGCAAAACCAGACAGGGTGATACCAGAGGCGCCACGCGCCCAATTGCCTGTCGCCAGAACCTCTGATACGACCGCGCCTCAGGTACTTGGTTCTTTATTTCATCCGTCATAAATAACCTCTTTCGTAAGCCTGCAGCTGTGTCAACGTTATTTATTTCAAGTTTTTATTTTACGCTTAATCTAACATAATGCAACACGTATCGAACATGTTCTGTTCATCTTCAGGCGTTTATACGTACGAAGGGGGGGGGGGGGGGGGAAGAAACCGAACTCCGAGGACGCTTTCACTCGTAGACGTAGTGCAGGGTTTGTAATATCCCCACAGCAAATATCCTCTACCACGCACCAATTAATCATTTTCAATCAAACCATCCACATTCATTCACTTTGGAAAAGTTATCTGATCTGATTTTCTCGTAATATATGCAGCGACAGCTCGTCGACGCCAAAGTATTTCTTAATGCATTTATTCTTTTGAAATAACAGAGATGCATATATGCATTCTCCATGGCTGTTAGAGTGGTAACTAGGACAGCTTCTGGAGTATCTGTTGAGGGATTGACGTGTTTCTGAGATATATATATATATATATATATATATATATATATATATATATATATATATATATATATATATTCTGCTTTTCTTCTCGCTAAAGCGATCCAATTAACATTTGTGCCGCTAGCGGTTTGTTTTGAAGAGAAACAGATTGTAAAAGGAAAATAATTAAGCCGTGGAATCACCGGAGATCTGGACATGTAATGGAGATGGATTTAATACACGACTTCCTCCATAAATAAGGTTTGTGACTTTTTTGTTCTGGGGTGAATGAACGAATAAGTTTTTTCTTAATCATTTGTTGATCACGTTGGCCCTATAATTACTTGGGAAGTTTTAGTTGTGTCGAAGAGAGCCTGCAATAACTGAGTCTGTGTTACATCGTCCAAAAAGCTTCGTACACATATGGAATTCACAATCTTTCGTAAAGGGAACAAATTGTCCAAACGATTGATTTTCCCGACTGACTGCAGTGTTAAATAGTAATAGTAAATGTAAAGATCTCTTACAGCAAGCCAGCCGCTGATTACCAAGACGAAGGACTCCACCAAAGATTCTATTTCGCTTATTCTTCTTATAATGAAATCTTATATTAAAAACTATATATATATATATATATATATATATATATATATATATATATATAAACCCCCCATCCACCATAGAACTTGCCGTTGGTGGGGAGGCTTGCGTGCCTCAACGATACATATAGCCGTACCGTAGGTGCAACCACAACGGGGGGATATCTGTTGAGAGGCCAGACAAACGTGTGGTTCCTGAAGGGGCAGCAGCCTTTTCAGTAGTTGCAGGGGCAACAGTCTGGATGATTGATTGATCTGGCCTTGTAACATTAACCAAAATGACCTTGCTGTGCTGGTACTGCGAACGGCTGAAAGCAAGGGAAACTACGGCCGCAGCTTTACTGTATGATTCAATGATGATGGCGTCCTCTTGGGTAAAATATTCCGGAGGTAAAATAGTCCCCCATTCGGATCTCCAGGCGGGGACTAGTCAAGAGAACGTTGTTATCAGGAGAAAGAAAACTGGCGTTCTACGGATCGGAGTGTGGAATGTCAGATCCGTTAATCGGGCAGGCAGGTTACAATATTTTAAAAAGGGAAATGGATACATTAAAGTGAGATATAGTGGGAATTAGTGAAGTTCGGTGGCAGGAGGAACAAGACTTGTGGTCAGGTGAATACAGGGTTATAAATACGAAATCAAATAGAAGTAATGCAGGAGTAGGTTTAATAATGAATAAAACAATAGGGATGCGGGTAAGCTACCACAAACAGTACAGCCAACGCATTGTCGTGGCGAAGACACGAAGCCCTCGCCAACAACAATGGTACGGGTCTATATGCAGATGACGAAGAAATTGAAGAAATGTATGATGAATTAAAAGAAATTATTCAGATAGTCAAGGGTGACGAAAATTTAATAGTCCTGGTGGAATTCGGTAGTAGGAAAATGGAGAGAAGGAAACGTAGTAGGTGAATATGGATTGGGGGTAAGAAATGAAAGAGGAAGCCGCCTGGTGGAATTTTGCACAGAGCACAACTTAATCATAGCTAACACGTGGTTCAACAATCATAAAAGAAGGTTGTATACATGGAAAAAGTCTGGCGATACTGACAGGTTTCAGATAGATTGTATAATGGTAAGACAGAGATTTAAGGACCAGGTTTTAAACTGTAGGACATTTCCCAGGGCAGATGTGGACTCTGACCACAATCTATTGGTTATGAACTAAAGATTAAAACTGAAGAAACTGCAAAAAGGTGGGAATTTAAGGAGATGGGACCGGGATAAACTAAAAGAACCAGAGGTAGTACAGAGTTTCAGGGAGAGCATATGGGAACAATTGACAAGAATGGGGGAAAGAAATACAGTAGAAGAAGAATGGGTAGCTCTGAGGGATGAAGTATAGTGAAGGCAGCGGAGGACCAAGTGGGTAAAAAGACGAGGGCTAATAGAAATCCTTGGGTGACAGAAGAAATATTGAATTTAATTCACGAATGAAGAAAATATAAAAATGCAGTAAATGAATCAGGCAAGAAGGAATAGAAACGTCTCAAAAATGAGAGCGACAGGAAGTGTAAAATGGCGAAGCATGGATGGCTAGAGGACAAATGTAACGATGTAGAGGCTTATCTCACTAGGGGTAAGATAGATACTGCCTACAGGAAAATTAAAGAGACCTTTGGAGAAAAGAGAACCACTTGTATGAATATCAAGAGCTCAGATGGAAACCCAGTTCTAAGCAAAGAAGGGAAAGGTTGAAGGAGTATATAGGGGGTCTATACAAGGGCGATGTACTTGAGGACAATATTATGGAAATGGGAGAGGATGTAGATGAAGATGAAATGGGAGATATGATACTGCGTGAAGAGTTTGACAGAGCGCTGAAAGACCTAAGTCGAAACAAGGCCCCGGAGTAGACAACATTCCATTAGAACTACTGACAGCCTTGGGAGAGCCAGTCCTGACAAAACTCTACCATCTGGTGAGCAAGATGTATGAGACAGGCGAAATACCCTCAGACTACAGGAAGAATATAATAATTCCAATCCCAAAGAAAGCAGGTGTTGACAAATGTGAAAATTACAGAACTATCAGTTTAATAAGTCACGGCTGCAAAATACTAAATCGAATTCTTTACAGACGAATGGTAGAAGCCAACCTTGGGGAAGATCAGTTTGGATTCCGTAGAAATATGGGAACACGTGAGGCAATACTGACCCTACGACTTATTTTAGAATCTAGATTAAGAAGAGGCAAACCTACGTTTCTAGCATTTGTAGACTTAGAGAAAGGTTTTGATAATGTTGACTGGAACACACTCTTTCAAATTCTGCAGGTGGCAGGAGTAAAATACAGGGAGCAAAAGGCTATTTACAATTTGTACAGAAACTAGATGGCAGTTATAAGAGTCGAGGGGCATGAAAGGGAAGCCGTGGTTGGGAAAGGAGTGAGACAGGGTTGTAGCCTATCCCCAATGTTATTCAATCTGTATATTGAGCAAGCAGTAAAGGAAACGAAAGAAAAGTTCGGAGTAGGTATTAAAATCCATGGAGAAGAAATAAAACGTTGAGGTTCGCCGATGACATTGTAATACTGTCAGACACAGCAAAGGACTTGGAAGAGCAGTTGACCTGAGTGGACGGTGTCTTGAAACGAGGGTATAAGATGAACATCAACAAAAGCAAAACGAGGATAATGGAGTGTAGTCGAATTAAGTCGGGTGATGCCGAGGGAATTAGATTAGGAAATGGAACACTAAAAGCAGTAAAGGAGTTTTGGTATTCGGGGAGCAAAATAACTGATGATGGTCGAAGTAGAGAGTATATAAAATGTAGACTGGCAGTGGCAAAGAAGGCGTTTCTGAAGAAGAGAAATTTGTTAACATCGAGTACAGATTTAAGTGTCAGGAAGTCGTTTCTGAAAGTATTTGTATAGAGTGTAGCCATGTATGGAAGTGAAACATGGACGACAACTAGCTTGGACAAGAAGAGAATAGAAGCTTTCGATATGTGGTACTACAGAAGAATGCTGAAGATTAGTTGGGTAGATCACATAACTAATGCGGAGGTACTGAATAGGATGGGGAGGAGTTTGTGGCACAACTTGACTAGAAGAAGGAACGGTTGGTAGGACACGTTCTGAGGCATCAAGGGATCACAAATTTAGTATTGGAGTGCAGAGTGGCGGGTAAAAATCGTAGAAGGAGACCAAGAGATGAATACACTAAGCAGATTCAGAAGGATGTAGGCTGCAGTACGTACTGGGAGATGAAGAAGCTAGCATAGTATAGAGTAGCGTAGTGAGCTGCATCAAACCAGTCTCAGGACTGAAGACCGCAACAGCAACAAATAATCTCTTTCGTAAGGCTGAACTGTGTCAATATTATTTATTGCAAGTTTTTATTTTACGCTTAATCTAACATAATGCAACGCATTTCGAACATGTTCTGTTTATCTTAAGGCGTTTATACATACGGGGGGGGGTCCCAAAAGAAACCGGACTACGAGGACGCTGCCACTCGTAGACGCAGTGCAGAGTTCTGACGCTAGATGGTGTTAGTAGAGACCTAAATGAAACAGCTGTGCAGACGGCGTCAGTGTAGAGCTCAACCTGCAAGTGTGGCATTGTGTTTCTCTGACTGTTGGCGGGTTACGTCTGCGAAGTCGTTATGGCATGGCGGGTTACCTCTGCGAAGTCGTTACGGCAACTTTAAAAGAACATAGAGTGTGTGTGTGAAATTTTGTAAAAATTGCAACAGAGGCACATTAAATGCTTCAAGAAGCTTTCCAGGAGGACGCTATGAGCCGCACAAGGTTTTCGAGTGGTTTGGGCACTTTAAACCTAATGAGATGTGTGTTGATGACCAAGCTTGTTCTGGACGCCCTTCAACATAGTGAAATTAGGTCAGCCAAAAGATCAACGAGGACCGTCGCCAAACTCTCGTCCAAATTTCAGCAGAGACAGGAATCAGTTGGGGCTCGTGCTAGCGGATTTTGAGTGAGAATTTGCACATGAGACGTGTTGCTGCTAAATTTGTTCCGCGCCTTCTCACACAGGAGCAAAAAAGCATCTGCATGAATGTGTGTCAGGTCTTTAAAACAGAGATTGCACGTGATCCAAACTTATTAACAAAGTCATTACAGGGGATGAGAGCTGGTGTTACGGGTATGACCCAGAAACCAAGCAAGCGTCAAGCCAGCGGGGAACTCCCAACTCTCCCAGACCAAAAAAAGCAAGGCAAGTGAGGTGAAACGTGAAGACTATGATCATTGTCTTTTTTGATGTTCGTGGAATTGTGCATCTGGAATTCGTACCCCCTGGCCAGACTGTTAACCAGCACTTTTACTTGGATGTTTAAAGGCGTCTGCGAGCGATGTGAGGAGGAAACTCCCGAAACTTTGGCGATCACGTACTGGTTTCTGCATCACGACAACGCTCCAGCACACACGGCCTTACGAGTGACCCACTCTTTGGAATCTCAGAGGTGGTCTGTCGTTCCCCACGCTCCGTATTCGCCGGACCTAGCGCCGTGCGACTTTTTCCTATTTCCACGAATGAAAAAAAAGCTAAAAGGGGACGATGTAGAGGCAGTAAAAACAGCTTCGCAAAGGGCACTGGACAATATCAAACTTGAAGAGTTCCAAACATGCTTCCAACAGTGGGGAAAGAGACTTGACAAGTGCATCGCATGTAATGGAGAGTATTTTGGAGGTGACTGAAGTAATTTTGTAAAAAGGTTCATCAATAAATTTTTTATGACAACAATCCCGTTTCTTTTGGGTCCCCCCTCGTACATACATACATATGGAGAAATGTTACTTAAAAATAAACAGTCTTAACTAGATTAATCTAGAACTCTTTGCCTTTTTTTTTTTTTTTTTTTTTTTTTTTTTTTTTTTTTTTTTTTTTTACTGTAGCTGCTGGTGTGGCATTTGGGGGAAAGGAGGGGATCAGTGTATGACTAGAAATCGAAATCAGTGATGTCTTCTGCTGGTTTTCTTCCTTGTGGTTGACTATGTATATCACAGACTGTATAGGATGCAGATAGATTTGCATCAGTTATGTGTTATGAAAATTGTGTCAAAGGCTTTTATATGATTAAGCATAAAATAAAAAGTGTCTGGTAGCAGAAACTTGAAATAAATAATTATCCCGCACAGTCATGGTGCACAAACATAGCCATTGTGGATGAAAATAATTGTGTCAACATTGTTTTGAGTAACAAAGTACCGCAGCAGTTACGTTCTTCAGATGTGTCACGAATGTATTTCCATTTCCAACTTTGGTAAGCAAATTGTTTTTTCTCTTCTAATTTCTTTATTTTGGCTTTGGGTTACAAGGACCATACAGCCAAGAATGGTTATAAAGTGCCAATGAAACACAGTCGCAAAAAAGCAGGGTAGCATAACATTACAAAGTTAGCATATAAGCACACTCTTACAGTGAAATAAAAGTGCAAGTAGATAAACGCCAGACAATTGACGTCAGTGATGACAATGACATTGGAGCAGAATTAGAAATAGCACTATACAGTAACACTATGATAAACATACATACTTGTATGCTCTTGTAGAAAAGACTAAAGATTAAAGGGCAAACACCGTTCATCATACAGTAAGAACAACAACAGATGTAGGGCAGAATTGCAGATGGGGTCATATAACAATGTGAGAATTGTAGCATACAGACAGACATGCTGAAAATAAAAGAAAAACCCAAAGTGACGAACGCAATCTAACCAGCGGCATTAGCAAATTGTCATCAAAACTTGAATTAGCTTTCGACAGTCAATCTGTTTAGCTAGCAATGGAACTCATGTCCAGCGGTCTTATTCGATTTTCAATATTTATGAACGTGCCCCTGATCAGAACGACCAATGTCTAAGTCATAATTATTAGTATGTACTATAACTAACTGGTAAAATATAACAACAGATCAAGTTTCATAAACTTCTTGGAATTTATTATTATTTATCAGTCACTCTGATTTCTAGTTCCTACATAAAAGGTATCGAAACTATAATTGTATTTTTCATTCATGTTAAATCCACTACTATCAATCACTCTTCTAGTTACATAAAAAACTTCAACATAAGAGACATTCTGTATAAACCATTCGCTACATTGTTTTATCTATCTCCTGTTAACTAACTGTATTACATTCGTTGTAATATCTTCAATGTGACCACATACCTCACGACTCTACAATGTTCACCTGCCTCCACAGACTCCACACTGCAAACTCAAACAATGCTTATCGCTTTCACGAGCCGTGCTCCAAATCAAAGAGAACCAGTGCTGGAGAAAGGGTACATCGTCCTGACTAAGTTCAGTAGTAGGTTTCAATGCGCTTACAAAGTGCTGTGGGAGTCAACAAGCGAATGTGACGAAGTGACAACGGGGGCGGCGGACGTGGGAAAGTGTGTTGTGTTTAGGTTGACAGCAATTCTTGTTTATTACGAATCAAACTGTCGCATCTTTGGAGAAGATATTTGTCAAACAATACTGAACGTCGTATTACTTCATCCACGTTCTGCCTTGTCATAAACCTTTTCCCTTCCTCCGTCCTATTTTTCTCAGACCAAGGAAAAGTGCTAGTGGGAGACAAGATCTTTGAGTGCATGTAACAAATACACAACTTTTGTGTAAACATCTGAGCAGTGGTTGAGCCCGGACGAACAGGCAGGACCAGCACCATCGTACGAACTACACAAAGTCCGCTTAGAATCCTTAATTCTTCCTTCAGGAAAGAAACCCTGGAACTTTCAACAAAACGGTTTTTCTGTCCCTATATGTTGTTGTGCTATAAACAGTTATCCTTGAGACACGTATGATTGTGCTATATACTGGTCAAAAGACGTTTCGGTCCGTCCTCGGGTCTTCTTTAACTCAGTGGACTTCAGTACTATTTTGCGCATAGTAGAGGATGTCGCAAAAAGAATGACCCGATTTTAACTTGTAATAATATTGAGACATATTTCACTAGGTAACTGAAACAGCGCTAGATGTAATCGGCATGGTCTAGAGTTTCAGAAAAAATCCGCTACATGTCGCTATGAGCACTGACCTGTAGAGAGCCTGCATAGGGAGAGAGTGGCCAACCGGACGATACGGCGGCCATTTTTCTGCTAAACTGCGAGCGGGATTTTTGAATGGCCAGTAGTGGAGTACACAGTCACCGAATCAAAAGCACAAGACAATATGGCGAATCATTCGTTAAATGCCTTTCTTTACAGCTATAATATACTCATTGTAGCCTACTACGTACAGCACAGGAAAATTTGATACAGTGGCTGTAAAAATTATTCGTTACTTGCATTTATCTCCTTTAAAGTTCGTTTACTAGACATAATGCAATGATAGTAACGTAAATAAAGAAATATAGTGTATAGCATTTGTTTTGTGTCGGAAGTGCATAACGCTAAAGATTTAACGTACCTGTACTACGTCAGATGAATGAAAGTCGTAAGCAGTTGTAACATGCAAAAAGTGTGAGATATATTAGTACTTCTTGTCACGTCTTCAAACTTTCTGCATGTCATAAGTAAACAACTGCTTAAGACTACCTCTCGTAGATAACACACGAAAAAGATTACAAAAATCAGGTATTGTTAAATGTAGGCTACTGTAATAACGACGAAATATAACAAGAAAACTACTGTATCCCTTCTATTACAAACTGTACCTACAATTATTTACTATGAACAATGTTTCAGCAACCACGACAACTGCGGAAAACGTACTTACAACTTGCCTGCGTCAACAGTCAGGCAATAATACTGAAACCAAAATAATGCCTAGTCTTCTGATTCGGAACGAAATAAAGTTTGACGCTGTAAAGTCGAATGAGCATGGTTCAACAATTACAGGAACTTTCCGTTTCCAGCAAGGACTGTCAGATAATGGCTTCAGAAAGGCTTCTGATGCTACCAGTATGCACGAACTGTTAAAGAAACAAGAGCAGTAAATTGTAATAGGCCTACCTGTTTTGCGCGACTAAAAATATTTAGAAAAACTGACACCTTACAATCAGAGTTTTCTGAGCAAAGTGAAGAACCAAACACTTTTATAGGCGTAACTAAATAAATATTTTGGATGATATATACCATTAAGGAAGTTGTACCTGGACTTTATTACAAGAGTTACGCTTTCCTTCCTGACTTGTCATTTCAGACTGCAACAAGAAGTTACAAATTTTGCCAAATTCAAAACGCTAATTACGTACTAAAAACGATATACAACTAAATCGAACATGTATGCACAACGTATAACAAGTCTCTCAATAATTCAAATACCTTTTAATTGTTTCCAAAAGTCCTCTGAACTTCAATTCATCTCAAAAGCATGGCGAACATAGGAAGCGCGAGACACGTTTGGCAGAAAAATGGCGCCAAAGCTAAGCAACCAATCACGGGCAACTTCACTTATGGCCACTCTCTCTGTATACAGGCTCTCTACTGACCTGGAGTGTGCAGTCAGTCTCGCGCAATATGGTGTCCGCGCAACAGAAGGCGTATTGTGTTACTGAATTTAATCGTACTCAATCAGCCGCGCGGGATTAGCCGAGCGGTCTGGCGCTGCAGTCATGGACTGTGCGGCTGGTCCCGGCGGAGGTTCGAGTCCTCCCTCGGGCATGGGTGTGTTTGTTTGTCCTTAGGATAATTTAGGTTAAGTAGTGTGTAAGCTTAGCAGTTACGTCCCATAAGATTTCACACACATTTGAACATTTGTACTCAATCAGTGATAGCAGTTCATATTCGTTTTCTTGCTAAACCACCATCAGCAAAGAACATTAGACGATGGTGTAAACAGCTTGAAGAAACAGGTTCCTCTGTAAAGGTAAATGTCCTGGCAGGCCACGCGTTCCTGAACAAACAGTGGAACAAATCGTCCGCAGCTCGTGGTCGTGCTGTAGCGTTCTCGCTTCCCGCGCCCGGGTTCCCGGGTTCGATTCCCGGCGGGGTCAGGGATTTTCACTGCCTCGTGATGACTGGGTGTTGTGTGATGTCCTTAGGTTAGTTAGGTTTAAGTAGTTCTAAGTTCTAGGGGACTGATGGCCATAAGGTTAAGTCCCGTAGTGTTCAGAGCCATTTGAACCATGTTTTGGAACAAATCCGACGAGCATTTGAGCGGAGCCCCCCTAGTCTAAGCGTCGTGCTAGCCGAGAACTTACGTTACCGCGCTTGACAGTGTGACGTGTGTTACGGCGTCGTTTAGCCCTCAAAGCGTACCGATTACAACTGGTATAAGCTCTTAGAGATACTGACAAAGTGAAGCGAGTGGACTTTAGCAGTGCTGTTATAGAGGTCATGGAAGATGACACTCTTATGTCACGGTTGATATTCAGCGATGAGGCAACTTTCCATATTAGCGGTAAGGCTCACCGTCATTATGTGAGTGTATAGGGGCTATAATATCCTCATGAAACAATTGAACACGAACGTGATTCACCAAAAGTGAATGTTTTTTGTGCTGTTTCGCAAAGCAAGGTTTATGGACCGTACTTTTTTGAGGAAGAAACTATAACAGGACAATCATATCTTGCAGTGCTACGGAATTTGATATTCCCACAACTTGTCTCTGACAATTTCATCTATCAGCTAGATGGAGCTCCACCGCGCTGGCACAACAACGTGTGCAGTTTCCTCAGTGCCAACGTGCCTCAAAGTTGGATAGGGCGTACAGGATCATAACACCAGGCTTTACACTCTTGGCCTCCTAGGTCCCCTGACTTAACACCATGTGATTTCTTCCTGTGGGGATATGTGAAAACAATGAGTTTAGGTTCCTCCCTTCCCTCGTGACAATGATGAACTAAAAACCAGAATATCAGCTGCTGTAGCTTCAGTGACAGAAGACACTGTACGCTCATTTTGGGATAAATTCGGCTATCGGCTATATGTCGTCCGTGCAGCCAATAGAGGACATTTTGAACATTTCTGATGGATTTTTATGAACTTCTGTCTTTTCTGAGTAATTAAGTATGCAATTTGTTGGTGTTAAGCACTTCATCGTTATACATAATTCTATGTAAAATCGGGTCATTCTTTTTGGGACACCCTGTACGTCGCTACGTTTAAGGTTCATAAGGCCTACTCTTCCATTTCCTGCTCCCGTTTAATCTAAGTCCACACACATTTGCAGGCATGGACTTTTTTTTCGAAATTAAAAAAAGAAATTTCTTCCAAAATGGACGATCCATTAGACGAGACCAGAAAAAAAAAAAACAGGCACGGCTTTGGGATAAGAGGTCCGCTTATATGTAGTTCTGTTCCTTCTTCCCCGCAGCCGTCATTTTATGGTCTTCCTGCAATCCGAAAAATCGATCATTTTTCGTGCTAAATCTTGTTAGCAGCCCGTTAACATGGTCTGTAGGAAGCTTCGCAAGGATAAACAAGGAAAATTGTAGCGCCTCTTTCGTTCAATCTACGAATTAGTTTCCAATCGTCCCAGATCCAGCGCTTCTTACGGGAAATATATGAACTAAATTAGATTTGGCGGGCTATTATTTTGTAAAAATGCTTCCATTTTTGGCTGTGAGTCGTTGCTATGCGGTGCACGTCGAATGTTTCTCGAAATCGATAGCGACGTCAGTGTGACGGTTACAAATGGTTCAAATGGCTCTGAGCCCTATGGGACTTAATATCTGAGGCCATCAGTCTCCTACGACTTAGAGCTACTTAAACCTAACTAACCTATGGACATCACACACACCCATGCCCGAGGCAGGATTCGAACCTGCGGCCCTAACAATAGCGCGGTTCCGGACTGAAGCGCCTAGAACCGCTCGGCCACAGTGGCCGGTTGTGACTGTTACGTTGTGACCTAAGAGCATACCTTAAGCTGCTACGAATGGAACGTGCAACAGTGACTTTCACAATCAATATTGTTCCGCATATTAGTCACTCCTTTAGGAATACATCACAATTTGCTATGTGGTGATTAGATTGGAATTTGAAAGCACAGCTTAAATCTATTTACATAGTACACTCTGTATCATGCGTATGTCTTTTAATCGCTTCCGGGAGCCTCCTAAAGTTTTCGTACCTTTCTTATATAGATATAGTTTTACCTATTATTTACTTAGCTTCTAAAAACTTTGTCGCTCGTTCATTACACAGAAATTCAAATACACATAACACATTATTCACACCGTTTTCGTTAAATCATAACATAGTACTGTGTACCAAAGAGTAAAAACAAAGTTGTTCCATTTTTGTAGATTACATTTATTTTCACATTAGAATGTCGCTTGAAGTTCCTGTCAGTAACAGCAATGATTGTTAAGATAATAATAATGCTTTGCAGTCTATTTTAATACTATTATGTTCAACAATATTTTAGTTTTCTCCTCTGTGGTTATAAATGTGTATTTTACCAAACGGTGTGAATGGTTTGAATTTCAGTATGCGCAAGGCCTACAGGTGGGTATACAATAGATTATGATTCAACAGATCGGCATCTAAAATTACAATATTTACTTTTTTGTGTTTCCCGATTACGGTAAGAGACACATAGAGGAAAAGAGAAACAGAACCATCCACACACAGACCTCATATCCAGTGCTAATGTAAACTCTTGCTATTGGGAATAAAACGTTCTGATACACACGAAAAAAACGTAACTAATGCCGTATTTTATTTAAAGCACAGTTGCTACCTTTTGCTGGTTGACTACGTATCATACGTACCGTAAACATCTGTCAGGTTAGTACTTACAGCCCCTTCCAGATACAGTGCATGAGATTTGCAACTGAATTTCACCTCATGGTAGATAGTGAGAAACAAATTTTCAACGATTTTAAAGAAAGTTGTACTTAAAACTAATAGTAAAAATGAGTAACAAAACTATGGTTGGAAGCAAAGCAAAGATTTCGGCATCTGACTACAGAACTGAAAAATATAAATATTAAAAGTTAGTAAATTCTAATATTAGGATCTTAATTAAGGAAAGCAACAAATGCAATCATAAATGATCAGTTGTAGAATTTTGGAACACGTATTATGTTCGAGTATAATGTCTTTTCTGGAGGCTAGAAATCTACTCTGTAGGAATCAGCATGGGTTTCGAAAAAGACGGTCGTGTGAAACCCAGCTCTCGCTATTCGTCCACGAGACTCAGAGGGCCTTAGACACGGGTTCACAGGTAGATGCCGTGTTTCTTGACTTCCGCAAGGCGTTTGACACAGTTCCCCACAGTCGTTTAATGAACAAAGTAAGAGCATACGGACTATCAGATCAATTGTGTGATTGGATTGAGGAGTTCCTAGATAACAGAACTCAGCATGTCATTCTCAATGGAGAGAAGTCTTCCGAAGTAAGAGTGATTTTAGGTGTGCCGCAGGGGAGTGTCATAGGACCGTTGCTATTCACAATATACATAAATGACCTGGTGGATGACATCGGAAGTTCACTGAGGCTTTTTGCAGATGATGCTGTGGTGTATCGAGAGGTTGCAACAATGGAAAATTGTACTGAAATGCAGGAGGATCTGCAGCGAATTGACGCATGGTGCAGGGAATGGCAATTGAATCTCAATGTAGACAAGTGTAATGTGATGCGAATACATAGAAAGATAGGTCCCTTATCATTTAGCTACAAAATAGCAGGTCAGCAACTGGAAGTAGTTAATTCCATAAATTATCTGGGAGTACTCATTAGGAGTGATTTAAAATGGAATGATCATATAAAGTTGATCGTCGGTAAAGCAGATGCCAGACTGAGATTCATTGGAAGAATCTTAAGGAAATGCAATCCGACAACAAAGGAAGTAGGTTACAGTACGCTTGTTCGTCCAATGCTTGAATACTGCTCAGCAGTGTGGGATCCGCACCAGGTAGGGTTGATAGAAGAGATAGAGAAGATCCAACGGAGAGCAGCGCGCTTCGTTACAGGATCATTTAGTAATTGCGAAAGCGTTACGGAGATGATAGATAAACTCCAGTGGAAGACTCTGCAGGAGAGACGCTCAGTAGCTCGGTACGGGCTTTTGTTAAAGTTTCGAGAACATACCTTCACCGAAGAGTCAAGCAGTATATTGCTCCCTCCTACGTATATCTCGCGAAGAGACCATGAGGATAAAATCAGAGAGATTAGAGCCCACACAGAAGCATACCGACAATCCTTCTTTCCACGTACAATACGAGACTGGAATAGAAGGGCGAACCGATAGAGGTACTCAGGGTACCCTCCGCCACACACCGTCAGGTGGCTTGCGGAGTATGGATGTAGATGTAGATGTAGATAAAAGAATTACAACAACAAAAAATGCTTAAAAAGAAGAGAACTATTAGCGAGAAAATCTTTTAGTATAGAAAAACAGACAGTTTGTCAAACGCTCATTTCGAGTGTGCCTCTATTGGCCTACATGTGCTGGATTGTAGTTTTGGAGAAGAATAACGAGGACCATTCATACAGAAAGAAAATCCAGTGAATATATTTTAAAACAAATCGGCGAGCAAATAAACTTCATAGCAAATATTGTAAAAGGAAAAAGAATTTTCCGGGACAGTTATTTAGTCACACTAAATTTTAAAAATATATTGGAGGAGGAAAAAATAGGATTAGATAAAGTTTATTTTTTTATTTGGGAAACTGCTTTACTGTAACCTCCTAAATAAAGAGAACGGAAAAAGTAATGACTTTTTAATCCATGGGTGGGTAACAAATGCAAAAACCTGAAGTTGACGAGAGGTCTATCATATATAACTGCATGAAATCCTAGGTCCCAATTGATTTAACTTTTGCCACGCTTTGCGGCAACTGCACTTTGAAACTACAAATAAGCTTACAAGCAGAAGCGAGAAACCGAAGTTTGTACTATACTGGCATTGTACTACTTGTAGGTTTCTGTTCAACGAGTATTGCTAGGAGTCCGGACAGTTTCGAATGAAATCTGTGCAGTCCACTGCAGCGCTAATACCTAAATTGGCAGTAAACTCCGGTCTCAGTAAGTCGCTTTTACTGTAATTATGAAATCAAACCAGTTTACTCAGATGCATTTGGATTCTTCACGTTTTAGCGTCAAGAGATTCGAATTAGAAACAAGTACCCCGAAAGCATTTGAATGTACAGTGGCGTAATTTTGTGCGGTAGAAAAGGAATCAAAGTGCCTCCAATAATATTTGGCCTTCTGCTGACCATCGGAATATATCTCGTGGTCATCCGCTTACGCAACCGAAACGTAAACAAAAACAGCCAACGCCCTCCAGACTAACGTATTCTGCGATAAAGTCTACGTCGTGTATGAAGAAACATATGGTGCAAACGCAAATAACGGCGTACAAAATACGTTTCACATAGAAATTACCACTTGTTCTCATTAACTTTAGCGCCGGCCAGGGTGGCCGAGCGGTTCTAGGAGCTACGGTCTGGAACAGCACGACCACTACGGTCGCAGGTTCGAATCCTGCCTCGGGCATGAATGTGTGTAATGTACTTAGGTTAGTGAGGTTTAAGTAGTTCTATGTTATAGGGGACCGATGACCATAGAAGTTAAGTCCCATAGCGCTCAGAGCCATTTGAACCATTAACTTTTGCGTAATTGTAGAAGCTACGTGGCGCGATTTCTCCATAAATAGAGGGAATGCAGCCCACTTCCTGTTATAAAACCTCTCACTCCTCTATTTGCGTTAATGTACTTTACCATAGATTCATTCCTTCACGGTGGCTTGGGAACAGGAAGTTAATGCAATATTAATCGTGATTTGGACTCTATCGTCTCACTTTCCGCAACCAAGAAGCTGACATCTATGTTGGCCAGTATCAACACCTCGAAGGCTTTGGCTGTATGCATTCACAGAATACTTGAAAGCCGGCCGTTGTGGCCGAGCGGTTCTAGGCACTTCAGTCCGGAACTACGCTGCTGCTACGGTCGCGAGGTTCGAATCCTGCCTCCGGCATGGATGTGTGATGTCCTTAGTTAGTTAGGTTTAAGTATTTCTAAGTCCAGGGGACTGATGGCCTCAGATGTTAAGTCCTACAGTGCTCAGAGCCATTTGAACCAATACTTGCAATGCTTCTAGCGGTGTATTTTCCAAATGATGCCCCTGATCTTACGAGAACTACTGGACCAGCAAGCTTGCCGAGAATTAACTGTCAGACTGCACACTGCACTGCAGAAATAGAGCCCTAACATGAGTGGTCTGTATGCTAAACGGATGAAGTGGGCACCTAGTCCTAGTTGGAAGCTGCCTATCTAACAGCTACCAGGGGCAAAAAAACTTTTTTTTTTATTTTCAGTATTTCACATCCAACGACGCAACATCAAAAAATAATTAATGTAGACTAATGAAATTTCGGGAATACATTTGTCTAGGTATCATACGAGGGTCACTCCAAAATAATTGCACACTGTTTTTGTAAAAATACAGTTTTCACTCTGCATGTGTGAAAGTTTTGCAGTGTGTTTTCAAACTTAGTTCAACCTGTTCCCGTGAGTGGCGCCGTCACAGCATGTCTTCAAGATGGCTGCTACACTTGACCTTCGTCAGAAGCAACGTGCTGTCATAGAATTCCTGTGCTGTGAGCATGAGACAGTGGGAAACACTCACAAGAGGTCGCAGTACAGTTAGTCGGTGGGCAAGCAGGTTAAGTGATGAAAGCAGGCACAGCAATATTGAGAATTGTCCTCCCAATGGCAGGCCTCGTACTGCACACACTCCAGACAATGTGCAGAGAGTTAACGAATTGATGACTGCTGACAGACACATCACAATGAACGAATTGTCACGCTACGTTGGGATAGGGGAAGGAAGTGTTTGCAGAATATTGAAAGTACTGGCGTTAAAAAAGGTTTGTACCAGGTGGGTTCCCAAGATGTTGACAGTGGTTCACAACGAAACAAGAGAAACGGTATGCAGCCAACTTTTGGAACAGTACGAAAATGGTGGAGATGAATTTCTTGGAAGAACAGTGACAGGTGATGAAACATGGCTCCATCATTTTTCGCCAGAGACGAAGAGGCAATCAATGGACTGGCATCATACAAATTCACCCAAGAAAAAAAAAAATTCAAAGCCACATCTTCTGCTGGAAAAGTTATGGCTGCGGTGTTTTTCGATTCCGGAGGACTCTTGCTTGTGGACATCATGCCAAGTGGAACCACTATAAATTCTGATGCATATGTGAAGACACTGAAGAAACTTCAAACTCGATTGAGTCGTGTTCGACCACATCGGCAAAAGCAGGATGTTTTGCTGTTGCACGACAATGCACGGCCACATGCCAGTCAAGAAACCATGGAAGCGATCATAAAACTCGGATGGACAACACTGAAACACCCGACTTACAGTCCTGACCTAGCTCCATGTGACTATCATATCTTTGGGAAACTGAAAGACGCTCTTCGTGGAACAAGGTTTGAAGATGATGACTCCCTTGTGCACGCTGCCAAACAGTGACTCCAACAGGTTGGTCCAGAATTTTACTGTGCGGGTATACAGGCGCTGGTCCAAGATGGCGTAAGGCAGTTGGGAGTGGTGGAAATTATGTGCAGAAATGGAAATATTGTTCGTAAAGGATGTATCTACGCACTGTAAAACTTTCAAACATGTAGAATAAAAGATGGATTAAAAAAATAGTGTGCATTTCTTTTGGAGTGACCCTCGTATTTAAGTGATTAACATTGAAAGACCACAGGTTAACATAAGCGCGAAATAAGGCATTCCGAATGTGAACTGTTGTATTAATAACGGATGTAACCGCCCGAATGTTGAATGCAAGAATGCAGACGTTCATGCAATGTGTTGTACAGGTGCCGCATGCCACTTTGTGGGATGCAGTTCCTTGCCTGCAGACCACGTTGGGTTCCAACAGCGTTATGTGTGCGAGCATTATCCAGCTGGAAAACACCCCTTGGAATGATGCTGCTCATGAATGGCAGAATAACTGTGGTGTCACCGCCAGACACCACACTTGCTAGAGGGTAGCCTTTAAATCGGCCGCGGTCCTGTAGTATACGTCGGACCCGCGTGTCGCCACTATCAATGATTACAGACCGAGCGCAGCCACACGGCAGGTCTAGAGAGACTTCCTAGCACTCGACCCAGTGGTACAGCCGACTTTGCTAGCGATGGTTCAGTGACTTCTACGCTCTCATTTGCCAAGCCTTCAGCTACGTTATTTGCTACGACCTTGCAAGGCGCCATTATCTGTTGCTATTGGTACTGTGAATCATGTAATGTCAAGAGCGACGTTCGTCATTAATGGGTTAAAGTTAAGTATTCCACCAGCTACGTCCGTTTTTCTCGATTCTAATTCCCTTGTCATGTTCCAGACCTCACGCCAGATTGCGTGAGATAAAACGCGTGCATTTCGGCCTCCTTTAGTTATACGGGTTGGCTCTCCTGCCAACCACAACAATAGCAAGTCGAATTACTCTGACCGACGTACAAATTTGCAGTCAAGGTGCACGGGATAACCACCAGAATGCCCCTGCTGTCATGCGAAATAGCATCGCAGACCGTAACTCCAAGTGTTCATTCAGTGCGTCTAACATGCAGACAGGTTAGCAGCAAGCCCTCGAGTGAACTCCTTCTCACCAACACATGGCCACCACTGGCACCGAGGCAGAAATAGCTTTCATCAGAAAACACAACAGATCTCCACCCTGCCCCCCCCCCCACTCCAGTGAGATCTCGCTTGACATCACTGAAGTAGGAAGCGACTGGGGTGTGATCAGTGGAATTTGTCCTTGAAGTAACCGATTTGTAACAGTTCGTTCTGCCACTGCGGTGCCGGTTGTTGTTCAGACTGCTGCTGCAGATTCAGCACGATGCGCCAGAGCCATACGCCGAACACGATGCTCTTCCCCCTCGGTAGTATCACGTGGCCGTTCGGAAACCGGTCTTCTTGCGACAGAACCTTCTCGTGATCACCGCTGCCAGATATCATGTACAGTGGGTACATTCCTGCCAAGTCTTCCTGCAATATTGTAGAAGGCACATTCAGCTTTTAGTAGCCCCATTACACCACCTTGCTCAAACTCAATGAGGTGTTGATTTAATGGCGTCTTTGTCACCTTAAAAGTATTTTTGACTAACATCGACTCACCACATCCAATCGCAAAGGTAACTAACGTTCACGACCGTTAACAGCGTGTACTTAAAGCAAACAGTTTTATCCTCATATTGGCGGTACTAGCGTACCTCTTATGTGAATTGCGCGAAATTTGAAAAGATATCATCTTTCAGATGTAGAAACACGCCTACCAAATCCGTTATGTGACACAACTCTTTCATGGCGTTGCAACTTTTTTTCAATCAGTGTAATTACTGACCGAATTTAAAATGCTGTCATAACGTACTAGTCAAGAAGCATAATCTGACGTCAACGGTTAAAAACAGTAATTATTGATGTTAGAATCTTTGTACACACATCAAAAAATGTATTGCATCACCTCGGTTCCGAGAGTCCCGGAACCTGTACGGAAAAGTGGAACAGAGATCAACATAAACAACATATCCTTCCTTTTTATTTGCTCATGAAAACCACACATTCAGAGGCGGTGGTCCAGATTGCTGCATACACTGGTACCTCTAATATCCAGTAGTACGTCCTCTTGCATTGATGCATGCCCGTATTCGTCGTTGCATACTATCCACAATTTCATCAAGGGACTGTTGGTCCAGATTGTCCCACTCCACTCCTCAACGCCTATTCGACGTAGATTCTTCAGAGTGGTTGGTGGGTCACGTCTACCGGTCTTTACCTAGTTGGATAGTGCCTGACTATCTCTAGGTTAAGCAAGTTAAGTGCTTTGCACTATTCCTGCGTTTCCTATTATGTATTTTGAGTGGGCCTATCGTGTGTGTTGGTCCTATTTTGTGATGAGCATTTTATGTTAGTTAATAATCGTTACTGTAGTGGTTTTTACTGCCTTAGCAGGTCGGACCATCTTGTAGTGCCCCTTCTATGTATTTCGTTCCCGAGGTTCGAGACCAGTCTGTTCTCTGACTGCTGTGATTTCTCATAGAAAAATTGAGCGGTCTGTCTTATTCTTTCCTTTATTGCCTGCACTCCAGTGATGGTATGCAACTCCCTAGTGGGAAAATCACGCGGGACTTTCATGAACATCCTAAGTACTCTACCCTGGAGGCCCTGTAATCTCCGGATGTGGCAGTCTGCCGCGTTGCCCCACACCACTGCCGCATACTCCATCACCGGCCTTATAAGGGCAAGAAACAGAGTAATGCCTGTAAGGTGTCAGGCAAATCCAACACCTTCCATGAAAACCCTGACATGATAAGCAAATCCAGTAGTATGTAACATAGCCCCGAATAATTCGTGACATTAAATTAACCAAAGTAATACGAGTAACGAGTGAGCAAATGGAATACCACAGAATAACACAAGAATGCCTAAATGCATGCCGTACCTTCCCACCGTGAGACCGACGCAGTTGCGAGGGGAGAAACGAGAACAGAAGCCGAGAGCAGAACCGTGTTAAGCTAGAAGGCCCTACGATAAGGGACGGACTGGACACCCACGTCGGCAGCCTACCTCTAAGACTACCACCCGCACGTTTTAGCGTGAGACTCTTTCGCGTCTCTGTTACGTCAAGGACCACCCCCCAGCCCATGGTAAACGCTAGAGCCCTCCAGAAAAACAGTATAGATCTTATGATAACATGAAAAGGGCCACTACCACCCGCAAGTTTTAGCGTGAGACTTTTTCTCGTGTCTGTTACATTAGGACCACCCCCTAGCCCATGTTAAAAGATAGAGCCCTCCAGAAGAACAGTATAGATCTTACAATAACGCTAAAAGGCCCACACCAGCTGCAGGTTTTAACGTGAGACTTTTTCGCGTCTCTGTTACGTTGCAAACTTTAAAAACATTGCCCCACCACGAAAAGTATAACGTTTCTCATTGGATGGACAGAATTTTTGTAGGCGGAGCTTAAGGTTAACATTGAGACCCTGACTGGTCAGATGAAAACACAGCCAGATAGTTTTTTTAAACCAACTTCGGTAAATTGTAGTATGGAGAAGTTAGGGGAGAGTTGCTTCCGAGAAGGCTTCACTCAGAACTGCAGAAGTCTCATCTGTTAGACCCCCTTTTTGCGTAATACTAGTGTCGATCGTTAGTTAAAACTCATGGTGTTCACATTTGCCACTTGAAGTAAAAATCTGAAACGCGATTATTTTTCTGTTATATAGTTATTGAGAAGCCACATCAGCCACTGTAATTTACGACAAGTTAGATAAGTAATTAAAGATAATTGAGGGTCACTGTAGACCATTTTGATAGTTTTCTCTTTTGTGAAACTTAATTTAAACCTAGATTATAGATGTGATATAGCATAGGTCATCCTTCGATCCATTGTAGAACTTGGAAACCCACTCAGGGAATATTCGTTCACATTTTTGTTGAACGCAGTTGGTTTTTACCATCCTGTATTAAAACATTTCCTTTTATCAATAGTGCAATTTATAAACGAAGTTTTGTGAGTAGAATAAAATTTCCAATGGTAAACGTAGCTGCTTTTTCGACGTTATTTTACCAGCTAACTAAAAATAGGAAAGCCTTGAACCCCTTCCACTAAATTAAGTTAGTATTAAGATTCTTTTACAGGGAGTGCAGTGGAGCTGACGCTGAGATCATTAAGTATTTGGTTATACACTCCTGGAAATTGAAATAAGAACACCGTGTATTCATTGTCGCAGGAAGGGGAAACTTTATTGACACATTCCTGGGGTCAGATACATCACATGATCACACTGACAGAACCACACGCACATAGACACAGGCAACAGAGCTTGCACAATGTCGGCACTAGTACAGTGTATATCCACCTTTCGCAGCAATGCAGGCTGCTATTCTCCCATGGAGACGATCGTAGAGATGCTGGATGTAGTCCTGTGGAACGGCTTGCCATGCCATTTCCACCTGGCGCCTCAGTTGGACCAGCGTTCGTGCTGGACGTGCAGACCGCGTGAGACGACGCTTCATCCAGTCCCAAACATGCTCAATGGGGGACAGATCCGGAGATCTTGCTGGCCAGGGTAGTTGACTTACACCTTCTAGAGCACGTTGGGTGGCACGGGATACATGCGGACGTGCATTGTCCTGTTGGAACAGCAAGTTCCCTTGCCGGTCTAGGAATGGTAGAACGATGGGTTCGATGACGGTTTGGATGTACCGTGCACTATTCAGTGTCCCCTCGACGATCACCAGAGGTGTACGGCCAGTGTAGGAGATCGCTCCCCACATCATGAAGCTGGGTGTTGGCCCTGTGTGCCTCGGTCGTATGCAGTCCTGATTGTGGCGCTCACCTGCATGGCGCCAAAAACGCATACGACCATCATTGGCACCAAGGCAAAAGCGACTCTCATCGCTGAAGACGACACGTCCCCATTCGTCCCTCTATTCACGCCTGTCGCGACACCACTGGAGGCGGGCTGCACGATGTTGGGGTGTGAGCGGAAGACGGGCTAACGGTGTGCGGGACCGTAGCCCAGCTTCATGGAGACGGTTGCGAATGGTCCTCGCCGATACCCCAGGAGCAACAGTGTCCCTAATTTGCTGGGAAGTGGCGGTGCGGTCCCCTACGGCACTGCGTAGGATCCTACGGTCTTGGCGTGCATCCGTGCGTCGCTGCGGTCCGGTCCCAGGTCGACGGGCACGTGCACCTTCCGCCGACCCCTGGCGACAACATCGATGTACTGTGGAGACCTCACGCCCCACGTGTTGAGCAATTCGGCGGTACGTCCACCCGGCCTCCCGCATGCCCACTATATGCCCTCGCTCAAAGTCCGTCAACTGCACATACGGTTCACGTCCACGCTGTCGCGGCATGCTACCAGTGTTAAAGACTGCGATGGAGCTCCGTATGCCACGGCAAACTGGCTGACACTGACAGCGGCGGTGCACAAATGCTGCGCAGCTAGCGCCATTCGACGGCCAACACGGCGGTTCCTGGTGTGTCCACTGTGCCGTGCGTGTGATCATTGCTTGTACAGCCCTCTCGCAGTGTCCGGAGCAAGTATGGTGGGTCTGACACACCGGTGTCAATGTGTTCTTTTTTCCATTTCCAGGAGTGTATCATCGCTAGTCTCACTGAACTCTTCTGAATTCTACATGTCATGTGTGGTCTGGCGTCTCCTTACCAGCAACAGGTCCCAGGTTCAAACTAGTTAATTCCCTAAAAAACACGCTCAGAGCATCGTTGCGCGAAAGTGGTAGGGAGACACGATATAGAACAAACAGACACCACCATGAATGTTTAGATGCCTCAGTGTGTGGGTAGGGTTGTCTGCGGGTTCAGGATTGGGTATAGCGCTCTCAATCTGCCATAGGCTTTACCCACAATGTCCCTTATGTGTGGTCCCCACGTGAGGCGCCTGTCCAGTGTCATCCCAAGGTACTTCGCAGCGTGGGTCCATGTGATGGGGCCTCCCATGATCCGCACCGGCTGTAGGTCGATGGGGATTCTTTTCCTCGTAATGATGATTGCCTGGCTTTTGCTGGCATTGTATTTTAGGAGCCACTATGTGGCCCATGTACCTAGAGCTTCACATGCCGTCTGCAAGCGGCGGCGCATGAGGTTCACGTTCGCGTTTCTGGTATACAACGCGGTGTTGTCGGCGTACAATTCGATCGAGATTCTGTTAGCCTTTGGCGTGTCCGAGGTATATAAGAAGTACAACAGGGGGCCAAGGACAGAACCCTGTGGCACTCCCGCCTGTATGGACCTTGCTGTGGATATACCCGCTCCCGCACGGACATTGAACGTTCGTCCACTAAGGTAAGACTTGATGAGTCGAATGTGTGGCGTAGGTACCCCCATACAAACAGTTTGTAGAGGAGGTCCTTGTGCCACACACAATCGAAGGCCCTAGAGACATCAAGCAGCACAACCCCTGCGTACTGTCGACTCTCCAGGGCACCCATCGCATCCTGCACAAGACGTAACAGCTGTTGCTCCGTGCTATGTCCACGTGGGAAGCCGAATTCTTCCGGCGGGATCAGCTCCTCCGCGTTTATGTGAAGCATTAGTCTTTTAGAGTATAGGTGCTGAAATACCTTTGAGATTGCTGGTAAAAGGCTGATCGGCCTAAGATTCTGTGGAAGCCTGGTGTTTTTGCCCTGTTTTGGTATGGCAACCACCTCTGCATGTTTCCATGCAGAGGGGAAGTTTCCAGTCTGCATGATTCGATTGAAGATCGCGCTGATGGGGCGAATGGCTGCTTGTGGTAACTGAAGTAGTATTGCATTTTCTAGCTGGTCGCACCCCCCCCCCCCTCCGCTTTCCTCGGGTTTAACTGCTTCAATTGTGCCTGTAGTTTCTCCTCTGTGTCTGTTCCTGTATCACTTTCTAGGAAGACTGGGAGCCGATGCTGCACTAGACGAATGTCTCCTCATCAATAGGGTCCTCTACAGGAGTGAAGTTCTCCGCAAAGACATCGGCCAAGGCACTGGCCTTGGCGTCAGGCTCGCATATCGCCTCACCCCTGACCTGTAGGGGAGGGATGCTTTGACCTTTCCTCAGAAAGTACTTTGTCGTTTTCCAGGCTGACCCATCGTTTATCTACAGGCTGGCTATTTTCCCTTGCCATTCCCTATTACGATGGCCTTCCACCGCCACTTTCAACTCCCTCCTGAGTCTGTTGAGGAGACGTTTAGTGACAGGACTTCTGGTTACCTGCCATTCCTGAAAGACTCTATTTTTGCGGGTTATAGCGTCTATTAGCTCTGGGGGGAGCTGGCGTGAGAAGTCTAATTTTTTGAAGGCCTCTGGGGGACGCATTTGCTACGGCCTGTGTTGTAGCTCCATTAAATCTTCTGATTGCCTCATCAGTATCTATGTCAGCAAGGTCTGGGATGTCACTGAGGGTACCTTGCAGGCTCTCTCTAAAGTGTTCCCAGTTGACTTTACCTAGTGGCCTTCGGTGGCTCTGGAGTAGCTCGCCTTGAACCTCCAGGTCGAATATCACCGGTAGGTGATCCGACGAGAGCGCGTTTCGGGTTGTCGCAGTTGTGCGGTCGCCCACTCCCTTCAGCAGTGCGATGTCGAGCACGTCGGGACGGCCGCCTTTTGCAGGGTAGGAGGTGGGATCATACGGCCCCAGGGCGGCTGCGTTGTGCTGTCGAACCACATTTAACAGGCGACGTCCACTCGCGTTGGTCACTCTGGAGTTCCATTCAGCGTGTTTGACATTGAGGTCCCCCGCGATAAAGATTTTACCGCGGATGGACAAAAATGCCGCGAAGTCCGCCGGGTCCAGTAGTTTACCTGGTGGTCGGTAGGTTGCTACGAATGTGGTTTCGCCTGACAATGTTTTTACTACAACTGCCTAAATTGGAACGATCACATAGATAATGTTGTGGGTAGAGCAAACTAAAGACTGCGATTCCTTGGCAGAACACTTAGGAGGTGCAACAGGTCTATTAAAGAGACCTTATACACCGCGGTTGTCCACCCTATTCTGGAGTATTGCTTTGCACTGTGGCATCCTCATCAGGGGGACTGACAGGCGACATCGAAAAAGTACAAAGAAGGGCAGCTCGTTTTGTATTATCGCGAAATAGGGGAGATAGTGCCACAGGCATGATACGTGGACTGGAGTCGCAATCATTGAAACAAAGGCGTTTTTCGTTGCGACGGGATCTTCTCATGAAATTTAAATCACCTGTTTTCTCCTCCTATTACGAAAACGTTCTGTTGGCACCCTACTACTTAGGAAGAAATTATCATCACGATAAAATAAATCAGGGCTTGCACAGACAAATTGAAGTGCTCGTTTTTCCCGCGTACCATTTGAGAGTGGGACGGGAGAGAGACAGTTTGCCAGGCACTTTATTGTGAATAACAGAGTAATCACGTAGATGCTGTGGCTTCAACTGTGCAGTCTTGGCAGTTGCACAATGTGGCGTTTGAGGCAGTTTTTAATATAAATAGCAGTGCCTCCTCCATGTGTTAACCTATCTGTCCGGTGGCATGTGTAATTCGCCGCGCGTACGTAAATACCTGGCTTTACCTTAGTTTCCGAAACTAGGCATATATCTATTACCTCGTCCCGGAGAAACTGCCTGAATTCCCCTCCTTGGGTACCTATGCCATTTGCGTTCCAGGCGCAAACTGTTAATCCATGAATGGCGTTATTCATTGGTTATATTGGTTCCAGGTGGTTGTTGGGCCTTGTTGGCTGTCGTAAGTGCAGTTACTAGGAGCTGCGGTAGTGTTTTCATCATTTCGGCTACCGATGTCATTAGAAGGCGCATCTCGCGGAGTTCTTCACCGATGTTTGTAGAGGTATTATTCGCGTCATTGGTGTGTTCCGTGGCCGTCACTGTTTCTCTCGTGTTAGCTGCGCTCTCGGGCGCGGTGGCTTGCTCGTTCGCGCTTGCCACCCGCAGTTTCTTGCGCGTCATTTCGCCGCTTGGCAATGCTGGCGTAACTTACGCCACTTTCGATTTTCCTGGCTGGTGTGGTGTTTCTTCTCGCCGGTATGTTGTTCCTAGTCTGTTTGGTGTCAGCTTTCCTGAAGACCACGCACCACCCTGTAGCTTGCTGCATGGGCGAGCCCACAGTTGCAGCACTTGGGCGTGTTGGTGCTTGCTGTGGGGCAGTCTCTACTTTGGTGCTCCCCTGCGCGTTTCACACGCCGTGGGGGCATTGTGCCATATCTTGCCACGTGGTTTAACACTTGGCAGGAGTAGCATTGTGCCCTGCCCCCTTTACCGCGGAAACTCTCAACTTGCACGTTCGTAATGTTCGCGACCCTAGTTACTTGGAATATCTTCCTGTTTTCTACGTTTTCTACCAGGACGACCATGAACAGCGGCGTTTGCCGATTTGTCTTCGGCGTCTTCATGCGTGATACAGCCCTTACTCCGTATCCTAGGTCCTCAAGTTCCTCTTTCAGATGGTCAGGATCCATCTGGAAGGGGAGTCTGCGGAACACTTCCTTCAGGAGCCTGAGTGGTTCCGTGCTGTGTGTATATGAGGGCAGCCGTTTATCTTTCACTACCTCCACAATATTGTCGTAGTCCTCTCTGGATTATGTGAGGACCTTGTAGGTCTCTCTGCCTGCCACCTTGAATGATAGCGTGGACGATGTCACACCCTTCAAAAGTATTTGGAGGCTTTGTAGTCCTCGGTCCATACAATGACCATTGGGGGGATTTGAACTGTTCTCTGTGTCGGTTCCTCAGTGGGTTCCCCTATTGTTGATTCCCCCGGCGCGTCCGCGAACGTGACGCACCTATTTGAGGTGTCAAGTGGTCGTACTTGCTCGGGCACCGCTGCTCTGGCCGTGTGCCTCTTTTTCGAGCACTTGGAAGCCGTCCTCAGTTAGCTGGCTCAGTTTGTGGCCTTTGTGCCGGCACGTGATGCCTTTTTGCACGTTTGCAAACTGGGAGCTTTTCCTTTCGAGGTGGTTGGCTTTTCTGGGGATGTTATTTGGGAAGTTGCCGCTGGCCTCTTCCGTGGGACATTCTCCTCTCCTCGGTCTGTTTTGGTGGGAGTATCTTCTCAGAGGCCGCCTCTGAGCACCCCTGCTGGACAGCCGCCCCGTCTGTCGCTGCCTGGTTCCTTCCTGGTATCAGACTTGTGAGGAGCTCTAAGCTACTACTAGCCGCGTCCATTCCAGCGTCTGCAGAGTTACCCTCTTTTGCTGCGTTTGTATCCTCGTCTACCGATATGTCTGGCCGGTCCCCCCCCCCCCCCTCTCCCCTCTCTACAGCCGGTGTTTCACCCCTCGCCTCTCGGGTTGTCTCCTTTCGCGGTTGTTTCATTGTTTGCTTAGGCGTTGCTTGTCCTTTCGGAAGTAGCAGTCGCAGCACGGTAGAGGTTTTCCTGTCTTGCAAGTGGAAGCTGTGATGGGGGTGGGAGAGCTCTAGTTGGTGGTGATAAGCCTAGGGGTTTTTTTGGAGCTGACGGCTCCCTGTTTGCACTCGCCTCTTCAGTTCCTAAGATCGCAATGGCCGACCCTCCCGCTTGAGGGACAATTCTCGCTCTCGCTCCGATGATTTTCATGTCCGTCGGCGGAAAGGGAGTCAAAGCTGCCAGGGAGTGTCGGGAGTCGCTTTCGTTGTCACCGTTATCCGTCTCAGGCGACAACACCGACCCTATCGCCCTACCAAGCCCGGGTGACTGGCCAGCGAGCAGCCGCTGACTTGGACGTCGTCGGTAAACAGCCCTTTTATACCTGTTCCAGGCATCTTCGATAGGATTCATGTCTGTAGGACACGCTGGCCACTCTAGTCGAGCGATAGTGTTATCCAGAAGGGAATCATTCACAAGATGTGCACGATTGGGGGGGGGGGGGGGTGAATTGTCGTCCATGGAGACGAATGCCTCGCCAATATGCTGCTGATATCGTTGCACTATCGGTCGGAGGATGACATTCATGTATCGTTCTGCCGTTACGGCGCCTTCCATGACCACCAGCGTCGTATCTCGGCCCCACATAATGCCACCCCAAAACAGCAAGGAACCTCCACCTTGCTCCACTCGCTGGACAGTGTATGTAAGGCGTTCAGCCTGACGGGTTGCCTACAAACACGAATCCGACGACTGTCTGAAGGCACATGCGACACTCATCGGTGAAGAGAACACGATGCCAATCCTGAGCAGTCCATTCGGCATGTTGTTGGGCCCACCTTCACCGCTCTGCATGGTGTCGTGGTTGCAAAGATGGAGCTCGCCATGGACGTCTGGAGTGAAGTTGCGCTTCACGCAGCCTATTGCGCACAGTTTGAGTCGTAACACGACGTCCTATGGCTGCACGAAAAGCATTACTCAACTTGGTGGCGTTGCTATCAGGGTTACTCCGAACCATAGCCCGTAGGTAGCGGTCATCCACTGCATTACTATCCCTTCAGCGGCCTGAGCGAGCCAAGTCATCGACAGTTCCTGTCTCTCTGTATCTTCTACGTTTCCAAATGACGTCGCTTTGGTCCACTCTGAGAGGCCTGGACACTTACGTTGTTGAGAACCCTTCTTAACACAAGGTAACAATGCGGACGCGATCGAACCGCGGTATTGACCGTCTAGCCATGGTTGAACTACAGATAACACGAGCCGTATACCTCATTCCCGGTGGAATGACTGGAACAGATAGGCTGTCGAACCCCCTCCATCTACTAGGCACTGCTCATGCATGGTTGTTTACATCTTTGGGCGGGTTTAGTGACATCTCTGAACAGTCAAAGGGACTGTGTCTGTGATACAATATCCACAGTCAACACCGATCTTCAGGACTTCTGGGAACCGGGGTGAGGCAAAACTTTTATTGATGTGTGTATTATAGTGTCTTGAAGCACCGTGATTCGAGTCGTGCAAATTACACAGACTGTATTCACCTAAAATTTGAAAATGAGTGTACTTACTAATTTCCAACAAACTTTATACATAATTTCAAACCATTTCGAAACTTTTCCCGCTGACTCCCCTCACAAAATCATGGAAGGAAAAAAGTTTGTCTTCTACTGCATTTTGGTCATTCATGTAGTAAAACTTCGTCAGACATGGCCCTTTAATTTACTACTTCTTTACTATTATCTCTGTTCGCAACACATTTTTCAAACAGTATCTACGTGTACCACTAAAATTACCAGCAAAATTATGTCACTGTATGACACATAGATCAGTATATATGAAGTCATAAACATTGAGAAATGCGAAAAACTAGCTTTTCTTACCAAAATATTGAAGCAAGAACTACTGAGGTTATGCTCGTCCAGTGTACAATAACTATTGGTGAGTGGGACGGGGCCAGTTACTGGTTCACTAAGAACAGAAATTAAAGTAGGAACTACCTGTGAATCTGTAGGTTATACGGTCGCTGATGAATGTTTTGAGAGTCTGGAACTGTTTCCTTTTTCATGTTAGAGATGGATGGTGCTACATCATCCTCCGATAGAAGCAATACAACGAAGTTGGAATGATATTCGATATGCATCTGGAATACGTTGAGTTTGATTGATGTTGTCTGAGATGATGATGTCATTTGGAAGAGTTCTATGGAGAAGGGGACATCACATTCCATTTAACACTAATGCCACATAATATTATACACAATGAAAAAACTTCATCCAGCTTAATTTGCAACAGTACGAACACTACCTCAAGGAAACGACGCTAACATATAGAATGCTTTGCTCTGTACATTATTAGTGCCATTCTCGTATCCTGTAGATGGAGGGAAAAACTCAGAAACAGCAGCAGTTACTATCAGTACAATAGCGGGTAACCTGAAAAATCTCAGTACCCGTAAGATGTGGTTTCTGGAGATCGTATAATGAAATAGCTTGTAAAGATCTGGTAAGAGCACAGTACACTTCTTTTAAGATCATGCTTTAACTGCAGAATCCTTATATTTTGAGTGTGAGTGTACAACTGTCTGATGAAAAGTACACTGTTGTCCAAAATCAAAGCAACAAACGAAAATTTTGAAAGGCTGTGTTTATTTTGCCACACAACAGTATAATCAAGTGATGGTGAAGTAGGATTTGGCGACCATGAAAAAGAGTTAGACAATGTGTAATAATAAGTCTTCAGACGTTCGTGGCCATTGTCAATGAAATTAAAGTCTTCTGGGGTGTTAGGCCGCGCCGGGCGGGGTGGCCGAGCGGTTCTAGGCGCTACAGTCTGGAACCGCGCGACCGCTACGTTCGCAGGTTCGAATCCTGCCGCGGGCATGGTTGTGTGTGATGTCCTAAGGTTAGTTAGGTTTAAGTAGTTCTAAGTTCTAGGGGACTGAAGACCTCAGAAGTTAAGTACCATAGTGCTCAAAACCATTTGAACCGTTTTTGTTGTTAGGCCGCGTCATATTTCTTCTAAACGGTCGACGTTTAGAACCCTCTCCTGGGATCTTGTGGTGTCCACTGTATTTGAGCACTGTATGGTGGACACCACAAGATCATGAAGGAGGTCGTACCAAAGCGGTCGAAACGTCGATCGTTCAGCAGAAATATGACACGGCTTTATAACGCAGAAGATTTTAATTTCAGTGTTTAACACTGTAAGATGTTCGAAATTCTCAAAAAATAGGTGGAAGATACAGAGAAAGACGGGTAATAAACAACATTTATAAGAGCCAAGAAGGAACAATAACAATGTAAGACGAAGAAGGAAGTGTTCACATTAAGAAGGGCGAAGACGGAGATGCAACCATAGTCACGTATAGTTCAACCTGTTCATCGAAGAAGCAATGACGGAAATAAAAGGTATGTTCAGGAATCGAATTGAAATGGGGGGTGAAACAATGTTAATGATTAGGTTCGCTGATGACATGGCTATCTGCACTGCGGCGAGAAAGAATTACAGGAGATGAACAGTCTACTGAGCAAAGAATATGGACTGAGAGGAAACTGAAGAAAGACGAAACGGATGACACATAGTAGTAACGAGATTAGTAATAAAATGAACACCAAAACTGGGGACTACGAAGTAGAAGAGAAAGTGAAGGAGTTCTGCTCCTTTCGAAGCAAAATATCGTATGGCGGAAGAAGGAAAAGCAGAAAGTAAAAAAAAAAAGAGTACTAATAGTATCAAACATTGACCTTAATTTGGGGGAGAAATTTACGTCTGTAGAGCGGCATTGTATGAAAGGGAATCATGGACTATAAGGAAGATGAGAGGAGATGAATCAAAGCATTTGTGATATGATGCTACGGAAGAATGTAGAAAACTAGATGAACTGATGAGATAAGAAATGAGGAAGTTTCCTGCAGAATCAGTGAGGGCAGAAATTGTGGAACACACTGACAGGAAGAAGGGACAGGGTGACAGGACATGCGTTAAAGTCATCGGCGAATAGTTTTCGTGGTAGAGTCCACGCAAGATATGATGGTAGATGTGCAGTGATCACTTTTCGTGCAAAGCGCCTGTCGAGGTGATTCATTTGTTTGGAAGGGGAGGATGACAGTGTTTTCCACCTTTCAGCCAGTCAGCGATGACAGGATCGAGGCGCACACCCAACACACGTCCTCAAAAATGTTTTACAGTAACTATTAGCTAAAAAAATTTCATTTTTGCTTTACTTATAACTTTATATGTCAAGTTCATGATGGTGTGCTCATCATTTCGTTAACGGTCATAGTTATTGCGATATTTACGTGGAAGTAGGACACAGCGCGTAATTCAAAATAATTTACTATGAAAAACAGAGGTCACTATGGTTTTGCGTTTGCTGCATATCACATAACATGTGGCTAGATATGAAATATAACTAACGTACGGTACTGAATTTTTCTTTAGACTTGGGTGGAGGTTTCTCTCTGTCACCTATGTCGAAAAAGTTGATCTGACTTAGTGCCATCGACGAACAACAGTCGCCCAAGGGCAAACTTTTTCTTCCGTTCATTAGTAAGGTCACAGATCGCATTGGGAAAGTTTTAGGCAAGTATGCGGAGGAAACTATTTTCAGACCCACCAGGAAAATAGAAGAATTTTTAAGGTCGACAAAAGATGCACGACACCCTTTGGCTACACTGGGGGTATATAAAATTCCTTGTACTTGTGGACAGGTTTACATCGGTACCACAAAGAGAAGTGTGAACACCTGTCTTCTTGAACATAAGAGGAATTGCCGCCTGGGTCACACGGATAAATCGGCTGTAGCGGAACATGTTTACCAGGAAGGTGATCATGAAATAAAATTCAGCGAGACGAGCGTCATATCAAAAACCTCGATTATTATGTACGCTTGTATAGAGAGGCTATCGAGATCGATAAACATCGTAATAATTTTAACAGGAAAGACAGAGGTGTTAAACTGGATAAAATTTGGATGTCAGCGTGACGATCGATTACTTTCAATCGAGAATGTTGGCATCACCAGAGACAATCTCATAGCCGATGCCACGTGATGGACAGTGGCGCCCTCTGTACTGCCTATATAACAAGCGCTTCCTCGAGTTCTCTTCGCAGTTCGCCGCTTTACCTCCGAGGATGTCTCCCGCAGTCGGAGACGAAACGTCAGGAGAGAATTTTATACTTCGACCACGGCCTATCAGCCCGGAAGTTTTAAGTGAAGACAATGCCGGCCGTGAAAGCTTACATTGTATGATTAAGTAATTGAGGATATCGATAGTCACGGTAGTGGGACACATCAAACCGGTCGTAGAACTGATGAGGTAAAGAAAAAAGGTTTCGAAACAGCACACACTCAGTTGCAGAGTGAAATATTCCGTGCGGTGACGCCTGTTGACGTCTACCTATAGGGCGTAGTTACCTGCATGTCGCTGAACTCGGCGGAGATGTCCTCGTCGTCACCGCGGACTGCCCGCAGCGCCCGCTCGGCGGCCCCGTCGTTGCCCTGGTAGAGGAAGAAGTAGGGCGACTCTGGTCGGGTGAAGAAGACGGCGGCGAAGACGGCGGGCACGGCGACGCACACGGCGGCCAGCGCGTGGTACGTCACGTAGGGACCCACCACGTAGATGAGCAACATGCCCGCCGATACCTCCAGCTGCAGCAGCGACCCCAGCGCACCACGCACCGACGCCTGCGCCACGTGGCGGTGAGTAAGGGAACCACACATAGATGGCAGACTAAGAGCAAGAACTCAAAACACCGGCGACGATACGTGCGAGTGAACAAGAGACATACAGTGTTGTCCATTGATAGTGACTGGGCCAAATATCTCACGAAATAAGCATCAAACGAAAAATCTACAAAAAACTAAACTCGTCTAGCTTGAAGGGGGAAACCAGATGGCGCTATGGTTGGCGCGCTAGATGGAGCTGCCATAGGTCAAACGAATATCAACTGCGTTTTTTTCAAATAGGAACCCCCATTTTTTTGTTTTACATGAAGAGTTACCCCAAAGTATTATGCCATATGACATTATGGAATGAAAGTAGGCAAAGAATGCAAGCTTTATCATTTTTATGTGAGCTAGCACTCGAATTGCAAATACAGATTTGTTAAGGCGTTACTGCAGTTCTGTGGTGTGCTCCTCCCAACTGAATTTATTATCAAGTTGTAATCCCACGAATTTAAGACTGTCATCCTCTTCTATCTGCTCTTCTTCATACTTTATGCATAAGCTGGGTGGAAAACTCTTACAGGTTCTGAACTGCACATAGTACTTCGAAGTTTAATGCCAGTGAGTTGGCTTAAAACTATTTATTAATATCCATGAAAATATCATTAGCAGATCTTTCTAGAACTACACTCGACATACTATTTATTGCAATACAGTAGAGCGTCGATTACCCGAACGTCGGTCAACCGAACGACCGCTTAACCGAACTGTGTACTCTCTCGCACCTGTTACTCTCCCACCCTACCGTCCATCATCCCCCTCACTCCCAAACCAAGTTTCCCACAGTAGTCACCGCACTGGGCCACCGCTGGCGGAACATTGCTTCTAATGGGGCCTTCACAAGGCGCTGCTGACCGGCCAAGAATCCAGTCGCTGTGTTTCAACAATCAGCATACTTCTGTCGGCTTGGCACTGGCATGTAGAAGTAGCTGCGTCAGCTTAGAGTCGAGGCGTGCCGCTCCGCGCAGTTCGAAGGATTGTGCTCCCCCAAGAAGAGCTTCTCAAGGTGCAAACAGTCACCTTCTGTTCTCTGTTACGACCACGTGTGTGCTGCTGCGTGAAGAAGTGAACTTGACGATACAAAATGCTTAAACGTAAACGTGTTTTCCTTTCTATGAGGGACAA
Source organism: Schistocerca gregaria (assembly GCF_023897955.1). Lineage (NCBI taxonomy): Eukaryota > Metazoa > Arthropoda > Insecta > Orthoptera > Acrididae > Schistocerca > Schistocerca gregaria. The sequence goes on along the minus strand of NC_064922.1, from coordinate 927,359,267 downwards.
GTACGAGATTATTAAAAGGTTAGAAGAAGGTGAATCTCCATCCATTTTGTTCAATAAGTACAAGGTGGGGAAGTCGACAATTACGGATATAAAAAAGCAAAAGACGAGCATAGCAGATTTTATAGGTATGCTAGATTCTACTGATGGATCAACAAGCCGTAAAACTATGAAGCTCGCCACTAACACGGATTTAGATGATGCTGTTTACAAGTGTTTACACAAAAGAGATCGGAAGGAGAACCTGTTCAACGAAAAACTTGGAGGGCCTTAGAACTTTGAAGGGAGCACGGGCTGGTTAAAACGCTTCAAGTGAAGACACGGCATTCGTGAGCTTACTATACAGGGAGAAAAACTGTCGGCTGATTCTTCAGCAGCTGATTCTTTCAAAGTCAAAGTAAGGGACGTATTAAGGGAAGAAAATTATGCTCTGGAAAACGTTTACAATGCTGACGAAACTGGACTTAACTGGAAAGCTTTACCGAGAAAAACTCTTGTTTCACGTCATGAATTAGCAGCACCTGGTCCTAAAACAAGCAAGGACCGTATTACAGCTTTGGCTGTAATGAGTGTGTAATATGTATATATTTTTATTTAATAAACTATGCCACATACTATATATTCATACCGAAGTTGCCTTTGTATGTTACTTTGTAATACTAAAAGACATGCCTGTTTTTATGAATAAATTTTCTGTACAGTAGTTCTTTTTGGCAAATAAACATGTACAGTTCGATTATCCGAACAAACCAGTTTTCCGAACACACATGTCCGCCAATTACTTCGGATAATCGACGATCTACTGCACTTGAGTCATCTGCAAACAAAACGAACTCTCCTTCTGGCAGTGTAACTGATGAGAGATCATTAGTGTACACAAGAAAAAGCAATGGCCCTAAGATGGATCCTTGTGGGACACCACATGTAATTTCTTCCCATTCTCATGATGACTGATGACTTAATTCACTGGTCCCTTGCCCTGATACCTTTTGTTTCCTGTTAGCGAGGTATGACTTGAACGATTTTGCAGCACTGGCCGTGACACCATAGAATTCTAATTTATTTAAATGGATGTTGTGGTTCACACAATCAAGTGCCTCTCGTCACGGAAATGGAACCGTATAATATTGCCCAGCGGTATGCCATTTCTTTTTGTGTTAAATTGAGTGAAAACGCGAAGATAACTTATGGTAAGCTCCAGAAGGCTTTTGGAGAGGAGGTTATGTCAAGAGCTCAAGTTTTTAGTTGTCATAAAATGTTTAATGAAGGCAGAACGAATGTTGAAGATGAAGACCGCATTGGACGACCATCAACCTCATGGACGGGTGACAACTTGGGCAGGGTGCGTGAACTCGCATGATCTGATGGAAGATTATCCGTGAAAATAATTGCAGAAGAACTTAATATCTATCGAGAAACGGTTCGTCTAATAATAACTGAAGATCTTCGTATGATAAAGATTTGTGGAATAATGGTCCCCAAAAATATCACACCACAAGGAGTAACGCGGAAAAATGTGGCAGCCGATCTATTAGAGCAAACGGAAATCAATCCAGAACTGTTGAGCTGTGTTATCACTGGTGATGAAAGTTGGTTTTCTCAGTACGATCCAGAGACAAAACGCCAAAGTTCGCAATGGTGCTCAAAGGGATCACCCAGACCAAAAAAAGCTGTCAAAGTCAAAAGTGAAATGCATGCTTGTGTGCTTCTGTGATTCCAAGGGAATTGTTCATAAAGTGTGCGTGCCTCCTGAATAAGCAGTTAACCAATATTGCTACAAACAAATTTTAGGAGGATTTCGTAAAAGAGTTCTTTGTGTCCGCGCCAAACTGCTGATAATTGGATTCTGCATCACGATAATACGCCATCCCATACTGCTCTGTCAGTAAGGCAATTTTTAACTCAAAACAAATTTCATTACTACCACAGCAACCTTATTCACCAGATATCACTCTGTGCTACTTTTTTATATTTCCAAAATTCAAAACGGCGGTCAAGGGACGCCATTTTCAAACAACACAAGATGTTCAAAAAGCTGTGACGAGGGTCTTAGAGGATATTACAGAAGAAGAGTTCCAGAAATGTTACCATCAATGGCAGAAGCGCTGGAAAAAGTGTGTGCAATCAGAAGGGAACTACTTTGGAGGAGACAACACTAAGCATGACTAAAACGGTAAGAAATTTTTTTTTCACATCAGTCTCATTACTTTATTGTCGCACCTTGTATTCGCTCGCTCGCTACGCGCGAACTATTAGTCCTACAGAAAAAAAAAACGAACAGGACCTTTTGTAGGAAATTTAATGCAGTTAAATTTTGCACTGGTACACGTTTGTGCTAGAGGCCATGGTGTTCGAAATATTAAAAAAAACGTACAGGAGTGACTTCAAACGCTACCCTTTTCCCACATCCATCCCCCTACCGGTCAGCATTTCTGGTGTGTTGTTCATGACACCCCCTCCTACCACAGTACAAATATTTGCAACTACTCTGTAATGCCATCCGTTCGCAGAATAAAATTACGTGAACCAATGTCATTGAATTCATGATTTGTGTGGCCATATTGTCCGTTGTTGCTTTACAATTCTTGAGTGTATTTTCTTTCTGTCGTTGCAATTAAAAAAAAAATGCTTGCTTCTTTTTCACCAGATGCGTTTCCCTTTATTGAGGTGGCAAAATAATGTTGTCAACACTACAAAACATAAACCACAATACATGCTTAGAAGTATAGAAACAAACAGAAAACAGTGTTTTGTAAAAACGTAAAAATAATGCACAGAGCTGCAGAGCAACTAAAAATTATACAACAACTATCAGTGCCCAAAGAATAAAAACATTAACTATTTGCTAGCAGGCGGCATTTCCCGATGTAGCAAAGAAATCAAGCAGATATCGCCCCCACTGGTGATCCTGTACCTCAATAAAGCGTCTGGTAAAGAAAAGCGCGCATTTTTCGGAGTTGCAACGACAGAACGAAAATACCCTCGGTAATGTCACTGAACTTACTGTACTCACAAATCCAGTAGCTGTAAATATCAAATACCCCGTGTACCAATGACTGCAAATGACTTACCCATTCAGGTTGAGGGAATCAAGACTCCGTTTGCAGTAACAATGGAAAAGGCTCGCGTTCAGACACTCAAATATGTAGGAAGTGATTAACGATCAGTGTTTTTCGCGTGTATATTTATATGTCTTTCCTTTCACAAACAGATAGTTCAAAATACTAGTTCATATTCTGACCATACAGTATCCAAAAAAACGAAAAATGTTGTATATTTTGGAGTTTTGTAGCTCAACTGTGTACAAAAATGTATAAAACATAAACCTTGCTATAGATGCATTTGGCAAATTAATCATGCGATGGAGCAACTTAAGATGCCCTACACGTCGACCAAGTCAACTAGATTTCAACTGCCTTGCAAGATCTGGTCGGTTCTCAGCTGAAAAAAATCGACATTCACAGGTGTGCTGATCTCTGCCCAAATGGAAGAAGATAATTTCTCCAAATCGTGACTGTGTCTATGATAAACAGACTGTTCACCCTCTCCTCCGAGAGCTTTCGCTGGTGATCCAGCAGAGTTCCTGGTGGTGACAGAGAGATCAGTGGACTAGGATCGTGGCGTGGGTATTAGCTTGTAATTAGGAAAACTGTAAATAGTAATTCCCAGTGACGTAGCCACAAGCTAAATAACTAAATAAATAAACGTCTCGCTACCATCATCAGACCTGCAAAAACTAAATGGAAAAATACACTAACGTCACAATAGAAGAAATAGAAGAAGGCCAAACCTCAAAAAAAAAAAAAAGCATCAAGTAGTACATAATAAGTATAACATGGCTGACGGCATGACACACCAGCTGCTGTATTTTGATAAAGTATCACCTTCAAATACTTTGCACGCGCAAGTACATGAAAAACTATTATTACCTGAGGGGGTGATGTAGGTGTGGAGGAAGGACCTACTGCAGCCTGTAGAGGGCGCTAGTGATGCGGTGACATAAGTGTCCAACATCAGAGATTAAATACGCTACTGTCCATTAAAATTGCTAGACCAAGAAGAAATGTAGATGATAAAAAGTTATTCATTGGACAAATATGTTATACTAGAACTGACATGTGATTACATTTCCACGCAATTTGAGTGCATACACCCCGAGAAATCAGTACCCAGAACAACCACCTCTGGCCGTAATAACGGCCTAGATACGCCTGGGCACTGAGTCAAATAGAGCTTGGATGACGTGTATAGGTACAGCTGCCCACGAAGCTTCAACACGATAGCACAGTTCATCAAGAGTAGCGACTGGCATATTGTGACCAGCCAGCTACTCGGCCACCATTAACGAGACGTTTTCAATTGATGAGAGATCTGGAGAATGAGCTGGCCAGGGAAGCAGTCGAACATTTTCTGTATCCAGAAAGGCCCGTACGGGATCTGCAAAATGCGGTCGCACATTATCCTGCTGAAATGTAGGCTTTAGCAGGGATCGAATGAAGGTTAGAGCCACGGGTCGTAGCACATTTGAAAAGTAACGTCCACAGTTCAAAGTGCCTTAAATGCGAACAAGAGGTGACCGAGACGTGTAAACAATGGCACCCCATACCATCACGCCGAGTGATACGCCAGTATGGCGATGACGAATACACGCTTCCAATGTGCGTTCACCGCGATGTCGCCAGACGTATATGCGACCATCATGATGCTGTAAAAACAACCTGGTTTCATCCGAAAAAATGACGTTTTGCCATGCGTGCACCCAGGTTAGTCGTTGAGTACACCATCGCAGGTGCTCCTGTCTGTGATGCAGCGTCAAGGGTAACCGCATCCATGGTCTCCGAGCTGATAGTCCAAGCTGCTGCAAACGTCGTCGAACTGTTTCATGCCGATGGTTGTTGTCTTGCAAACGTCCCCATCTGTTGACTCGGGGATCGAGACGTGGCTGCACGATCCGTTACAGCCATGCGGATAAGATGGCTGTCATCTCGACTGCTAGTGATATGAGGCCGTTGCGGTCCAGCACGGCGTTCCGTATGACCCTCCTGAACCCACCGATTCCATAATTTGCTAACAACCATTGGATCTGGACCAATGTGAGCAGCAATGTTGCAATACGACAAACCCCTTACACGAGGCATCACAACACCGTTTCATAAGGCTACACCGGTCAACTTTTGTTTGTGTATGAGAAATCGGTTGTAAACTTTCCTCATGTCAGCATGTTGTAGATGTCGCCACCGGCGCCAAACTTGTGTGAATGCTCTGAAAAGCTAATCATTTGAGTATCACAGCATCTTCTTCCTGTCGGTTAAATATTGCGTCTGTAGCACGTCATCTTCGTGGTGTAGCAATTTTAATGGCCAGTAGTGTTCAAAAGCCATTCATTGCAATGGTTTTGCATTGCCAAAGTGTATGTCCAACAGTGAAACATAGGAAACATACAGTATTTAGCTAGAAAAACTATACTTCATATCAGAATAAAATGCGTAAAAGTAATACACAACACAGCAGGAATTGCAGATAATCTTTTACCACGACAAAGTGAATGAAACAAGTAGTTGAGTGAAAAGTGATTAAATGGAACAGTAAAGATCATAGATCAGAAAAGAGTAAAACAAGGACGAATCCAACAGATAGGGCAGAGACAGTCGGTGACCTGCCATGGCTCGCATGTGGCCAGAGGCACCCCTCGCGCAACTCATTCTGTTGTGGTTAAAACTTTGATGTCAGGAGCAGAACTCTCACAGCAGAAGAAAGCGTAAAACCTACTCGACTTTTCTTTGTTGGTCAGCCAGAGTCAAGAATAAGTAATCGTCAAGGCTCTGGATTCGTTGGAGTGCTTTGACAAAAATATTCAACCGCCTTATACAATGAGTAGATGGGTGGCGGTGGGAGTGGAGTGGAGCAAGCTCACTTAACAGGATGAACCCTTACGTAAGATTAGTAGCCAACACAGATTCGCTGTAGATGTGGGGGCTGGCTCTGTGAAGAATTATAGGAGGAACAAAACACCCGCTGTTATTAAATGCGACAGATTGCCTCGTTGTCAGGTATCCTGATTTTACTAGGAGTTCATAGGAAGACAGCCAGAGTGGCTGGGGTCGTGTAAAAGACCGTGGGTGTTGATGATACTATGTGGTGAGGGATGGACTGACTAACGTACTGCAGACCTGATTGAATTACTCCGTATCAGAAATCGGTAACAGGCTTTCCTCTTGGCGTAACTACCAGTTAGGCCATGATGACACTACGGGACTTAGCAGAGTTATAATGTGCCTATTTGGCATGTGGATAGTGTGATACGAGTCGCGAATCAAGTGAGTCTCGAGGCTGCGGACCCAGTTTCTGTGATTGCACTCGAGACAGTCCAGCTGCAGGAAGTGACTCACTTCGGCTATCTCGGCGACGTACATGGGGAGCGCGGTGAATGTGACGCCGACGGCGACGCCGAGCAGCACCCTGGCGGCGAGCAGCAGCCAGTAGGAGGCGAGGCCCCCCATGAGCAGCGCCCAGCCCAGCAGGTAGGGCAGCGCCCCCCACAGCAGCGTGCCGCGCCGCCCCACGCGGCCTGTCGCCCAGCCGCCGGCCCAGGGCCCCAGCGTCGCCCCCACCGCCACCAGCGAGCCGGCCCACGACTGCTGCTCGGGGTTCAGCGGCATCCTCACCAGCGCCGGCGACGACCAGCCCAGCACGGCGCCGGCAGCCACCGCCGACAGGTTGGCTGCCCGACAAAGCCACGAGCACTGTCAGCTGAACAGCTCGTGCACCCAACATGCTGATGAGAATGGTATGCAGAAGAATGGACAAGAAAACTGGGGATCAGGTGACGATCGGGCTAGGTAAAGACACCAGAGACGCAGTCCTGATGTAGCGTTTGACAACAGAAGCAGGACTGAAGAAAAATTAACCCATATTCATAGCACCAGAGGGGTTTGGTCGTTTGGGGGAGGAGACCAGTCAGCGAGGTCATCCATCTCATCCAATTAGGCAAGGACAGGGAAGGAATCGGGCTAGGTAAAGACACCAGAGAGGCAGTCCTGACGTAGCGTTTGACAATGGAAGCAGGACTGGTTCAAATGGTTCAAATGGCTCTGAGCACTATGGGACTCAACTGCTGTGGTCATCAGTCCCCTAGAACTTAGAACTACTTAAACCTAACTAAGGACATCACACACATCCATGCCCGAGGCAGGATTCGAACCTGCGACCGTAGCAGTCACATGGTTCCGGACTGCGCGCCTAGAACCGTGAGACCACCGCGGCCGGCTGAAGCAGGACTGAAGAAAAATAAACACATATTCGTAGCACCAGAGGACCAGGAAAAAGTTGGGGTTGGGTCGTTTGGGGGAGGAGACCAGGCAGCGAGGTCATTGGTATCATCGAATTAGGCGAGGACAGGGAAGGAATCAGGCTAGGTAAAGACACCAGAGACGCAGTCCTGATGTAGCGTTTGACAACGGAAGCAGGACTGAAGAAAAATTGTCCCATATTCATAGCGCCAGACGGGTTGGGTCGTTTGGGGGAGGAGACCAGTCAGTGAGGTCATCCGTCTCATCCAATTAGGCAAGGACAGGGAAGGAATGGGGCTAGGTAAAGACACCAGAGAGACAGTTCTGACATATCGGTTGACAGAACGGGGTATCGTCTCAGTTGCGATTTCCTGACAGGAAGGTCGCAGTTCGTAGTAATAGACGGCAAATCATCGAGTAAAACTGAAGTGATATCAAGTGTTCCCCAGGGAAGCGTCCTGGGACCTCTGCTGTTCCTGATCTATAAAAATGACCTGGGTGACAATCTGAGCAGTTCTCACAGGTTGTTCGCAGATGATGCTGTAATTTACCGTGTAGTAAGGTCATCCGAAGACCAGTATCAATTGCAAAGTGGTTTAGAAAAGATTGCTGTATGATGTGGCAGGTGGCAGTCGACGCTACATAACGAAAAGTGTGAGGTGATCCACGTGAGTTCCTAAAGAAATCCGTTGGAATTCGATTACTCGATAAATAGTACAATTCTCGAGGCTGTCAGTTCAACTAAGTACCTGGGTGTTAAAATTACGAACAACTTCAGTTGGAAAGCCCACATAGATAATACTGTGGGTAAGGTTAGCCAAAGGTTGCGTTTCATTGGCAGGACACTTAGAAGATGCAACAAGTCCACTAAAGAGACAGCTTACACTACACTCGTTCGTCCTCTGTTAGAATATTGCTGCGCGGTGTGGGATCCTCACCAGGTGGGATTGCCCGGGACATCGAAAGGGTGCAAAAAAGGGCAGCTCGTTTTGTATTATCACGTAATAGGGGAGAGAGTGTGGCAGATATGATACGCGAGTTGGGATGGAAGTCATTAAAGCAAAGACGGTTTTCCTCGCGCCGAGATCTATTTACGAAATTTCAATCGCCAACTTTCTCTTCCGAATGCGAAATTATTTTGTTGAGCCCAACCTACATAGGTAGGAATGATAATCAAAATAAAATAAGAAAAATCAGGGCTCGATCTGAAAGGTTTAGGTGTTCGTTTTCCCCGCGCGCTGTTCGGGAGTGGAATGGTAGAGAGATAGTATGATCGTGGTTCGCTGAACCCTCTGCCAAGCACTTAAATGTGAATTGCAGAGTAATCATGTAGATGTAGATGTAGATGTAGATTGGCCGCCGTGGTGCAGGTCTTATTATCTTCGACGCCGTGTTGGGCGACCTGCGCAACAGATGGAGACGAAATTATGATGAAGGCAACACAACACCCACTCCCTGAGCGAAGAAAATCTCCGACCGAGCTGGGAATCGAACCCGGACCCCTTAGGACGACAGGCCGTCACGACGAGCTTTCAGTTGTCTTTTTTTTAAATTTGTATGGGGCCGGGATTCGAACCCAGTACTCCTACTCGCTACGCAGATATGCTAACCACTTTTTTTTAGGGTTCGAACCTGGATCTGCTGCTTAATAGGCAGATGCGCTAACCAATGTGCCATCTTTTTCTTCTTTTTTTACTTTTTTAATAATTTCTTTTATTTTTAAGTCCCTTAGGAAAATGGAGCAACAAAAAAAAACTAAGTGCCACCGCCACTTTTCATCCTATAACCAAAAAAATCTGGTCCACTTCAGCGTTGACATATTGGGGCGGACTGCTGTTGATAATAGAAGCTGGACTGGACAAAAAATCAACCCATATTCGTAGGACCTGACGACATAGAAAAAGTGTTAGGCAACGGAAATTGGTGGAGAGGTTCGAAATTTTGAGAAAAATACAGGGGAAAAATGGTTAATATACAATATGTACAAGAGCTCAGAGGGAACATTAAAAACTGGAAGAATAAGTACGAGGGCCTGGATTAAAAATGGTGGACAGGGATGTAGTCTTAGCCCCTATTGTCCAGTCTACACATCTAGAAAGCAATGACAGTAATAAAAGTTCATAAGTGGGATTAAAATTCAGGGTGAAAGGATATCAGTGATAAGATTCAATGATGACATTGCTATCCTGAGTGAAAGTGAAGGAGAATTACATGCTATGTTGAATAGAATGAACAGTCTAATGAGTATGGAGTATGGACGGAGAGTAAATAGAAGAAAGGCGAAACTGCAGAGAAGTAGCAGAAATGAGAACAGCGAGAAAGTTGACATCAGAATTGAGTATCAAGAAGTAGACGAAGTTAAGGAATTCTGTTAAGTAGGCGGCAACATGACAGACAGAGCAAGGAGTACATAAAAAAGCAAACCAGCACTGGAAAGAGAAGTCAACTAGCATCAAACATAGGGTTTAATCTGAGGAAGAAATTTCTGACAATGTACGTTTGGAGCACAGTATTGTATGGTAGTGAAATATGGACTGCGAAAAAACCGGAACAGAAGAGAATCGAAGTATTTGAAATATAGTGCTAAGGTAGACTGTTGAAAATTAGATGGACAGTTAAGGCAACCGATGAGGGGGTTCTCTGCCGAATAGGCGAGGAAAGGAGTATATGGAACACATGGACAATAAGAAGGAACAGGATGATAGGACATCTGTTAAGACATCACAGAATAACTTTAGTGGTAGTATAACGAGCTATAGAAGCTTAGAACTGTAGAGGAAGACAGATATTGGAATACATCCAGCAAATAATTGAGGATGTAGACTGCAGTTGCTATACTGAAATGAAAACAATGGGACAGGAGAGGATTTCGTGGAGGGATGCATCAAAATAGTCAGAAGACTGATGACTGAACAAAAAAACTGTCGGACATTGTGATTCAAACACCATTCTAAACGATGATACATTCTATAGCCATCCTCATATGGAACCAGTGAGGAACTTTCACACTGTGTCGATACGATATGCAATACGACATGTTGCAATAAAGGCCGCATGACACGATGCTTATCAGTGGGATGTTTGTGTTCCCACTGGAATGATACAATATCTTATAAGAGATGTGATGCGACTGTCCATACGTCAAGTAAAAAGACAGCACAAATCATACTCTTGTTTCAATTTCAGTTGCAATTGTGAGCTGTTCTGAAGAGGACATTATTGTGCTTTATCATTATTTCATTATCAAAAGACAGAAAACTGAAGGAAATACTAGGTGAACACATACAATGCTGTACTCAGGGAGTTACAAAATGAATCTGACAAACTTAGAGGAGTTGTGGAGGTTGCCTTAAGAAACAAATTGAGGGTAGGAACCCACGTCTGGAACGTCATCCAACGACGCTATGAAACATCGAAGTTGTAGGCGCCAGCGCCTGCAGCTAGGCCACCCCTTCGCTCTCTAACGTGACTTTGTACACTGACGGGCTGTAGGTGGAATGTATCGCAGTGGTGTTATTCAGTGATCACGGCTGATCGGCACGATCGCCAATGGACAAGACAGAGCTAGCTAGCTGTTGTGTAAACAGGCCTTGCCTCCTACAAACGCACGCTCCGTCGCCTCAATAGATGCCAGTTTTGGATACAGGTTTCCAGCTGCAGTTTATTTTTCTCCTGGAGTTCTCTAAAATCTCTAGTTTTTTTCGGTATACAGGAGGAAAATAAACTGCAGATGGAAACCAGTGTCTGAAACTGTCATCCACCGAGACAAAGGAGGGTCGCGTTCATAGGATACGAGTCCTGTGAACACAGCAGGTAGCTCCATATTCTGCACTGCCGCTCGTGGCAATCGAAAACAGTCAATGAACCGCAAATAACATTGAGAGATCTTCCGCGTATTGTTCGTCAGTTTTGTAACAACACGTATATCGGACGTAGATCAGCTGTGGTTTCTCGTGAGGTCTCTCAGCATGAAAAATTCCACGCTTCCACTTTTTGAAGCAACTAGTATCAGCTGCGCTGACAAAGTAGGACACAAATTTTCTACTTTCTATCTCTCGTGTTGAGCTCCTACTCATTAAAATAATGTAAGTTGGTGGAAGAGCGTGAATCACGTTAAAAGAATGCCACCATGAAAGTTATTTTCTTTTGTGACAATACCTAGTGTGCTACTTCATTCAGTGTGGTACGAGTATAAATAACGGTTACAAATTAATAAACTTATGACGATATATCCTCAACAGTTCAGTTTTCCAAAATATGTAATTCACCGTGATGAGTATTCAGAGGTTGAAAAATGGTTCAAATGGGTCTGAGCACTGTGGGACTCAACTGCTGTGGTCATCAGTCCCCTAGAACTTAGAACTAATTAAACCTAACTAACCTAAGGACATCACACACATCCATGCCCGAAGCAGGATTAGAACCTGCGACCGTAGCAGTCGCACGACTCCGGACTGGGCGCCTAGAACCGCGAGACCACCGCGGCCGGCAGTATTCAGAGGAAATGTTGCTGGATTTGTGTGATAGTTCATCATTAATTGTGTTAATGGTGCTGCAGGGGGTGGTGAACTCTGCGCTTGGGTAGTAATGCATTTGGAGAACTGGAAGAAGCCCATGCTGATGAGATATATCCCTACGTGTCCGCCTCGGTATCGTCCAGCTGCTCATTCAGGAATAACAGGAATTCAGTATTATGCTAAGAGAGACATTCTCCTGGGCTTGCATGGGACATGTGGCAGTAATCGATGACACGCTGCCAGCTGAAAACCACCTTCATGTTGATGTCTTCCCCGACGACGACGTCACCTTCAATCTCTCGTAGCCAGAACTGTGCAACAGTGGTTTCAGAAGCATTATAGTGAACACACATCGATGTCTCGGCGACCAGTTCCTCCTGATGTAACTCCTATGGAACCCATCTGTGTCGCTATTCTACGCCATCAACGCGTGCACAAATCAGCGCCCCGTTACTTACATGAGGTGAGCGTAGACGTCTAATGTCACATACCTCCATAAACGTATGAACAAACTATTGGATCCCTGAAACGCGGAATCAGTAATGTATTTCGTTCCAAAGGCGGACAAACCAGCTGTTAAGCAGGTGGTCTTAATGTTTTGGCTCATCAGTGTACATCTTACAATAACATGGTGTTAAAAGGAATCTGTCAAACTTCGATAACATGATAAATCAATCAAAACCAAAGGCAGTAAATTCGACTGAAGACCTAGTAATTACTGTTACGACCGACTTAAATTGGATAAAACACATAGAAAATGTTGTGGGGAAGGTGAATCAAAAAGTGCGTTTTACTGTCAGAACACAAAGGCGATGCAACAGATCTGCTAAAGAGACTGCCAAAAAACTGTTGTCCGCCCTCTTTTGGATTACTGCTGCGCGGTGTGGGATCCTTACTACATAAGATTAACGGAGTATATCGAGAAAGCTAAAAGAGGATCAGCACGTTTCCTATCATCGAGAAATACGGGAGGTAGTGTCACGAATATGATACAGGATTTGGGGTGGACATCATTAAAACAAAGGCGTTTCTCGTTGCAGAGGGATCTTCTCAAAAAATTTCATTTACCAACTTGCTCCTCCGAATGCAAAATATTTTGTTGACGTCGACCTCCATAGGGAGAAATGATCATTATCATAAAACAAGGGAAATCAGAGCTCGCACGGCAATGTATAGGTGTTTGTTTCTTCCCCATGTTGTTCGAGAGTATAGCATCATTGGCCGGGATGCACCATGCGGGAAGTTCGGCCGCCACGTGCAAGTCTTATTGCAGCTGACGCCACATTGGGCGACTTGTGCGCCGGTGACGAGAACGAAATGATGCTGCGGACAACACAACACCCAGTCCCCGGGCGGAGAAAATCTCCAACCCGGGCGGGAATCGAACCCGGGCCGCAGCCGGCCGCGGTGGCCAAGCGGTTAAAGGCGCTACAGTCTGGAACCGCGCAGCCGCTACGGTCGCAGGTTCGAATCCTGCCTCGGGCATGGATGTATGTGATGTCCTTAAGTTATTTAGGTTTAATAAGTTCTAAGTTCTAGGCGACTGATGACCTCAGACGTTAAGTCGCACAGTGCTCAGAGCCATTTGAACCATTTCTGAACCCCGGCCGCTTGCATGAGAGGTGAGCATGTTACCACCTTTTTTTCCCTTTTTTTCATTTTGTTGTATATAGTACGTTGCGTTTGGTCTGGGTGGACGTCACAAGACATTCGTTCAAGTTGATCGTTGATTCCTTGACTCAGTTTTTTTTAAATTTTTTTTTATTCCAGAGACCACGCAACCCTCTGACCGAACACGCTGAGCTACCGTACCGGCACCAAGCACTTAAGTGTGATTTGCAGAGTGCCTATGTAGATGTAGATAAAAATGTAGATTAGGCTTAATCAATAACCTCAGTCAAACAGAAGTTTAATGAATGTTTTTGTGCTCATATGTAGGACGTCATGCTTTTTATTGTTGAAGGTCAGCTGTCAGTTTTCGCACCGTACTGAAGTCTTGTCTTAATTAGTTTTCAATCCGCATCTGATGACTTTACGAGACAGTACACGACAGTATTAAATGGCTCTGAGCACTATGGGACTTAACTTCTGAGGTCATCAGTCCCCTAGAACTTAGAACTACTTGAACCTAACTAACCTAAGGACACCACACACATCCATGCCCGAGGCAGGATTCGAATCTGCGACCGTAGCGGTCGCGCGGTTCCAGACTGTAGCGCCTAGAACCGCTAGGCCACTCCGGCCGGCACACGAAAGCATCAGCTGCGAACAATCTTTTTCAGGGCTGCTGAGATAGCCTCCCAAATTCGTTTACACTGACCACTAATGATAATTTGCATTACATTGTTCTACCTAAAATTCAGCTTACGCCATTTCAACAACCAGCTCCGCCACATTTCCACAAACGATCGCAAAGCATATTGCAATGTTCCACCGAGACTAGAATTCGGATCGCTAGAGTCGAAGTCCAGAGTGCTAACAATTACAGCATGCAACTGCACACTGCTCCGCCCTTAAATTAAGTACCTACATGACGCTCATCAGATGCGACTTTAGTACATGCAGTATAGAAGAAGAATAGCACATGGCCTGTAGCACTTTCTCAGGGAAGCACAGACATCAGTTCGGTTTCATTAGGTGACTTCTTGGCAATTGTTACGAACTGTGACCTTTTTGACAGAAAATCATAAATCCAGTTGCACAACTGAGACGGTACTCAATGGACACGCAGTTTGATTACAAGCCGCTTTTCAGGAACTGTGTCGAAAGCCTTCTATATATCTACAAATCCATTCGTATTATAAAAATAGATTTACGTGTGAATGTATGTATGTTCCTCAACTCCTCCTAAACTTGACCGATTTCAAACAAACTTGGTACATACATTACTTGCTGTCTGAGAACAGCCGCTATGGACGCAAGAAAACACGCACCTGTCAAAGGGATGGCGTTTGGGTGGAAAAGTAGAGTAGCTCACGACACACAAACAGCAGACAATATTCATCCAGTGTTTGAGAATGAGGGCACTTTGAGGATTGCAACGAACTTTGGACATTATTTCAAACCTTTACAAAACTTTTTCTCACTGATAAAAGCAGGAAAAAGTTTATTGCTCACTACATTTTCCCTTTTCATGAAGTAAAACGGTGACATCAGGCATGTCGATGTAATTTATTACTTCTTTACTACTATCTGCATTCCCGAAAAATTTTACAGACAGCATTCACATACACCACAGAATGTACCAGCAAAATTGTATCATTGTGTGACTCATGCCTCAGGATACAGAACTTTAGAAACACACAGAAGCGTGAAAAACTGCCAAACCATGGAAGACGTTCAAATTTATCCCATCTTTGCTACTATCTCTTGTTGCAACACATTTCGCAGACAATATCCGTATATGTCGCAGAATGTACCTACAAAAATACATTATTGCACGACACATAGCTGAGGTGATATGACGTTATATATTGAGATGCGTAAAAAATTGCTGCAACATGAATGCCATTTAACTTATTACTTCTTTACTACTGATCTATTCGCAACACATTTCACAGAGGATATTCACGTATAGTACTGGACGTACCTGCAAAATTACATCATTGTCAACACATAGTTCATAATATATGGCGACATAAAAATTGAGCTGCGTAAGAATTTAAATGCAGGGCGAATTTCGATACAAAAAGATCCTTCTAAATCCCTGGATCGATTCAGAATAAACTTGGGAAAAACATTACTTACTGTTTGGAAAAAATTACTTTGAGAGTGTCCGCCTGCTTAGCTGGGTAGTAACGTGCACGCCACCCCATGCAAGCGGGCCCAGGTTCGATTCACAGCCGGACTGGAGATTTTCTCGGCTCGGTGAGTGGGTATTGTGTTGTCCTTATCATCATTTCATCCTCGTCACCGGCGCGCAAGTTGCCCAATGTGGCGTCGAATTAAATAAGACTTGCACTTGGCGGCCGAACTTCCCGAATAGGATCTCCCAGCAAACGATGCCATATGCTCATTTCATTTTTTACTGTGAGAATCATAACCAGCAACACCCTGTCGAAGTGGGGGTGATAACTTGGAGAGAGAATGGGGGAGAAGGTAATGGACAGAGCGAGAGGGGAAAAGACGACATGGGCACAGTAGGGGCAAGGAGATGGAAAAGGGGTAGGGGATGTAGGCAGAGAAAGGGAAGAGGAGATGATGGAAAGAGAGGAGGGAGAAAGAGCTGGACAGAGAAAGGAAAGAGGAGCAGAGGCGCAGGAACAGGGGGAAGAAGATGTGGGCAGAGTGAGGGAGAGGCAGTGATGGACACAGCATGGGAAGTGCAGGGTATGGACAGGAAGATTAGAGTGGTGGAAATGAACAGTAGGAAAGGAAGAGATGGACTGGGAGAGGGATAGGAGGAGATGGACAGAGCGAGTGGGAGTAGGATGAGATTAACAGTAACAATAGGGAGGAGATTATGGACAGGGAAAAGGGGTGGATGGGGTGGACAGAAGGAGAGGAGGAAATTGACAGGGAGAGGGGGGAGGAGCATGTGAACAGAGGGATGGACAAGAGGAGGGGTGTAGGAGGTAACAGAGAGAGGGGGGGGGGAGAATATGGACAGAGGTAATATAGGAGATGGACAGAGATAGAGGGCGGAGGATATGGACAGAGGAAGGGGAGAGGAGATGGATAAAAAGGTATTGGAATATGAGATGGAATTAGAGGGTGAGGAAGAGATGGGCAGGGGGGGAAGAAGTAGATGGACAGAGGGAGAAGTTAAGTAGGAGATGTGTCTCAGAGCTGGATAGTGACAGATGGTGACGCGAGACTGGATGGGCAATTAGTTTATGTATCAGCCGATAGAGGACAATATTGAATAGGGGACTGATTTAGTTTCGATTGTGCCCACTAGAGTGCACTAAAGTAATAGAATGTTTTTCATAAACTGTTCTAGTATTCTCATAAAGTGTTATTATGTATTTTTGTGCATGTAAAATGTTATAGATGTGTTTTAGCAGTATGAATGCTGCGTAAGTGTGGTTTAAGGTTAATATGAAGATAATTGTTCAACGAGTTATGTAGTGGGATTTAGTGCGGGAACATTTCGAAGAAGTATGGATGTGGACAAAGGGGATTTTTGTAGAATAGATTTGTAAAGTATGTTTATGGTAAAGGGAAAGTTAATTCAGGTATAAATTACAATAGTAAATAGTAACAATGGTAAATTTCGAAGAAGTATGTATGTGGACAAAGGGGATTTTGGTAGAATAGATTTGTAAAGTATGTTTATGGTAAAGGGAAAGTTAATTCAGGTATAAATAACAGTAGTAAATAACTTAATGCATAAACAAAACTTCAGCATATTAGATAATTACGTCGGCAAAAGGTGCAGTCGTTAGGTTTACTATTTTGCGATTGGTTATTGATGAAAAGCGCGAACGGACGCGGGAGAATGTTGTTTTGCTATTGGCTGTTGAGTAAACTGACCAACGGTAAAGCAATATTCTTCGCGCGCCTTTCTCTGCTGGTAGAGAAGACTTGGAGCATTCTAGAGAGGAGTCGGAGCCTAGCCATGAAACAGTTCGGACGTGTATAGTAGTAGTTCCGATGGAAATGATAAGTTGCCGGATCTAGCAGAGTCTCATACATCAAAAGTGTGGTAAAGTGACGGCATAATTATTCCGATGGGTGTGTAGAAATGTCGGAATTTTTAAGTGAATTTTGTGACGAGAAAAGACATATATTCCGCGTGGTGTATTGAGCAAAAAACTGTGGCTAAAAACTGTGACTGCATTAGGTACCAACAGACTTAATATTTGGCAAGCATTCTCAACCAAAAACAATCCGTATTTATGCAGCTATTACGTTTTCGGGAAATGCAACAGCATAAACTTGCTAACGTGAGTGAAAGGGATTGTGAGTGACTGTGTTGAAACTAGCACGGGCTTGGCAGTGATACTTGTTCACCTGAGTTTCAGAATATATTAATTGAGGACAAAATTTCCAACCTATCATTTGTGTGAAAGCTTTCTCCCGAAACGTAGATTAGTGACTTTAATTGAAGCCTGGTTCACATCGAAGTACGGTAAGTTTCACTCGGCTTCCCTACTGATGATATGCTGAGACAGTGTTCACAGGTAGGTGCAGGTCTGGCGCAAAGTGACGGAAGGAACCGCGCCGCCGCAATTATCGCTAAACTACTAATTTCATTCCCATGCATCTTATCACATTAAATTACTCCATCCTCTTGTTGCACAGGAAAATAGTTGTTCATACGCTTCCGATAAAAATTTATTCATGCGACGTCCAGTGATCTGACTTGCGATGGTATTACGTTCAACATCTCCGTACGCCCACTCATTTTTAACTGAATGCTGCTAGGTTCTTTGAAAAGATTGCGGCTTGTTTCCTGAGCCATTCTGTCCAATCAGAGCTTCTGTTCCTCCTGCACTGGCGTCAACTGGTACATAGAACATTCTACCCTAATCTTCGTCCGCCCCTAGTAGCTGAGTGGTCAGCGCGACGGAGTGTCATACCTTACGGCCTGGGTTCGATTCCCGACTGGGTCGGAGATTTTCTCCGCTCAGGGACAGGGTGCTGTGTTGTCTTTATCATCATCAGTTCATCCCCATCGACGCGCAAGTCGCCGAAGCGGCGTCACCTCGAAAGACTTGCACCAGGCGAACGGTCTACCCGACGAGAGGTCCTAGCCATACGGCATTTCCATTACCCTAATCTTCAATCTTTGGTCGTTTACTGCGATATTCCAGATGAAGAAGACCGAGAGGACTTACAGAGCTGCTCCAATGAAGCCTCATGGCTTTATCATTAGCAAATTTATGTCCAATTTCTTACAAAGTTTTCGGTGTTTTCCACAAATTGGGAAAATTTTATCGTACTTGACCTACAGCGAATTATACACCTACTATGAAGCGTTCCATTGATGATGAGTGGTTTGAAAGTCTACTCGTGCCACAGATATGCTACCGAAAACCACGTGTTACCTGTTACCAAACTCTACAGCAAAGAAATGTCACTGTTTCTGTAATCATAACTGGAATTCCCTCGAAGTAAGGATTCGAAATTCTCGGTAGACCTCCAGATGAAAAGCGGTATCTTACTGAAACCAATGATATTATCTGTTCGGTACTGATAGCACTTAACATTTAAGGGATCTCATAACGCACAGGCCTGTGCAAACAACCAGTGGCAGATAAAACTTCGGAATTTCATCGTCCACTTCACAATTATCTCAGTAGTTTTCTTTTTTACTTTTATCTCCGGCATGAGACATGTAATATCATTGTGATTTCGCACTCCACACAACTGCCGTTAGGTAACACTTTTAGTGCTCTTTTATTGCTCTTTCGGCATTTCCATCACAGTTCATGTATTAAATTTTATTCATTTATGCACTTTTGCTGGTAACCCAACGACGACGAGGCTTCTAATCGCACAAAGCAATAATTCTTATCAAAAGTTAAATCATTAACTTTTTAGGACGAAACATAGTTTCATAAGGAAGGATTTGCTTTCTCGCTGTGATAAAAAATATGCTTACTTAAACTGAATGTGATGTTTAGACACTGATGAAAGTAATGAAATGAAATCTTGATTAATACTTTGAAGTAAGATTAATACCATCACACTACAGCAACACACCAGAAATTGTAGAAAAATGACGCTCAGCAGAATCGATTGTGTTCGTGCAGTTACGGTCGCTGTAGTTCTAGTATGAAGCTCTAAATATACCGAAAGACAACCAACGTTGGCCTCTGTTAAAGCTTAGAACACCGTCACCGTGATCATTAGCGCACGCCAGTGCGATGTTGGCCCAGGTCACGTGTCATGCTGGAATCCGGCCTGGGGACGTCCTAACACCAGAATCGATGTAATGTTGGGTATCTTTGGCAACACCTAAAGTTATATTTATCCCTCGATAATACGAGAACAAAAGTATCAATTTCAACAGTATCGCAAGGCACTGATCGCTTTTTTGTATATTTTCAAGCTTCCTTTAACGAAAAAGGCCTTTTGATCTTTCAAGACTTATTTAGCACACAATTTGAAAAATGAAAGTTATGCTATACTTTCACTAGAGAACTTGAGTATAAAGTCAAAAACAGACGTAAACAGTAACAAACAAATATTCCAAACACAAATAAAAATATATGCCTTGAAGTAAATGTCATGCTATTCATACATTTATCATTACTACAAGCGAAAAGTCTACTGTGCTAGGCCGATGAATACCTATACTTATATTTTCCACATACAATGTTCAGAAATCCCACAAACAGAAATACATTTGAAAATATTTGATTACAATCACAAAGCCAAAAGCAGGTGATACTGCAGTCCTAGTGTTGATATTTGACAGGGACTATGTAACAAACGGCAGTTTTTCTTATAGTTTCATTAGGAATCAAAAGATGATTGTTGATCGAAATGGTGTACAGTGTTAAGACTGTAATGGATAATATACAAGTAAACTTACTGTCAACTCAATTCCCTGGGCCGTTTATTGCTGATACAAATTGCAATAAAAAGCATGGTCTAAATCGTGAAGCTTCCGAACCTCTTACTGCACAATAAGTGAATAGTAGCTTCCGACACGAAAAGGAAGAAACACAGAGATCAGATCTATTTTAGAAAACGAATTCGCTTGTGCTCAGTACTTGTGTCCCACATCCTGTCGAAATACTTGAGCTCCCCGTTAACTCTGTTGCCATGTTGCAGCTAATGAAGCAGGTGCATATAGAAAGAGTGATTCCAGGTTCCCAGTCCTTTAACAACTCTGACCATTACCAAGGCTCTTGAAAAATGCAGTTCTATTAAGATAGCGACGTCTTCCCTTACCTTACAGGGTGGTGAGAGAAAAGAGATCAGGCCATTCGTTACTCTAAGCTGACTAAATCCATTAATATCCATGACGACGCTGTGCAGGTGCGGGACAAAGGTAGTGTGCCGTCCCAGTGACAGTTACGTCGTAAAGATATTAAAAAAATGCCTGCAACGAGAAGTGTATCTCGCGACGAAATAAATGTACACTAACCTTATGTGTTTCACCTACCGCATAGACGGCGTAAAATTTTCCTATTTCATAGTAAATATTATATTTAATCTTAGTGTCAAGGAGTAAACTCTTTAAATGTAATAACGTCTGTTCTATTAATAAGGGAGAAGAACGGTCCCAGAATGTTCTGCTGTTCCTCTCTCTTGGCTTGTTTCTAGTAACATGAGGCAGACATCTTGTGCCATGAAACTGTTAACCTTGTTAATAAAGTGCGTTGAAGTTTATATGTGAGTTATTTCGATGTACAGGGAGCCCTCTGGCATGCTCCATGAATTGAATTACTTTTTCTTAAAACGTTTACAGCTCCACAATTTTAGCGGCCGCATCTTCAACTGACGCCATTACGCGCCGACCTACAAAGCTAAATCATAGCGGAGCGCAGGGATAACCCGCTTTAACATTTAACAAACATTTTTTCACAGCAATGAGCCGCAGCGGAGAGCAACATTAGTTTTTAGATTTTACTTTTCAGCTTACGCTGAGAGCCAGGATTCGACGACCACAGCCCGGATATGATGGTAAGAGGAATATTCTTCGAGTGTTTTGTGGGTCCACAATAATTTCAATATTTGAGTCCACGCTCTTAAAGTACAAATAAGCCGAGGCTAATTATAATACTGTTATATTTTCATTCTCAAGTAATATTCTTGGCAGTAGGTCAGTCCATTATGTTTGATGATTTTACTGCTCAGTTGTGAGTTACCTAAAAGTAAAACCAATTTTGAAATAATTTTCTAAAATAATAAAATAACTCAAAAGTAAAAAATCATAGTCTAAATTTCTTTGAATGATGGATTTGAACTAAAAATCATTTAACAATTTTTGCATATTGGACCGCACAATTACATTCACGCGTGCTTCTAGACACAACAAATGAGAAAAATACAAATAAATAAGCAAATATACTCCACATGAAGAGCCACTTGATTTGGCGCCCAATGTGGGGTGAAGAACAGCCACTTCACTAGTGAGTTGTGTTTGTGCGAGTGTGTATGTGTTTTCTACATTAGAAAAAGGCCTTTTGGCCGAAAGCTCAGATGCATAGCACATGTATATTTTCGAAAGTTCAGATGTGCCTGTCTGTAATTCAGTTTCTCGTCAATCTCTTTCATAATATTGTCATTTTTCCATTACGGACTTTCCATTGTTTGAAGAAGAAAATTTATCGGGAAAATATTAATTCGGAATTTTACTTTCCCGTACAAAGTTCGGACGGGATAACTTTTTTAATCTCAAAAAACCGGAACTCATTTACTATATGGGTCGTTTGACATCCCCTTCCTTTTCCTGTCCATACAGCAACCTTCATGCCCTGCTCACATGGCTAGAAACGTCCGTGACGGGGTTTCTTGAGCTTAAGTATGCAATACCAAATCTTTCCTTGCCTCTATAAAGATCGGATTTCAATGTTGTCGACCCATTATAGTGTGTATTGTAAAACTATTAATGAAAACGACAACCACAAAAATGCTAAAATCTTTATTGTCTGCAAATAATTTAGATGTCGTAGCCCATTATCTGGAAGTTTGTAGAACGTCCATCATTAAAATACGTTCGACTTTTGTTATGCATGCTATCGTGCTATATTCCAGGCCCACATACTTTCACAGCATTAATTAGATGCTAGTCTGCTCTGTACACGCCTCTTCATGTCTGCATAATTACAGCAACCCGCTTCGACTTGAATCTGTTTGCTGTACTTATATCTTGGGCTTCCTCTACATTTTTTACCCCTCACAATTACCAAAGTGACTATTCCTTGATGCGTTAGGATGCGCCCTATATCAACAGATGTCTTCTAATTGTGCGATAAAGTACTGTTTCCCGAGCTGCATTCGCTATTCATTTCTTACGCGATAACTCCAGCTAATCTCTTCAGTATTCTTCAGACGTACCAGGTTTAAAAAGATTATTTTCTCTTCATGTCTGAACTGCTTGTCACTCACTTTTCACTCCAGACAACTAAGTTCAGAAAAGAGTACCTAACAGTTAAAATTTGTAATTGATTTCAACAAATGCCTTCTCCACACTCGCTTCCCCTGCTGTAGCCAGTCTGCATCTTATAACCTCTCTGATTCGGCCATCGTCACTTATTTTGCTCTCCAAATAAGCGAAATTCATCTACTGCTTTTAGTGTGCTGTAATAAACATCCGCCTGGATGGTGTTTTTAGGTTGTTTTTCATGTCAGACTATTTAACAACCAGGCTGGTGCACGATCCTCGTCTCAGTTATACGATTCGCAAACATTTAGAAAACTGTAGCTCACTTCGACATGAATAACGCATCACGCAAACATTTGGGGTACACAAATTCCGTTCCTAGGCGATAGGAAGGGCATACGGCCATCCCTCTAAATAACCATGTCTAATTCGTTAATAGCCAAGCCGACTCTGCGCCTATGAGGGGCAAAGGAACAAGAAAAGAAGAAGAAGAGATACAGCTGTATAACGGATCTTTCACGTTGGAATAAATTTATTTTATTTTTTGTTAGATGTTTTCGTTAAATAGCTGAATAAGATGTAATTAGGAATAATTTAATGAAGCAGAGTAGAAAAGATAAGGTCAAAGAGATGTTCATTGGGCGGACATTGTCGTAATTTAACGTCATTGCGTCGTTCGGTTGTTAAAACAAGTCCTTTGTGTCCCGTTCTGCTTTTCGGTTTCGCGCGTATCTGAAAGGAATTAATTATGGGACTAGAATAAACTTTTACATAATAGTTACGATTCGATGTTCCGACAAAAGGGGTTAACGTCAGTGTTAATTTGAATTGTGGACGACAGGATTAGCTTTGACAGATACGTGAAAACGGACGTAACGAAAGTTGTTCGCATATCATCCTTGAACGTGACTTTTTATCTAATTAACGACTGCGGGCTCATTAAAAGCTGTTATCTCATGATTAGGGTCAATCCCTCTTTCCTCCTAGACAGTGATCATCCATTAACTTTTACGTCATAAGAAAAAGGATTATTAATAAAAGTGATGTTAAATGACAATTACGTGTTAGTGGAACCGGCGTAATATCTCTGAAATGACACTGATATATAATTTGTGTTAAATACTGAACTGAAATAGGAAGTAAATTGAAATTAGTGAACATTTGATACTGAGAGTATAGAAGCAGATGCGCTTAAGGTTTCTCTTCTCTAAAATGGCAAAATAGGGACGAACTTTAACTCAACAGTCGACATTATGCATTGCAAAGACATTAGCATTTGATACTTATTTTGACAACTCGCTGTTAAACAAATGACCATTGAGTCTCTGTACGAGTAATAAAATTAAATCTAAAAACATAATTGATAACGGCAAACTCCGCTTTAACAAACTGTATTGCGTGTCGTCATCGATCAATAACTGCTCAACCCTGGAGAGTTGTGTGGTGAAATTAGAAGTCGGGCATATAAAACAAACTTAAAAATCCATTCAAGCTACAGTGGAGTCGGCACAACACGAAGTGGGCAGTTATAGCTGATAGAATGGAACCTAAACAAATACTCACAGAAAGTGTTAATCTAAGGCAAATTATTAAATTTAAAGTTGATTTTCATAGATGCCACTCTGACTTCGACGTACTCCCAAATTCCGTTGACAACACCACGTGCAATTCTCCTGAGATCGTCTTGGCGCTCTTTTATGACGGCTGCCCTATTAGTAATCCGGACGATCAGTTCGTCTCTTATGTTGATGTTGTGTTTATAGACTTCGCCTTTCAACCACTCCAGCCCATCGAATATCTAAAGGTGTCAGTTCCGGGGACACTTGATGACCAATAATAGTGTCAGTTTCTGCTGATCCATCTTCCGGGGGAATCTTAGGCTCCGATGATGAGTCACCTGATGACTATAATGTGCAGGGGCCTTCGCATATCCTTGAGATAATCCCAGACAGAAAAAGTCAGAGCACTGAGGTTGGACCATCTTGGACGATACCTAACACTATCTACCACTCATATTTTGTAGTACAAACAGTTTTCCTTTCTCTATCGCTACTACACACACACTATATCTACTTGAAATATGTTACGAACAATAACATGACAGCAGTATTATGGAACATTTACTGTGGGCGAACATTATGAATTACCCTGAAGAAAATGAACCATTGACACACAGGCAGCACGGATTCAGAAAATTTAGTTCCTCCAAAACACAACTAGCTCTTTATTCTCAAGAAGCATTGAGTGCCATCGACAAGGAATGTCAAATTGACTCTGTATTTCTAGATTTACGGAAGGCTTTTGATACAGTTCCTCACAAGCGACTTCTAATCAAACTGCGTGCATACCGAGTATCGTTTGAGCTGTGCGACTGGATTGGTGATTCCTTTCGGGTAGACCACAGTTCATAATAAGCGATGAAAAGTCATCGAATAAAACAGAGATTATAATGAATCATCCTCCTCTAAAATCGCCTTTTTTATAGAGATAAATGATATCATGTATACTATCTGTTCTTGCATAGGTTAAAATTATCTCAGCTGTTTCACTAAAAGAATTCAAATGATTTTGTATACGATGTATTGTATTTCAGGCAAAAATGTGTTTAAAAAAAGTTAATGTGCTACAATCGATATGTACTAACAGTTAAAATTACCCTTCTTTTGAAAATAACTGAAATTACGAAAATATCTGGCATATTTGAAATTCATATTATTAATCGCACACTCTAATGCTAACTATGAAATTTGTTTCTGAATTTATTTATGAAAACTCTTTTGCTTTGTAAACTCTTTGCAAATTGTGAGTACCGCAGAATGTAAATGGTGGTGGGCATTACTCAGATGGAAGTAGATGTTTTTATAAGTTTATCACCAACAATGTAATTATTGGTTTTTTGAATGTGGATATTATAAAGTATGTGTGATTTAAAAGAATTGGGTGAAATAAAAAGATATCTATAGCAACAGGCCACTCTTCATCAGTTATTTCATCTTCAAGACCCCGCAACGTTAAGTCAAAATTTTCACCAGCGATAATCTACTCCTAGACACAACAAGATTTTGAGCCAGGAACAAAAACAACAACGAGATAATAAGATAAGAAAAAATAATAAGATAAGTTGGTAGTTGATGGATGGAGACTACCAACTTTGAGTTAATAGTTGACGGTTGAAGACAAACCATCGTTGTTATAGGTAGTCTGCGAAAACCAGTTCATAGATGTTGGCGACCGATGAATGATGTATACGATTGGAGTTACCCGCCTCAGCGTCAGTTAAGGCCTGAAGATGGTGTGCCGAAACACCGAAACTGGTAGCCATATAACAAATAACATCTTAAGGACCGCTATAGGTGTTCCATTTTATTACGGAAGTGATGTCTGGCGTTCCCCAAGGAAGTGTTTTATGCCCTCTGCTGCTCTTAATCTGCATAATCAACTTGGAAGATAGTCTGAGCAGCCATATTAGATTGCTTGCAGATGGTGCTGTCATTTTCCATCTAAGAAAGTCATCGGAAGATCGAAACCAGTTGTACAATGATACGGAATCTGTAGGATGCAAAAAGCGGCATTTGACCACAAGCAATGAAAAGTGTGAGGTTATCCACACTACTACTAAAAGGAATCCGTCAAATTTTTGCTGCAAAATGAGTCAGCTAAATACCGAGGAATTACAACTGCGAACAACTTAAATTGGAACGATCACATAGATAAGGTTGTGGGGGAAGGCAAACGGAATATTGTGGTTTATTGGCAGAATACTTGGAAGATGCAACTAAAGAGACTGCCTACATTACGCTTGTCCGTCCTCTGATGCAGTGCTGCTGCGCAGTATGGCATCCTTACCAGACTGAATTGAGGAGGACGTCGAAAACCTTCAAAGCAGGGCAGCTCGTTTTGTATTATAGCGATCTAGGCGAGAGAGTGTCACCTATACGATAGTGGCATTCAGGTGGTAACCATCGAAAGAAAGTGATTTTTCGTTCCAGCGAGATCTTTTCGGAAATTTCGGTCTGCAACGTTCTTCTCCAAATGTGAAAATATTTTGTTGGCACTACCTACATTGGGAGAAATGGTCATAAAAGAAATCGGAGCTCCCACGGAAAAATTTAAGTATTCATTTATTGCAGGCGCTGTTGAAGAGTGTAACGGTAAAGAAATAGTGTGAAAGTAGTTGGATGAACCCCCTGACAAGCACGTAAGTGTGAACTGCAGAGCAGGTGTGTAGCTTTTGATGTAGACATAAATGAGTAGCAAAATAATGATGTCCCATATTGCATGGCACATTCCTCAACCATGGGAGATGGGTGAATTCCGAGGCCAGTTAGATGAGTACTTTATCGAAAAAGTTACATTTAAAAAAATTGTACTATCACTAGGACACTAATTCACACTGAATTCAGTAGCGACTGGTAACCATAAATTAGCGATTATATCGCAAACGTCGTCCTGGCAGACGCATGTTTACTGGAACGTTTGCACTTCTGTTATCGCATACTTTCAAGCTTCTCAGATTCCTTTAGTTAGGATACACTGTGTGCATTGTGTGTTTAAGTCATGATGGGGGAAGGACATCTGTGATGGGATCCTCTGATCACATTGCCATTTCAGTGAAAGTGAAGAAATATTACAAGATGTGTTGAATGGAGTGATCAGTCTAACGAGCAAAGAACATGGATCGAAATTAAATCGAAAAACGACGGATGTAATGAGAAGTAGCAGAAATGAGAACAGCAAGAAACTTAACGTTATATCTACATCTACATCCATACTCCGCAAGCCACCTGACAGTGTGTGGCGGAGGGTAGTTTGAGTACCTCTATCGGTTCTCTCTTCTGTTCCAGTCTCTTATTGTTCGTGGAAAGAAAGATTGTCGGTATGCCTCTGCGTAGGCTCTAATCTCTCTGATTTTATCCTCATGATCTCTTCGCGAGATATGCGTTGGAGGGAGCAATATACTGCTTGACTCCTCGGTGAAGGTATGTTCTCGAAACTTTAACAAAAGCCCGTACCGAGCTACTGAGCGTCTCTCTTGAGCAGAGTCTTCCACTGGAGTTTATCTATCATATCCGTAACGCTTTCGCGATTACTAAATGATCCTGTAACGAAGCGCGCTGCTCTCCGTTGGATCTTCTCTATCTCTTCTATCAACCCTATCTGGTACGGATCCCACACCAGTAAGCAGTATTCAAGCAGTGAGCAAACAAGTGTATTGTAACCTACTTCCTGTGTTTTCGGATTGCATTTCCTTTGGATTCTTCCAATGAGTCTCAGTCTGGCATCTGCTTTACCGACGATTAATTTTATATGGTCATTCCATTTCAAATCACTCCTAATGCCTACTCTCAGATAATTTATGAAATTCACTGCTCCCAGTTGCTGACCTACTATATTGTAGCTAAATGATAAGGGATCTTTCTTTCAGTGTATTCGCAGCACATTACACTTGGCTACATTGAGATTCAATTGCCATTCCCTGCACCAAACGTCAATTCGCTGCATATCCTCCTGCATTTCAGTACAATTTTCCATTGTTGCAACCTCTCGATATACCACAGCACCATCCGCAAAAAGCCTCAGTGAACTTCCGATGTCATCCACAAGGTCATTTATGTATATTGTGAATAGCAACGGTCCTACGACACTCCCGTGCGCCACACCTGAAATCACTCTTACTTCGGAAGACTTCTCTCCATTGAGAATGACATGTTGCATTCTGTTATCTAGGAACTCTTCAATCCAATCACACGATTGGTCTGATAGTCCATATGCTCTTACTTTGTTCATTGAACGACTGTGGGGAACTGTATCGAACGCCTTGCGGAAGTCAAGAAACATAGCGTCTACCTGGGAACCCCCGTCTATGAACCTCTGAGTCTCGTGGACAAATAGCGCGAGCTGGGTTTCACATGATCGTCTTTTTCCAAACCCATGCTGATTCCTACAGAGTAGATTTCTAGTCTCCATAAAAGTCATTATACTCGAACGTAATACATGTTCCAAAATTCTACAACTGATCGACGTTAGAGATATAGGTCTATAGTTCTGCACATCTGTTCGGCGTCCCTTCTTGAAGACGGGGGTGACCTGTGCCCTTTTCCAATCCTTTGGAACGCTACGCTCTTCTAGAGACCTACGGTATAACTGGGCTCACGGAGTAGACGAAGGTAAGGATTTCTCCTACCTAGGCAGCAAAATAACCCGTGGTGGAAGGAGCGAGGAGGGCATAAAATGCTGACTAGCACTGGCAAAAAGAGCATTCCTGGCCACGAAAAATCTGTACAAACGTAAGGCTTCATTTGTGGAAGACATTTCAGAGAATGTACATTTGGAGCACAGCATGGTATGGTAGTGACGCGTTATGTTGGGCAATCGTAACGGAAGAGAATCGAAGCATTTGATATATGTTACAAACATTTGTCGAAAATCAAGTGGACTGATGAAGTAAGGAATGAGGGGCACCTCTGTAGAATTGGGGAGGAAAGGAATATATGGTAAATGGTGACTAGAAGATATGACGAGATGGTAGAGCATCTGTTAAGACATTGGGGAACAGCTTCCACGGTACCAGAAAGAGCAGTAGAGGGTAAAAAACGTAGGGGAAGGTAGAGGAAGACAGGGATTGGAATACATCCAGAAAATAATTGAGGACGTAGGTTGCACGTGATACTCTGAGATGAAGAAGGTAGCACTGAAGAGGAAGTCGTGGCGGGCCGCATCAAACCAATCAGAAGACTGACGATTCATAGAAGAGAAAGGCCGTGATACCTACTCCCCCTCCTCCCCCGCCCTCCCCCCCCCCCTCTTTCCTCCCTCGCTCTTACCCCACATCCTACTCCTTTTAAAAAAAAAAAAAGATTTTAACTCACCGGCTATGGCAGCGATGTACTGTTTCCTGACACCGCCGCGTCCTCCGCCGGCGCCACCATCGCCTTTCTTTTTTCCGGAAGGAGCTTCCGCCACCCTGAGGGGCGTCGCCGTGGCTTCTTCCGCAGACATTAGGCTGTAGCAGCGCGACGCTTGCTGGGTACTTGCGCACTGCTCCAACTAATTTCTGATCTCCATCTAAGGGCCCGGGCAGATAATTTCATCGTTCATCTGTATCACCTCTCATTGCATCATGCCCTTACATGGACGCCGGAGGTTGATACAGATAAAAATCCCCCGATAGCGCCAACGGTCCCGTGCCGCTAGTAACACAAACAAATGACACCGGCCGCAAACGTGGTGGCTGACGAGAACACATTATACTGCATGAAATGTGTACTCGAGATAAAAAGAATCGTGTCAGATAAATCGTGTCTGATTACGACCGGACAGATGGAAAACATCTCAAGTGGTACATGGCAACAAATTGCCGCTACATGTCGGTGCTTTTTAAATGCGGCCCGTTTTTGAAACTTTCTGCGGCAACCTACTTTAGCTCCACAGTCTCAATATGTCACATTTTCACCAAAAAGCAGCCTTGTGCAGAAGCTTGTTGTAACACGCCCGGGGGTACAAAAGGGTGGGGTGGTACCTTTAAACTGGTTGTCGTTTCTGCTTTTCGTGGCCGTTCTCCCTGTCCGCTCCACGTACCTGGTAATCCCGCGTCGGTCGTATTGTCCTGCTCCACACTGCTGCTGGCTTGCCTGAAATTATTTATCGAAATATGCAAGCGAATAAGGGGAGCCACTCAACGTTAAGTACAACACTGTTCTACGTCTGGTACGAACATCTACATTCAGAGACGATATGGAGATCACAGGTTCTACTGCTTACACTATAAGTCGTAAAAGTTTATTCCAACTGACAGTCTTCATGATTATCTGCCCACTTGGACGAGCGTACGCGTACCGAACACGGCCGGATGATTGTTGATGACGCGAAAACGCGACGATCAAACGCACGTTCTCGCGCTCGCTACAATTTTTACTGATTCACATTAGTTCATTCCGGGAGACCGAACACGGCGCTGATGATCGATGCTGTGCGACACGCAACGAGAGGATACATAAATACGGTATCGACGGCACTGCTAATTTTCAATTACTTCTTGACGCACTTTTCTCTTAACCATTTCCATATATCATCACTTTACTATAAAAGCACTTGTAGCAACACTTCAACTTCCATGCTAACAATTGTAATTATGTAATAGGCGTATTTAAACTGTTTTAGCATGTAATTATCTGAACTGTTTCTTATTTAAATTGTTTTGTTAATTAAATTGCATTGTGTATTATTGAGAAAGAGCGGGAAACCGCGCATAGATACATTTTGAGAAAGAGCGGGAAACAGCGCGCAGTAATACATCTGTAATGGTAGCAGGGATTGTCTGCACCAAAAACCATTGTTGGCGGCGAGACCGCACTTTTGTAGCATTGAGCGTTGGAAGCGAGCAGTTGCGAGTAAGATGTGAGACGAGGCAGTCGTAGCTAGCGAGACATGAGAGGAGGTCGCTGTAAGCGAGGTATGAATTAACACTTTGAAAGAAGCGGTGTGCTCGCCAGCCACTCGCTATATGTAGCGCAATGCTAGTTTTTAAGAATTTTTGTAAAGAACTATGCCCCTTGTAATTGTTTGTCAAGATCGTTCTCAGAATATAGTTATGTAATTTTGATGGAAAATTAGGTATGTAGCGCAACGCTACTTTTTAAGAATTTTTGTAAAGAACTATACCCCTTGTAATTGTTTGTCAAGATCGTTCTCAGAATATAGTTAACTTCTACCAGATTAAATGCATTAAGAATTTTCTATCCCAAAATCATTCACGTAAATGCTTTACGGAATTTATTGTTATCTTAAAAGAAAAGTCTAAACTGAGCTTCAGCTTTTATCAAATCTAAATTAACTTCAACTTAAAGAATTCCAGTCACAAAGTATTATGAAACTCCACCAGCAGCTTATAATTATGTTAAAGAGAAGTAAGTATATTCATTCCACATTTTGCTGTAGCAGTCAGATGGTGATCCAGTATAAATAATTAAAGGTAAGAATCAGTCTTAATAATTTCAGGTAACGACTGAGGGCCACGGCGACAACACATTTTATGTTTCGTCGTAATAATCAGCAGGTAGTCTTGACAGAGCAGCAGTTAAAAGATTTTAAGAGACGCAGCGTTCAGTCAGCAAGCAAACGTTCATCCAATATTAGACGGGAAGGTTTCACAATGCCTCTCACATGAGAACTACACACTACACAACATAACACTTCCGTGTCCTGCGCTCGACTCTCTATACGCGGCTGCCCGCAAAGATACTCCACAACTAAACCAGCGATATGACAATACGCTTGCATAGAGTAGTGGTCTCTGTTTTATGAAGGGTAGTAACCGGAAGGGGACTGCAAACTAAGGCTCGTCGACTTACCGTGGTTCTCTCAACATGCTACCATCAGCTGCATCTTTATAAACTCCTTACGTCTTCTGCGGAAGGACAATGGTAATTGCTCCCTAGAAAACAGAAAATCGTAAGTAAAGTGGTTGAAGAATCTGCTTTACATATCCGTTCATCATTCTGCCTACCTACAGCGTAGTTCTGCGCGTAATCCAGATTTCTTATGTTTCCGTGCAACATAAATTACTTGCATATGGTTAATTTAGGAATCTTCTTTTCTAGCATTACTGAGGATGTAGCAGTCAAAATTTTATTGCGGAAAACGTAATTCAACGGTTTCAATCGTTCGGTAACAGGAGGCATAAACATCTGGAATCTCTTGTTGTTGTTGTTGTTGCGGTATCAGTCCAAAGACTGGTTTCATATGGTCTCCATTCTACTGAATTCTGTGCAAGCCTCTTCACCTCCACACAACTACTGCAACTTACATCCTTCTGAATCTACTTACTGTATTACTCTCTTGGTCTCCCTCTGAAATTTTTACCTCTCATGCTTCCCACCAATACTAAACTTGTGAACACAGGGTTGCCATAGCGAGATTGAATATCTCGTCCAGAATCTCGTCCAGAATGTATATCAGTTAGGGTCCTTTCCGAGTACACCGATGCATTAGCTCCATAATTAACAATTATATACAACCGTTCGCTCGTCGAAAGATCCGTACCCAAAGACTGGAAAGTTGCAGAGGTCACACCAATATTCAAGAAAGGTAGTAGGAGTAATCCACTAAATTACAGGACCATATCGTTAACGACGATATGCAGCAGGATTTTAGAACATATATTGTGTTCGAACATTATGAATTACCTCGAAGGAAACGGTCTATTGACACACAGTCATCGTAGGTTTAGAAAACATCGTTCCTGTGAAACAAAACTATCTCTTTATTCACATGAAGTGCTGAGTGCTGTAGACAAGGGATCCCAACGGCCTCGTATCACTAGCAGTCGAGATGACAGGCATCTTATCCGCATGACTGTAACGGATCGTGCAGCCACGTCTCGATCCCCGAGTCAACAGATGGGGACGTTTGCAACACAACAACCATCTGCACGAACAGTTCGACGACGTTTGCAGCAGCATGGACTATCAGCTCGGAGACCATGGCTGCGGTTACCCTTGACGCTGCATCACAGACAGGAGCGCCTGCGATGGTGTACTGAACGACGAACCTGGGTGCGCGAATGGCAAAACGTCATTTTTTCGGTTCTAGTATAATATATTTGTCTAATGAATACCAGTTTATCATCTGCATTTCTTCTTGGTGTAGCAGTTTTAATGGCTAGTAGTGTAAATTGACTCATGTAGGTCCTAATAAGTTTTTAGTAAGGTGGATCCTGAATCGGATAACTGATCATGGATATGGCTCGAACCATCTTATAACGCCCCACGGATCTATGTAGCATTTTCGAATGTACTTCTGCGCCTCTTTACTTTGTGCCTGAAAAACTCTAAATACCCCATGCTAACCATCCGAAGCGAGACAGGACGCCTTCCCTGCTTGTAACGAGCGACCTGAACGTTTTAGTTGGCTCTTTCCCAAATTCCTCTTGATTATCTCAGGATCACTTTCCTCTGGCATTGAATCATTGATTCTTCGTAAATTGGAAAACAGTTGCGACTTCACTGGAAGATGATTATCGAGATATCGAGAGTTGCCTACCGTATCTCATGAACAACAGTGTTAAATGCAAAATTCAGTCGACTGATCCCATTTGAAGTGCGAGTGTGAACGCAAGATGGTGAGAGCCGACTTTAGACTGCGGTTCACCCGCTCGGCGAGTCAGGGCTAGGGGTAATAGAGAGTTGCGGTCACATAGGACATCCCTTTGCTTCAATAGCACCTCTTGAATTCATTTGATACAAATGGCAGTGCGGTTATCTCTCACTAGTACTCTGGCAGTACCAAATACAGTAAACGTCTGAGTAAGATGTTCAATCGGCGCTCCATTGGTCCCTAACCTGCTCACCAACTGCCTGAAAAACCTAAAATGGCACCGTGTGCTACAAATAAATTGCAGTGCACGGTAAGGGACCAAGGTAATCGAAAAAAAACTTTGTCCACTGTATTTTCCTCCTGAATTGAAGTAAGTTCCCCTCGACATGTCTTCGGACTGGGCTCTGCCTTATTACAGTCTTGGCACTGATTCACTAGTTGCTTGACGTCCCCATGAAGCAAAGCAAGCGCTGTATCATGTATAAGATACAGAGGCGAGCGAGTGCACGGGACTTACCCTAGTTCACTGCTAGTAGCGTCACGTCATCGTAACGCGCCTGCATATAGTATTGCACCACATTTAACATAAAAGTAAAAATTAAGATTTGTGTGTAAAACTTTGTTAAAGTATAGTTCTATGTAATAATGTTTCAGGTAACAAATCTTAATGTTATAAAATTAGTAGTTTACGTAAAATTCACGTTTTGAAAGAAAAATAGGAGGCGCTAAATAATGACGCTAGGAAGCCAAAATTTGGTGAGAAGGTGCAGTAAGAAGTGATTAATGAGTGGTGCTGGTTTCCAAAACCATAAAACTAAAATTGACTCCAGAATCCGCGTTTTTCGGAAAAATCAGAGGCGCGAAATAATAGAGCTACAATATTGAAAATTGGTAGGATGCTTCAGTTCACCCTAATAATAATAATGGAAATACCACAATCAGTTACCTCTTCTAGTTTTTTAGTAATTTAGTAAAAACTACTTTTGTGAGTAAAATGTACATAAGCATTATAGATTAAGTACTTTAAATTTTAATGATAAAACAAATTCTTTAAGACCAATGATCAGATAGGACAATTAACAAAGCTACACCAAGTTTTAGTCTTGTAGCATAATTAACAGCTGATACAAGTCTTGATAAAGCTATGGTTCAGAGGTAACAATCTACCGTTAGTTCCATTGTAAAAATTCTAGAGAGTAAAGTTTTAATTTTAGCGGGCTGAGATTTTCTACGTGCTTCTGTACTGCTCAGATGTATGTATACAAAAATTGAGAAGTTTGTAAAGCTATTATTAAATGTGATATTTAAGATTATGTGCCTGAGATAGCGATCATTTGGAGGCTGCAGGCATCTGCATAGGAACAGAAAGAACAGATGCTCTCTTGGCGGTACGCGCCGGAGCTATATAAAAAGAGCGGCAGAGGCAGTAGTAAGCTCACTCCGCATTAGACCAACGCCTAGTCCACGCGAGCTTAACGTCCGATCGCGCCTCGCCTCGGGTGACGTCATAGCAGGCTGTGACATGCGCGTACTTAGCAATGTAAACGGACATTGAAAATCGCGAGGACTGTACACCGTCCTGGATCGTTTAGACTTCGGTAACAAACTGTTATTGTGCCGTCCGTGTGAAGTATAATTCCGCGTGGCAAGTGGTGACTAACTCCACTTTTAAGGCGAGCATTAATCTTTTTTTTAACATTATTGCGAACTATTAATAGAGCACCGTTAGTTAGAGTAATGAACTATTCGGGAGGAACTTGCTGTAGAAGTCGCCTCTGAACTATTAAACGATTGGCTGAATTAACAATATTTAATGTCTTTAGCATTTTCAGAAGTTTCGAGTAATTTGTGTGAGCCTTTAAGATAATAAAATCTTGTTTGGAACTTTAAATTTTATTGAAGCAGCCCTAATCCCGTGAAGAACTATGGATATTTTTCGTTTAGCTGGGCTGTACAGGAATGTGGCCGTGCAGACTGGGAACTAAGGTCAGTAAGTTTCCCTTCGCTTTCTGACTGGCCACCAAATTAGTTGCCAGGCTCGCGTGATTTAAGGTGGCAATGTTCAACTTTCATTCAACATTAAACAACGACTTCTTCGCCGTCCCACATATGTTGCATCGGCAATAGTCTGTTACGTGAAATGAACATTCAAACAACTCATTCGACAACTTCTTAGCCGCCCCACATATGGTGCTTATCGGCCCGGGAAAACTGAATTAAAAGCAAATAAAAGTGCTCGATGTGTGAAAGCGATTGGTATAAATTAACGAACTCGGTAGGCAATAACAGGACACTGAATTGAACTAGTGTGGGAACAGTGTTACCAGTAAAGGTGGGTGTAGTGTATAAACAATAAGTGTCTACCGCTGTACGTTGGTTAGTGACGATGGTGAGGAAGGCGACGATGCTGGATCGCGGCTGCCGACGGCGCTGAGACTAAAGGAAGACGGTGCGTCATCGCGGAGCTGCGCGGATCTGCGAGACAGCTGCCGGCTGCGCCGAGCGGTCAACGGTGCCTTGCTGCCCCCCCCCTGGAGCTATTGCAGTAGGCGATTCCTGTGGCGGTACTCGACGCTACAGCTGCTGCTGCTGCCTTCAATACGTCGCGACGCGTCGCATCACGATTGCTGGTACACCGCGACGACATCGTTCGTCGAAATCAAGCATTTAAGTTAAGTCAAAGACTTTTAAAATATTTATTAACTGCTGCTAACAAACTAAAAGATATGGAAAGTAGTGTACATTTCAGAAGGGAACCGGTCTCTGACCAAGAATCCTCAGGATCAGGAATTGAGTTTAATGAGGATGGTTCCATTAATCCCTCAAATATTGAACTAGAACGTAATTTGTCACCAGTAAATTATGACTTTAATTTAAATGAGAGTGCAGGGATGCAATCAATAAGTGAAATAGAAGTCAAAAGGGAGCCAGTAGAGTTGCTAACTTTGTCAGGTAGTGAAACTGAGCTCAATATATCTCCAGCTCAGTCAAGTCAAGAGATACAAAGTATCAAGGTAGAAGCTCCGGATTGGATGCAAATACTGTTTGCCAAACTCGAATCAAACCAAAATAAAATTGAGGCTAAAATTGAAAATAGTAATAAAGAACTAAAAGAAGAACTGCAATCAAAATGGAATAGTTTGAATTATAAGATAGATGCTATTCATCATGACATTCAAGTAAAAGTAGGGCAACAGTTAACTAAAATGCATAGTACTTTCAAATGTGAAATAGATCAAATTCAAAAAAATTATCAAGAGGCAGATGAACTTTTGGAAGTGAGGTTGTCCGAAAGATTGAGCAACGAGTCCAAACTTTGCTCTGACAAAGTTAAAGAGGTACAAATTAAAGTAGATACTTGTCAGAAAAACATTGAGAAAGTAAAAGAAACCTGTACCGAAATTCGTGGTGCAGTGGAACAAAGATGTTCTGCCAGGATAGAAGCAGTAGAGTCACAAGTAGAGGAATTAAATACTAACATTGCTAACCTAGAAAATAGAGTAACCTCTGTTAATTCTAGTCATTCTACTGTACAGCATGTGACTTCAGTTGACGCCGCTTTTATAGGGTGTCGACAGTTTTTGCGCTTTGATCCTGATAAGTACATTCACCCTCTTGAATTTTGGAATGACTTTGAGGATGTTCTCCCCAACACTTGGTCAGAAAGAGAAAAAATTTCATTTATAAGAAGTCATTTGTCAGGTGATGCTTTGCGATGGTCAGCGGATGTAATGATCAAATGTAAAACTTTATCTGAATTTAAGTCTGCATTTCTCAACGAATACTGGTCACATAACAAACAAAATGATGTGTTAAGGGAATTCTGGAGTGGTAAGAAGTTTTTCCCAGGGCGTGAATCAGTAAAGGATTTCGCTAGGAAGTGGGTTTCAAGACTGTCGCATTTTACAGAAAAGATGAAGCCAGATATGATCATTATGGGTTTAGAAGGTAAGCTGCCGTGGTACTGGCAGAAGAGGATCATTTCCGCCCCTAGAGATAATATAGACAAATTTATTGAATATCTGGAAAGAGTGGAAAGAGTAGCTGCTGCTGAGGAGCAGGTGCAGCAGAATAACAAATCTTCTAACAATCACGTACAAAATAATGGAAGTGTGAACGTTAGAAATATGGAAGTTAGGCACACCAAAACAAACTATCGAAACCAAAGCCGTGGCAGAGGAAGAGGGGGTAGATACTCACCACGCTTTCGTAACAACTACTATGACGAAAGTGGAGAAGTAAATACTATGCCATTAAGACAAGAAGGGAGTCATGATGCAACTATATCTAGTGGTGTCACAGATGAACACAACAGGCCGCGTGTGGGAAACTAAATCCCGTCTATGAGGAAACTGGCGCTCACCAGGCGGTAACAGTAACGCAGCCAGTAACGGAAACACAGACAATCAGCCAACATACACAGACAGACAACATGGATGACGAAATAAATACAGATAATACCAGTGATGTATTAAGCCACTCTCACAAAATAGTGGATAGTATTTTGGATACACTAGAAAAATGGGTCAAGGAAGAACAGGAACTCAAGGTAGATAATGGGGAAGAAATAGATAATGGGTTTGAGTCTGATGGGAATAATGATGAAGTAAAAGCTTACATCTTCGATGAAAATGGCAATCTAAAAGCTGAAGTAGAAGTAGCAGAAGTAGAATCAGTACTGCAAAACTTTAGAGAGGAGGAAATGGTGAATGAAGGGGGTAGAAATAGTAACGAGGTGAAAGAATCTAGTAGCTGTGTAAACGTGCCACAAATGGTTGAAGGTGACGACATTCTTATGAACAGCAATATTGCGCAGGGACGCAGTTGCTCAGAGGTAGAGGATAGTTTGGCTGATGTGCAGCAAACAAAAGTAGAAAAAGTCGTCAGATGCTTCGATTTAAAGTTAGTGGACAGATTAGAGAAAGCAGCTAAGATTATAGAGCATGATGAGCCCCAGGATGTAAATGTAAATGTAATTGCAACTGATCAGAATTACTTTAGCTGGAAGAACATAGAACGAGATTTATTAGACGAGGTGTGTGAGCAACCTGTTCAATGTAAAATAACTCACCCTGTTATCAAAGTAAACATATCAGGAGTCACTGTGCGTTGTCTGCTTGACAGTGGCAGTGAAGCAAGTGCTTTATCACAAACATTTTTTGACACCATACCCAATAAAGAGAAGTTAACAGTTATGAAAGTAAGTGGCTTAAAGATTATAGGTGCTACTGGAAAAGTCTCTAGACCAGTTCAACACGAAGCTTTGATACCCATTGGTATAAATGACGTAGTAATAGATCATCCTTGTTTGATTGTGCTAGGCTTAAGTGTTGATATGTTGA
This sequence comes from Schistocerca gregaria, assembly GCF_023897955.1. Lineage (NCBI taxonomy): Eukaryota > Metazoa > Arthropoda > Insecta > Orthoptera > Acrididae > Schistocerca > Schistocerca gregaria. Next base: position 927,320,023 of record NC_064922.1, on the reverse strand, counting down.
TTGGTACTGATTTCTTATCAAAGTACCAGGGAAAGATCAATTTTGATCAGAACAACTTAATTTTAACTTTACCTGACTCTAAAGTGATAAGAGAGTCTTTTATAGGAAGTCATATAGGCGGTAGTAATGAAACTTGGGAACTGCCTATTAGAGTAATAAAGAATAAAGGATACTTGCAGGAAAATTTGGTTTTCAGTGAGAATGAGGAAAGTGCTAAGGTTGAAGAGAGACACATCCTAAAGGAAATAGAGGAAAAGGTACAATCAACAAAGCAAATTGCTGACGAACAAAGATCAGAGTTAAAGAGTGTGTTAACTAAGCATAGTAATGTATTCTCAAACGCACGTGGTGAAGTTAAAGGTTATGAATGCCATTTGAATATCAAGCCTGGGAAGGTATTTTTTAAGAAGCCTTATCCAATACATGTTGCAAGGAAACAAGCAGTGCGAAATGAAATTAAACGTATGTTGGCATGGGGTGTCATAGAGCAAGCAATTAGTGAATACAATAGTCCTCTTGTTGTAGTGCCTAAGCGTGATGGAAGTGTTAGATTAGTATTGGATGCACGCTGGTTAAATGAAATTGTCATCAGAGAAAGTGATCGTCCTCAAAATATGGATGAGTTAATTCAAAAGTTCCGAGGGGTTAAGTACTTTACTTCCATGGACATAACATGTGGTTACTGGAATTTGCCGCTGGCTAAGGAATCACGTAAGTATACAGCATTTTTGTATGAAGGAGTATGCTACCAGTATAAAGTAGTTCCGTTCGGATTGAATATTTCAGTGTGTGCCTTTGTAAGAGTTATGGCTCATGTATTAGGACAGGAATTATTAGATCAAGTAACCATTTACGTAGACGATATTCTGTTGGCAACTCCCACATGGGAAGAACATATCAGTCTGTTGGACAGGGTACTAGAAGCTCTTGAAAATGGAGGTATGAAATTAAAGTTAGAAAAGACTGAATGTGTAAAGGACAGAATAAAATTCCTGGGCCATGAAATTAGCAGAGAGGGTATATTACCTGATCCATCCAAATTATCATGTATTGAAAAGTTTGAAGCGCCCCGAAATAAAAAGCAACTCAGGTCAATGTTCGGTTTGTTTGGATTCTACCGACGTTTTGTTAAAGATCATTTATTTAATGATCCATGTTTACTCAACCTGCTAAAAAAGAATACCCCATGGGTTTGGACTCCAGAATGCCAGTCTGCTTTTGAGGGATTAAAAGATTGTTTGATTAATAGTCCGCTCTTGCACCATCCCGATTTTACAAGACCCTTTTGCATGTCAGTGGATGCAAGTGGTTATGGGATTGCTGTAGAATTGTTTCAGCTAGAAACAGAAGGCGACCAGGAGGTTCATAAAACTATTGCTTTTGCAAGTCGTTCATTACAATCTGCTGAGCGAAATTATGCTATCTCAGAATTAGAGGCACTAGCCATAGTATTTGGTATGCAGAAGTTTGAGCACTATTTGTTAGGACAGAAGGTAATTATCTATAGTGATCACAAAGCACTTACATTTTTGAAGACTTGTAAACTAAGGCATCCAAGGTTGACAAGGTGGGCCATGTACCTTCAGCAGTTTGATCTTGAAATTAATTATATACAGGGAAAGAGCAATTTGGTAGCAGATGGGCTATCAAGAAGTGCTGAATTATGGAATGAATCAGAACTTCCTTTGGCAGAAAGGAATGAGGTAAGTATGTTGACAGTACATGAGCTCAGAGAGGAGAGTGCCTTAAAGAAAGTATTTAAGAATTTAAGACGAGAACAGAATGAGGATGATCAATTGAAGCTAGTTAAAAGCTATTTAGGGGACCCTAATTATCCAAAGGTAGCACAATATTACTGTCTACACAAAGGAATTTTGTTCCGTAGGAGGAAGGTAACTTTAGCAGAATGGAAAGTGTGTTTTCCATCACAGCACGTAGATCTGCTAATAGATTATGTACATCTAAGGTATGGTCATTATGGTACAAAAAAGTGCATTGCTAAACTAAATGAAAAAGTCATCTTTGATAACATGCATCGTAGAGTTGCAGAAAGGTTAGCATCCTGTGTTATTTGTCAAAAGGTAAGAGCAGTAAATAAAATAGTGCAAGGGGATATGCATCACGTAGACCCAAGTGAACCCTTAGAGTTATGTGCAGTTGATCTTTTTGGACCTCTCCCGACATCTAAAGGAGGATGTACGCATGTTTTTGTGGTGATTGATGGGTTTAGTAAATATGTTAAACTGTATCCGATTAAGAGAGCCAATGCCAAAACACTTGTAGATAAATTGGAGAAAGATTATTTTGTGAAAATTGGCAAGCCAAAGAACCTATTGTCAGATAATGGTCCTCAATTTGTATCAGAAAAATTTAAGTTGTGTCTTGAAAGGAGCAGAACTCGGCATATAAGGATTTCAGCATACTTTCCGCAAGGAAATATGAGTGAAAGGGTTATGCGAGAACTGAATAGACTATGTAGAACCTACTGTGCTAGGAAGCATTCAACATGGGCTGATCATATTAAGTATTTTGAAGAGATAATTAATAATCTGAAACACGATGCCACAGGTTTTGCTCCATGTGAGCTGATGTTCAATCAGGAACCACATAATATCATTCCGAGTATGATTGACTTTCCAGTTCTAAGTCAGAGTACATTGGATGAGAAGAAAGCACAGGCCAGGGCAAATATACGCAAAAGAGCTTTAGATAGGAAAAAGAGGCATGATGCAAGGGCTTCCCCCACTAGTTTTAAAATTGGTGAGCTAGTGCTGGTCAAAACAAAAGAAAAATCAAAGAAAATTTCTGCAGAAACTAAAAAGTTTATGCATGTATATCATGGACCATTTAGAATAGTAAGTAAACCTCATGCAAATGCCTATCGTTTGGAATATCCAAAGAGTAAGAGAGAACTAGGTCTAAGAAATATTGTGGATCTAAAGGAATTTAAAATTAACAGTAATTAATTACTGTAGGGAGTCTGCCACTCTTTGGCGGATACACGGTTTGGCGTACCGTGCAGTCCCAGCTGGGTGAAACTTTATTTCCTTTTCAAGTTTCATTCCCTTCTTCTGGTCTATCATAACAGGTAAGAATCACATATGTCTTCATGTTGTATATATGCTATTAGGTTTTAAGTATTCTTAGTAAGGATCTACCTAGTGAATGGCAAAACAAAAGTCTGAGTACCAATAAGAGGCAAACATGGCTAAAATAAATATATTAAAATATTTCATGTAATTGTAAAGGGTTAGAAACTACAACTAAGAGAGACACTTTGCAGTATACGAAGTACGGTATGAATATGAATAATCCATGAGATTATGCAGAAGGTAGTATGTTACTAGAAATAAGGTTGTCTGAAGGAAAACAGCGTAAGAAGGTAATGCTCATAGAGGCAAGCAATGGCGTTTTAGAATTAAATAAATGGAGATGTGTGGAAGTGGTGTGAGGATCGCACCAAATATATAGAAACAGGACGTCAATAGGCTGACAAAAGGAAAAGGGAGAAAGAAGTGGAGAAATGAAGTATTTTGAATCTGGAAGAAAAGGGAGAAAATGAATAAGGTGAAGAAGTGAAGTAAGTAAATTGAAGTAAATGATGTAGGATTAAAGAATAATTCCCTCACGTCTCGTGAAATGGTGAAAAACGCTAAATCTTGCTTGAGGCAAATAAATAGTTAAACAGACAACAGAAACACACAAATATTGGAAAATGCAGAAATTTGGAATCGGTATACTGAAAATAACTAATTTCTTTAGTAATTCATACAATAAAGCAAAGTGCTGGTCAGCAAATGACTTCTTTGATGAACTAATCCATACGATAATTAAGCCAGAGTACATTAAAACTAAAAGGTTACTCAATTTTCTAAGTTGAAGCAAGATCTTAATATATTAATTTGCTAAAAGAATTTTCACTATTTAGGAACCTAAAAGATTATTTATGAAAGAAGAAAGTAGGAGCTATTGTATCAGATACGACTTAGTGCTAAATGTCTTTCTGACAACTTCACAATTAGTAAAATAGTGCCAGAATATAAACTATAAAATGTACTTTGTCCTACCTTAGATATAAGTTGAAAACAGAAACTTAGACTGTATTGTCTGTTTTCTCAGGGACATGCAGGCTGCATGAATGACTGACAACAAGCGGTAGGGAGATTGGAAGTAGAGACGCAAACCACAGTGAATACAATTTCCTCCCACAATTTTGTCAATCAGTGAAATTAAATGAGTGTTACAATAGGACACCCACCACAGTGCCGAGTATTATAGTAAAAGAAAAATGTGAGTGTGTTGCAGTGATAAAAGTCGTGTGTATTTTCTTTTTCAGGAAGAGACTGATTTTAAAGAAAAAAAATAACTATTTTGTAACCATTGAAAAATTTATATTTCCATGTAAATGTATGTAAATAATTTGTGAATGTCTTCTGTACTAGGTTTTCTATGTGTATATGAGTATGGTTATTTTGTGTATGTAGTAATAAGGAATTTCCTAAGAAGAAGCAACTTAAGTTGAAAGAGGTATACTAAAGTAATCCATCGCTTGTTTGTTCTTTTAGAAATTTAATTTTGTTCAAAAATAGATTTTCACGAAAATTAAAAAGGGGGTGATGAAGCAAAGCAAGCGCTGTATCATGTATAAGATACAGAGGCGAGCGAGTGCACGGGACTTACCCTAGTTCACTGCTAGTAGCGTCACGTCATCGTAACGCGCCTGCATATAGTATTGCACCACATTTAACATAAAAGTAAAAATTAAGATTTGTGTGTAAAACTTTGTTAAAGTATAGTTCTATGTAATAATGTTTCAGGTAACAAATCTTAATGTTATAAAATTAGTAGTTTACGTAAAATTCACGTTTTGAAAGAAAAATAGGAGGCGCTAAATAATGACGCTAGGAAGCCAAAATTTGGTGAGAAGGTGCAGTAAGAAGTGATTAATGAGTGGTGCTGGTTTCCAAAACCATAAAACTAAAATTGACTCCAGAATCCGCGTTTTTCGGAAAAATCAGAGGCGCGAAATAATAGAGCTACAATATTGAAAATTGGTAGGATGCTTCAGTTCACCCTAATAATAATAATGGAAATACCACAATCAGTTACCTCTTCTAGTTTTTTAGTAATTTAGTAAAAACTACTTTTGTGAGTAAAATGTACATAAGCATTATAGATTAAGTACTTTAAATTTTAATGATAAAACAAATTCTTTGAGACCAATGATCAGATAGGACAACTAACAAAGCTACACCAAGTTTTAGTCTTGTAGCATAATTAACAGCTGATACAAGTCTTGATAAAGCTATGGTTCAGAGGTAACAATCTACCGTTAGTTCCATTGTAAAAATTCTAGAGAGTAAGTTCCATTGTAAAAATTCTAGAGAGTAAAGTTTTAATTTTAGCGGGCTGAGATTTTCTACGTGCTTCTGTACTGCTCAGATGTATGTATACAAAAATTGAGAAGTTTGTAAAGCTATTATTAAATGTGATATTTAAGATTATGTGCCTGAGATAGCGATCATTTGGAGGCTGCAGGCATCTGCATAGGAACAGAAAGAACAGATGCTCTCTTGGCGGTACGCGCCGGAGCTATATAAAAAGAGCGGCAGAGGCAGTAGTAAGCTCACTCCGCATTAGACCAACGCCTAGTCCACGCGAGCTTAACGTCCGATCGCGCCTCGCCTCGGGTGACGTCATAGCGGGCTGTGACATGCGCGTACTTAGCAATGTAAACGGACATTGAAAATCGCGAGGACTGTACACCGTCCTGGATCGTTTAGACTTCGGTAACAAACTGTTATTGTGCCGTCCGTGTGAAGTATAATTCCGCGTGGCAAGTGGTGACTAACTCCACTTTTAAGGCGAGCATTAATCTTTTTTTTAACATTATTGCGAACTATTAATAGAGCACCGTTAGTTAGAGTAATGAACTATTCGGGAGGAACTTGCTGTAGAAGTCGCCTCTGAACTATTAAACGATTGGCTGAATTAACAATATTTAATGTCTTTAGCATTTTCAGAAGTTTCGAGTAATTTGTGTGAGCCTTTAAGATAATAAAATCTTGTTTGGAACTTTAAATTTTATTGAAGCAGCCCTAATCCCGTGAAGAACTATGGATATTTTTCGTTTAGCTGGGCTGTACAGGAATGTGGCCGTGCAGACTGGGAACTAAGGTCAGTAAGTTTCCCTTCGCTTTCTGACTGGCCACCAAATTAGTTGCCAGGCTCGCGTGATTTAAGGTGGCAATGTTCAACTTTCATTCAACATTAAACAACGACTTCTTCGCCGTCCCACATATGTTGCATCGGCAATAGTCTGTTACGTGAAATGAACATTCAAACAACTCATTCGACAACTTCTTCGCTGCCCCACACCCATACAGGGTATGGCAGGTTAGGTGTTCCTTTTATTTTCATAATAGTGCACTGACGGCCAATCAGTGAACGATGAAAATATTGAAACACAGCGGGAAGCAACTCCGTGAAGAAATATAACTTGTCTCTCCAATCCTACCGAGTTCGAAAGCAAAGTGTCTCTTTCCTAAGAGAGGGGCTACACGTGCGGCAGGGCCTCTGTGGCGTTGACTGGCCGGTTTTCTTTTAGATTGGAGGGTCTCGGGGAAATACAAAAAGGGCTTCAGTCTGAAAGGGTGCAGGTCCAGCACGGGCAGAACGCAAATCTAGGAACCATCGGAATAACAGTTCTAAACTGTCGTAGTCGTGTTGGGAAAGTACGAGAGTTCCAAGCGTTAATAGAAAGCACTGATGCTCAAATCGTTATAGGCACTGAAAGCTGGCTAAAACTGGAGATAAGTTCAGCCGAAATTTTTGTGCAGGACCTAAAGGTGTTCAGAAAGGGTAGGCTAAATACAGTTGGCGGTGGCGTGTTGTTGCTGTTCGAAGTACACTACTGCCCATTAAAGTTGCTACACCACGAAGATGACGTGCTACAGACGCGAAATTTAACCGACAGGAAGTAAATGATTAGCTTTCTACATCTACATCTACATGACTACTCTACAATTCACATTTAAGTGCTTGGCAGAGGGTTCATCGAACCATAATCATACTATCTCTCTACTATTCCACTCCCGAACAGCGAGCGGGAAAAACGAACACCTAAACCTTTCTGTTCGAGCTCTGATTTCTCTTATTTTATTTTGATGACCATTCCTACCTATGTAGGGTGGGCTCAACAAAATATTTTCGCATTCGGAAGAGAAAGTTGGTGACTGAAATTTCGTAAAAAGGTCTCGCCGCGACGAAAAACGTCTATGCTTTAATGACTTCCATCCCAACTCGTGTATCATATCTGCCACACTCTCTCCCCTATAATGTGATAATACAAAACGAGCTGCCCTTTTCTGCACCCTTTCGATGTCCTCCGTCAATCCCACCTGGTAAGGATCCCACACCGAGCAGCAACAGAGGACGAACGAGTGTAGTGTAAGCTGTCTCTTTAGTGGACTTGTTGCATCTTCTAAGTGTCCTGCCAATGAAACGCAACCTTTGGCTCGCCTTCCCGACAATATTATCTATGTGGTCCTTCCAACTGAAGTTGTTCATAATTTTAACACCCAGGTACTTGGTTGAATTGACAGCCTTGAGAATTGTACTATTTATCGAGTAATCGAATTCCAACGGATTTCTTTTGGAACTCATGTGGATCATCTCACACTTTTCGTTATTTAGCGTCAACTGCCACCTGACACACCATACAGCAATCTTTTCTAAATCGCTTTACAACTGATACTGGTCTTCGGACGACCTTACTAGACGATAAATTACAGCATCATCTGTGAACAGTCTAAGAGAACTGCTCAGATTGTCACCCAGGTCATTTATATAGATCAGGAACAGTAGAGGTCCCAGGACGCTTCCCTGGGGAACACCTGATATCGCTTCAGTTTTACTCGATGATTTGCTGTCTATTACTACGAACTGCGACCTTCCTAACAGGAAATCACGAATCCAGTCGCACAACTGAGACGATACCCGATAGCTCCGCAGCTTGATTAGAAGTCGCTTGTGAGGAACGGTGTCAAAAGCTTTCCGGAAATCTAGAAATACGGAATCAACTTGAGATCCCCTGTCGATAGCGGCCATTACTTCGTGCGAATAAAGAGCTAGCTGCGTTGCACAAGAGCGATGTTTTCTGAAGCCAGAGAGAGCATTCCCACAAGATTGGCGCCGGTGGCGACATCTACAACGTGCTGACATGAGGAAAGTTTCTAACCGATTTCTCATACACCGATTGCCTGGTGAAACGTTGTTGTGATGCCTCGTGTAAGGAGGAGAAATGCGTACCATCACGTTTCCGACTTTGATAAAGGTCGGATTGTAGCCTTTTGCTATTGCCGTTTATCGTATCGCGACATTGCTGCTCGCGTTGGTCGAGATTCAATGACTGTTAGCAGAATATGGAATCGGTGCGTTCAGTAGGGTAATACGGAATGCCGTGCTGGATCCCAACGGCCTCATATCACTAGCAGTCGAGACGACAGGCATCTTATTCGTGTGGCTGTAACATATCTTGCAGCCACGTCTCGATCCCTGAGTCAACAGATGGGGACGTTTCCAAGACAACAACCATCTACACGAACAGTTCGACGACGTTTGCAGCAGCATGGACTATCAGCGGTGACCCTTGACGCTGCATCACAGACAGGAGCGCCTGAGATGGTGTTTTCAATGACGAACCTGGGTTCAGGAATGGCAAAACGTCGTTTTTCCCGATGAATCCAGGCTCTCTTTAGAGCATCATGATGGTCGCACCCGTGTTTGGCGACATCGCGGTGAACGCACATTGGAAGCGTGTATTCGTCGTCGCCATAGTGGCGTATCACCCGGCGTAATGTTATGGGGTGCTATTGGTTACACGTCTCGGTCACCTCTTGTTCTCATTGAGGGCACCTTAAACAGTGGACGTTACAATTCAGATGTGTTACGACCCGTGGCTCTACCCTCCATTCGATCCCAGCGAAACCCTACATTTCAGCAGGATAATGCACGACCGCATGTTGCAGGTCCTGTACGGGCCTATCTGGATACTGGAAATGTTCGACTGCTGCCCTGGCCAACGCATTCTCCAGATCTCTCACCAATTGAAAACGTCTGGTTAATGGTGGCCGAGCAACTGGCTCATCACAATACGTCAGTCACGACTCTTGATGAACTGTGGTATCGTGTTGAAGCTGCATGGGCAGCTGTACCTGTACACGCCATTTAAGCACTGTTTGACTCAATGCCCAGACGTATCAAGGCCGTTATTACGGCCAGATGTGGTTGTTCTGGGTACTGATTTCTCAGTATCTATGCACCCAAATGGCGTGAAAATGTAATCACATGCCAGTTCTAGTATAATATATTTGTCCAATAAATTGCCGTTTATCATCTGCATTTCTTCTTGGTGTAGCAATTTTAATGGCCGGTAGTGTAGTTTATGTTGTAGCGAAATTGAAGCAGTTCCCGTGAGTTAGTATAGATGGAGGTCATTCTTAGCAACCGGAATAAAATGATAATTGGATCCTTTTACCGATCTCCCAACTCAGGTGAAACAATTGCTGAAAGGTTCAGAGAAAACTTGAGTATAATTTCTAATTTCTAATTTATCTGATTCACTCAATTATTATTGGTAGTGTTCCAATTTTCCTTCGACACGTCGGCCAGAATACATATTTAAATCGGGAGATACATCTAAAACATCGTTCAAAACTGTGCTAAACGTATTCTCCGAAAATTATTACGACGAGCAATTAGTTCATGAGCCCATCAAATGGTTGTGAACACAATCGTGACCTCTTAGCAACAAATAATCCTGAAGAAATAACGAGCATGGAAACAGATATAGAGCTTAGTGAACACAGGGCTGTCGTAGCGAGACTGAAAACTGTAAGTCCCAAATCATCCAAAAATAAAAGAAAAATATAATTCAAAAAAGCAGTTAAAAATCGCTCGACGCCTTCTGAGAGACATTATCCACTCCTTTCAGATTATCAATGTGAGTGTAGACTAGATGTGGCTTGTATTCAAGGATATAGTATGGACAGTAATTGAGAGATTTATGCCAACTAATTAACAAACGACGGCGCTGATCCCCCTCTGTACCCAGAACGCGTCAGAACACTATTGTAAAAACAACGAAAAAAGCAAGCCAGATTTAAATGAACGCAAAATCCCTAAGATTAGCGATGTTTTACAGAAGCTCAAAATTTAGCGAAGATTTTTGTTACGTTGTAAAATCAGCGCCGGCACGCCAGTCGGGCCCGACAAGGAAGAGAAGTCTGTGAGAAGAAGTCAACCAATCGCTCACTGACCGACTTTCCTCCAGGACTATAACGCAACAGCTGCGACCCCTAGGTGAAGGTACATAAGCGCTGCGCCCGACTTGTGTCAGTCCAGTTCGATAGCAGCTTCAACATATGCCACTTCTATATTAAAAAACTAAAAACCCGCCTCTATTGCGAAAAAAGCACATAGTTTTAAGTGTTAACCCAGGTTTCGGCGTAGATAACTACACCTTCTTCAGAACAACAATAAAACCCACAAGTGGCTAAGAAGACTTTTGTCAATGATTAAAAGAACACCATAGCTATACATTTACAAACGAAAAAGAAAAGGAAAACACAAAGAGTACATTTGTACAAAGTCAAAACCACTACTTAACTTAATGGTGCACGCTCCACCTCACACCGGCCTATGTTCGATGAGCCGTGACCCGCCATAAACTGCAGCTACAGACGGTCGCTCCCTTACAAGCCTGACTCGCTATCTATGCACAAGCGCAAGACAAGGGAATGCGCATGCGCATACAAATAGGAGAAAGTTTATACATGGGTCGGGGCTAAATAGTCCTCCAGCCGTGGATCAACGTATATCAAAAAATGAAATGGATAGAACAAGAGACGAGCTAAATAGGAGATAAACCTAAAAAAAACCGCACACGGTTGCTTATGCTAGTAAAGAAACTAATGTATGAAGCTACCTATGACAACAGGAGGAACTCTTTAAAAACTATACCTAAAACCAGTAGTTAGCCTGAAAGGGGAGGGGAGCTGAGGGGGCATAATCTAACGACGTCGTGGTCATAAAGATATAGGCATTACAATTAAATGAACACCCTTAGATGCTTACTGGCGTTGACATACGTCAACGGGGACAGATGAAGATGTGTGCCCCGACCGGGGCTCGAAACTGGGATCTCATGGTTACATGGCAGACGCTCTATCCATCTGAGCCACCGAGGACACAGAGGACAGCGCGACTGCAGGGATTTATCTCTGGCACGCCTCCCGCGAAACCCACATTCTCAACGTATTGTCCCGCACTACATTCGAAGTGGTGGTGGTGGTTAGTGTTTAACGTCCGTCGACATCGAGGTCATTAGAGACGGAGCGGAAGCTCGGGTTAGGGAAGGCTTGGGAAGGAAATCGGATGTGCCCTTTCAGAGAAACCATGCCGGCATTTGCCTGAAACGATTTAGGGAAATCACGGAAAACCTAAATCAGGATGGCTGGAGACGGGATTGAACCGTCGCCCACCCGAATGCGAGTCCAGTGTGCTAACCACTGCGCCACCTCGGGCGTTTACATTCGTAGTGCCCCCGCCCACTATACTCATTACTCGCGGCGCTTTGCCGATTCCCGTAAGAGTTCGGGCACTGTTTGTGCATTCGCACAGAAGAAGAAGAAGATGGTCAAGTGGCCGGTGATCCTTAACTATATGTATATACACTAAGATGGTATCTGTTCTTTCGGACATGTCCGAAAGAGCAGACACCATCTTAGTATATATAAAGATATAGGGATAAAACTTGAGGTGTTCAACGGGCTAAAATCACCTTCATCGTAAAAGGAAAATGAGGATAAAAAGAAAGAAGATGATCAGGTTGCCCAACCGCGCTCGCCAATCAGCGCGCAAATTTTCAGGTATGAAGAACAAAGTAAAGCGAAACCTTCAAAAAAAATTCTATTTCTTATTAGGAGTTGGTCATTGAGGATATTGTCTTTAACATGTTGCAGATGCTTAAAGATCTGCATTTCTTCCAAAACATCCAGTTTTAAGCCCTTAACGTCGGCATGTGCATAGATACCGGCGCTTGTAAGTGAGCGGCCGTTTGCAGCTGCAGTTTATGGCTGGTAATGGCCCATCGAACATAGGTCGGTGTGAGGTGGAGCGTACACCATTAAGTTAAGTAGTGGTTTTGACTTTGTACATATATACTGTTTGTGTTTTCTTTTTCGTTTATAAATGTACAGCTATGGTTCAAAAAATGGTTCAAATGGCTCTGAGCACTATGGGACTCAACATCTGTGGTCATCAGTCCCCTAGAACTTAGAACTACTTAAACCTAACTAACCTAAGGACATCACATACATCCATACCCGAGGCAGGATTCGAACCTGCGACCGTAGCAGTCGCGCGGTTCCGGACTGAATGCCTGAACCGCTAGACCACTGCGGCCGGCGTACAGCTATGGTGTTCTTTTAATCATTGACAAAGGTCTTCTTAGGCAATTGTTGGGTTTTATTGTTGTTCTGAAGAAGGTATAGATATCTACGTCGAAACATGGGTGCTTTTTTCGCAATCGAGGCGTGTTTTTAGTTTTTTAATATATTAACCAACGATTGCTAATGCGCTGCGATGTTGAAGGTTCTTGTATGCCACTTCGTTTGCCGACGTATCGTAGCCTCTATCATTAGCAATTTCTACGTAGCACAGACTTGTGTTTGTCTGTTATGAAAAAGACTTATTATTTTGCATGTCACCCTTTGCTTGCGACACATCTGTTACAGTTAAGTATTTGTACCTGTCTCGTTGTAATAAAACTCATTAATACTTGTTTGATTGTTTGTCTAGCGAAGCGAGTATGCAGGATTCCGAGACACAGCAGACTTCAATGAGGGATGCTTATAATAGTTTCCACAACAAGACTTTGTCTCGAAAATGACAGAAAATCTAAAGAAATTCTGTTCGTATGTAAAGTATGCTAGCGGCAGTTGCGCGATAGCAATGGAAACACTATTTATGACAGTGCTGCCAAAGCAGAGTTACTAAATACAGCCTAACGAAATTTCTTCACCATAGAGGACGAAAAAAATATTTGCATATTTCTAATGAAGATCAACTGCCAACTTTGGTTCAGACGGTAAACCATTTAGGTTCATTTTAGAATATACTGATGCAATGTCCCCATACTTAACAATCATATACAACCGCTCGCTCGACGAAAAATCCACGGAAAGTTGCACAGGTCAAACCAGTATTCAAGAAAGGTATTAGGAGTAATCCGATAAATTACAGGCCTATATCATTAACATCTATTGTGTTCGAACATCATGAATTACCTCGAAGATAATGGTCTATTGACATATGTTCAACACGACAAAGAAACATCGTTATTATGAGACACAACTAGGTCCTTACTCACAAGAAGTGTTCCGTGCTATTGACAAGGATTTTCAAATTGATGCCATCTTTCTAGATTTCAAGAAGGCTTTTGGCACCGTACCTCAGAAGCGGTTTATTAAGTTGCTTGCTTATGGAATTTAGTCGCAATTATGCCACTGGATTCGTGAGAGATACAGTTCGTGGTAACTGATTGTAAGTCGTCGAGTAAAATAGAAGTGTTTTTTGGCGTTCCCCAAGATCATGTTATGGGCCCTCTGATGTTCCTTGTCTACTTTCATATAAACGATTTGGTAGACAATCTCATCAGCAGTTTTACGTTGTTTGCAGACGATGCTGTCGTTTATGGTCCAGTAAAGTCATCATAAGTTCAAAACAAACTGCATAACAATTTAGAAAATATATCTGTGTGGTGCAAAAATTGGCAGTTGACCCTAAATAAGGAATAGTTTGAGGTCATCCACGTGGTGCTAAAAGGAATCCGTAAATACTTCGATAACACCATAAATCAATCGAATGTAAAGGACTTAAACTCTTATAAATACTTTAGAATTACAACTTAAATTGGAAGGACCACATAGAAAATACAGTGAGGAAGGTGAACCACAGACTGCGATTTATTGGCGGAACACTTAGAAGATGCCACAGACCTACTAAAGAACTGCCTGTACTGCACTCGTCCGTCCTATTTTGGTGTACTGCTGCGTGATGTGGGATTCTTACGAGACAGGATTAACGGAATAAATCATAAAAGTTCAAAGAAGAGCACTACGTTTTCCACTACCGAGAAATAGTGTAGAGAGTGTTTTGGACATTATACAGGGTGACCCAAAAAGAATGACCCGATTTTAACATGTAAGAGATCGGGGTGGAGATTTTAATTTTCCGGATATAAACTGGGAGACTCAAACTTTTATAATGGGTGGCAGGGACAAACAATCCAGTGAAATGTTTTTAAGTGCATTATCCGAAAACTACCTTGAGCAGTTAAACAGAGAACCGACTCGTGGCGATAACATATTAGACCTTCTGGCGACAAACAGACCAGAAATATTTGAAACAGTTAACGCAGAACGGGGAATCAGCGATCATAAAGCGGTTACTGCATCGATGATTTCAGCCGTAAATAGAAATATTAAAAAAGGTAGGAAAATTTTTCTGTTTAGCAAAAGTGACAAAAAGCAGATTTCAGAGTACTTGAAGACTCAACACAAAACTTTTGTCTCAAGTACAGATAGTGTTGAGGATCAGTGGACAAAGTTCAAAACCATCGTACAATATGCATTAGATGAGTATGTTCCAAGCAAGATCGTAAAGGATGGAAAAGAGCCACCGTGGTACAACAACCGAGTTAGAAAACAACTGCGGAAGCAAAGGGAACTTCACAGCTAACATAAACATAGCCAAAGCCTTGCAGACAAACAAAAATTACGCGAAGCGAAATGTGGTGTCAGGAGAGCTATGCGGGAGGCGTTCAATGAACTCTAAATTAAAGTTCTACGTACTGACACGGCAGAAAATCCTAAGAAATTTTGGTCCTATGTCAAAGCCGTAGGTGGATCAGAACGAAATGTCCAGACATTCTGTGAGCAAAATGGTGCTGAAACAGAGGATGACAGACGAAAGGCCGAAATACTAAATGTCTTTTTCCAAAGCTGTTTCACAGAGGAAGACTCCACAGTAGTTCCTTCTCTACATTGTCGCATAGATGACAAAATGGTAGATATCGAAATAGATGACAGAGGGATAGAAAAACAATTAAAATCGCTCAAAAGAAGAAAGGCCACTGGACCTGATGGGATACCAGATTGATTTTACACAGAGTACGCGAAGGAACTTGCCCCCCTTCTTGCAGCGGTGTACCGTAGGCCTCTAGAAGAGCGTAGCGTTCCAAAGGATTGGAAAAGGCACACGTCATCCCCATTTTCAAGAAGGGACGTCGGACAGATGTGCAGAACTATAGACCTTTATCTCTAACGTCGATCAGTTGTAGAATTTTGGAACACGTATTATGTTCGAGTATAATGACTTTTCTGGAAACTAGAAATCTACTCTGTAGGAATCAGCATGGGTTTCGAAAAAGACGGTCGTGTGAAACCCATCTCGCGCTATTCGTCCACGAGACTCAGAGGGCCTTAGACACGGGTTCACAGGTAGATGCTGTGATTCTTGACTTCCGCAAGGCGTTCCATTCAGTTTCCCACAGTCGTTTAATGAACAAAGTAAGAGCAGATGGACTATCAGACCAATTGTGTGATTGGATTGAAGAGTTTCTAGATTAGAACGCAGCATGTCAGCCTCAGTGGAGAGAAGTCTACCGAAGTAAGAGTGATTTCATGTGTGCCGCTGGGAGTGTCGTAGGATCGTTGCTATTCACAATATACATAAATGATCTTGCGGATAACATCGGGAGTTCACTGAGGCTTTTTGCGGATGATGCTGTAGTGTATCGAGAGGTTGCAAAAATGGAAAATTGTACTGAAATGCAGGAGGATCTGCAACGAATTGACGCATGGTACAGGGAATGGCGACTGAATCTCAATGTAGACAAGTGTAATATGCTGCGAATACATAGAAAGAAAGATCCTTTATCATTTAGCTACAATATAGCAGGCCAGCAACTGTAAGCAGTTAATTCCATAAATTATTTGGGAGTAGGCATTAGAAATGATTTAAAATGGAATGATCATATAAATTTGATCGTCGGTGGAGCAGATGCCAGACTGAGATTCATTGGAATAACCCTAAGGAAATGCAATCCGAAAACAATGGAAGTAGGTTACAGTACACTTGTTCGCCCACTACTTGAATATTGCTCAGCAGTGTGGGATTCGTACCAGATAGGGTTGATAGAAGAGATACAGAAGATCGAATGAAGAGCAGCGCGTTCTTTACGGGATCATTTAGTAATCGCGAAAGCGTTACGGAGGTGATGGACAAACTCCAGTGGAAGGCTCTGCAGGAGAGGCGCTCAGTAGCTCTGTACGGGCTTTTGTTGAAGTTTGGAGAACATACCTTCACTGAGGTGTCAAGCAGTATATTGCTCCCTCCTACGTATATCTCGCGAAAAGACCATGAGGATAAAATCAGAGTGATCAGAGCCCACACAGAGGCATACCGACAATCTTTCCTTCCACGAACAACACGAGACTGGAATAGAAGTGACAACCGATAGAGGTACTCAAAGATCCCTCCGCTACACACCATCAGGTGGCTTGCGGAGTATGGATGTAGATGTAGATGTAGAATAATATTGAGACAAATGTCACTAGGTGACTGAAGCAGCGCTAGATGTAATCGGCATGGTGTAGAGCTTCAGAAAATATCCGCTAGATGTCGCTACGAGCGCTGATTTGGAGCGTGCAACCAGTGTAGCGCAATATGGCGTCCGAGCAACAGAAGGCGTGTCGTGTTATTGAATTTAGTCGTACTCAATCAGTGATCGCTGTTCAGCAGGCGTTTCATCTTCGATTTCCTGCTGAACCACCATCACCAAAGAACATTCGACTGTGGTATCAGCAGTTTGAAGAAAAGCGTGCCTCTGTAAAGGCAAAAGTCCTGGCCGGCCACGCGATCTTGAACAAATGGAGTGGAACAAATCCGACGAGCATTTGAGCGGAGCTCCCCCCAAGTCTAAACGCCGTGCTAGATGAGAACTCGCGTTACCGCGCATGTCAGTGTGACGTGTGTTACGGCGTCGTTTAGGCCTCAAACCGTACCGATTACAACTGGTATAAGCTCTTCGAGATACTAACAAAGTGAAGCGAGTGGACTTCAGCAATGCTATTCTAGAGGTCATGGAAGATGACACTCTTATGTCACGGTTGATATTCAGCGATGGGACAACTTTCCATATTAGCAGTAAAGTTCACCGTCATAACGTGCGTATATGGGGGCTCAAATATCCTCATGAAACAATGGAATACGACCGTGATCCGCCAAAAGTGAATGTTTTTTGTGCTGTTACGCCAAGCAAGGTTTATGGACCGTACTTTTTTGAGGAAGAAACTATAACAGGACAATCGTATCTTACTATGCTATGGAATTGGATATTCCCACAAGTTGACTCTGACAATTTCATCTATCAGCAAGATGGAGCACCACTGCACTGGCACAACAACGTGTGCGGGTTCCTCAATGCCAACCTGCCTCAACATGGGATAGGATGTACAGGATCATAACACCAGGCTTTACACTCTTGGCCTTCTAGGTCCATTGACTTAACACCATGTGATTTCTTCCTGTGGGGATATGTTAAACAATGTGTTTACGTTCCTCCCTTACCTCATGACACTGCTGAACTAAAAACCACAATATCAGCTGCTGTAGCTTCAGTGACAGTTTGGGATGAATTCGGCTATCGGCTAGATGTCATCCGTGCAGCCAATGGAGGACACATTAAAGATTCATGATAGATTATTATAAACTTCTGTCTTTTCTGAGCAATTAGTATGCAATTTGTTGGTTTAAGCCCTTCTTCCTAATAAATAATTCTATTTAAAATCTGGTTATTCTTTTTGGGACACCCTGTACTAGATTTGGGGGTGGACATCATTAAAAGAAAAGCATTTCTCGTTGCGGCGGAATCTTCTCACGAAATGTCGACCGCCAACTTTCTCCTCCCGGTTCGAAAATATACGAGAAACGATCATTATAATGAAATAATGGAAATCAGAGCTCGCATGGAAATGTATAGGTGTTCGTTTTTTCAGCACGCTATTCGAGAGCGGAATAATAGAGAGTTATTGTGAAGGTTTTTCGACGAAGCCTCTGCCAGGTACTTAAGTGTGATTTGCAGAGTATCCATGTAGATACAGATATATATGTAGATTATGGCAACTTCTCTCTCTTCTCAGATCTGATGCTTAATCTGTCGTAAATGTGGGCCTTCATCTTAGTGCTCCCTTAAATCTTCAAATAAGATCGGATCTCCCCTAATGTTGATCCCTCGCGAACATCTCACTGGAAAACTTCAATGCGTTCTTCCTCCTAAGAAAAAATTCGACTTAGGGCACCGACTACTTGATTGTTAATATGCTTCATGTGATTCACTTCAAAAAGGAACACCGAAATCCTTACTGCCCATTAGCATAAATGTCCATTCTTACAGGGTCAGACTAGAACCCACAACAATGCTTAATAGTCTGTCTCTAGATGAAGTAACTTTTGTTCAAGATAGAATGAAAACATTCCAGCCCGAACAACACTGCCAGTGCCTCTGAGACGTATACTGAATATACTCTACAGGAGAGAAAGATCTAGATGTGTAAATGATGGGTCGTCTTTCTGCCTCAATTTCCTGCAAGAGGACCGCAGCAATTCCTGAGTTAGAAGCATCGTTTGAAGAACGATTACCTTCTCTGAATCAGGTATTGCTAACAATGGCACGCTGAGTAACGCCGCGTTTAGAGCGTCAAAATGCCTGCTAAGATTCGCCCCATTTAAAAACCTCTCCACTTCGCCTAAGTTAGTTGAGAGCGGCTACCAGCTGAGCGAAGTTCTGGACGAATTTTAGAAAAATTTGGTCTCGCAGAAAAACTTCTTTCTCTCTTATTCTTGGACGCCCGAAACTGATTCCGTCTTGGTCTGTCCTTACAGCATTGGCTGAAGTTAAATGACCTAGAAAGGAGCTCTCCTTCTTCGCCAAGTTAACCTTAGATGGTTTAGAGGTTAATCCTTACTCCTGCAGGCCATATAGCACGTGCCCTAGATGGTTCAGGTGGTCGTCAAACGTTCTGCTGTAAGTAAAAACATAATCTAGATAACTGAATACACTCTTTAACTTTAAATCACGCAAAACAGAATCTACAAAAGGGGACAAGACTGCGGCCGCCATGGTCAATCCAACAGGGATTCCGTTGCGCTCAAATAAATTCCATTCAGTATAGAGAGTCATGGAGGGCTTGGACTATTCTACAAGTGATTCACGACGATGTGCTTGGTTCAGATCAAGCACTGAAAAATACTTTGCCAACGAGAACAAGGTGAAACAGTCATGCAAATCTGGAAGTGGAACTGATTCTCGGATCACTTCCTGATTCAGGTGACGGTTGTCGACTACTAGGCGATGTCCCTGGCCCCTTTTCTTAGGTTTAAAAAACACTCGAGACACATAAGGCGACACGGATGGACGGATTACGCCATCGGACAGTTTCTGAACGATCATCTGTCTAAGTTCTCTTATTTTAGGAGGTGATAATGGATAAGGCGACTGCCGCACCGGTACCCTACCTGTCAACTGAATATTATGTTTCATTTTATTGGTGACACCAAGCTTATCCCTCAAAACCTC
Organism: Schistocerca gregaria; assembly: GCF_023897955.1. Lineage (NCBI taxonomy): Eukaryota > Metazoa > Arthropoda > Insecta > Orthoptera > Acrididae > Schistocerca > Schistocerca gregaria. The sequence continues at coordinate 927,300,321 of NC_064922.1, read as the reverse complement.
TGGACATTATTCCAAAACGTTCAATAAGGGCCTAGCCTGCTCTAGATTCAAGTGAGACAACTGAAAAGGAGACCATTTCTCTATAACCGAATACACTCCCAGGTGGTTCTTATGGTGACGTAAAGGATATTCGCGCCCTGAACGAAATTTAAACATAAACTCTTGATCAACATAAGCCAGAGGACACCATGTATGTCCAAAAAAATCGCACCGTAACAGAACCTCGGTGCCCAAAATACGTGCCACAGTGAACCAAGTTGCCATGACCTCTGCTGAATTCTTGGATAAAGCACCACCTTCCTGACAATGGGAATGAGGCGCCTCCCCAGCAATCTGTGCGCCTGTGGAGTCAGATTTGATTTTCATTTCCTTGTACCGAAAGCAAAACCCCAGTATTAGGTCTATCTATTGTGGACGTTGCCTACCTGTAGTTTCCCCACCCAGTAAGTATCACTAAAATAAAACCTCTTGATATCTGCCACTAACCCACCTAAATCAGAGAAGCTTTGTAGTTTATTTGCAATGAGCACTCTAAGCAAATTCTCAGAACGGAACCCCTCTATAAATATGTTCGCAATCTCTACCTCAGGCATTTTAAGAAATAAAATAGTAACAGCCTTTCTAAGCTCCTGTCAGGACAAGCTCTCCCCATGGCCCTGCACAAGGTAAACATAATGCTTAACAAGTTCATTATTGAATCGACTGGACCAGTTATTCTCTAGTAGCCTCTGGTGGAATCTGCTCTTCGACATTTTTCCGTGAAGGCAACACCAATTACTCAACTTAGTTTGCTCTAGATGAGAAATACATGACCTGGAATATCACATTATCGGTAAGTTGCGAAACCATATCCTGATTCTGCAATCGAAGAGTTAACCATAAAAGTTTCCTTCGAAATTTAAAAGCTCTGACTTGTTCACTTGTTGTAACTTTGCTTTTGTTTATCTTAGAAGCTAGATTAAGGAAAGGCAAACCTACATTTCTACCATTTGTAGACTTGCAGAAAGCGTTTGACAATGTTGACTGGAACACTCTTTCAAATTCTGAAGGTGGCAGGGGTAAAATACAGGGAGTGACAGGCTATTTGTACAGAAACCAGATGGCAGTTATAAGAGTCGAGGGACATGAGAGGGAAGCAGTGGTTGGGAAGAGAGTAAGACAGGGTTGTAGCCTGTCCCCGATGTTATTCAATATGTATATTGAGCAAGCAGTAAAGGAAACGAAAGAAAGATTCAGAGTAGGTATTAAAATCCATGGACAAGTAACAAAAACTTTGAGGTTCGCCGATGACATAGAAATTCTACAAGAGAGAGCAAAGGACCTGGAAGAGCATCTGAACGGAATGAACTGTGTCTTGAAAGGAGGATATAAGATGAACATCAACAAAAGCAAAACGAGTATAATGGTATGTAGTCGAATTAAATCGGGTGATGCTGTGGGAATTGGATTAGGATATGAGATGCTTAAAGTAGTAAATGGGTTTTGGTATTTGGGGAGCAAAATAACTGATGATCGTCGAAGTAGGAGGATATAAAAAGTAGACTGGCAATCGTAAAGAAAGCGTTTCTGAAGAAGAGAAGTTTGTTAACATCCAGTATGGGGTGTAGCCATGTATCGAAATAAAACGTGATAGTATATACAAGAAGAGAATAGAAGCTTTCGAAATGTGGTGCTACAGAAGAATGCTGAAGATTAGAGGGGTAGATCACATAAATAATGAGGAGGCATTGAATAGAATCTGGGAGAACAGAAATTTGTTGCGCAAAGTGACTAGAAGAAGAGATCGGTTTGTAGGGCATACTCTGAGGCATCAAGGGATCACCAATTTAGTATTGAAGGTCAGCGTGGAGGGTAAAAATCGTAGAGGGAGACGAAGAGATGAATACACTAAACAGACTCAGAATGATGTAGGTTGCAGTAGGTACTGGGAGATGAAGAAGCTTGCACAGGCTAGAGAAGCATGGAGAGCTGTATCAAGCCAGTCTCTGGACTGAAGACCACAACAGCAACAACATCCATAATTATGTCTCGTACTGTTCTTGGATTGTTTCGCTTATTCTCGCCATCAGTATTTCTGTGTGGAACTATTCACAATACCCATACTTGCCATAAGCAATCATGCAGATAACAACATAGATATCCACAACAATCCTCCCAAAAGTTCCAATGACATCAGCTATACCACAAATAATGAATATCACATTATGCGTTTCACAAATTAACTTTTTTTAAATCATTGTCAGCCTGTCAGTAAGAGATGTCCGTATTTTAATTCCTTCAAATGAACACAAAAGGATTCATATAACAATACTGTTACTAAGGCCTACATATGTCATAATTGTAGCCCAGTGTTGAAAACTCTGCTGAGGTTTTTCCGTAGGGTTTCCTTGGGGCTAATGCAAATGGAGGAGTACACTAAAAGTAAAAGTAAGTGTGAAAACTTACTAACTAAGGAAAAGGTAATAATGCTAAACCTTGAATGCTTTGACAAAGAATTCGCTATTGTTCAATGATCAAAAAAGTTATAGAAAAATGAAATATTACACACTGACGTACATACTGTATTAGCAGTACTAATTTTAATTAAGTTTCACAGTAATACAATCTATATCTGTGAATGTAAAACAGTTATGACTCCCTAAACATTTTCCTTGCCCTGACTGCAAATCAGCAGTTTTGTGAGAAAAAATTAAAATAAATACTCGTAAAACAAAATTTATAACTACAATGGTAGGATAAAAGTTTATCAAAGATTTCTGCACTAATTGTGGGCAATACAACGTATCAGAATAATATTACGAGGTACGATAGAGTATCTGTTTAGTAGGTAGTTGTACATGTACTTCTTAGGAAAAATGCATGAATGACAAAGATCTTTTGAGCGATTGTCTATTAAGCTGGAAGGACGTATCAGAATTTCACCATCAAACGTAATTCCACAGGTATAATTAACATCCTTAATACAATTCATGGACTGAAATATGAATATTCGTTAATCAGTGAGATTCTGCCACTGGCTTGGAAGTCTATATAGACTACTCATGTCATGAAAGAATGAATTGCAATTCAGTGTGACATGTAGAGCAAACACCAGAAGGCATTAATGTTGTTCATGGTTAGTGTTGTTACCACACTTGTATATAGGTGTCAGCGTCAGATGCTGTGGAGGACATCGTTATCGGTAACTGACAGGCGTTGAAAGGACCGTCATTGTAGCTCTTCATTTATTTGGCTGGTCGAATCATACAACGAGAACTGTAGGGCTTTCGGATGTGACAATGCCACAATGTTGGACAGTAGGGGTAGATGAAGGCTGGCATATTCGTCGTCAATTTACCTCTCGAGCATATCTGATTGACGCAAGTGAGCGTAGCTATACTCACGAAGCGCATCGTAACGGCTTCACGTGTGAGCCTCCCATCCGAGAACCATTAGTAGACTGCCTGCAAACACTTTGTGTCAAACCGGAACACGGATGGTAGACTTCTGGGCTAGGAAACTGCCGTCCCATGCGTAGGGTGCCGTTAACACCAAAACAAAGACGACTGCGTTTGAAGTGGTGCAGTGGCTCGTAACCTGGAATGGCGTCGCATTGTGTTTAGCTATGAACCGCCGTTCTGCTTTACCCCAAATGACCACCCCCTGCAAGTATGGCGGCGCCCGGAGGTAAGGTCCCATTCTTCCAAAGTTTTGGAGAGACAGATGATTGTTACTCCTGGTATCATGGCACCAGATATGACTTCAGGTCATGGCCCGCAGTGATTGAGGAAGCTCTGGTGGTACAGCTGTACGTCAAGGACATCCGGCATCCTCTTGTGTTCTTTTTCAACAGAACAATACCTCAAATAGCATATGTCTCTGTAAATTGTCTGCTTGATACTGAGGTATTCCTGTGGATAGCAAGATCCCAATGTCCATGCCCAACAGAACATGTGTGGGAGCACCTCTGATGTCAACTCTACCCCAGTTCCAATATGTGGGATATCAAGGACCAGTTACAATAGTTGTTTGCCAGTTTGCTTCACGAGAGGATGCATCAGCTTCGAGATGCCCCTCCCAGCCGAATCGCGGCACCATTCTTTCCGCCTTCTCATACACAGCAATCATCTACGGTTTTTTCTAGTGGCTTAGGAATTACCACTGAGTGAGAGACTAGAGGCAAACGCAAGTTAAGTAAGGAACTAATGCCATAGAGTTGTTGTTGTTGTTGTGGTCTTCATTCCTGAGACTGGTTTGATGCAGCTCTCCATGCATACAGTGAAGCTGCATGCCCTACGGAGTAAGCCATAGAGTACTTTGCTGTAAAACCGAATTAGGTTTCCATCCGGACCTAGCGACTTATTAGTTTCCAACTGTTTCAGTTGTGTATCTACGCCAGGGATACTTGTGACTATCTCATGGCTCTGAGCACTATGGGACTTAACTTCTGAGGTCATAAGTCGCCTAGAGCATAGAACTACTTACACCTGACTAACCTAAGGACATCACACACAACCATGCCCGAGGCAGGATTCGAACCTGCGACCGTAGCGGTCGCGCGGTTCCAGACTGCAGCGCCTAGAACCGCTCGGCCACTCCGGCCGGCACTATCTCATCCATACGGGAATTTGTTCGATGGTCAAACGACACTCATGCGTGAACGATTTCTTAAACGCGCAATTTTAAATTCCGGCTTTCGTTTTGCTGACTTCAGATGTCGCCCCAGACTGGTCAACGAGTGTCTGGATGGTAGCGTTAGACACGCTTAGTGATTTTAGTTAGAACCTGAATTTTCTCGAATTTCAGCCAGTACTTTTACTAGTAGGCTACACGCATGTCTAATAACCTCTGTCTGTCGACAGCATTTGCGCGTTCTCTTTTGAGCCAAGAGTACAACAGCCTTTGGTTCCTCAGCATTTTACGAATTTCGTTGTTAAATCACGGTCGGCCAGTGGAACCATCGAGACACTACCTTTGGCTACTGTACGATTTCTTGCTAAATAAAATATGAGATTGATCTGGCTGCATTTACAATTACACAACGGCCGAGGAACTGGTGCCTCACTCCCTGCGCCCTGCCCACCATCGTGCGACAGCATCCTGAATGTAGGTCTGTCCCGACATCGGTAAAAACTGGCACCGGAAGTGTGCCAGCCTTTAACATGTCTTCTTCACGAACGTAACTGATCTCTAAGTTTTCATCCATCTCCAAAATCTGATTACAACACGGATCAAAATTTTTCTTTGACGTAATTCTTCACTACCGTTTCCATCACGCTTTGAGACAGTTCTCCTCGACTGTACAGACCTGCGATGTTCTCATCTGTCTGTCCTGTTTTCTTAGCTCTGCATAGGTTTTACTACATTCCATAAGGTTCTAGTATCACACAGTGTCTGTTTCACTAGTATCTGGAATTCGTACTTTGCAAGTAATTTGTATAAATATAAATGTTCGTTTGTTCGACATCTTAAATCTCGGAAAGTTCTTCACTGATTGCTTTGAAATTTTGACACAATGTTGCAGTCGAATACGCTCGTGTTTGATGTACCTTCTGGAGTGCCATCTTATAATATATGAATACATTTTTAAATAGAAAGGAGAATCTTTGTTACCATAAATATCGAAATGTACTTGACCGGCTTAATTCAGATTTTTACTTGATAAACTAACTAACATTCCGGCTGGCGTAGGCTATATATTCTAAGGAAATGTCCTGATTGACTGACTGACTAACTGCCTCATGATGGCCCAGTTCAAACCTATTGGATGGAAATTCAAGATTTCGAGAGGGTGTTGATCTTATACTGTGGGCATCGTTTAGTAAGGGATTGTTCGAAATTCCATCCCTAATGGGGTGAAGTAAAAGATGAAAGTTTCTTTGAAAATATGTCGCTATTGAGAAAATTTTGAGGCTAGAACTGCCAAAATTGGTAATTCGTTTTTCAGTCAGAAATCAAAAAAATATGTACTTCAGCAGTTTTGGTAATTCAATCACTAAGGGGTAAAATCATGACAAAACTCTACCATCTGGTGAGCAAGATGTGTGAGACAGGCGAAATTTCCTAAGACTTCAAGAAGAATATAATAATTCCAATCCCAAAGAAAGCAGGTGTTGACAGATTTGAAAATTAACGAACTATCAATTTAATAAGTCACAACTGCAAAATACTAACGCTAATTCTTTACAGACGAATGGAAAAACTGCTAGATGCCGACCTCGGGGAAGATCAGTTTGGATTCTGCAGAAATATTGGAACACGTGAGCCAATACTGACCTACGACGTATCTTAGAAAATACATTACGGAAAGGCAAACATATGCTTCTAGCATTTGTAGACGTAGAGAAAGATTTTTGACAATGTTGACTGGAATACTCTCTTTCAAATTCTGAAGGTGGCAGTGGTGATATACAGGGAGTGAAGGGCTATTTACAATTTGTACAGAAACCAGATGGTAGTTATAAGAGTCGAGGGGCATGAAAGGGAAGCAGTGTTGGGAAGGGGGTTAGACAGAGTTGTAGCCTTTCCCCGATGTTATTCAATCTGCGTATTGAGCAAGCAGTAAAGGAAACAAAAGAAAAATTCGGAGTAGGTATTAAAATCCATGGAGAAGAAATAAAAACTTTTAGGTTCGCCGATGTCATTGTAATTCTGGCAGAGACAGCAGAGGACTTGGAAGAGCAATTGAACGGAATGGATAGTGTCTTGAAAGGAGGATATAAGATGAACATCAACAAAAGCAAAACGAGGATAATGGAATGTAGTCGAATTAAGTCGGGTGATGCTGAGGGAATTAGATTAGGAAATGAGACACTTAAGGTAGTAAATGAGTTTTGCTATTTGGGGGTGCAAAATGACTGATGATGGTCGAAGTAGAGAGAATATAAAATGTAGACTGGCAATGGCAAGGAAAGCGTTTTTGGAGAAGAGAAATTTGTTAACATCGAATATTGATTTATGTGTCAGGAAGTCGTTTCTGTAAGTATTTGTATGAAGTGTAGCCATGTCTGAAAGTTAAACAATGACGATAAATAGTTTAGACAAGAAGGGACTAGAAGCCTTCGAAATGTGGTGCTACAGAAGAATGCTGAAGATTAGATGGGTGGATCACATAACTAGTGAGGAGGCATTGAATAGAATTGGGGAGAAGAGGAGTTTGTGGCACAACTTGACTAGAAGAAGGGATCGGTTGGTAGGACATGTTCTGAGACATCAAGGGTTCACCAATTTAGTACTGAAGGACAGCGTGAAGTGTAAAAATCGTAGAGGGAGGCCAAGATATGAATACACTAAGCAGATTCAGAAGGATGTAGGCTGCAGTAGGTACTGGGAGATGAAGAAGCTGTCACAGGATAGAATAGCATGGAGAGCTGCATCAAACCAGTCTCAGGACTGAAGACCACAACAACAACAAGTGGTAAAATAGTTTTTTTTAACAAATCAATATTCAAATGCTAATAAATAGTTTTTAGAGAAACATATATGAAAATTGGTTTTCGAATTCTCGGTTTAAGAATAGAAAAATATGTGTTTCATGGTTTTTGAAAATTCAACCTCTAAGAGAGTAAAATTGGGGATGAATGTTTTTATGGAAAACATTTCATTATGAAAGTATTTTTGAAATTAAATCTCTGAAAATTTGTCTTTGTGTTCTTGGTTGGAGATAATAACAACGTTTTTCAGTGTTATCCGTAAATTTAAGCAGTAAAGGGGTGAAATAGGATACAAAAAATTTTATAAAAATTTTTCCTCACATTACAAATTGTTAAAGCTATATCTATGAAAATTGGTGTTCGACTTGTTGATTAGAAATAAAGAAATGTGATGAAAGTGTCTATGGAAATATCACAACAAGATCTCAAAGGGCAGGATTGACAAAGGCCTCCCACTCAAGCTACCAGAATCGCTTTTTGGTGAGAAGTGCAGGATGTTTCAAAAAGGACTTTAGAACTTTAAAAATTAATATAAATTTATTGAAAGAAGATATAGAGCTGGATTTAGTGATTTATTGTAGGGAAACACATCAAGATTTTTTACCCTATACTAAAGATGTTATGTGTGGCTTCCGATGATTATCCTGCACACATCCCATTGGAAGTCGATTTCTTCTCAAATTCGGTTTAGCATTGCAGGTGTAACTTGCTCTACGTTCAGGTAGAGAAGCCGGTATAGGAGGTACAAACACGATATCCTTCATGAATCCCCACAAAAAAAAAATCGAGTGGTGTCAGATCTGGGGAGCGTGGGGGCCATCCAATTCGCGCATCACAGCCAATCCATTGACTTGAAATGCGGCACTTGAAAAATCCGGAACATCAGTCAGGTAGGAGGTGGGTCCCATCTTGCATGAAATAAACATTTCGTTCTTTTCTTAATCATCCTCATCGATCAAAAGCTGTTGTAACATAATATCGGGGTACACTATCCCGTTGAGGGTTCTCTCACGAAAAACAAAGGGGCCAAACACTTTGTTATGGCTCAATGCACAAAAAACCTTCAGTTTAGGGCTATCACAAACATGTTGCAATGTATGATGTATATTTTCCCTGTCCCAAATCCTAAAACTATGTGTGTTAACCTTGCCACTTAAGTGAAAAGTCGACTCGCCAGAAAGGATGATTTTGTCCAAGAAATGTTTATCCTTATCCGCACGAAAGTTCTTGCCAGCAATTTTATCAATGTCTTTTATTTATTGTACGATCGTCAATCTTTATAGTTTCAAATGCAAACGGTTTCTCAACACACGCCAAGCAGTGGTACATGATATCTGCAGTTCACGAGATGCACGCCTGGTCGATTTCGTGGGGCTATTAACTAAACGACGTCTTACTTGCTCAAAGATGTCGTCAGATGTGCTTGGACGACCTGATGATTTCCCATGTCTTACCGAGTACCCTGTTTCCACAAAATATTTATGCCACTCATAGCGTGTAGGCCTCCTAGGAAAATCTTTAGCGTACTTGGTACGAAAATGACGCTTAACTGGTGTGGCCGGCTTCGATTCTTAAAGCCTAAACACACGGGTGTTTTGGTCCAGCGAAGGCAGCCATATTTAACGCAACTGACGCTAGCGCTCCTTGCGTTGCGATTCGGCACTAGCAAACTACGCAAGACAAAATTTGATGTACTTCCCTACAAATTGACGCTACAATCACCTCTGTAGGTACTATGAATTAATTTATACGAATTTTAAAAGTTGTAAAGACCTTTTTGAAACACCCCGTTCATATGGCCTTAAGTAGCACGAAAAATTTAGGAGACGTTGCAATATGTGAACAACACAAAAACTCGTTTAAAGGAAAACAAAAAACAGCAAAAAAATTCCGAGCCCACCATACAGCCTACGGGAGCGAAGCAGTGGGCGCTAAGTTAGCAATACATAAAGGGGAAGCATTGTCACCAACAATCTTTACATGTTACTCTAATAAACGTTCGGATGAACATAGCCTATATATTTTTATTATATAATAAAAATGTACACAATACGGAAATGTTGTTTGCGAAAATCTCGAAAGTTCTTGACCAATTTACTTACAGGACAATCTAATAAGGATTTATATGGCCAAAGGCTATATCTGTTTTAAACAACAATGTAGATGTTTTCTGCTAAAACTAACTGCGAGAAAGAAAATGCTGTGCTTTTATGTGAATATGTGTGGTTTTGGTTTGTGTCTCACAATCGGTTTGAACTACGACAGTAGAGCACTTGAACAATTAGAAAAAATGTTGGTCCCATACACATTTTTCTCATTATGTGTATTTTTAACCAAAAATTCTATACACAACAATGTGTTGCCTTGATTTCCTCCTCACATCCGGTTTTCACAGAAAACAGAAAAGTTCTATTTATTGCTTATCAGTTTATGATTGGAATACTACGAGTATTACAGAATCTGAAACTGCAATACCAATAAACAAGGGTCAAGGTCAGAGAGAGGGAGGGAAGTAGATGGGCAGAGAAGGGGGAAAGGAAATGAACTTAGAGAAAGGGAAGGATGAGAGGGGACAGAGAGAGAGGAGGACGAGGTGGTGGAGAGACAGGGTGGAGGAGGAGATGGACAGCGAGAAGGCGAAGGAGCAGTTGGATAGAGAGAGTGAGAGGACAAAGAGGTGGACAGACAGGGTGGGGAAGCAGATGGACAGAGAGAGAGAGGGGGGTCGGGGAGAGGAAGAGATGGACAGTGAGAGGGGGGAGAAGGAGATTAGGACATTCCAATAGATATGTAGCAATTGCGAAGCACTACCGGGTTTGCTAGTGGTAGATAGAAACTGAACTATTTACCCACTATCTATGACTTCTAAGTACCTGTATCCTGCTAACTAAACAGCACATGTACTTTACTGTAAAGACTGCTTGACCAGCACCCAGATGAGGTAGGGTAAGTTGAAGCACAACAGTTAGCCATGGCCTAAGGATTCTTCCCAGAACGAACCCCCCCCCCCCCCCCTCCCCCTCGGTAAGAGAGTGTGTACTAGTCTGCGTAACGTGTACTCCACCATAAACCATTCTCGAACCACCCAGCAAACAGTCCATTTTCAACAGAAAGTTACTGTCCACACTTACATCAGCTACTGTATGAGCTTGATAATACGTGTTTTGCAGGCTCGCGGTAGCAACTACTTAAATTCAAAGTCCTCTGTAAAAAAAAATCAAGGTCTGAAGATAATGTTCTAGATGTCTAACTTACTGATAATCTCACAATGCGTTGTCATTGAAACGATAGCAAGTAAAGATTGCAGAACCTGTTGAGAAAATTCACATGTACTTCACCATTGTCGCCAGCGAGGATGTTAGATATCTCGCAAAAGAACGTAATTGAAACTGCGGCTCCGTTACCTCGTCGGTCATTCTGCTAATACCGAACTTATTCATCTTGGTGAGCTCTTCAGAAGGATGTCGTACCCGAAGCGACTTATAATGTTCCTCAGAAAAGAAAAGCTTGAAAGAACTAGATACACTGTACGTGCCACTAGACTGCGCGGAATTAACTGTCTTCTCGCTGCAGAGAGGGTTCATTCTATTAGGTCTATCTACAACCACTAAATAGCAATAAAAAAAAACTCTGTGCTATGTTATCAATCGATTTGAGTATGCAAATTTTGCTACCAAGCCCTTCCTTGCACACAGTTGCGGAAGTGAAAGTAAGCACTAATTGTTTCATACGTATAGCACTTAGTAAGAGTTGCAAATTTGTTAAGTTTTGTCATTATGCCCATGAAATTGATAAAAAAGTCGTAAAGTAGTTATCCTTGATCTACAGCGTGTTGTTGAGTAAATGAGAAGCAATTTTAATGTTCTGTGTACTGTTACGATTACAGTATATCGCCATAGCATAGAAAAAAGTATCTGCGTCATACAGAAAGAAATTATTTGTAGGTTTCCACAAGGCGACTTTTAGACTTTCGTCTTCCCGATTAACTATCGCTGTACATTGCTTTCGTCTTTAGAGGAGACTCTAGAAATAGGAAATCATCTTCACTTCTAATTCTTCAGCCAGTAGTGGAAGAAATCGCAATGTGTAACATAACATAATTTGTCCGTGCCAATCTGCGCTCGGTAGCTGCACCTCCGTTCAATCTGGCTTAAAAGCGGTTATCGAAATTAGGCTATTTTAAATTGTGTGTTCCACACCAAGTGTGCACTTTGATGTCAAATAACGGCCAGATAGAGTCTTAGTTATTGTAATTTACTCACAGATAAATGGTTGGCAGCATACTACACTCCATTCCTGTTCTATAAAATGATTGTTCGAGCACAGTATCCTAACATAGGCGTACTGACGTACAATAAGTAACGTGTAGGAAGTACATCATTAACACAGTCGCTAGTTATATTGTCCTTCCAAGTAGGTAGTTAATCAAAACGAACAAGCTGAGCACAGTAAGTATAATATCAAATAGCACTGTTCACAATCCAGTACTCTTGTCACAGCTTGCAGAATGCTGTACTGAAGATTAACAGAGTACCTGAGATTAAGTGCAAGTCACAATCAGTCATTAAAAACAGTCGCTGAACTACAGAATGATTTCACTGATCCGAAATTCAGTTATAACTCGGAACATTTCACGACTTGTGATTTGTGCTAACTCGTCTGGGGTATATTTCCAGAATTCACGGACATAGTCTTGTACCTTTCACAGCTTTCTGCAGACTGACTAAAATGGCTTTCGAATTTTCCCTTTTATAAATTTACAATAATTAGAAATACACTCATTTATGGCTTCTTACATATTACAATTAAACAATTACATTTTTTGATTAACTAATCAGTGAAGGGAGATTCTTCTGAATGTAACTTCCAGATAAAACAACAATTCCTATTGAGTTGCGCTGTCTAGTTTGCGAAAACATAGTATTCTATTTCAAGAACAATGTTTTAACTATGAATGCTAATTACTCTGAAACGAAATTAGTGCAAAAGTTACTATCACATTTAAGTCATTATCTGTATAACTGCTTGTCTTATTTTTATATATATATTACTACCATATTTTTGATATTATCTGTAAATTGCTTCTTTTATATATATATATATATATATATATATATATATATATATATATATAAATTTTCTAAAAAGATGGCTGGGGAAGGAGTGGTAAGCCGCTGAAACAATGTAGCCGAGACTATAATAAAGATGGCATTTACTGTCGAGGCGCATGTTCCTCTCCTGTCGGCAATTCATAAATGTCTGGATTGGGTAAATGTGATAATATTTGACACCCTGAAGTTTGAAAGAGCACACGAAAGATTTTGAGCTTAGGCATCTGCCTTCCAATCTGCACCTTAATGAGATGACCGTCATTCATGCTTACATTCAAAGATCTTGGTTGTAATATCCAAAAAGTAATGAATATTAACAGGTTAGCAAGAATGTGGCTGGAAGTAAACATTAACAGAATTGTGAGTTTAAAATTCATATGTTGCTATCAAATTGACCAAGAACATTAACTGAAAACGCACTGCTACGCAGTTCTATGTCCTTCCAAAACAAAACGTGAAATTAATCTTCAAACTGAAAGACGTGTTCATCTGCATGTTCTCGATTTAACGATTGAACGGGAGTTAAATAATCATCATGCGACCACCGGGTCATCGGCTTGAGCGAAAGTAGAACAAATATCGAAACCAACGCAAATGCGAAGCCCAGCGCCAGAATCACTTTCTCACCTTGATGAAGCTGCTTCTTGTCTATAGAGTGCCAAACTACCGACGTTCTAAATTGCTTAACAGGAAAAATCATATTGTTCCCCTCAGTAATACAGATCAAAAGGTATCTGTGTTGAACTAACAGTAAGACCTGTTACTATTCAAAAATTGCTTCGAACACTCAGCGTACTGAACAAACTGCGTCAGCACTTACGAAAGAATTTTGTTCGCACTAAGCGTAACAATTTTAAGGAGTGTTACTGCACACCCGAGTCTGCTAGGGAAGTCGGCTATCGAGACTCCACCTCTGTAATGTTCGATTCCGTATAAAGTTTGACCTGACTTGGGTTAATTTTGTTACTGAAATTATATATTTCTACTGCGCAGATGTTTCTGAACATATCTGGTCGCCAAAAACTATTTTCCTTATAATACATTTTTGTTATTCACATCAATCCACTTCGTAATATTTATCTTGTATCAAGAAAATTAGTAATCAAAATTATCTACGTAAATGATTAAAAAACAAATTTATAGTAAATACAATACTGTGATTCTTCAGTTTCCATGTAAAAAAAATTTCTGTCCACATTTATAATTTTTTCTAATTTTACCATCAATAATGAAATCAATTTTATAAAATAACAGGAAGCTACTATTTTTCATATTTTCAAAATCTGCAGCTTTTGTTATCAATCATTAAGGCTATAAATCTTCACTTAAATAATTATTTTCAGAAAACAAAAAACTTCAGAGAGAGATTGTAATCTGGCTATATCGCGTTCTAGAACGTACTAGACACAGGTTTCGTAATTTATACAGAAGTTTTTGGCTCCAAGCGCATCAGAACTCAGAGAGAGTCAGAGTTGAGTCAGATAGCGAAGGGTGGGTTTAGCATTTATTGAGTTTTTCACATGTTGTTCTCTGATCGATTACGTTCTTTGTATGGCTCAAGGAAATTGTACAATGAATAAAGGCAACATAATGTTCCAGCGAGTTATCATTTAAATGAACATGGACAAAATCTTTTCAGTACGTTATACAGGAACAAGGAAATCTGCCTTGACATTGAGACCAGCTTTGTAAGATAAGTAATAGTTATCTGCAAATATAACGCGTTTGTTCTTACTATATATTTTAACGTTGTTTAAATTACGACATACTTATTACAACGTAATAACAGTGCTTCGTAATACACTCCTGGAAATTGAAATAAGAACACCATGAATTCATTGTCCCAGGAAGGGGAAACTTTATTGACACATTCCTGGGGTCAGATACATCACATGATCACACTGACAGAACCACAGGCACCTAGACACAGGCAACAGAACATGCACAATGTCGGCACTAGTACAGTGTATATCCACCTTTCGCAGCAATGCAGGCTGCTATTCTCCCATGGAGACGATCGTAGAGATGCTGGATGTAGTCCTGTGGAACGGCTTGCCATGCCATTTCCACCTGGCGCCTCAGTTGGACCAGCGTACGTGCTGGACGTGCAGACCGCCTGAAACGACGCTTCATCCAGTTCCAAACATGCTCAATGGGGAACAGATCCGGAGATCTTGCTGGCCAGGGTAGTTGACTTACACCTTCTAGAGCACGTTGGGTGGCACGGGGTACATGCGGACGTGCATTGTCCTGTTGGAACAGCAAGTTCCCTTGCCGGTCTAGGAATGGTAGAACGATGGGTTCGATGACGGTTTGGATGTACCGTGCACTATTCAGTGTCCCCTCGACGATCACCAGAGGTGTACGGCCAGTGTAGGAGATCGCTCCCCACACCATGATGCCGGGTGTTGGCCCTGTGTGCCTCGGTCGTATGCAGTCCTGATTGTGGCGATCACCTGCACGGCGCCAAACACGCATACGACCATCATTGGCACCAAGGCAGAAGCGACTCTCATCGCTGAAGACGACACGTCTCCATTCGTCCCTCCATTCTCGCCTGTCGCGACACCACTGGAGGCGGGCTGCACGATGTTGGGGCGTGAGCGGAAGACGGCCTAACGGTGTGCGGGACCGTAGCCCAGCTTCATGGAGACGGTTGCGAATGGTCCTCGCCGATACCCCAGGAGCAACAGTGTCCCTAATTTGCTGGGAAGTGGCGGTGCGGTCCCCTACGGCACTTCGTAGGATCCTACGGTCTTGGCGTGCATCCGTGCGTCGCTGCGGTCCGGTCCCAGGTCGACGGGCACGTGCACCTTCCGCCGACCACTGGCGACAACATCGATGTACTGTGGAGACCTCACGACCCACGTGTTGAGCAATTCGGCGGTACGTCCACCCGGCCTCCCGCATGCCCACTATACGCCCTCGCTCAAAGTCCGTCAACTGCACATACGGTTCACGTCCACGCTGTCGCGGCATGCTACCAGTGTTAAAGACTGCGATGGAGCTCCGTATGCCACGGCAAACTGGCTGACACTGACGGCAGCGGTGCACAAATGCTGCGCAGCTAGCGCCATTCGACGGCCAACACCGCGGTTCCTGGTGTGTCCGCTGTGCCGTGCGTGTGATCATTGCTTGTACAGCCCTCTCGCAGTGTCTGGAGCAAGTATGGTGGGTATGACACACCGGTGTCAATGGGTTCTTTTTTCCATTTACAGGAGTGTATGTGGACTGTAAGTAACTACACATCTCTCCAATTTACGTAGGCATATGAGAGGTACATTACGCAAATAACTTCAAATTTATAAACTACTCATTAGATATGATTATTATTAAATTGGAGTTTTAGTCTCCCACTACACCTCCTGCTACATTTTGTGATTATCAAAGGGCTATATAATATGAAGTGTTTATTAATTGATAGTACTAATTTTTGACGTCAACAGTACTTTAATAGTCCTATATCGGTGTGCAGACCCCCGGGAATTTCCACACTACAGAATCGTTCCGAGCTTTTCACACGTAACAGAAGGTCTACATGCGCCATGAACCTCCTAGAACATTCGAGAAAAAAGCTTTCCAAGCACCATACTGTACCCATTCTGGTCGTTTCTGCTTTTGAAACACTCTCGCCACCGTGTAGAGACTAACAGCCTTCTCTGCATAAGGTTTTGCATATTCATGCATAACGTGAATTATTGTGCTCTGTGTCATTACTCTTACTGAGACTTAATGTAAAGTTACATGTTTACAAGTAAATAGTTGCAGCACATCACTTTGTGAGAGGCCCGATACTTTATCATTACATTCAGATGATGCGTTTGGATATCGTTGTTATTAACAATAACTTATTACCGTGAGTCACAAGTCTTCACAGAACACTTTTCAAAATCCATAAATGCTCTCATCATCATCTTATTCAATCATTTCAAGCAATACTGTATTCAGTATTTATCAACCCTGTTCTGGATAAAAATTTCCTAACCATTCAGTTCCACATCTGCTTCCCAACACACCTCGAGTAATAATAATAATGATCTCAGGCAGAGACGGCATAACAACACAACCAAAGATCGTGGATTAAATCGTGTAACAAGTATTATCGTATTGAAGAAAGCAGGCAGAGTCAGTGTTTATTTGTACTGACAACCCACTACCAAAGAAAAATGTAATATTCCTCATTGGTGAACAAATGAGAGGCAGACACAGTGGGATGAACTAACGTTCTCAACTGACACTCATTTCTTGAAGAAAATGATGATATATGTGGTAAATTTTCTACAGTCTTGAAAATCGTCTTAGCTTCATTGTATGTCTTCGGACTTTGTCACTTACTCAGAGAATGCATGGCAAGTGCTTGTCCAGTAACTGATAAGTCTCTCCCTGGAACACAACAGTGATGAATATTGAGTGTTATAAAACAAAATATAGAAAAGATCAAAAGAAGGAATGATAATAAAAGCATGTAAATCATGGACATGTACTGTACATGTAGTATAACTTTATGACATAGAGGAAAAGAAAATGTGATCACTTGATAATCTAAGACGTTTGCAAATGTGATGTAGCAAAGAACCTAATTTTATGATAGACAAAACAGATAAAAGTGGCAAATACATATCGTGATAATTATGTGAGAATTATTGAAAACCAGAAAATCATAACATATCATATTACGTGTGCACTACAAAATAAAAAGTTTAATCAACACAATCAACTATAATCAGCACCACCACCAACTACAAACTACAGTTATGTGTAAGCATAGAGATCAGTGCTGTAATGAACACATAAGGATGGGAAATACACATAAATGAGGAAAGTACAAATATGTAGTCAGGAGAAAACATAAACACATAAAGACAAAGAACAAAACACAAAGTTCAAATAAGAGGGTGATCATGTTTAGATAATTAAAAGAAAGTGTTGAGTGCATTGTAAGGAAGGGTTTACCAAAGTCAGTCATACAGTCAGTCTAGTCATGACATTGAAGATGTCTATGGACTTGTAAACAATACATATTTATATGGAGTACTATCACTAGTACTCTACAATAACACAAATCAACACAGCAAAATCTAATTAAATTATGAAGTTATGTACATATAAACAAGGATCGAAGATAAGTAGACATCAGTATTAAAATTCATAACAAAATCCTTGAAGAGACCTGTTGAACTAAAAAATGTTTATGTGCATAAAAAAAATAAAAATATTGTTCTGCAGGATAACATGTCTATACACGTTGAAAATATGTCTGATCATAAAAATCAAACACAAAATATTCAAAGAAACATTTTGCAATAAGAAAATTGTCTCATGCTAACTGGGTGAATAATTTTGTCACATCTGCATTTTACATTAGTCATCAAAAATCAATGCATTTTAAGGAGATTCATAACTGTAAAAAAAACTGTTATTGAACTTTTGGCATTGAAAGAAGGAGGGTAAGAACGCACAAATTTTCTCAGAATTCCTTAACAGTAGTGTATAACTTCAGTTGATAGTGAATATTCTTTAGTCCATTTAGTATTTTCAAGATTGTCACTGTATCCTTCATCTACTTGTAATGCATCAATACCACTACAATTTTCATAACTGTCTTTCCATTTGGACAACATAACTATAATCTCAATAACCTATATCTCATCAGAACTGGTATTAAATCTTTCATTTTATAGCTCATGACTGCTACTGCTGCGTATAAAAATGATAGTGTTCAAAGCTGTATATTTGTTTTGTCAGTATGTGTTTCACTTCCAAAAAATTTTCGAATATAAAATGTTTATCTGTGTGGGTGGTGGACAGTTTAACGTCATGCTTAGAATTATCAGTGGGAGGTCCCAGATATTTCTTTCAGTGAATAAAGTTTGAAGTCGTAGCAGCAGTATATTCTGTCCAATGTGATGTACAGTTTACTTCTGGAACTCCAAGTCACTGTTCTGCACTATATTCCTGTTACGTTATTACATAAGTGTCATGGTCAAACTTCAGTGAAATGTCATTGGTTTTTCTTTACATCTTTTCCTTGTGGGATGAAATGTACATGATATTAAAGGCATGTAGTCGTTGTTTTCAGTGTTGTTCGTATCGGAATTTACTTTGCAGCCAATTTGACAATAGCTCACAAGTCATTAATATTACTTTAAATGTATTCATATTAGGAAGTAGAAGAAAATTTCTTCTACTTATTGACTAAAAGGGATAGTAGGAGAAGACGACTGTAACAAGAAACGGAAAAACAGTAACACCTAGGTTGGGGAGGCATATTTCACCAATCGATGTTTTCATAAAAGTATAATAGATCCCCTACCTAGCTTTCAACGTAGAAAAATACGTGGGATTCAGAACGTTATTTCTCTTTCAAATTCTTTTACTCGAATGCTCAGTATAATAACGCGAAAACTGTTCACTGTCTTGTGTCTAATTGCATTTTCGTACAAGAAAATAATCGATTAAGTTTACTGTATGAACTTGTTTGTAATAGTAACTGTGACCTTTCTGTATCCACAAACTACTATGGTGCAGCCAGGGATGTTCACTGTTTGGACTGCGAGTGAAATTTTGTTCTACTGAAATGTTATATAAAATGATGAATACATATAAATACCAAAAGTGCCAAAATATAAATAAGAATAAACAGAATCATCGCATTTGCATTTTCTTTCACTTACATCATCGTCTGTATGCTGTTTTAAAGTTTTACGTTTCTGTGTACATGAAGAACAAATTAGTAAAATGTTATCTGAGTTTCTGCCTATGTTACTCGCAAGGAAAGCTGTTTGTTCGCGTTCTTCACGGGTTGGGACAGCAAGATGATGGATTTGTTGTTCTCCATGAGCTACAATGGTACAGGATATTACAATGTTTTCTTTATATAGTTGCTCTACCTTGTCTTTGTGCGAATTTTTTTTCACTGTTAACACTCATGTTGAATAATTTTTTTCAGTATTTACTTTGTATTTCTGTTCTCGGTTGATCTGCGTGTGATCATGATTACCTCTTTTTAAAACATTGCATTCTACTTTTCCGAAAAGTGATGCAGTAAATTTTTGTCGGATGCACTCTCTGTAATATTTGACAAATGTATCGCTTTGGTTGTAAACTCACCTGTTTTCTCGCGAATCATACCTGCATATACTCTCTGTGGCGTTATCATTTCTTTCTGATTCTCTGTATTTTCTGCCAGAGGAGTAGTATTTTCTTTCCTTGCCATTCTCGTCTCTCAGTGATATATAATACTCACCCAGTGACTTACTTATTAAATAGTATGTCTCTTGCACTGACATATTCATCGTTTGTGTCGTCTCTTTCGAAGACCTATTATGCTCATCCATACTCTTCTTTAACTGTAGCAACAATTTACAACAGTTGCAGTCTCATGTTCAACAGAAGTTCTGACAGAAGGCAACATGGGTACAGTTTTCATAGTCATAAAGCTGATTTAGTAACGAATGTACAATACAACAAATAGATTTCTGTCACCCGCAAAATGAAATTAGTCACATACTGTTTACAAGAAACATATATTATACCAAGTAGTGAATCACTAATAAAAGTCCTACATAATCCAGCCGAAACACATAAATTACCACTACAATGACTGCTATCCATCAAAACCGCGAAAATGTCACAAAAACACCATCAAATTCAGACAAAATAGCACACATAATGAAATACAAATGACAATACACAAAGAAAAATAGACAAAATTTCTCACTCTAACATTATCAGACAAAGCAACACATGAGCAAAAATGTGGTTGTTATAACTTCACTGTCAAGACAATACCATTATTTGACTGTAAAATTACCAGAAGTCGCTAAAATCATCATGGAGGCTTGCCAAATGTAACTTTTCTGCTTAAAAAAGCTCTTTACGTGTTTGTTTAGATTGTAAGTGCACAAAGTTAATTACTGAAAAATGTGATTGCTTAAGCCCTGTATTGTACAGTCGACTGAACAGTGATATGATACATGATGTCACAATGGACAGTTTTCAACATCTCAAAAATGTGTCAACATAAAACCATAAAAGTTACACTTCAAAAGGACCCCTAACTTTTGTCTGAATAAATTATCCAAATTATTTTAATTAAAGTCCACTGTAGATTTACGTTGCTAACTTTCGAAGCAAAATTCAGAATACTAAAAATATTTAACACGCCGATATATCGCACTATTCAGTGAAATGTTCTGTGTATAACAAGAAAATAACTTCCAAACTGAGTATAAGCTACCGTACCTAACCACTGACTATCTATGTAATGACATTGTTCTTCATGTATAGCGCAACTGTATTGAACTATTCTTGCACTTACCTTAGTGCAGTAAACGTGTCTCGAAAGTGGAGCACACCAAGCAGCGTCGCAGCAAGGCTAAATGAAAATGATAAACCAAAAACGACATTCAAAAGAGTTTGTACTCCTAGGTGCAACATGGACACAAGCAATATTGTATTTGTTACATGGAAACAATTTTGGGTGCTAATCTTCTACAAATGATTTTTCTCAAGCAATTTTGTCGCTGAGAACTCCTTTATAGCTTGACTTTAAAGATCGTGAACAAAGATGACTCTTTTTTAACAGGTTGATTGTTTAAAAATTTTACTTTATATAAAGATTAAACTACTTAAAATTATCTCTATTCTTTCACAAAAATGTATATATGGAAGACGAGAAGTAACTTCCCTAGCAATCCGTAAGATATATTTGAGCCAAATTTTTCTAATACAATTAATTTTGCAACAGAGTGCTAACTATATGTAAGAATGTAAAGCTGCTGATTTACCTTGAATCACAATTCTTCACAAAATTCTTTCCAAAATCCGTACATACTCTCATCATCATCATCTTATTTAATCATTTCCAGGAAATGTCTATTCAATATTTAGCATCTCAGTTCTGGATATAAATTTCCGAACCATTCAGTTCCACGTTTGCTTACCAATAAATCTCAACTAATAATAATGGCTTACTACTAGATATGAGCATATCGATGTACGAAAGTAAGAAGTTAAGAATTCTGTGACGAGCAGGATGACACTCACACCTCACAACTTCTGAGCACTCCACAGCTAGCACCTGCGCCTTAAACGTGCTATTTTTGTACCCACGTGTCAGGCATCACTGAGTACTGCAGGATACCGTCACAATTTTACTGGATTTACGAACAGATAATGGAGAGGGACAAGTCCATACCGTCGCAACACGCTGACTCTTCGATATTCCCACAGCATGTCTGTACTTTGCAACCTGTATCTGTCTTCTTTATTGTTATCAGTTTTGATTGATACACGACCGTCACCAAGCTATTGAGCTGCCATTCAAGATTATCTGGTGGCGTTGAGGTACGTAAAAAACGGTTTGGGATTTCAGAGAGATTTTCTGACACGATGATGATACTCCATCACTGCATTGTTCACAAAGATGTTTTTTTTTCTAATAAGTAATCCGCTAACACAGATCAAATCAGTTGCGGGAGGAAGCACTGTTAATTCCATTCCTATGCTTAGAGATGTCTTCGATAAATCCTAGCCAACTAGAAGTGATACTGTAAATTATGGTCTTACTCCATTTCTTCCCAGTTTCGTGTACACGCATCACGATGTTTAACTTCAAAAAATGTAGTCATAATGAACTATTAGACAAAACTCATCATTAACGTGTCAAAAAAAATTCACAAAAATTCTTCTAATATTTTTTATGTTTCACAATTAGTCTAATAATTTATGAAACAAATAAATTACTGCAAACTTCATGTTGCGTGTAAGCAACACTGGGAAGAAATGAGTTAAGACACGTACACCCTCATGTGTTTCTAACCATAGTGAAATAAAAGCCGTACCACACAAAGTTAAACCAAACTGTCTAACTTATTGCAATTTCTTCGAGGGCTGTCGAACTCGAATACACCGTGCGTGATCAGTTACCTGAATACTTAAAGACGAATTATCTATTTGACACTTGTATCATGGCGTCTGAAGAACTTCAATGTTTGAGTGTTTGTGAGATATGGTTCTAGAGCCCAGGTCCGTCCATTTCCCAAGTACAGAGGCCACCTGCCTAGTCAAGGGTGGGATGCGAGCGCGTTTCTCATTGAAATGAGGCAGGTCGTTGCCGAAGTTTGTGTGAGACAATGAAACAATCAGCACACTAAAAACGCCATAAAGAAAAATTACGTTTACAGGTACAAATCATGTAATATCTATTGCTAAAGACTCTATCATTTCTTGACGCGAAACGGTTTTATTAACTGTTGATAATGAACACTGTACATATCGTTTGCAAAGCAACTGTGTGGCCATAACTACACGAATGCACTCACTCTAAATGAGGTAAATATAATTATTCTTAGAGGCATGTTGATATTTGGATATGGTCAGTATGAAATTATCTATACAATCGGCTACTTAAGGATGGAGTTTTATTACAAGTGGAGCTTTTTGTTAAAAAAGAATAAAAGCTAGCAGTGAAAATTAAGCTTCTAATGTTACCTACACCACCCCTCCCCCTTCCCTCAACATACATACCCTTTACTTCAGTTTGTACTGTTTTAGCATGGTGTTGACGCGTAACATGCATCAGACACAGATGCAGCCGCAAAATTCGATCGACATTGCGACGTGTGGCAGGCAGTATTCTCCACTTCTGGGAGGCCAAAATGTAAAATCACGTCGACAAATTACTAATGATTTTTACCTCTCACGTAAAGTGTTCAGTTTAGATGGACTTTTATGAAACTTCGCTTATACACTCCAGGAAATGGAAAAAAGAACCCATTGACACCGGTGTGTCAGACCCACCATATTTGCTCCGGACACTGCGAGAGGGCTGTACAAGCAATGATCACACGCACGGCACAGCGGACACACCAGGAACCGCGGTGTTGGCCGTCGAATGGCGCTAGCTGCGCAGCATTTGTGCACCGCCGCCGTCAGTGTCAGCCAGTTTGCTGTGGCATACGGAGCTCCATCGAAGTCTTAAACACTGGTAGCATGCCGCGACAGCGTGGACGTGAACCGTATGTGCAGTTGACGGACTTTGAGCGAGGGCGTATAGTGGGCATGCGGGAGGCCGGGTGGACGTACCGCCGAATTGCTCAACACGTGGGTCGTGAGGTCTCCACAGTACATCGATGTTGTCGCCAGTGGTCGGCGGAAGGTGCACGTGCCCGTCGACCTGGGACCGGACCGCAGCGACGCACGGATGCACGCCAAGACCGTAGGATCCTACGAAGTGCCGTAGGGGACCGCACCGCCACTTCCCAGCAAATTAGGGACACTGTTGCTCCTGGGGTATCGGCGAGGACCATTCGCGACCGTCTCCAGGAAGCTGGGCTACGGTCCCGCACAACGTTACGCCGTCTTCCGCCCACGCCCCAACATCGTGCAGCCCGCCTCCAGTGGTGTCGCGACAGGCGTGAATGGAGGGACGTGTCGTCTTCAGTGATGAGAGTCGCTTCTGCCTTGGTGCCAATGATGGTCGTGTGCGTGTTTGGCGCCGTGCAGGTGAGCGCCACAATCAGGACTGCATATAACCGAGGCACACAGGGCCAACACCCGGCATCGTGGTGTGGGGAGCGATCTCCTACACTGGCCGTACAGCTCTGGTGATCGTCGAGGGGACACTGAATAGTGCACGGTACATCCAAACCGTCATCGAACCCATCGTTCTACCATTCCTAGACCGGCAAGGGAACTTGCTGTTCCAACAGGACAATGCAAGTCCGCATGTATCCCGTGCCACCCAACGTGCTCTAGAAGGTGTAAGTCAACTACCCTGGCCAGCAAGATCTCCGGATCTGTCCCCATTGAGCATGTTTGGGACTGGACGAAGCGTCGTCTCACGCGGTCTGCACGTCCAGCACGAACGCTGGTCCAACTGAGGCGCCAGGTGGAAATGGCATGGCAAGCCGTTCCCCAGGACGACATCCAGCATCTCTACGATCGTCTCCATGGGAGAATAGCAGCCTGCATTGCTGCGAAAGGTGGATATACACTGTACTAGTGCCGACATTGTGCATGTTCTGTTGCCTGTGTCTATGTGCCTGTGGTTCTGTCAGTGTGATTATGTGATGTATCTGACCCCAGGAATGTGTCAATAAAGTTTCCCCTTCCTGGGACAATGAATTCACGGTGTTCTTATTTCAATTTCCAGAAGTGTACTAGGCCAATTTCTTCCATTGCCTACTTTTCACTGAATTTTGTTCAAAAAGACAAGAACACAGTGAATTTAGTGACAGTCTACTGTTCATGAAAAAGATACGTGTCGAAAATATAAACTGATACTACAAGTGACTTAGGCATTGTAATTTCTGTGAGCCGAATAAAACAATTTCTGGCTCGAATAAACAGAAAATTATTACACAGGAAAATGCACTTTTTGCCCGAGTTCACGGTTTTTTTTTAAATTTTGCACATGTTACATTCCGGTCTGCAATCCCATCTTCCAGTGTCACTGTAAATTTTGTTCCTGGTTTTTGGTGTACTGTGAACCAAAGAATCGTCCTCGGAGTCTTCCGCTGTGGCATGTCTGAATAAAATCTCGGTTTTCAAACCGCGTCAGTTCGAATAAAATCCTGAGATACCAATGGCTGTTTTTTTTCTTTATTGTTGTTTCGATTTCCCACAACTTGGCGGGGAGGAGGGGGGCAGCGCAAAAAGTCGCTCTTTTGCTAAATATTACATTGCAAAAACTGTATTTAAAATTGTTAATACATATAAAAGGTGACAATAGCAGATGATTTTGCATATATACGTAAGTGGAAAGTTGTTGTTGTTCTTATGGCCTTCAGTTCTCAGACTGGTTTGATGTAGCTCTCCATGCTACTCTACCTTGTGCAACCTTCTTCATCTCCCAGTACCTACTGCAGCCAACATCCTTCTGAATGTGCTTGGTGTATTCATCTCTTGGTCTCCCTTTACGATTTTTATCCTCCACGCTGCCCTCCAGTACTAAATTGATGATACCTTGATGCCTCAGTACACGTCCTATCTACCGATCCCTTCTTCTAGTCAAGTTGTGCCACAAACTCCTCCCCAGTTCTATTCAATACCTCCTCATTAGTTATGTGATCTACCCATCTAATCTTCAGCATTCTTCTGTAGCACCACATTTCGAAAGCTTCTATTCTCTTCTTGTCCAAACTATTTATCGTCCATGTTTCACTTCTATACATGGCTACAGTCCATACAAATACTTTCATAAACGATTTCCTGACACTGAAATCAATACTCTGTGTTAACAAATTTCTCTTCTTCAGAAACGCTTTCCTTGCCATTGCCAGTCTACATTTTATATCCTCTCTACTTCGACCATCATCAGTTATTTTGCTCCCCAAACAGCAAAACTGCTTTACTACTTTAAGTGTCTCATTTCCTAATCAAATTCCCTTGGCATCACCCGACTTAATTCGACTACATTCCATAATCCTCGTTTTGCTTTTGTTGATGTTCATCTTATACCCTCCTTTCAAGATGCTGTCCATAACGTTCAACTGCTCTTCCAAGTCCTTTGCTGTCTCTGACAGAATTACAATGCATCGGCGAACCTCAAAGTTTTTATTTCTTCTCCATGGATTTTAATACCTACTCCGAATTTTTCTTTCGTTTCCTTTACTGCTTGCTCAATATTGAATAGCATCGGGGAGAGGCTACAACCCTGTCTCACTCCCTTCCCAACCACTGCTTCCCTTTCATGTCCCTCGACTCTTATAACTGCCATCTGCTTTCTGTACAAATTGTAAATAGCCTTTCGCTCCCTGTATTTTACCCCTGCCACGTTTAGAATTTGAAAGAGAGTATGCCAGTCAACACTGTCAAAAGCTTTCTCTAAGTCTACAAATGCTAGAAATGTAGGTTTGCCTTTCCTTAATCTTTCTTCTAAGATAAGTCGTAAGGTCAGTATTGCCTCACGTGTTCCAACATTTCTACGGAATCCAAACTGATCTTCCCCGAGGTCGGCTTGTACCAGTTTTTCCATTCGTCTGTAAAGAATTCGCGTTAGTATTTTGCAGCTGTGACTTATTAAACTGATTGTTGGGTAATTTTCACATCTGTCAGCACCTGCTTTCTTTGGGATTGGAATTGTTATATTCTTCTTGAAGTGGAAGGATTTGTAAAATACACGTAGAGTAAAACAATGATGATTTTGGAAACTCGTTTGACAATTTTACATTGTAGCTAAAGTACAGTCGCGCTTGAAGGTGAATGATGGCATGGTGTAATGGTGATGCGAGGTGCCACACGAAAAAACTAATTATGAAGCCTCGCGGAATGGCCCCGCGATTTGGGCCGTGATGTCACGGAATGCGCGGCCCTCTCGTCGGAGGTTCGAGCCCCACCTCGGGCATGGGTGTGTGTGTCGTTCTTAGCTTAGGTTAGTTTAAGTTAGTTTAAGTAGTGTGTAAGACTAGGGACTGATGACCTCAGCAGTTTGGTCCCTTAGGAATTCACACACATTTTTTGTCATTAGGTCAGCAAGATGGATGAAGGGAGAAGCAGAAAACTGGAGGATGGTATGAGGAGGAGCGTTATGATTAGGGTTGAATGGTTCAAATGGCTCTGAGCACTATGGGACTTAACATCTGAGGTCATCAGTCCCCTAGAACTTAGAACTACTTAAACCTAACTAACCTAAGACATCACAAACACCCATGCCCGAGGCAGGATTCGAACCTGCCACCGTAGCAGCAGCTCGGTTCCAGACTGAAGCGCCCAGAACCGCTCGGCCACAGCGGCCGGCTTAGGGTTGAAAAGACGAGTATATCTCGGTACGGATTTCATCTTTGGGTAGTGGAAGTTGCTTAAAATTCCTGCTGGAGAGCGTGGATGAGGCATGCAGGTGTATGGAAGATCGAATATGGATGTAGTGGCGCAGCGGGGCACCTGGATTGTGTAACGCTGGAAATGCAAATCCTCCAGTTTCCATCTATTGAACTATAAATTCTTTCCTTATTTTGTTACCTGAAGATATGACATTTCTGTGCCTTTATATATTGTAATTGTTTTAATTTTATGTCGATGTACAATTGGCTTGTTTTGTAAATATTGTTTGTATTTTTACGCTGGGTCTTGCCTATGGAAAACTATGCTATCGAACGATTACGTCGATAGGTCGTGCGGAGAACCAAAGCGTTTAGGATGTTTGGTAGTGAACTCTGCCGTGTGGAGCGCGGGTAGAGCAGAATCTGGCTGGAGTAGGGCGGAGGAGAGGTGTGTTGAATGACACTTCCGCGAGTTGCCGCGCTTTCGGGGTTTGGCAGCATGTAATTGCGCTATGATAGTTTCTGACACGGTGTCGTGGACGGGAAGCATTAGCTGGCGCTCATCAAGAGCACGTTTCGCCTGGTGACCGTGTCGAGAAGAAGGCACGCCAACATCCAACTTCTGAAACAGCTACGGCCGACAATAAGTGATTGTCGCCACCTCCTCGATCGATGACGTCAAACCTTCAATCAACCAACAAGGAAGACTGGAAGCACGTTAAGTTTTAGAACTGTATGGCAGACCTCAGCTTTTCAAACTGTTTCAAAACTACAGCAACGTAGCATGAACCTTTGTCGCTCATTGTCCCAATTGCATTACCAAGCAGGGGCCCTTCCTTTTCCGGAAAGAACCCGAGTGTCGTTGAAATTCAAACGCCAGCATTAAAGTAATATCATTCCATTTCACTGCTAATTTCAAGCACAAATTAAGAGTGCGAGTTTTGTTACCTGTGACTGCAGCTCAGCTTGGTACATACTAAATTTTACTATTGTTAATTGTTCAGAGTCATTTAATTCAAGTTCAAAGTTAAATACCTTATTTCTAAATTGCGTAGATTCAAGTAGCTTTTGAAATGATTGTCGAGGTAGCCAAAGACTAACCTTATTTTTTTGAATTTCGTAGTGCTTCAGCAACAAAGCTCACTATTAATTTCAGTCACTAAATTAACTTTTAATTTTCCGGTTTTATTAATTCTTTTGCTAAATTAAGTCAGAGTGTAGCGAAATTTATTATTTCTGACAAACTTTCAGTTTCCACACAAGACGTGTCAATCTTTAGTTGCCACACTTTTAGTGCCAAAGATATGTGTATTAATCTTTCATTTTCAGTTACTATAGTAGTTGTCCATGGGGCTGGCGACCGTAATTTTCCCAAAATCTCAAATATCTCATTAACGCCGATTAATTGTTAACGTAACGAGCGCACGTTTACTTTCTTTATTAACTTTACCCCTTTTCAAAATTAATTTCTACGAATTTCATTTGCATATTTCCTTTCATTTAGATGTAAACTTTTCCTCCCTCTTTACCGATAAATTAACTTCGGTGACGATTGCTTTTTCCAAATTTCCATTAGGTGCACGCGGTTTAATTTTTCACTATCATGAAGGTCGATAAGTGAGGGGGAGGTTACAATTGGACATGAGTCGGTGGGAAATAGGATGCTGGGATTAGGTTTTGTGATTGATGTATGGGATCAGAAGGTGCTCTAGGGAGAGAAGAAGGTGTGGGAAGTAAATGAGATGATACAGGATGCATGTTGGGGAAGGTAGGTGGATCCAGAAAGCAAGGCGGCGTGCATGCATTTCTAGGATTTCAAGTGACTTGTAGAATTTAGGCCAGGCGGAGATCCAGGCAACGGTAGCGGAGGTTAGCATGGGGCAGATGAGGGTTTTATATATGAGGATAATGGTAGAAGGATGTAGATCCCAGAATGACTGGCATATCATTAACATAAATGCTGAAGAGGATGAGAGCCTTGAGGGGTACCCATAGACAAGTGACGTAAGCTCGATCGTTTGCCTTGCTTAGTAAGATTCTTTCATGGAGGAAATTATCCGCGATCTTAACATAGATGTCTGGGATGGTCGTCCGTATCAGCATTTTTTATCCAAGATTGTCCTGCCAAATCTTTTTGTTTTACAGGTCCAGAAAATCGCTGTCGTCGGCATGGTTGTGTTATAGCTCTTGCTAAGATGTTCCTTGATCCTATGAACTTGGAGTTCAGCCTACAGGTGGAAAGCGAATCGGAACTGCTCCAGACAGGTCACCCCAGCTGCCGCCAGAGGCTGGGAAATGCGGTGGCAGATCTAAGATTTGAGGAGCTTTGCCGTGGTATTCAGAATCCCAATAGGTCTTTTGTTAGTAGGGACCATTGGATCGTTCGGGGTCTTGGGGATGGCTGTCAGTTTGGCCTGCTTCCACTGTGGAGGGAAAAGGCTGGTTGTGCGACAGCAGTTTATGATGCTGGTAAAAAAGACCAGTGGCTTGCGTGGGAGCTGACGGAGGTGTTTGTTTAAGATGCCATCCAAACCTAAAGCCAACTGCCCACCCTTCTACCGGAGGATACACTGGACTTCCGCCGAGGAAGTAAATAAGGTGAGGGCCAGAACGAGGTGGCCTTTGTCTGAAAGCGGTAATAGCCGCCAGAATATCGCATTCATCTTGGAGTTCATCAGGCGTAAGGTCCTGGACAAGCAATTGGTTATGGGCCTCAAATGTATCAGCCAGAATTTCAACCACATGGAGGGTATCATAAGTTAAGCCATCCACTGTGCAGATGGGATGGTTGATCTTCACTGCAGAGCACCACAGGGCGCGGACAACAGCCCATTCTGATTTATGTACGTGGAGATAAGTGGACATCTTGTCCCCCCCCCCCCCCCATTGTTCTGTTTTCCAATCGGCTAGATGGTATAGATGGTAGCAGAATTCAAGTTGGAGTCGCCTCATGCAATGCTTATCCCATAGGTTTGAAAACTGCTTCCATCACCTGCAGTCGCGGTTCTTCTGGGTTTTCAGTTTGCACTATAGGGGAGGCAATTCATCCACTGGTGTTAAAGCCCTTGGGACAATGGAAGTAGAGGCCTTCATTGCCTTCTGGATTTTTGTGGTTAGGTAATCAATAGCAGTAACCAGAATGGCAGACGATACCAAGTCAAGTTTTTGCTGAATGGTGTTGTCGAGGATCCTGCCAAATTTGTTCCAATCCATGGTGGTCAAGGTACAATGGACGTCTAAAGACAGAGCTGCGTCGGTAAGGTGCAAGAGCATGGGGTCATGATCAGAGAACAGTTCTTGGAGTGTTTCCAATGAAAACTGTACCGCAATTTCTTGAAAATTTCCACATCCAGAACGCCAGGTAGCAGTCGGAATGAACTGGTATATGGGTGGGAGAGTGGGGGGCTTAGACCAACAGTAGAGGATCTTCCAGTTCCAGCAGGAGTCCGCCCTTGGGATTAGCAAAGCGGGAATGCCAAGCCAGATGTTTAGCTACACGATATGTCGGAGCACCAATACTAGAAACAATAGGCCTCAACGGGACAGCCTCTTTATGGACCTTAGGGATGCCATATAATCTAGGTGGTACAGCACAGTAAGAGTGAAGACTCTTGATAGTCTCCTGTGACAAAGAAATTTTCTTCAGGAGGTTATTAGTCTTTCTCTCAACACTCTTAGTAGAGTCAGCACCGATTTTTCGATACGCCGAATCAGAAAGTAGACAATGCATCTTTTGAATGTAATCGTGCTTGTTCAACAAAACCGTGCCATTTCCCTTGTCCGCAGGTAAAATAACAATATCAGGATCTATTCTGAGTGAAATTCGCTGCGAAAAATCAGGTATACCCCTTAATCCTAGGATGCATATACAGCGCCTCCGAGGCCCTTGTATGTCTTCATTAAAAAAAAAAAATTCTTTAATTTTTTGTTTTATTTCAAACTGCTTTCCAGTGCTTTTTCACTAACACCGTGGCATTCCTCCTATCAAGTCTGAACGAGATATCTTTTTAAGTTTTTTGTATAATTCAATACGTTTACCCATACACTGTGAATGCATAAGCAGGGCTTCAGAAGCCCTCACACATTTATAAATGTTCTTAAGCCTATATTGTCTTCAACATTTGTTTGGGAGCAGTTATAAATTCAACAATAACTGTAGTGGTATTTCCAGCAACAGGAGTGCCTACATCAGCAGCAGCTCTAGTAGAAATAGTATAACTAAAAAATAATACACACTACATTCATATATTGGTGATGTCTGTGTACTATTGATATTTTTGCTATCAGGTGTTTTATTGTTGCATAGTATTGTTATCCTGTGCTGCTCTTGTCAGCCTCATTGTTACTGTAGTTTGTTTATTGCTGCCAAGCCCATATTGTTACGAGTATGACTCGTTTAGTGCTGCACAAGCTGCTGTTCGAGAGACACGCCTTTTGCTATGGCTCTGACACGCAAAGCAAGAGAGTCAGTGCATTCAAATGCAGCTAATTTGGAAAGTGTTGTGGCTCAGTGGTTTGAAGAAGATGATTCTTGAGAGGAAGGAAATATTTTTGAAGGTGCAAGTAGTGAAGAATCAGCCAATGAACGTGCAAATGTGAATATTGAGGCAGATGACAGTCCTTCCGATAATATTACTTTATCAGAGTCTGAAAATGAAGAACCACCACAAGAAGGTATAGAATACCACACATACATTAGTCGGAATGGGACGATTTGGAAATTAGATCCTCCTGCAACTTTTTGTACGCTTGTCCATAATATTGTAAAGAAGGCACTTGGTCCAGCCCGTGGTTTGAAATCCTGTAGACCTAAGGATGCCTGGGAGTATTTCATCTCCAAGGAAATACTAGAGGAAATCATCAACTGCACAAATATTGAAGGAAGAGGAGTGGCTGCTAACGTGGTCAAACGTGGAAAAACGTTTCACTTGCTGATATGGAGGGTTTTCTTGGGCTTTTACTGCTTTCTGGTGTTGAGAAGAGTTGGGATGTCCTGATTAGAGAATTATTCTTGGATGAGAAGGCAAATCCTACATATAAGGCGACCATGTCAGTGAATAGATTAGGGGATATAAGGAGAATGATTATATTTGATGACAGGCGTACCCGTGAAGCTCGATCTGCAGATGACAAACTTGCAGCTGTTCGCTATGTATGGGAACTATTTCTTGACAAGAGTTAGAAATGGAATGATTCCCAGTGATTCGCTCACAGTTGACGAACAGCCAGTCCCATTCTGTGGAAGATGCAGCTTCGCCCAGTATGTGCCCTCTAATTCAGCTAAGTATGGCATAAAAATATTTTGGTTATGTGATGCTACATCTGCATGTGCTTTAGACGGAATTGTGTACATGGGAAGGAAGCCCCATGAACCTATTCAGAATAGTCTTGGATTGTATGTGGTGAAAGATCTTGCTAAAAGCATTGAAGGATCATCAAAAGATATTAATGTCGACAACTTCTTTACTAGTGTGCAGCTGGCAGAAGAGATGCTTCAGAAGCAAGTTGCAGTGGTGGGAACAATCAAGCAAAATAAACCAAAAATTCCTAATGAGATGAAACCCTCTGCCTCAAGAGCGATTCATTCCTCTTTGTTTGCATTTAGAGGTGACATTACAATGGTGAGTTATGTTCCCAAAAAGAAAAAGTCTGTAGTTATCATTAGCATAATGCATCACGACAGAAACATTGATGGAACTCATGCAAAAAAGAAACCAGATATAATATAGTTCTATAACTCTACGAAGGGTGGAGTTGATCAAATGGAGCAGAAAATTCGTTATTACACTTGCAAGAGAAGAAGGTGGCCATTTGCATTATGGATGAATATGATGGACGTCGCAGCAATAAACAGTGAAATTTTATTTTCTGCCCAACGTCTGACATACCATAGTGGAAGAAGTGATAAAAGGCGTTTGTTCCTCAGAGATTTAACGGAGGAAATGGGAAGACCACAAATAGAACTTCGTATTCAGATCCCTAATCTTCCAAACAAAATCGTTGATGCCATGCAAAGACGTGGTGTTCAAAAAGATGTCATATTGCCTAACCAACTAAGGAAGAAGATGCAATTATTGTCCATATAAGAAACACAGGAAAAGTGCTATGGCATGCATTAAGTATAAAACCAACATTTCTAAGGAACATAGTGGCGTTCTTTGCGTTTCTTGTTTGTCACATGCTGAAAACTAAGAAAAATGAATAGTAACTTTTTGTCAAAATATTGCCTATATACATAATATTGTGAATAATGAGTACGTTTTAATTGAAGAAATTGATTGTAATAAATGTTATAAATTGTAAACTGCAACTTATAAGCGAATCAATAAAATTAATTGTATATGTTGTATGTAAATGGATGTAACTAATAAAAATTCACTCTTAGAGTCTTTTTTTAAAAATTAATAAAATGTTAATCAGGCCCACCAGGTCGTGTTACTGTATCTTAGGAATCATTCAATATGATAATAAATTTGACAGAAATAAATTTAACTCCAAAGAATGATTATATGAAAAGAGGAAAATTTTAAATTAGGCTTGGAGGCCCTGCATATGCATTCATGTGTGTTTTCGGCACCATGCATCCTAGGGTTAATATGGGGAAATGGCTGCGTACCCGCGATGGCGGGGATGGCCGATTCTTCCTTGGTTTCCTTCTTGGAGGGGGGGGGGGCGGAAAGACTTCATACTTCATAGCCTTCGGGTATAAAGGGTAAGGCTTCCAGAAACCCAGGTGGTAGAGGTCGTGAGTGGTGCCGGAACGGATGGCGCATGTGGGATCTTCTGAGGCCAGGAGTTTTGCACCCCTCTAACGCATATGAGCTGGCACACTTAACACACCGCAAAGGTAGTGAGCGGTAATCGCAGGCGTTTCACAAACGTAGACACCTATGGCAGATGGAGGGGCCATTGTAGCCAACATATGATTCAATACGCACCCGGGTGCACAGGACATACCTGATTTGGCAAATGTATTTGACGTTCTCTCTCCTAGTAAGGAAGACAGTGTGGGTGGGCATAGGGATTAACTTCTTTGTCTCAGAGTCCTTCTTGTTGTACTGGTGGACCAAAGAGTCCAGAAACTTGAGATGGAGTAATTCATCCCAGGCGTCTGTTTCTGTAACTTGGCAGGGAAGGTCCTTGAAGAAGACTTTTGTTCTTCTGTCGCCAGAAGCCTGATGAGTGTACTAGTCCATAGCCCCCGACTTCACAAAGTTGAGGACTTGGAGATAATCGTCCTTTGTGTCGAGCAGGTACTTGACTTTGTCTTTCTGGTAAACTGCCCACAGTTGGAATGCTTAAGCCGATGGCAGTTTAGCATTCCGTTCAACATAGTTCTTGGGTGGTGGTGGTGGATCCTGAGAAGGGTCAGGAGGGTGTCCATGTCCTGGTCCATGGCTCAACGGGTGTGCTGCTCGAGGTGTGGAGGCATTTATATTCGAATCACGGTCACTGCCATGTGGCCGAACGGAGGACTGTATAGATTTCTGACCATGGGGGGAACGACGGGGTCAGAGTTCCCCAGAAGATGAGATGGTGTAGACAAAACAGCACCCGATGGGGCGTCCATGTGGTGGTCAGTTGTATCAGTGTTTGGGGCCGACATGGCTTGACCGTCAATGGGTGAGAGGTCTATAACTAGGCACCCAAGAGAGTAGTCAGGAGACGAAGAGGAAGATCAGTCCCTTATGCGAGGCTGTAGACAGGGTCACATGAATCGATAGTACTTTCAGTGGTGACCGCTGACTTGTGATGGGAGGCACGATGTGCTCGCTGCTTAGCCCGTAGGATAGTGTCAGTATCGGCGCTTCCAGAACCTGACCTGGAATGACGTCGAGCGGCCGGTATCACATTGCCTCGTGGAGGGGCGGCGGAAGAGTCGCCTAGTCGCGGATTTCAGTCCTTGGCAGTGTTCATGCTTCTCCTCGGGCCGACTGACGTACCCAGGGCCCTGGCAGACAAAATATAGTAACGCCTGAGGAAACTTTCCAACCGATTTCTCATACACAAACAGCAGTTGAGCGGCTTTGCATGGTCAAACGTTGTTGTGATGACTCGTGTAAGGAGGAGAAATGTGTACCATCACGTTTCCGACTTTGATAAAGGTCGGATTGTAGCCTATCGCGATTGCGGTTTATCGTATCGCGACATTGCTTCTCGCGTTGGTCGAGATCCAATGACAGTTAGCACAATATGGAATCGGTGAGTTCAGGAGGGTAATGCGGAACGCCGTGCTGGACCCCAGCGACCTCGTATCACTAGCAGTCAAAATGACAGGCATCTTATGCGCACGGCTGTAACGGATCGTGCAGCCACGTCTCGATCCCTGAGTCCACAGATGGGGACGTTTGGAAGACAACAACCATCTGCACGAACAGTTCGACGACGTTTGCAGCAGCATGTACTATCAGCTCGGAGACCATGGCTGCGGTTACCCTTGACGCTGCGTCACAGAAAGGAGAGCCTGCAATGGTGTACTCAACAACGAACCTGGGTGAACGAATGGGGAAACGTCATTTTTCGGATGAATCCAGGTTCTGTTTACAGCATCATGATGGTCGAATTCGTGTTTGGCGACATCGCGGTGAGCGCACGTTGGAGGCGTGTATTCGTCATCGCCATACTGGCATATCACCCGGCGTAATGGTATAGGGTACCAATGGTTACACGTCTCGGTCACCTCTTGTTGGCATTAACGGCACTTTGAACAGTGGACGTACATTTCAAATGTATTACGACCCGTGGCTCTACCCTTCATTCGATCCCAGCGAAACCCTACATTTCAGCAGGATAATGCACGTCCGCATGTTGCAGGTCCTGTACGGGCCTTTCTGGATACAGAATATGTTCGTCTGCTGCCCTGGCCAGCACGTTCTCCAGATCTCTCACCAACTGAAGACGTCTAGTCAATGGTGTCCGTCACAATACGCCAGTCACTACTCTTCATGAACTGTGGTATCGTGTTGAAGCTGCATGGGCAGCTGGACCTCTACACGGCATCCAAGCTCTGTTTGACTCAATGCCCAGGCGTATCAAGGCCAGAGATGGTTGTTCTGGGTACTGATTTCTCAGGATCTATGCACCCAATTTGCGTGAAAATGTAATCACATGTTAATTCTAGTATAATACATTTGTCCAAAGAATACCCGTTTCTCATCTGCATTTCTTCTTGGTGTAGCAATTTTAATGGCCAGCAGTGTACATATGGCGGTAGTATCGCGTGCACTGTGTATAAGAGGGTAGTGCGTTGGTGCAGTTGTAATTTGTACTCTAGTGATTCATGCGACGTGGTTGTCGCCGCCCGACTGGAATTAACAGACTTTGAATGCCTTACGGTAGTTGGAGCTAGACGCATGGAACATTCTGTTTTGGAAATGGAGTTCTGTATTCCGAGATCCACAGTGTCAAGAGTGTACTGGGAATCACAAATTTCAGGCGTTACCTCTCATCACGGATAACGCAGTGGCTGAGGCTTTCACTTAACGACCGAGATCAGCGGCATTTACGTAGAGTTTTCAGTTGGTAAGAGCTAATGATAGGATTCCAGTGTGGCGCATACCCCACGAAGCCATGGACACCAGTTGTCAACAATGCACTGTGTAAGCTCATGGTGGCTCCGTAATCGTGTGGGCTGTGTTTACGTGGAATGGACTGGGTATTCTGGTCCAACAGAACCGGTCATGGACTGGAAATGGTTACGTTCGGCTACTTGGAGACTATCTACAGCTGTTCATAAACATAATATTTCATTTTTATGGATGACAGTGTTCCATGTCACCGGGTCATGATTGTTTGCAATTGGTCTGCAGAACATTCTGGACAATTTGAGCGAATGATTTGGTCGGCCAGATCGCTGAGAACCCATCGAACATTTATGGGTCATAATCGAGAGACCAGAGAATCGAGAGAACGAAGACCTGATTGTCTTACTACCCAGAATGAATGAATGAATTTCAAATGTGGCGCCGGCCTCTAGCGCCATCTGACGTCACTCGGTCCTGCTGCAGGACGGAGCTGCTATGAGCTCCCGAACTCGTCTTCCGCGCACGCGTCGCTTTGGCCCTCTCTGATTGGTACCAGATGCCACAATCGAGCCTATACAGGTTGGTCCATTGATCGTAACTGCGCCAAATATCTCACGAAATAAGCGTCAAACGAAAAAAACTACAAATTACGAAACTTGTCTAGCTTGAAGGGGGAAACCAGATGGTGCTATGCTTGGCCCGCTAGATGGCGCTTCCATAGGTCAAACGGATATCAACTGCGTTCTTTTTAAACATAGGAACCCCCATTTTTTATTACGTATTTGTGTAGTACGTAAAGAAATATGAATGTTTTAATTCAACCACTTTTTTCGCTTTGTGATAGGTGGCCCTGTAATAGTCACCAACATATGGCTCACAATTTTAGACGAACAGTTGGTAATAGGACGGTTTTTTCAAATTAAAATAGGGAACGTAGGTACGTTTGAACACTTTATTTCGCTTTTTCCAATGTCATACATGTACCTTTGTGAACTTATCATTTCTGAGGACGCATGCTGTTACAGCGTGATTACCTGTACATGCCACCCACATTAATGCATTAAATGCTCAAAATTATCTCCGTCAACGTCAATGTATTTAGCAATACGTGTAACGACATTCCTCTCAACAGCGAGTAGTTCGCCTTCCGTAATGTTCGCACATGCACTGACGATGCGCTGACGCATGTTGCCAGGCGTCGTCGGTTGATCACGATAGCGAATATCCTTCAACTTTCCCCACAGAAAGACATCCGGGGACGTCAGATCCGGTGAATGTGCGCGCCATGTCATGAAATATGTTACTCAATACCGCTTCAATCGCACGTGAGCTATGCGCCGGACATCCAGCATGTTGGAAGTACATCGCCACTCTGTCATACCGTGAAACATCTTATAGTAACATCGGTAGAACATTACGTAGGAAATCAGTATATATTGCACCATTTAGATTACCATCGATAAAATGGGGGCCAATAATCCTTCCTCCCATAACGCCGCGCTATACATTAACCCGCCAAGGTCGCTGATCTTCCACTTGTCGCAGCGATGATGGGTTTTCCGTTGCCCAATAGTGCATATTATACTGTTTTACGTTACCATTGTTTTGAATGTCGCTTCGTCGCTAAATAGACCACATGCAGAAAATCTGTCATCGTCTCGTAATTTATCTTGTGTCCAGTGGCAGAACGGTACGCGACGTTCAAAGTCGTCGCCATGCACTTTCTAGGATTCGCCACCGGTGCCAACCTTGAGTGAATGCTCTGTAAAGCTAATCATTTGCATATCACAGCATCTTCTTCCTGTGGGTTAAATTTTGGGTCTGTAGCATGTCATCTTCATGGTGTAGCAATTTTAATGGCCACTAGTGTATTTTCGGAATATGATGGCCAGTGACAAAGACAGTTTCTGACTGGGCTAAAGGCACTCTGAGGCGGGTACTCCCAGAAAGCAGAAATTTCCCAAGAACGGCTCCCAGCTTGGCGCACATTGTCGTGTTAATAGAATGCCTTACCCATGTACCCTCGTACTTGATCATGCTGTCCGTATGCGCCGGCGACTCTATTCGAGATGTACACCTGCAGCGGTTCACTGTTCGGGTGCTTGCATAGAGGGCGGCGCTGTATGCAGCGAGACCACCCGTCGCAGCATCACGTGTGTTCACGTGGAGCTCACCCGTGGTCTCCTTCGACCGCATATGGAGGCCGGCGAAGCGAGCTCTAGCAGATTAGTGTGTTTGTGCTCTTAATGATCATCAACTACGATTCGGCCGCTCCTCTTCCGACGACTGCTGATAAGTCCAAGGGCATGTTAAGGCTGGCTGCGCTGGCCGGACTCTTGCGTGCTGTTCACTGACCTCTACGCATGGACTTTGTTCTGTGCATTGGACTCGTTCTTTGTGTAAAAATATTGACGTGTAATGCGTTCAATGAAAGAGACGTGTATCACGTTTCTACAGATCCTGTCTCAGTTTGGATTGGGAAACGGTTTCTTTGTCACGCCTTCTCCAAACCAATAAATAGAACGTGGCTCCGCTTTTCAGGTCTGCTCTCTGTTAATAGTACCAGTGCTAAAACTTCTTCTCGAGTACATTTACTTCCAATAAAAATAAACTCATCCTCTTGTAATCTAAATTCAATTTTCGCTTAAATTCATCGACTACGTAGGGGAGAGCCGGGCAGTGACCAGCGTAACTTATCCTATTTTGAAGCTGATTAGCAGTAGACGTAAATGCATAGAAACGAGTGATTATAATCTTCAGCTATTGAGGTATGACGCCGGCCGCGGTGGTCTCGCGGTTCTAGGCGCTGAGTCCGGAACCGCACGATTGCTACGGTCGCAGGTTCGAATCCTGCCTCGGGCATGGATGTGTGTGATGTAATTAGGTTAGTTAGGTTTAAGAAGTTATAAGTTCTAGGGGACTAAGGACCACAGATGTTGAGTCCCATACTGTTCAGAGCCATTTTTGAGGTATGATATAGAATAGTTTGGTTATCTTAGCATCGAACTAATTAGTTTAAACAATTCAGTTTTCACAAGGCGGAAAAATGGGACCTTTGCCCGACATGAGCGGGCAAAGTGGCCAGTGTGGTGTCACAAGGCTTAGGCCTGTCCCACCCCTCATGAAATCGACCAATACTTATACGAAAAATTGTAAGAATAGTTGGTATTATTATGTTCTATAAGTTTGTTTTTTGGGTTTTCTCAAATACGGTGGGAAGAAAGTTTATTTATGTTGCAGATAACGTGGAAGACGTTGCGCAACGATCCACCACGAAAGTTCGACGTAGCGGCAAGCGGGCAAGGAATGAAACGAATGCTGCAAACTACCGCGAGCCATGGAAGAGCCTGGGCTGCGAGGGACAACGTCAAAGGAAGAGAGATTCTGCTTTCTCTTTGTAAACAGATCTATCGAGTCTTGAAAGGTTCACGTAAAACGCGTAGGCGGGTGACACATTACGTGGGACCCGATGCCTGTAATACTTCCACAGTTATTAAAAAGATTCATCATTTATATAGATAAAAGGTAGTAAAGATATAGGAAAGGAAGAGTTGCGGCGTCAGAACGAAAAGTGATACATAGCTCAGCAACGAAGAAGGACGTAAACCACGGGCGGTACGTGGTGAAAACAAATCAACTGATGAAACAGTAAGTCTGTAATTAAGCATAAAGCCACGTAACACTGCACCAGTTAAGTTTAAACTCAAAAACAAGGGATAAAAAGCTCTTTTAACATAGAACTAAATATATTTTACAGTGAAACATCATCAGAATTACTCTTTCCACACTGAAAGTAAAACTGTGCTCCTCAG
The DNA here is from genome assembly GCF_023897955.1 of Schistocerca gregaria. Lineage (NCBI taxonomy): Eukaryota > Metazoa > Arthropoda > Insecta > Orthoptera > Acrididae > Schistocerca > Schistocerca gregaria. Next base: position 927,259,697 of record NC_064922.1, on the reverse strand, counting down.
CTCGTGTACGAAGTTCGTGGGCCCAGAGGGAGCAGTACTGACACAAAATCCATTGCTCTTGTGGCCTTGAATGTGAAAATTTATCGTCGCGGTACATGCGCTCTCTGTATTCATCCCTGATATCGTCGAAAAGGGCTGTGCTAGGGTTGCGTTTCCTGTTCTACGCAATCATCTTTTTATTGCCTTTTTTCCCTTTTGCTGTTTTCTGTTTCTCCTCCTTTTTACTTTCTTTTTCTTCTCCTTCTTTATTTGCCGCTTCTGCGTCAATGGTACAATGAATTGCTGTAAGTATCGTCACGTAACCCTTCTTTCCGCCTCTGCTTTCACGTTTTCCGTCAACGTAAAGTTGCCAGAAACTACCGCCAAGACGCCTTTACTAAAACCTGCATCCGCTCTAACTCACTTGAAACTCTGTGTTCTGCCTTACGTCAAGTCTTGTGATGGGGGATGCCTAACCAGAGAGGTCCACCGCATGAGCGTCGAGGGAAGTGATTCCAGAGGTGGTATCCCGTTGCATTCCACTGACGATGATGAAATGATAATGAGGACAACACAATACCCACTCCCTGAGTGAAGAAAATCTCCGAGCCAAACGGGAATCGAACCCGAACCCATTGGCGTAACAGACCGCCGCGCTGACCACACAGCTATCGGGGTGGACCCGCTCTAACAGCAGACCGAATTTTCCGTAACTGAAGTAGGATTACGGAGTCGAGATATGACACTTTCAACACGATTGCCTTAAAAAGACGTAAATCACATTTCTTTTTCATAATAAATACACAAACTAACCACTTACCTTCCATGAGCGCAAGTAAAATTCACAAAAGTTATTATACTTTCGAGGAGCGGCACAGCAGACAGTTTAGACTTTATGGAGTGACTGAGCCCTCCAGAGAGAATAAGTTAAAGCGCGTTACCAGCACCTCATGGGCCCCAGGATCCCAGTGGCCACTTTGCCAGCCACGGCCTAAACCTGTGAATAGTTTTGACGTATGCCATACTGGGTTGATTGTGCTATAATTTCTTCTTTCTTCAGAAACAAAATAATTATGTTTTCAAAATATAATGGGTCTCCTTCAGTGTTACAAATCTGATTTAATGGTTCGTATATTTCTTGCTATGTTCTTTATACTGGCCCCTATAACTGCCAACGGTATTTCAGTAATACCAAGGCATTTCTTCTTTTGAGGTCATGCAAAGCATTTCACAAGTCAGAAATAAGGACTGAATATTCCTTGAGATATTCTAGATCTGACCCCTCATTTTGAGTAGGCCTGACTTGGTTTGAGAAACTATAAATTTTCTCCAGCTATTGTTCTCCAGCTATTGTTTTTCTCTTCCTGTCTCATTTCTACTTCACATCTAATTACTGAGCTCCATAAAGTTACTGTCTATCTGCAACATCCATATTTTTTTTTTGCAGTTTTTTCAACCCACGACATCTGTTCTCCATTCTCCATTCGCCTGGGACACAAAGGGCAAGTAGATTCTCATAAGGCACACATTTATGTACTCAGCGTTGAGTCACACTTGTGGAGGTGTAAAAAGGGACGCCTCTGGAGAGTGGATAACTGGAAACGAGTGGTTTTGGTGTGATGAATCACGCTATACTCTGTGGCAATCCGATGGAAGTGTTCGGATATGGCGAATGCCTGGAGCACGTTACTTGCCAACGTGTCTGGTGCCAAAAGTGAAGGATGAAGGACTTACGGTGTCAGGTTGTTTTTCAGTGTTATGCGCATACCAAGCAAAATTTTTCATCACCCTGGTTCCGAGAGTTCTGGAACCTGTACAGAAACCTGGAATAGAAATCAACATAAATATCATTTCCGTCCTTTTTATTGCTCATGAAAACCACATATTGCGTGCTGTACCACCGTACAACGAGACCTTCAGAGACGATGGTTCAAACTGCTGTACACACCGGTACCTCTAAAACCCAGTAGCACTTCTTCTTGCATTGGTGCATGCCTGTATTCGTCGTGGCATAGTATCCACAAGTTCATCAAGGCACTGTTACTCCAGATTGTCCCTCTCCTCAAAGGCGATTCGTCGTAGATCCACCAAAGTGTTTGGTGGGTCAAGTCGTCCATAAACAGCCCTTTTCAATCTATCCCAGACATGTTCGATAGGGTTCATGTCTGGATAACATCGTGGCCACTGTAATCGAGCGATGTCGTTATCCTGGAAGAAGTCATTCACAAGATGTGCACGATGGGGTCGCGAATTATCGTCCATGAAGACGAATCCCTCGCCAACATGCTGCCGATATGGTTGCACTATCGGTCTGAGGATGCCATTCACTTATCTCACAGCCGTTACGGCGCCTTCCATGACCACCAGCGACGTACATCGTCCCCACATAATGCCACCTCAAAGCACCAGGGAACCTCCACCCTGCTGCACTCGCTGGATAGAGTGTCTAAGGCGTTCAGCCTGTCCGGGTTGCTTCCAAACACGTCTCCAAATATTGTCTAGTTGAAGGCATATATGACACTCATCGGTGAAGAGAACGTGATGCCAATCCTGCGCAGTCCATTCGCCATGTTTTTGGACCTATCTGTACCGTGCTGCATGGTGTCGTGTTTGAAAAGATGGACCTCGCCATGGACTTCGGGATTCCTCCGAGCCATAACCCGTAGGTAGCGGTCATCCACTGCAGTAGTACCCTTGGGCGGCCTGAGCGAGGCATGTCAGCGACAGTTCCTGTCTCTCTGTATCTCCCCTACGTCCGAACGACATCGCTTTGGTTCACTCCGAGACGCCTCGACACTTCCCTTGTTGAGAGCTCTTCCTGGCACAAAGTAACAATGCGGACGCGATCGAACCGCGGTATTGACCGTCTAGGAATGGTTGAACTACAGACAACACGAGTCGCGTAGGTCCTTCCTGGTGGAATGACTGGAACTGATCAACTGTCGGACCCCCTTCGTCTAAAATGCGCTGCTCATACATGGTTGTTTACATCTTTGGGTGGGTTTAGTGACATCTCTGAACAGTCAAAGGGGCTATGTTTGTGATACAATGTCAACAGTCAACGTCTATCTTCCGGAGTTCTGGGGACCGGGATGATGCAAAACTTCTACAACGCAAACATGTAAGGAAGACAGTTTCTCGTCCACTCTGGTTTTGACAGAGCACGTGCTTGTGCGTTCTCGTAGTATGGTACCCTTACTGCGCTAAAGAAAATCGCTAAATGCGGAAGGATATGAAAACATTTTACAGCGTCGTGTAATCCGCAGAATACAAGAACTGTACAAAGGAGACGACTGTTTGTATCAACATGACAATCCTCCCTGTGATGAAGCAGCAACATCGCGGGAATGATTTGTTAGCAATATCATTCGTGAAATTGACCGGCATACCGAGAGTCGTGGAACAACTTCAGGATGAGATAGATCGTCGACTTTGCTGCAAACCGCTGCGTCCGATATCACTATCCTCTCAGGTTTCGGCTCTTCAGGAAGAATGTGCTGTCTTTCGTCCATAGATTTTCGGACTGAACGCTGTTCTTCTTCACATTAAAGTTACATAGATTATATTGTGCATAATTAGTAATCTTTAACCTCAGATATTGTAATTAACATTTTACATACACTAATGGCCATTAAAATTGCTACACCAAGAAGAAATGCAGATGATAAACGGGTATTCATTGGACAGATATATTATACTAGAACTCACATGTGATTACATTTCCACATAATTTGGGTGCATAGATCCTGAGAAATCAGTACTCAGAACACCCACATCTGGCCGTAACACTACCACAGTTCATCAAGAGTACTGACTGGAGTATTGTGACGAGCCAGTTGCTCTGCCGCCATTGACCAGACGTTTTCATTTAGTGAGAGATCTGCAGAATGTGCTAGCCAGGGCAGCAGTCGAACATTTTCTGTATCCAGAAAGGCCCATACAGGACCTGCAACATGCGGTCGTGCATTATGCTGCTGAAATGTAGGGTTTCGCAGAGATCGAATGAAGGTTAGAGCCACGGGTCGTAACACAACTGAAATGTAACGTCCACTGTTCAAAGTGCCGTCAATGCGAACATTAGGTGACCGAGGCGTGTAACCAATGGCACCTCATACCATGACGCCGGGTGATGCGCCAGTGTGGCGATGACGAATACACGCTTCCAAAATGCAATCGCCGCGATGTCGCCAAAGACGGATGAGGCCATCATGATGCTGTAAACAGAACCTAGATTCATCCGAAAAAAATGACGTTTTGCCATTCATGCACCCAGGTTCGTCGTTCAGTACACCATCGCAAGCCCTCCTGTCTGTGATGCAGCGTCAAGGGTAACCGCAGCCGTGGTCTCCGAGCTGATAGTCCATGCTTCTGCAAACGTCGTCGAACTGTTCGTGCAGATGGTTGTTGTCTTGGAAACGTCCCCATCTGTTGACTCAGGGATCGAGACGTGGCTGCACGATCCGTTACAGCCATGCGGATAAGATTCTTGTCATCTCGACTGCCAGTGAAACGAGGCCGTTGGGATCCAGCACAGCGTTCCGTATTACCCTCCCGAACCCACCGATTGCATATTCTGCTAACAGTCATTGGATCTCGACCAACGAGAGCAGCAATGTCGCGATACGATAAACCGCAATCCCGATAGGCTACAATCCGACGTTTATCAAAGTTGGAATCGTGATGGAACGCATTTCTCCTCCTTACATGAGGAATCACAATAACTTTTCACCAGGCAACGCAAGTCAACTGCTGTTTGTGTATGAGTAATCCGTTGGAAACTTACCTCATGTCAGCACGTTGTAGGTGTCGCCACCGGCGCTAACGTTGTGTGGATCCTCTGAAAAGGTAATCATTTGCATATCACAGCATCTTCTTCCTGTTGGTTAAATTTCGCGTCTCTGGCACGTCATCTCCGTGGTGTAGCAATTTTAATGGCGAGTAGTGTAATAATAATACACATGAGAAAAATTTATGCCGCCTATGCTGACAGCATCGCGCTCAATACAATATTTCGCACAATATTTCTCTCTCTTCCGTATTCAATTTTTTAAATGTTTTTTTTTTTTTCAATATTTTCACTGGGGACGGCACTCTGTTCATGCGAGAGTGCGCTCTGGGCTGACTAATTTTTATCAAAAAATGGTTCAAATGGCTCTGAGCACTATGGGACTTAACATCTTAGGTCATCAGTCCCCTAGAACTTAGAACTACTTAAATCTAACTAACCTAAGGACATCACACACATCCATGCCCGAGGCAGGATTCGAACCTGCGACCGTAGCAGTCCCACGGTTCCGGACTGCAGCGGCTAGAACCGCAAGACCACTGCGGCCGGCACTAATTTTTATCCAGTGAGCTTACTTTCATTAACGTTGAAACTAATGGTCTCCTGTTAAATGATTCGTTCCATGTCATTTCGATAAAATATCTGACGAGCTAACTAACTAAGTAACTAACTTATGACTTTGGATGCCCTCTGGGTTTATTTACAAGGCACTACGGATAACGTAAGCAAGCTACCCACGCTGGTAGTAATAAATTTTGGACGGTTGCGTTTATTTTCCAACAGAACAGTATAAACAGGTGATAAGAAAGTAGAAACACTGTAAAGAACATAAACAACTGCAAGATACACAACGGTAGACACAAATGTTCTTCGTTTTTTTTCCAGCTTAACAGATTGACCCACATTCCGACAACTGGTTAATGTGCTCAGTATTGGGTGTGAACACTTGTGGTAGTAACGCAGTCCTGACAACGACGGGGCATGCTGTGAATGATGTCATCAGTCTCACGATGAGGCAGTAACGTGCATTCTTTCTGCTGAACTACTCGCAAGTCTTGGAGAGTGTTTAGTGGATTCTCAAGTGATGCAACCCGTCCTTCTAATGCATCCCGGACATGCTTTTCAGGTAGCTTTATGTGCATTAATACGACATGCGTGTACTGAATAACGATTTTCGTGTAACCTACGGAACTGCCTAATGGAAAACATGGTTTTCTGGAGGATTTGGACTAAAAACTAAACGCAAATGTAAATGTGAATATAAAACAATTAAAATAGAAAATCTCCATTGGTCTCAGACTCCTTTCTCTGTTGTAATATATCACATATAAGCTGTCACACACTACTTAAATAAAGATGGCATCTGGAAACTACTAGGTGCAAAGACCATATGGCAAAAACAGCAACATTATTTCGAAGTGCAAAGAACATATAGCAAAAAACAATATTATTTCAGAGTAAGAGGTAAAGCATTGTGGAGATCTTTGGTTGATTTGAAGAATATATACGTTAGAGGAAATACTTCAAGTGAGATACACATCCTTTTCTATGAAGTCCATATACCTTAGTTTTCGCACTCGTTTATGTAGTCAAGTGACATGTTGCAAACCCTAAGCGCAATAATTATGTTGCCAACATTACTAAAATTATACATAAATAACCATTTTGGCTGGGATTCAGAGACAGGTAAGAGCTAAGGGTTGGACATGCTAGAGCTGTATGTTTGTTAAATGTACATCTGTCACATGTTATAGCTAAGTAAATGCTAAAGTAATACACTGAAACCGAACTAAAGATATGCTGATAAATATGCACTTAATGATGTAGACCGATATATGTAATATCACGCTGACATGGATAAAAAATGTTGGTTTTATTTGGATCAATCTATTGAATTTTGTGAGTTGGGCGAAGTATTGTCCATTTGGAAAATATCAAAGGAAACATGCAAATGAAACATTAATTCATGGAAAATATGTATGGGAAGATGGAGTGATGGAGACAGAGAGAAAATAAATTAATTAACCCAATACAAAAGTGAGAGGGACAATAGAGGCAGTGAGAGAGAGATTCAGATACAGATGGTAAAGTGAATTATTGAAGGAGAGAAAAGTTCTACCGAGCAAGAGCTTATTATGTCTGTTACATGTTATAACTAAGTAAACGTTGGACTAATACATTGATTATGCTTTAAAAACATACAGTAGCTATACTATTTATTTTATTAATTGCTATACATATAATCCCAAGCTGTCAGGAGGTACATGTTGCTAGTGTATCGGTATATTTATAAGGTATGAAAGTAATAACTTCAGTCACTATTTGTTGATGAAATCGCATTGCGTTTCAGGAAATAAATCATCGTTTTTAGGTGATGAAACCTTCTAATCAAGTAATACACTGCAGACAGTTCAAACTTAGGACCTTTTTACAATGAATCCTATGCGAGTATTTCGCGCTTGCGTATATTGTCAACACGTGCATCCCATTGCTATCTCCGTCGAGTAACATGAGTCGCGTATCGCGAAGAGCAGCTGACTGCGTTTCTTGTATTACACGAAGCACAGGCGAAACCCTTTAATGCTGGACGTTGCTGCAATCAGTCGTGCTTGCGTTAAACACCAGTGGGCCTGCAGTTCATTAAAACAGTTTTGGCACTTATTACGATAACAATGACGAGCTATTGGATTAGGATTGTGATGAAACGGCTGTCGGAAAAATTTTGTGAGCTACGTGCTAACAGAAACAGAAATAGTTAACTTGACACCAGAAGGGGCCACAGAGGAAGTAGTGTAGCGCGAGAGAAAAATTTGGCGACATTAAAAAGAATGTCAAGATTACCCTGAACAGTTGATACATGGCGGATTTCTTCGACCTGTCAAAATCCTAACAGATGAAGGTATTAGGTTTTCCAGTCCTTAAATTTTCTTTCAGGCATACAAAAATCCAATAGAATAAAAGGGAAAGTACAGAAAGAGGTGGAGTCCCTCCTCGACCGCACTTGGTTGGCGACCATCACAAAAAGTCCTACCGTCACTTCTGCGAAAAGGGTTAGTATTTCAAGCGAAGGAGCCCGGGATGCGGGTCTATTAGTTTGTCTGTACGTCATATTGTAATCACCCTTTAGTACGGTACCATGTTGTAGAGAGAGAAAAATGGCTCCAAGCACTATGGGACTCATCATCTGAGGCCATCAGTCCCCTAGACTTAGAACTACTTAAACCTAACTAACCTAAGGACATCACACACATCCATGCACGGCGCAGGATTCTAATCTGCGACCGTAGCAGCAGCGCGGTTCCGGACAGAAGCGCCTAGAACCGCTCGGCCACAGAGGTCGGGCTCATCTTGGAGAGAGAACACAGAAACATTTGAAAGGTAATAACGTTTTAGGACTTGGGGGAAGCAGTGCCACAGTGAGCCTTGGGAGAAAAACCTCTGCGACTGTGACGACGGGTGCTGGAACTGGTAGCGGACTTGTACTGCGAACCCCGACAGTTCGTGCGGTGTGCCAGCGTTAATAGTAGCAGGCAAGCTACCGTTGTTGGTATGCACCGCCGATGTCTCTTGGGCCAACTGCAGCGCTCTCGGTCGTGTACAAGACTGAGGTCACCGTGGTGAATAATTTGATTATGAAATGAGCCGTTCGTCTTAAGTTATCCTGTGAGATTTGTTTGTGACTCCAGTATTGTCAGCTTCCCTGTTGCAACCGTTGGTTTGGCTGCATCGATCGTATAGCCAATCAGACTCGTTGTGGTATGGGCTTAATCGGCGTAGTGTTGCGTGTGTTTTAACGTTTGAACTATTCATAGGCGTTCAGTTTTCCCTTCTAAAGAGCGTCTTTGGTCTGCTACACTTTCACCTATGGTTGCGACAGCAATGCAAGTTGCATAGTGCTCAGTACTTAACACTTGTGTGACCCAATTGTGCAGTGTATACAGAGATTCATGACAGACGATTCTTGGAACGCGGAAATAGTAAGTAAAACTTCTGCCACACAGAGAGGATATTAATAGTTAGTGCAGCATACTAAATAATGGCGAAACGTTTTAATGTATCCAAAACAGGCTGCTCTGTGAAATTGCGCGATCAAAAATATGTAGCCAAACGTCACAACAACAACAGTTGACACCAGTGAACGTCAATTTACGGCCGTCTCCCCCTACGAACTTTTAAATAAAGTACTTTCAACGGCCAAACGCGACAATGATGTCCTCTAAATGTTTACATTGTAGTAAAAAAACTGGTAGAAGCCGACCTCGGGGAAGATCAGTTCGGATTCCGCAGAAACATTGCAACACGTGAGGCAATACTGACCCTACGACGTATCTTAGAAAATAGATTACGGAAAGGCAAACATACGCTTCTAGCATTTGTAGACGTAGAGAAGGATTTTTGACAATGTTGACTGGAATACCCTCCTTCAAATTCTGAAGGTGGGAGGGGTAAAATACAGGGAGCTAAAGGCTATTTACAATTTGTACAGAAACCAGATGGCAGTTATAAGAGTCGAGGGACATGAAAGACAAGCAGTGGTTGGGAAAGGATTGAGACAGGGTTGTAGCCTCTCCCCGATAATATTCAATCTGTATATTGAGCAAGCAGTAAAGGAAACAAAAGAAAAATTAGGTGTAGGTATTAAAATCCATGGAGAACAAATAAAAACTTTGGGGTACGCCGATGACATTGTAGTTCTCTAAGAGACAGCAAAGGACGTGGAAGAGCAGTTGAACGGAATGGACAGTGTCTTGAAAGGAGGATATAAGATGAACATCAACAAAAGAAAAACGAGGATAATGGAATGTAGTCGAATTAAGTCTGGTGATGCTGAGGGGATTAGATTAGGAAATGAGACACTTAAAGTAGTAAAGGAGTTTTGCTATTTGGGGAGCAAAATAACTGATGATGGTCGAAGTAGAGAGGATATAAAATGTAGACTAGCAATGGCAAGGAAAGCGTTTCTGAAGAAGAGAAATTTGTTAACATCGAGTAAAGATTTAAGTGTCAAGAAGCAGTTTCTGGAAGTATTTGTATGGAGTGTAGCCATGTATGGAAGTGAAACGTGGACGATAAATAGTTTACACAAGAAGAGAATAGAAGCTTTCGAAATGTGTGGCTACAGAAGAATGCTGAAGATTAGATGGGTAGACCATATAACTAATGAGGAGGTATCGATTAGAACTGGGGAGAAGAGGAGTTTTGTGGCACAACTTGACTAGAAGAGGGGATCGGTTGGTGGGGCATATTCTGAGGCATCAAGGGATCTCCACTTTAGTATTGGGAGGGCAGCACGGAGGGTAAAAATCGTAGAGGAAGACTAAGAGATGAATAAACTAAGCAGATTCAGAAGGATGTAGGTTACAGTAGGTACTGGGAGATGAAGAAGCTTGCACAGGATAGAGTAGCATGGAGAGCTGCATAAAACCAGTCTCAGCACTGAAGACCACAACAACAACAAAGGTCAATGTCTTGGACACGGCGGTAATTCTTTGCGTGTTTCGCTTGCGTTATCTAGACACAGACTCGTGTTTCAGTAACTATTGTTCAACATCGATTAGAATGGACAGGGACTGCGATTGCCGTGTTCGGATGAGGGCTGAGTTAGCATCCCTTCGCTCACAGCTGCAAGCGGCGCTAACTTCGGTCGCGCAGCTGGAGGCTGTTGCCAATGGGCACCACTGTGGGGAGCCTGACTTGGGTATCACGGGGATGTCAACCTCGTCCCGTCTGTCCCCAGACCGGTCTGCCACTGTGGTTGCCCCGGTTGCTGCCCGCAATCGGGCTGAGCCCTCGCCTGTGGTTGATTGGGAGGTCGTTCCAAGGCAGCGAAAGACGTCCCCGGAGGCTGATCAGAAAGCCTCCCCGGTGCGTCCGACAAACAGGTTTCAGGCACTGTCTCTGGCTGAGACAGATGCAGCTGCCTGCCCTGTTTCAGAGGATCATTCTCAGCCTTCAAGGTCCGGGCAATCGCATAGGGTGGGCTTATTGGCAGTTGGGAGTTCCAATGTTAGGCGCGTAATGGGGCCCCTTAAGGATACGGCGGCTAAGGAGGGGAAGAAATCCAGTGTGCACTCAGTGTGCATTCCGGGAGGAGTCATTCCTGATGTGGAAAGGGTCCTTCCAGATGCCATGAAGAGCACAGGGTGCAGCCAGCTGCAGGTGGTGGCACTTGTCGGCACTAATGACGTGTGTCGCTTTGGATCTGAGGAAATTCTCTCTGGATTCCAGCGGCTATCTGATTTGGTGAAGGCTGCCGGTCTTGCTTACGAGATGAAGGCAGAGCTTACGATCTGCAGCATCGTCGACAGAATCGACTGCGGACCTTTGGTGCAGAGCCGGGTGGAGGGTCTGAATCAGAGGCTCAGACGGTTTTGTGACCGCGTTGGCTGCAGATTCCTTGACTTTCGCCATAGGGTGGTGGGGTTCCGGGTTCCGCTGAATAGGTCAGGAGTTCACTACACTCAGCTGGCGGCTACACGGGTAGCGGAGGCTGCGTGGCGTGGACTGGGCGGTTTTTTAGGTTAGAAGGCCTCGGGAAAGTACGGGGTGGGCTGCAATCTCAAAGGGTGCATGGTAAATACAGGACGTGCTTCGATCAAGGAACAGTCGGAATTGTGGTTGTAAATTGTTGTAGTTGTGCTGGGAAAGTCCCTGAGCTTCAAGACTTAATAGAAAGCACAGAAGCTGAAATCGTTATAGGTACAGAAAGCTGGCTAAAGCCTGAAATAAGCTCTGCAGAAATTTTTACGAAGTCTCAGACGGTGTTCAGGAAAAATAAATTTGAGCGGAATTGGTGGTGGAGTGTTTGTGTATGTCAGTTGTGGTTTATGTTGTAGTGAAGTCGAAGTAGACACTCCGTGCGAATTGGTATGGGTGGAGGTTATACTTAACTGCCGAACTAAGTTAACAATTGGCTCCTTCTACCGACCCCCAGACTACGATGATATAGTTGCGGAACAGTTCATAGAAAATTTATCGTAACAAATAAATACCCCACTCATACGGTTATAGTTGGTGGGGACTTCAACCTTCCCTCGATATGTTGGCAAAAATACTTGTTCATAACCGGTGGTAGCCAGAGAACATCTTCCGAGATTGTCCTAAATGCTTTCTCCGAAAATTATTTCGAGCAGTTAGTCCACGAACCCACGCGAATTGAAAATGGTTGCGAAAACACACTTGACCTCTTAGCCACAAACAATCCAGAGCCGATAGAGAGCATCATGACTGATACAGGGATTGGTGACCACAAGGTCGTTGTAGCTAGGCTCAATACCGTTTCTTCCAAATCCACCAGAAACAAACGCAAAATAATTTTATTGGAAAAAGCGGATAAAGTGTCACTAGAAGCCCTCCTAAGAGACAATCTCCATTCCTTCCGAACTGACTATGCAAATGTAGACGAGATGTGGCTCAAATTCAAAGATATAGTAGCAACAACAATTGAGAGATTCATACATCATAAATTGGTAAGAGATGGAACGGATCCCCCATGGTACGCAAAACAGATCCGAACGCTGTTGCACAGGCATGCGAAGTTCAGAAGAACGCGAAATCTCGAAGACTGGCTAAAAGTTACAGACGCGCGAAATTTGGCACGGACTTAAATGCGAGATGCCTTTAATAGGCTCCACAACGAAACATTGTCTCGAAATTTGGTAGAAAATCCGATGAAATTCTGGTCGTATGTAAAGTACACAAGCGGCAAGACGCAGTCAATACCTTCGCTGCGCAGTGCCGATGGTCCTGTTACCGACGACTGTGCCGCTAAAGCGGAGTTATTGAACGCAGTTTTCCGAAATTCCTTCACCAAGGAAGACGATTGGAATATTCCAGAATTTGAAACACAAACAGCTGCTATCATGAGTTTCTTAGAAGTAGATACCTTAGGGGTTGCGAAGCTACTCAAATCGCTTGATACGGGCAAGTCTTCAGGTCCAGATTGTATACCGATTAGATTCCTTTCAGATTACGCTGATACTATAGCTCCCTACTTAGCTCGCTCACCGATAGATCTGTACCTACAGATAGGAAAATTGCGCAGGTTGCACCAGTGTTTAAGAATTGTAGTAGGAGTAATCCATCTAACTACAGACCTATATCATTGACGTCGGTTTGCAGTAGGGTTTTGGAGCATATACTGTATTCAAACATTATGAATCACCTCGAAGGAAACGATCTATTGATACGTAATCAGCATGGTTTCAGAAAACATCGCTCTTGTGCAACGCAGCTAGCTCTTTATTCGCATGAAGTAATGGCCGCTATCGACAGGGGACTCAAGTTGATTCCGTGTTTCTATATTTCCGGAAAGCTTTTGACACCGTTCCTCACAAGCGACTTCTAATCAAGCTGCGGGCCAATGGGGTATCGTCTCAGTTGTGCGACTGGATTCGTGATTTCCTGTCGGGAAGGTCGCAGTTCGTAGTAATAGACGGCAAATCATCGAGTAAAACTGAAGTGATATCAGGTGTTCCCCAGGGAAGCGTACTGAGACCTCTGCTGTTCCTGATCTATATAAATGACCTGGGTGACAATCTGAGCAGTTCTCTTAGGTTGTTCGCAGATGATGCTGTAATTTACCGTCTAGTAAGGTCATCCGAAGACCAGTATCAGTTGCGAAGCGATTTAGAAAAGATTGCTGAATGGCGTGTCAGGTGGCAGTTGACGCTAAATAACGAAAAGTGTGAGGTGATCCACATGAGTTCCAAAAGAAATCCGTTGGAATTCGATTACTCGATAAATGGTACAATTCTCAAGGCTGTCAATTCAACCAAGTACCTGGGTGTTAAAATTACGAACAACTTCAGTTGGAAAGACCACATAGATAATATTGTGGGGAAGGCGAGCCAAAGGTTGCGTTTCATTGGCAGGAGATGCAACAAGTCCACTAAATAGACAGCTTACACTACACTCGTTCGTCCTCTGTTAGAATATTGCTGCGCGGTGTGGGATATGATACGCGAACTGGGATGGAAGTCATTACAACAAAGACGCTTTTCGTCGCGGCGAGATCTTTTTACGAAATTTCAGTCACCAACTTTCTCTTCCGAATGCGAAAATATTTTTTTGAGCCCAACCTACATAGGTAGGAATGATCATCAAAATAAAATACGAGAAATCGGAGCTCGAACAGAAAGGTTTAGGTGTTCGTTTTTCCCGCACGCTGTTAGGGAGTGGAATGGTAGAGAGATAGTATGATTGTGGTTCGATGAACCCTCTGCCAAGCACTTAAATGTGAATTGCAGAGTAGTCATGTAGATGTAGATGTAGAATCAATTTTAATAAAATATTATGTGACAAACTCACTGACTTTTATAATCTAATCCAATACAAAGGTCAACGGTCTCCTCAAGAGGTCTAAACGGCTTCATTTCGTGATCTAAATGTTCCACATGACTGCGAACCCCAGCTATGAAAGACACTCGGCAATTGGACGCACGATGGTTTTGTGACCCACTGCTTTTTATGTGCAAGGTTTCATTCATTTATTGCTGGACTTGGATGTGATTCATAGAATATGGACGAAAGGTGTGGCTGTAGTCTGTAATACAAAATTTTTCGTCGCATTTATTGAGCAGTAGAACCTTCTCAACAATTACAAACTCGTTTCTAGTTCATTCTTAACATATATCGCCTTGTACTCATTCTCTGGATAATGTTTGTTAGTACCTTCAATGATTCTTTGAAAACATTAAAAGCTGTTTTGGTAATGTGGTACTTTGTACTAGGGTAGGGGTTCACATACAGGGGCTGCTTCGTACGTGAAACCCTTGTACTACGAAATATCTTCAATAATCATTCACTTCCTGCAGCATCATGCTACTGGATGGTTAGCAGTGCTGTAGGGTTCCTAAGCACAAGAAAAAACAATGTGCACTAAGTTATCTACTGCTTTCATGGGGATGGTATTGAAGATTTTTTTCCCAAAATTTATCACCATCATTCTAACATTTCTTATGACCGTAGTCACTTATTTTGTGATAATGACTTTAGTAGTTTCTAGGGAGCCTGTGTGTATCCCGTCGTGCGCGGTCCATGGTTTTCGTTATTTGGAAATTTGTTTTTAACTTTCTGATTGGATGGGCTTTGTGTCACCGCAGTCGTCAGTTAACCTAAGGCAGCAAAGTCATGCTCACCATCTGTCTCTGGATTATGTAAGCTTTTTGGCCTGTGTTGTCGAATATTAACTATTTATGCAATGCTTTTTCTGAGAGGGTGATTTGGGACCATTTGCCCAAAGGAGCGTCCGAAATCGCCTAAAAACCACATTCACGGAGGCAGGCGCACGAGACCAACGGCCGTTAATTTGCCGCTGGGAATTGACCAGAGACCTGACTCACCTCCCATCTCGCAAGCTATCGAGCTACGCGGTAAGCTACAAAAGCACGTCGACAACTCCTTCAGCAGACTATCAGTTGCGAAATTATACACGGTGGGACATCCGCCGTGTAAATTTATGAAATGTAAGGAGCTATCAAAAAATTTCCTTTCGAAGGCCGTACAGTCCAGAATCGCTATGCTAATCAGGCGAAATAGCCGTTAGCTTTGAGACAATCATCCCCCAGAAGCATCAGGTTGGAGATACTTCGTAAAACACCTTGTCATGCTGCGTGAAGAAGTCCGCAACTACCTGTTGTATAACCACGCCCGAAAGCAATCGCTGATGCTTCAAGGCCTTATTTTGAAGGGCCGAAGGCGTGATAATAGCATGGGGAAAGGTCAGGACAATAGGGCCGCTGTTCGAGTGTCTCCACTTGAGTCGGCGTAACTTCTGCGTAACGACATTTGCGATACCGACACGTGCGCGACAACGAAACAGCAGCACCATTCCACAACGGTTGTTCTCGACAGACATGCTTCCTTATACGCATTCTTCATTCTACGATGGATGTCTACTGGTGTTGGTCCTTTATGGACGCGTTTGGTAATAACGTCGCCATAGTTCACGTTACGGCATTTACCACAAGCGCTTCGGACAGGCACGAATCCCACATTAATCTCTTGCCTACTTTTTGATTATATGCCCTTATAGGAGTCACGCTACGTTGTGTGTGCTCTGCAGCAGCGCCCTCAAACGGAAATTTTCACTATTAATTTATACAAAAATGTTCAAATGTATGTGAAATCTTATAGGACTTAACTGCTAAGGTCATCAGTCCCTAAGCGTACACACTACTTAAATTATCCTAAGGACAAACACACACACAACCATGGCCAAGGAAGGAATTGAACCTACGCCGGGACCAGCCGCACATAATGTTTACAACTTCAATAACTTTTTACTCATATGTTTTAGCACGATGAGTTTCGGCGACGAGCTGCCATTATCAGGTTTCTTCGTCCGCAGCTAGCGGTTTATTGGCTTGCGTTGGTGCCTCTGGATCACGGGGTCCCGGGTTCGATTCTCGGCAGGGTTGGAGATTTTCTCTGCCCGGGGACAGGGTGTTTGTGTTGCACTCGCCATTTCATCAGTAGCAGCAGCGGCTTTCGTGGCAGTGGCTAGACTGCATTGTGTAAACATTGGACTGTGTAAACATTGGGACGAAACATCATCGTCATCATCAGGTCCTTGTTGCCAAAGCGTCGCGCTAAAAAATACTAGGGAAAAGTGACTCAAGTAACAAAAATTAGTTCATAAATTTATTATCCAGTCGCTGATTTCGACCACATCCATACAACATGGATAAATTGACGTTCATTGTGTAAGTTGCTTTATTTGTAACGGTGTGTCTGAACTGCAGTAGCTATAGAGAAACAGCTACAGCTGCAAACACCGCGAAACAAGCGTGATGTATTAGATACATCTGCCATTACGTATGCAGCTCGTTTACGGCGATAAGACTCTAGGACACGAGAAGAAACGCACGAGAAGGAGTGACAAAGACATATCCCAGACGGCGTTAGCACTCTATCCGTGGAACTCTAAATGTTTCAGCCACCATGGTTTGGCACGCATCCAAGTGATATCCTCATACGTAGGCTTCAGGAAACACAATTTCTGGCAACGTGCCTCGGTGCTAGCGTAATTAGCTTGTTTTTGTTGACGATAAATCTCAGCAAGTTTTCTCGATTGCAGAATATCTCGCGCTTTATCATCGGCAGGCGAACTGATTTCGGGAAAGAGGCAGCCTTACATAAAACGCTGACCGCCGCGCGCATACGTCACGGGCGGCCCGTTGGACAGTCGCGGCCGCCGGCCGGCGTGGAGGGGTCAGTCTCCAGTCTCCGTGACGCCGGGACACCTCGCGGAAGCGAGCGCAGCCACCAACCACCAACCACCAGCCACCAACCACCATGGTCGCCAGCGGCGTCACCAAGCAGTATGCTGCCGCACTGGCCGGTAACGCTCCACTCTCATTTATTATTTCACGGATAGGCCAACGTGTACTGTGCTATATAACTAACCAGTTACTACTCTCTCTATGTAACTGGTCCGAGGCTAAACCACTGTGCACTTTGCACCATTGCGGAAGAGCGTAATCTGTGTTACCAAACGGCTAAGACCAGCTGATGCCAATGTCACACTGCCTGGTTAAGGAACTCCAGGGGCAACAAAACTTTAATTTTCAGTATTTCATATAACTGTTTGCCGAACTTAAGAATTTAAAAATTGCCATCTAACCTTCTCGTTAAGAGCTATAAGCTAACGGTAAAGGTTCAACACACGAAGGCAAGTATTAAACTTAGTAACCGTGTACATGTCTTTAGGCAGCGCATCTCATGCCGTGCACATTAAAGAGACTATATTCATTCAGTGTTTGAGAATACGGGCATTTAGCAATTTCCAACAAATTATACACATGATTTTAAACCTTTTCGTAATTTTTCAAACCATCACGCACCACAAAATAAGAGAAAGTAAAACTTTTCCAGTTATATTGTCGCTGTTCATACAAGTAGAACTTCAGCATCAAAAACGACGTTCTAGTTTAATATTCACATCACTGACGTCAATTTGCTGTAAGACTTTGACACACATACTGTGTTCGAACATTATGTATTACTTCGAATAAAACGGTCTGTTGACGCATAGTCGAAACGGATTCAGCAGCATATTTCTTGTGAAACACAATTAACTCTTTATTTTCAGGACGTAAGGAATGATATAGACAGGGAATCTCATATTTTTAGGTTTCCCGAAAGCTTTTGACGCTGTTTCTCACAAGAAATTTCTAACCAAATTGCGTGCCAATACAGCATCGCGACTGCATTCGTGATTCCCTAACAGGAAGGTCATCTAACGTAGTAATCAACGGAAAATTGTTGAATAAAACAGAAGTGATATCTGGCGTTCCCCTAAGAAAGTGTTACAGAACCTCTTCTGTTCCTAATCTACGTATATGAACTATCTAGGAAACAATATGTGGAGTCCTCTAATTTGTTTGTAGACGACGCTGTCATTTGCCGTCTACTAAAGTTATGAGAAGGTCAAAACCAATTGCGGAAGAATTCAGACACGATATTTTTATGGTCCGAAAAGGTGCAATTGTCTTTGAATAAGAAAAATTGTCGTTCATATGGGTACGAAAAGCAAATTTTGGTTACGCGATAAATCATACAGATCTAAAACCTATCAATTCACCTAAATACCTAGGAATCACAGTTACGAACAACTTAAATTGAAACGATCACATAGATAAAACTGTGGGGGAGGCAAACCAAAGACTGCGTTTTTTGGCACTACACTTACAAGCTGCAACACATCTACTTAGCCGGACGATGTGACCGAGCGGTTCTAGGCGCTTCAGTCTGGAAACGCGCGAATGCTACGGTCGCAGGTTCGAATCCTGCCCCGGGCATGAATGTGTGTGATGTCCTTAGGTTAGTTAGGTTTAAGTAGTTCTTAGTTCTAGGGGACTGATGACCTCAGCTGTTAAGACCCATAGTGCTCACAGCCATTTGAGCCATTTGAATTCTACTTAAGAGACTGCCTAAACCAAGATTGTCCGTCCTCTGCTAGAGTACTGGGATCCTTACCACACAGAATTGACGGAGGGCATCGAAAAAGTGCAAATAAGGGCAACTCGTTTTGTACGAGGGTCACTCCAAAGGAAATGTACACTTTTTTTTTTTAAATCCATCTTTAATTCTACATGTTTGAAAGTTTTAGTGTGTAGATAACATTCTTTAGGAACAATATTTTCATTTCTCCACATAATTTCCATTCCTCTCAACTGCCTTACGCCATCTTGAAACCAGCGCCTGTATAACTGCACGGTAAAATTCTCGACCAACCTGTTCGAGCCACTGTTTGTGCTCTATGACAGCACGTTGCTTCTGACGAACGTCAAGTGTAGCAGCCATCTTGAAGACATGCTGTGACGGCGCCACTCACGGGAACAGGTTGAACTAAGTTTGAAAAAAAGTGGGAAGTATGTATCTACACACTGTATAACTTTTACACATGCAGAATGAAAACTGTATTTTTACAAAAATAGTGTGCATTTCTTTTAGAGTGACCCTCGTATTATCACGAAATAGCAGAGAGAGCGTCAAGAACTGGTAACCATTTTTTAACAAAAATGTTTTTCGTTGTGGCGAGATCGTTTCACGAAATTACGATCACCAAATTTCTCAGCCTACTCAGGCAGAAATTATCATCGTTATAAAATAAGAGAACTCATAGCTCGTACAGAGAGATTTTACTGTTCATTTTTCCCACGCGCTGTTAGAGAGCGGAACAGTAGAAAAATAGTCTGAAGTTGGTTGGAAGAATCCACATCCAGCCACTTAAGTATTAGTTGCAAAGTAGTCATGTAGTTCTGTATATAAATGTACTTTTGCTACTAACTCTGTTCTCAACACGTTTTCCAGACGGCATCCACGTATACCACTAAACGTTCCTGCAAAATTATATCAGTCTACGACACAAAGTCCAGGAGATATAACGTCATAAACATTGAGATGATTGAAAAATTAGCTTTTCTTAAAATGACGCGTAAATTATCCCGATTTTATCCATCCAGTGTTTGATCATGAGTGCACTTCGCGACGTCCAACTTCAAAAATAAGTTCAAACCTTTTCTGAAAAGTTCCCGATTGCAGACCTTTGATACTGCGTGATATATGGGAGTTCGGTTCTTTAAATAATCTGGAGTAAGTTTTTTGGTAAGAACAAACCCATGTCTCCGTAACTAACGACAAAAGCGCTTCAGTTGGTAAGTCTCTCTCTCTCTCTCTCTCTCTCTCTCTCTCTCTCTATCTATCTATCTATCTATCTATCTATCTATCTATCTATCTATCTACCTATCTATCGCTCTCACCTTGAAATCATCGTGGACTGTTATATATTGATAGTTCTGTGGCACTCTAGAATTGGTGTAACACAACACAATAGTAGCGATTTTGTCTAGGTATTTCCATCTTCAGATTTGTTACATACTACAAACGTGGCGCAATTTAATCGTATTCGCGAGGACATCTGTTCAGATACCCATCCGACGATCCAGATCTGGGTTTCCCTCAGTTTTCACAAACAGTTTCGGATGAATGACTGGATGATTTTGTTGAAAAGGAAAGGTCTGTTTCCTTTCCTGTCCTCCCTTAATCCGTACTTACGTTCCCTCTCCAATGACCTTGTAATGGAGGACAATTTCAACGCTACACTTCTTTCCTTCCTTTTATGGGTTAATTGTGGAGCTCGTCATTAAGTCCAGCTGAACTTTACAAGTCTCCTTCAGGCTGTTTAAACAGCCACTAACGCGTTACACTTCTAACTTGCAGGTACGTAACTGGATGTACCAGCCCGGAAAAAAGGTTATTATATGAGATTCCGATACAGATACCTAGTAAAATCATTACGAAAAGCTTCTTTTTTTTAAAAAAAAAAAAGAGTACCAGTTTTCCATAACGTAACACAAGTGGTGCTTTTCCTTCTTTCGCAGCAGCTGGATAGATTTATAAGATTTCGTATTTTTAATTATTGTTTTGTCATATGATTTTACACACTCGTAAAAACATTCAGTGTAAAACTCACCGGAAGAAAGATCTAAGGTAACTGCAACGAAAAATGAGGGGGCACTACAAAAATTCCTGACTGGATAGAGTGCATCACCAGTTGTAGAACAACATGATGTTAGTTCGAATAAAATCAGAATTCAAATGCGTAGTGCAAAAGCAGTATGCGCAGCTTCTACAAACGGAAGTGGACAACAGGGGTATTGTCCTGCTGTTTCGCTTGAAGGTTGTCATTAGGTAAATAATTTGGCGTCTTAAATGCACAAGGTCATTCGGGAAGTAAGATCTGATACAAGGCGGTAAATATTCCCAGAGAGAAATAAGAAATGTGTTCGTTGTTCATATAAGTAAATCAGCATCTCTGCTGTTCGTAGCTGTCTAGTATCCAAGGCACAAACTGGACAAGTTGGATCAGTATCAGCTGGACTCGCATTTCTCAAAACCAAGCTTCAAAACCGCTTGCACTCATTTAGATTCTGGTTTGGCTTGATTTCCCTAAATTACTTAAGACAAATGATTATATGTCTCCTCCGATAAATTCCCTTTTGCGGACGAAGCCCATACGCCCATGTTACAATTGGTACTAGAAAGGGACCAAAAGGCGTAGGCCTGTAAACAAATTCCATCCAGAAAACTTTTTTAAATAGCTTTCAGCGCCTTTTTAGATGTATTTCTGCTAGAGTGTGCCACTGCGTTTATGCAATTGAACAAGTTTCATTTTCGGTAGACTCCCAGGCGTAATATTTTCAAATCTAAGTTAAAATATTCGAGTATGATTTGTCTTCACTGCTATTTACAACAGATAATTAAGCATCTTCAGAGCTTGGACAGATAGAAAAATCTGCAAAAACACAAACAACAGAGCATTGCAGTTAACGTAACGTGGGGTTACACTGCCTGGGACGTGTAATGTGTTGCAACATTCGTACGGTATATTAATTTTTAATTGTTTTAATTTTATTCTACATTGCAATTCATTGCAATAACTTACAACTTTATACTGTACCGTATTACTAACTTGTAAAAAAACTGCAGATATTTTATTAGATTTTTGTTCAGTACGTCTAAAACCACAGCAAAAGAACCAAAACCCGTGTTACTGCTGTCAGCAATGCGATTACATAAAGTAGTATTTTAACGAAAAACTGCTAGTTATTGTAAGATGCACACGTTAATAATTTTCTCAACTAAGAGCTATGTGGCTATCTTTGCACTATGTTTACAGTTTTTCAAGGTCAAATTATCTGTTAGTGTAATCATCAAGCGTCATCTGTGTCACCCACCATAGTCAAGAACGTGGCTATTGCGACCCGTACAGTAATGAATTTTTTTTCTACCAATATCAATTTTTAAGCGAACCATCTTCACAGCACAAAAGGCAGAAGAGAAAATTCCTAATGTCATAAAAACAAAAAAACATACAGAATGTAGAAGAATTAAAAATTAATATACCGTACAAATGTAGCAACACATTACACGACCCACGCAGAGTAACCCCACGTAACTATAACTGCTCTTCTCTGTTGTTTGTCTTTTTGTAGATTTTTCCATCTGTCCAAGTTCTGAAAATGCTTAGTTATCTGAATTGTAAATTACAGTCAAGACAAATTAGATTTTTAATGACTATTGAGATCGCGTGCGCAAACCACACTATGTCAAGCTTCAAGAGATAGAGATACCCTCACACTGCCATACGCCGCACCCAAAATTACATAAATGCCGCTTTAAGTCTTATTTCTCATGGTAAAAAATCACCGTCGATCGCTCCGGTCTCAAAAAAGGACACAAAAATTACGATTTAATGACGTCCCTAGAACGATAAAGTTTTGCGCCCGGAGGACAATACTAAGTCAGGACGCACAGCTCGTATGAAACACAGGTGGTCACACGTTATATCTCGCACGTCATTGACGCAGCGAACAAGCTGATTTCACGTGCTGTGATCTCCGAAAGGCTTTCGAAACCATTGACTGATAATAAAGATACAATCATACGCAACGCCTCGACAAGTGTGTAGGTGGCTCGATATCGTTACGAAGCGATATGAAATGTAACGTGCATATCAAGTAATTGTTGATAAGGAAAAATAAATGACTTCAGTTTATTGCGAGAATTTTTGAAATGTGTAGCGAAAAACATGATTCCTATCTAACTTTGTTTTTAACACGGCTCAAGTGAGTGAGATCGTTTAGTGGTCGGTTCCAAGTAGAATATTGAACAAACATTGAAGCATCCTGTTGGATTTGTATTTCTTTTATAGTAGATGACCAAAATGTCATCCGCTGTGATATACATAAATTGTGCTCTACTCATAGGAAACTGTCGTACAAATACAGGTTTCCAAGGGAAATTCTTACAATTCTTTGGCGTCTGCGATGAGCGCACTGACTCCAAGTGATCAATAAATGGCTCTAGTGAACTCTGTGGACGTCAGTAGCAAATTATCGGATTGTAAGACATCAGATCCTTGCATCAAAATACATAACGTCCTCGAACGATAACTCTAGGTTTATCGAAAGAAATCATACTAAGCCCTCCGTCGGTTGCAACCTTTTCGTAAATTCGTGCGGTCGCAAAATGCCAAAAAAGTAAACAATTTCAAACTGAAATAACAAATGGTTCAAATGGCTCTGAGCACTATAGGACTTACCTTCTGAGGTCATCAGTCCTGTAGAACTTAGAACTACTTAAATCTAACTAAGGTAAGGACATCTCACATATCCATGCCCGAGGCAGGATTCGAACCTGCGATCGCAGCTGTCGCGCGGTTCCAGACTGAAGCGCCTAGAACCGCTCAGCCACCCAGGGCGGCTTGAAATAACACCCACCACCTTTTAGCTCTAGTGAAGTTTCCTTCTTATTTACCTTCTTTTAGGGTCGAGATTAACCAATTACTAAAATAATTGAAGGAGAAAAGTTTTTATTACCCAAAACACACGATTCTGAAAATAATCATATTTCAGCTCTCCATTGTACTTGATTTAAAATTTTGACTGAATTGTGACCAAAACGTTAAAAGAAATCATAAAAAACATGTAGGCGCTTCAGTCTGGTTCGAGGAAGCTCAGTCCTCAGATTTAGGCTCCACATGAAAAGTTGGAAGGATGGCAACTTTGTGCTCACTGCAGACGCCGTTTGCGTGTTTATTGCAGTACGTCTTCGCACGACGCAGACATCTGGAAACGGTAAGCCTCCTGAGACCAGCTTAAGTCGGGCTGGGAATACACCTTCGCCTCTTGAAGGGTGGTTCGAACGTACGGTCTTAGTTACAATAATATCTTGTGGGGCCGAACTTCTTCACGCGGATTTAGAGCCTGGAGGGGATTCCATGGTTCTTCTGGCCCCTTCTCTGCAGCTCTGGAAGAGTAAGCTCTTACACCAGCTTTTTGAGGAATGCCTCCTTGCGCAATGGTTCGAGATCATTGCGAAGATAGATGAATAGGGAGTTGATCCCAGCCCCATTCATCATCGAATAAAAGATTGCCACTGGTCAACGCATGTTGTTCATGTATACATCTGCTGTAGTCAAATAGGCTGCAGAGTCACTCCACCTTCTGTAGAGTTGCAGAATGCTATGATCTCTGGCCTTTTGGCCTATCCAGATGAAGGCTCAGTAGTATCGTCATTATGAAGCGAAGAGAAGAGGAACACTATTTTTTGGTCTCTTGTGGAAAGTATGAGACCACAACTTTCCCATTGTTGGCCCGAATATACAGTCACGTTCACAAAAAAAGCTGGAGGCTGCTGTCTCTTGTTTTCCTTTACCACAGCAACGTAGGTTAAATTATGCTTTTTGAGCTCATCAACAAGAGTAAAGTCGGTAAACAAATTGTCTGACTTGTTGTTTTGTCCACTTTCCAATAAGGGCAAGACCATTTGTTTGATAAAATGAGGTGGTCCGTTGCTCACTCCGAAAGGATCCTCAGGCTGTGTGCCAGTATACACTTCCTAGCTGTGCGTATAGGTCGTCTTTGCATCCGAGAGGATTAACAGTTTCATATCATACTTGTTGGGTTTTTAGGGAATGTACTGACAGAAAGGGAAACCTGCGAACAATTCGTCGACGGTGACTTTCTCTCCAACAGAGTAATTATTTTGACAATTCTCCACAAACAATTCAAGGAATTTACGAGCAGAACACAGCCTGTCATACTTTTTCCTTCGCTGTCGGCGAAGCGAAGGCACCTGAACAAGAGTTTAGGCTGATGATCGAGCCAAATTTTTCAATTGTATTGTTCTCACGACACCAGAGCTTTCCCAAACTTTTACAATTTCCTTTATAAGCTCGTGCAAGGTACTGTAAAGCAATAAACGCCAGAACTCCAGTCATATTTGTTGGCCTGATGTTTCACACTCGAGCAGAAGTCCCGTTTATGCTCAAGCAATAAACGCCAGAACTCCAGTCATATTTTTTGACCTGATGTTTCACACTCGAGCAGAAGTCCCGTTGATGCTCAAGCAATAAACGCCAGAACTCCAGTCATATTTTTTGGCGTGATGTTTCACACTCGAGCAGAAGTCCCGTTGATGCTCAAGCAATAAACGCCAGAACTCCAGTCATATTTTTTGGCGTGATGTTTCACACTCGAGCAGAAGTCCCGTTGATGCTCAAGCAATAAACGCCAGAACTCCAGTCATATTTTTTGGCCTGATGTTTCACACTCGAGCAGAAGTCCCGTTGATGCTCAAGCAATAAACGCCAGAACTCCAGTCATATTTTTTGGCCTGATGTTTCACACTCGAGCAGAAGTCCCGTTGATGCTCAAGCAATAAACGCCAGAACTCCAGTCATATTTTTTGGCCTGATGTTTCACACTCGAGCAGAAGTCCCGTTGATGCTCAAGCAATAAACGCCAGAACTCCAGTCATATTTTTTGGCCTGATGTTTCACACTCGAGCAGAAGTCTCGTTGATGCTCTTCATATATTGACTGATGTTTTTTTACCATTATTTGTAGCATAGCATCAGTGAAAAAGTGATTCCAACACTCAACTGGGATTTTGCTCAGTCTAGCTGCTCCTAGAACCCCTGGAAGATGAGTGGTAATATTTTCAGGTCCTCTGTGCTTACTCTATTCGGTGGCTTCCTGGTCCATTTGGTCTTCATATCCTTCTCTAGTGCGAAAGGTGTGTCTTCTTCCTCAGTATCACAAACCTCTTCATCGTCAGTATCAGTCAGTATACTCTTGTTCAGTAGACGTATCATTTTTTTCTTCAGCCACATATTTTGACAAAATATCGCTTTCTTCACCTGAATCTTCTTTCAGCACTGCATCCTCATCATCAACAGCTGTCTTATCCAAAAATCTGGAACAAAAGACAAACGAAGTAAATAGTTTCACCATAACGGGTTCAGCTGCAGTGCGAAAATTATGTATACCTCATGAAAGCACGCTTTTGTTCTATAAATCCAACAAAACAACCTTATAAACTGGTGAAATATAACCAAGATGAATTCAATAAAAAAATTCAAAATACGAATCTCGGAAAGAGTGACACCTTCGGTCGAAATGTGCTTTTTTGCCACTTGCTCCAGCTTCTTTCCCTGTGACAACACGACGTAGCGACAACGGTGGGCGGTGGGGAGCGTGCCAGGGAGGGGTGGGGGGGGGGGGGAGGCGCCACCTGTCGCCTTTACGCAGGGGAGCCAACCGAAAAGCTGCAGCTGTGCATTTTTTCAAGGGTGCGACCGACGGAACTCTTGGAACATATACCTCGTAACGTCCCCCTTCCCTTCCATCGACAATGTTACAAATATATGACCGTGTAAGCATGTGCCTAAAGAATTGGAATAAAATTTAGAAAATGCAATCGTTCCGAAGATTCAATATAAAGTCGGTAAATGAGGGGGAGGTTAACAACAAGATGCCTTCCAGGACAACTTTTTCCGCCTACTTAATTACTGTAAAATTTAGTATGGTTGTTCAAAAGGTTTGTGCTATGATTCACGTACTGTGACAACGAGAAGGGGTGCCACGTGGATCGGAACAGAATAACAAGAGTTACAGAAATAGTTACAGCTAAAAGAAACACGGTCGCCAGCCCAATTGGGAAAGTTTCTGTTCGGTAGGTGAATTAACGAGCCGAACAGTCAATGTGAAGAATTACTCGAACACGCGCGGCAACAGAGGGCTGCACGCACGTTAGCAAAAACAATTGAAACATTTACGTAATAAAGCGAGAAAGAAAATAGTTTGCACTCGAAATATCATTAAGTAATAGAGCTGAAATATTGAAAACATACAAGATAACACTTAGATTAATGGTTACTTACTGTTGTAAGTGACAATGGCGCTACCTCGCAATAATGTCCACTATTTTCATATCAATGACTTCTGAACAGGCGGGTGATGGAGCCCCTTAGGGAAATAGCGGAAAGGTCGGGGAAGAAGGCCAGTGTTCACTCTGTCTGCTTGCCGGGGGGTCTCATCCGAGATGTGGAGGAAGCCCTACCGGCGGCGATAGAGAGCACTGGGTGCACCCGACTGCAAATTGTTGCTCATGTCGGCACCAATGACTCCTGCCGTCTGGGTTCTGAGGCCATCCTCAGTTCGTACAGGCGGTTGGCGGAGTTGGTGAAGGCGGAAAGCCTCGTTCGCGGGGTGGAATCAGAGCTAACTATTTGTAGTATCGTTCCCAGAACCGATCGCGGTCCTCTGGTTTGGAGCCGAGTGGAAGGTTTAAAGCAGAGGCTCAGACGATTCTGCGGAGAGCTGGGGTGCAAATTTCTCGACCTCCGCTATCGGGTGGAGAAATGTAGGGTCCCCCTGAATAGGTCAGGCGTGCACTACACGCCGGAAGCGGCTACGAGGGTAGCGGAGTACGTGTGGAGTGCACATGGGGTTTTTTTAGGTTAGAGAATTCCCTCCCTAGGCCCGACAAGACGCCTCCTGAGACGCGCCAAGGCAGGAGTAGGCAAAATGCAACAAGGAATAACAATATTAATGTGCTAATAGTAAACTGCAGGAGCGTCTATAGAAAGGTCCCAGAACTGCTCTCATTAATAAACTGTCACAACGCCCATATAGTACTAGGAACAGAAAGTTGGCTGAAACCGGACGTAAACAGTAATGAAATCCTAAACTCTGATTGGAATGTATACCGCAGAGATAGGCTGGACAGTGAAGGGGGAGGCGTGTTTATAGCGATAAGAATTGCAATAGTATCGAAGGAAAGTGACGGAGATTGGAATTGTGAAATGATTTGGGTGAAGGTCACGGTTAAAGCAGGCTCAGACATGGTAATTGGATGTCTCTATAGGCCCCCGGGCTCAGCAGCTGTTGTGGCTCAGCACCTGAAGAATAATTTGGAAAGTATTTCGAGTAGATTTCCCCACCATGTTATAGTTCTGGGTGGAGATTTTAATTTGCCGGATATAGACTGGGAGACTCAAACGTTCATAACGGGTGGCAGGGACAAAGAATCCAGTGAAATATTTTTAAGTGCTTTATTTGAAAACTACCTTGAGCAATTAAACAGAAAACCGACTCGTGGCGATAACATATTAGACCTTCTGGTGACAAACAGACCCGAACTATTTGAATCAGTTAATGCAGAACAGGGAATTAGCGATCATAAAGCGGTTACTGCATCGATGATTTCAGTCGTAAATAGAAATATTAAAAAAGGTAGGAAGATTTTTCTGTTTAGCAAAAGTGACAAAAAGCAGATTACAGAGTACCTGACGGCTCAACACAAAAGTTTTGTCTCAAGTGCAGATAGTGTTGAGGATCAGTGGACAAAGTTCAAAACCATGGTACAATATGCGTTAGATGAGTATGTGCCAAGCAAGATCGTAAGAGATGGGAAAGAGCCACCGTGGTACAACAACCGAGTTAGAAAACTGCTGCGAAAGCAAAGGGAACTTCACAGCAAACATAAACATAGCCAAAGCCTTGCAGACAAACAAAAATTACGCGAAGCGAAATGTAGTGTGAGGAGGGCTATGCGAGAGGCTTTCAATGAATTCGAAAGTAAAGTTCTATGTACTGACTTGGCAGAAAATCCTAAGAAATTTTGGTCCTATGTCAAAGTGGTAGGTGGATCAAAACAAAATGTCCAAACACTCTGTGACCAAAATAGTACTGAAACAGAGGATGACAGACTAAAGGCCGAAATACTAAATGTCTTCTTCCAAAGCTGTTTCACAGAGGAAGACTGCACTGTGCTTCCTTCTCTAGATTGTCGCACAGTTGACAAAATGGTAGATATCGAAGTAGACGACAGAGGGATAGAGAAACAATTAAAATCGCTCAAAAGGGGAAAGGCCGCTGGTCCTGATGGGATACCAGTTCGATTTTACACAGAGTACGCGAAGGAACTTGCCCCCCTTCTTGCAGCGGTGTACCGTAGGTCTCTAGAAGAGGGAAGCGTTCCAAAGGATTGGAAAAGGGCACAGGTCATCCCCGTTTTCAAGAAGGGACGTCGAACAGATGTGCAGAACTATAGACCTATATCTCTAACGTCGATCAGTTGCAGAATTTTGGAACACGTATTATGTTCGAGTATAATGTCTTTTCTGGAGACTAGAAATCTACTCTGTAGGAATCAGCATGGATTTCGAAAAAGACGGTCGTGTGAAACCCAGCTCGCGCTATTCGTCCACGAGACTCAGAGGGCCTTAGACACGGGTTCACAGGTAGATGCCGTGTTTCTTGACTTCCGCAAGGCGTTTGACACAGTTCCCCACAGTCGTTTAATGAACAAAGTAAGAGCATACGGACTATCAGATCAATTGTGTGATTGGATTGAGGAGTTCCTAGATAACAGAACGCAGCATGTCATTCTCGATGGAGAGAAGTCTTCCGAAGTAAGAGTGGTTTCAGGTGTGCCGCAGGGGAGTGTCATAGGACCGTTGCTATTCACAATATACATGAATGACCTGGTGGATGACATCCGAAGTTCACTGAGGCTTTTTGCAGATGATGCTGTGGTGTATCGAGAGGTTGCAACAATGGAAAATTGTACTGAAATGCAGGAGGATCTGCAGCGAATTGACGCATGGTGCACGGAATGGCAATTGAATCTCAATGTAGACAAGTGTAATGTGATGCGAATACATAGAAAGATAGGTCCCTTATCATTTAGCTATAAAATAGCAGGTCAGCAACTGGAAGCAGTTAATTCCATAAATTATCTGGGAGTACGCATTAGGAGTGTTTTAAGATGTAATGGTCATATAAAGTTGATCGTCGGTAAAGCAGATGCCAGACTGAGATTCATTGGAAGAATCCTAAGGAAATGCAATCCGACAACAAAGGAAGTAGGTTACAGTACGCTTGTTCGCCCAATGCTTGAATACTGCTCAGCAGTGTGGGATCCGCACCAGGTAGGGTTGATAGAGGAGTTAGAGAAGATCCAACGGAGAGCAGCGCGCTTCGTTACAGGATCATTTAGTAATTGCGAAAGCGTTACGGAGATGATAGATAAACTCCAGTGGAAGACTCTGCAGGAGAGACGCTCAGTAGCTCGGTACGGGCTTTTGTTAAAGTTTCGAGAACATACCTTCACCGAAGAGTCAAGCAGTATATTGCTCCCTCCTACGTATATCTCGCGAAGAGACCATGAGGATAAAATCAGAGAGATTAGAGCCCACACAGAAGCATACCGACAATCCTTCTTTTCACGTACAATACGAGACTGGAATAGAAGGGAGAACCGATAGAGGTACTCAGGGTACCCTCCGCCACACACCGTCAGGTGGCTTGCGGAGTATGGATGTAGATGTAGATGTAGAGTAGATGTAGAAGCAGAAATTGATAATTACTGTTTCAATAGGTAATTATTATACTTTAGCACGAGTGCAAGTCAAAATGTGAACCAGAACTTTACTAGCAACAAATTACAATAATCACTGATATTTGCACACACTCATTAATTCTAGTTAGTGCTTTTGCTCATAGTGCCAGGAATCATTTTAATTGGATTACTTGGTTTAGTATTTGCAACAATTAGGTCGCCTCAGATTAAAGTTCTAATTTAAAGTTAGTGAGGCTGAAATTACTGAATGCTTTAAGTTCAAATCTTTAATCTAAGTGAATCATTTAGTTCATAAGCAAAATTAATTGGCACTGCAATTTTCATTTTTCATAAACGGTACTCGTATTATTGTAACAATAGGACAGGACAGGAACCTACTTGGTGAATGATTTTAGGAGAATCACGGTAAACAGTTTTGATTAAACTATGGTAATTATTCACTCGAAAAACGACACAAAGCTGAGTAACGCCGTTACAAAACTAGTTGACAAGAAGCTGTGATGTAGCAATCTTACTTCAGTCCATTCTCGCCGTGACGAAGTTGCTGACGACGATACTGCTGCTGGCTCCTTTCCACGATAATTAGCGAGCACGGGAGTTATTGGCAATGATATCGGCGTGGCGTGTTCTTGATGTTGCAGCAGCCAATATTTCCACCGCCCACGCTCATCACTTGCCACGTGCCGCTAAACAATCACTGCTCCAGTACAGTGCACGCCATCCACGCGTCCGTACTTCACCTACTCTCACACCGGAGTCCTCTCTCTGTGTAGCGCGCGCTCTGACGTAACAACCTCCCGCGTCCAGAGACGCCGCTACTCCAACGATACTCATTCGTTGACAAAAACCTAAGGTTTCCCTAACATTCCCACAGCCATTACTCAGCGATATTTACATAATACACATAATTATTATTCATCAAAATAAACAAATTAATTCATACATTGTGTACATAAAAATTTACATAAAGGTAAAAGCAAGTGTATATACAATAATAAATGGTCAAAGAGCACTTCGGCATGAAAGTGTTACAACCTGTCAGCCGGTACATATTTGAACAGGGTAGTGAATGGCAAAGTATAGCAGAAGGCGTGTAACTGGGATGCATAGCGATTTTACACGAAAGGAGCCAATAACTGCTTGTTGGTGGTCTGTAGAAATCCTTCTTAGAAATGCAAGACATGGACAATGTGGACTTGCCGAGAAGAGCATTGTTTCCCATTGGAGAGACTTTACTTGTAAGGCTTATGACTGCGATAGGAAAACAAATTCTTTCGCTAAACTTACACATCCGTGAGAAACAAAATAAGGAAAACTTTCTTCCATGTGCGTGGCCACCCTAAAGTCATGAAGCCACCTGAAGGCTTCTCAAGGGAATAAGCTCGTTTCCGACACGCCGCAAGCCAGACAAAACCGTGAAAACGCTTTCTGGACTCGGGTACCTGAAAGTCTGGTCAGCTTTTAGCAGAAAAGTTGCCAGCCTGGAACAGGAATCAAGAGAAAGATAATTCCTCGGGGGCCATCGTCTAATGGCTAGCACTTCTATACAGTCAGCCAATAATGTGTGATTGTTCAGTTTCTGCTGGTGTATTTGTTGATCAAACAGCCCATGGGTGTACTGCTGGTCCGTAGTGGCCAATTGACAAAATATTTCGGCGATCAGACATGTCACCATTTCCGTGTGTTGGGATGTGAGCTCCCGAGGGCCCGCGGCCGACTTACAT
Organism: Schistocerca gregaria; assembly: GCF_023897955.1. NCBI lineage: Eukaryota > Metazoa > Arthropoda > Insecta > Orthoptera > Acrididae > Schistocerca > Schistocerca gregaria. Next base: position 927,227,490 of record NC_064922.1, on the reverse strand, counting down.
CGCCTTCCACCCCAGACAGCTTCCTCCGCTGTTAGCGCCCGACGGCGAGTGTCGGCATCTCAAAGTCGCTTCCGTCAGCGCCTGTTGTAGCGCCGATGTAGTCCCTCTGTGCGTCCTGGTCGTCAGGCGACTGCCGAGGCGAGCCTTCGGGCGCGGACCGCGGAGGGAACGGCTTATGGTGAGAGGGGATATAAGCCGGCTACCTGCACTCACTTTAATAAGCCACTGCTGCAGAATACTAACACGAATTCTTTACAGACGAATGGAAAAACTGATAGAAGCCGACCTCGCCATTGGATTCCGAAGAAATGTTGGAACACGTGAGGCAATACTAACCCTACAACTTATCTTAGAAAATAGATTAAGGAAAGCAAACCTACATTTCTAGCATTTGTAGACGTAGAGAAAGATTTTGACAATGTTGACTGGAATACTCTCTTTCAAATTCTAAGGGTTGCAGGAGTAAAATACAGGGAGCGAAACGCTATTTACAATTTGTACAGAAACCAGATGGTAGTTATAAGAGTCGAGGAGCACGAAAGGGAAGCAGTGGTTGGGACGCGAGTGAGACAGGGTTGTAGCCTCTCCCCGATGTTATTCAATCTGTATATTGAGCAAGCAGTAAAGGAAACAAAACAAAAATTCGGAGTAGGAGTTAAAATCCACGGAGAAGAAATAAAAACTCTGAGGTTCGCCGATGACATTGTAATTCTGTCAGAGACAGCAATGGACCTGGAAAAGCAGCTGAACGGAATGGACATGGTCTTGAGGATATAAGATGAACATCAAAAAAAGTTAAACGAGAATAATGGAATGCAGTCGAATTAAATCGAGTGATGCTGCGGGAATTAGATTAGGAAATGAGACGCTTAAGGTAGTAAAATAGTGTTGCTATTTGGGGAGTAAAATAACTGATGATGGTCGAAGTAGAGAGGATATAAAATGTAGACTGGCAATGGCAAGGAAAGCATTTCTGGAGAAGAGATGTTTGTTAAGATCGACTATAGATTTATGTGTCCTGAAGTCGTTTCTGCAAGTATTTGTATGGAGTGTAGCCATGTATGGAAGTGAAACATGGCCGATAAACAGTTTAGACAAGAAGAGAATAGAAGCTTTCGAAATGTGGTGCCACAGAAGAATGCTGAAGATTATATCGGTAGATCACACAACTAATGAGGAGGTACTGAATAGAATTGGAGAGAAGAGAAATATGTGGCACAACTTGACTAGAGGAAGGATCCGGTTGGTAGGGCATATTCTGAGGCTTCAAGGGATCACCAATTTAGTATTGGAGGGCAGCGTGGAAGGCAAAAATCGCAGAGGGAGACCAAGAGATGAATAGACTAAACAGATTCAGAAGGATGTAGGTTGCAGTAGGTACTGGGGGATGAAGGAGCTTGCACAGGATAGAGTAGCATGGAGTGCCGCATCCAACCAGTCTCTGGACTGAAGACCACAACAACAACAATGTGCCCTCAGGAGCTCAGTTCCTCAACGTACCTGATGATGGCGTCATGTCTGATACCCAAAACATTATGCCCGTTGGCCACTTGGATAGATAGTATGCTTGAGGACTGTTTGATCAATGATAATATGAAGGGCTTTTTTCAATAGTGGTACAAGTACATTATTGTTGATTCTGAGATACAGAGTCCTAAAGTTAAATGAGCGCTGAAAAATCTGCGGTTGAAATACCAGAAATATTCACGCATATGGCTTCTTGCTAGAGATGAACTTTTCTTTCTGTTTGCTTGGACCATTAATTTCAAAAGCATTATAGAGAGAAAAGTGAAGGTAATGGTCTTGTACCACTAGTGAAATGAGCCCTTCAAATGTGATGACAAAATTTCAGTGCAAGAGAGTGGGACCTGGATCACAAACAGAGAGCTGGGGAGTGAAGAGACCTTTTCTTTAGTAGAGTGATGAGATTCGGTGTTCATATTTGGTGAACTTTTTCAGTGGAGACAGTCAGTGATGAGAGACCTCGTAATGATTCTTTCGGAAACTTCATCTCAATACTTTGGTGCTAATCTGATCCCACGGTGGCTTCAGCAAAACGCATATTGTTTTGATTCCCACTCCAGGCTTTGCTGGATTTCATCAAAAAAAAAAAATAAAGTTCAAATATGCGTGAATTCCTAAGGGACCGACCAGCTTAGGTCATCGGTCCCTAGACTTACACACTACTTAAACTAACTTAAACTAACCTATTCTAAGAACAACACCCACACCCATGCAAGAGGGAGGACTCTAACCACGGGCGGGAGTGGATTTTATTCCAAGCTGATACTTATTCTCACGGCTTCGACTGTGTTTCCTTGTTTGAAAGCAGCCTTCCCTCCCTCACCTGGCGCTGCTTTTGTTGCAATCCGATTGCGGTGCTGATCCGAGCGTTGACACCGCTGCTGACGAGTCGTTCTCATGACCACTGGCTTCCAGTTCAAATCTGATTCCTCGGGTGCCGCCTTCGTAGTTCAACGGCATGTAAAACTTCACTTTGGTCGGTCAGAGAGCAGTCCCCCTCACCGCAGCTAAGCGAGCGCTCGGCATTGTAACCGTCGCCAGTGGACAAAGGCAGCAGCCCAGTCAACAGCCAACACTTGTCAGTTATCCACCGCGCACTGTCCACTTGCGAAGTTGAAAGACAAGACTACAGCCCGAGACACATACCGCCACAGATCGCCGCCCGCTGACAGCCAACACTACACGATCGAAGTCGGATCCAAGACTTTAATGGTGAGATCTAACTGACGATCCATATCGCCAGAGAACACATTTGTGTCTTGTCTGCCCAGTCCAAGCACCCTAACACCCTGTAGTTAATGATTTTTCTTTTTTGCTGTTTAACGTATTGTTTCACTATTACTATATGTTTTGGAAAAGGCCGGGAGATACAGGAAGATTTCAATTAGATTACATCATGGCCAGACAGAGATTCCGAAATCAGATACTGGATTGTCAGGCGTACCCAGGAGCAGATATAGACTCAGATCACAATATAGTAGTGATGAAGAGTAGCCTGAAGTTCAAGACGTTAGTCAGGAAGAATCAATACGCTAAGAAGTGGGATACGGAAGTTCTAAGGAATGACGAGATACGTTTGAAGTTCTCTAACTCTATAGATACAACAATAAGGAATAGCGCAGTAGGCAACACAGTTGAAGAGGAATGGCCTTCTCTAAAAAGGGCCATCACAGAAGTTGGGAAGGAAAACATAGGTACAAAGAAGGTAGCTGCGAAGAAACCATGGGTAACAGAAGAAATACTTCAGTAGATTGATGAAAGGAGGGAGTACAAACATGTTCCGGGAAAATCACGAATACAGAAATATAAGTCGCTGAGGAATGAAATAAATAGGAAGTGAAGGGAAGCTAAGACGAAATGGCTGCAGCAAAAATGTGAAGACATCGAAAAATATATGCTTGTCGGAAGGACAGACTCAGCATACAGGCAAGTCGAAACAACCTTTGGTGACATTAAAAAAATGGTGGTAACATTAAGAGTGCAACGGGAATTCCACTGTTAAATGCAGAGGAGAGAGCAGATAGGTGGAAAGAATACATTGAAATCCTCTATGAGGGTGAAGATTTGTCTGATGTGATAGAAGAAGAAACAGGAGTCGATTTAGAAGAGATTGGGGATCCAGTATTAGAATCGGAATTTAAAAGAGCTTTGGAGGACTTACGGTCAAATAAGTCAGAAGGGATAGATAACATTCCATCAGAATTTCTAAAATCATTAGGGGATGTGGCAACAAAACGACTATTCATGTTGGTGTGTAGAACATATGAGTCTGGCGACATACCATCTGCCTTTCGGAAAAGCATCATCCACACAATTCCGAAGACGGCAAGAGCTGACAAGTGCGAGAATTATCGCACAATTAGCTTAACAGCTCATGCATCGAAGCTGCTTACAAGAATAATATACAGAAGAATGGAAAAGAAAATTGAGAATGCGCTATGTGACGATCAGTTTGGCTTTAGGACAAGTAAAGGCACGAGAGAGGCAATTCTGACGTTACGGCTAATAATGGAAGCAAGGCTGAAGAAAAATCAAGACACGTTCATAGGATTTGTCGACCTGGAAAAAGCGTTCGACAATATAAAATGGTGCAAGCTGTTCGAGATTCTGAAAAAAGTAGGGGTAAGCTATAGGGAGAGACGGGTCATATACAATATGTACAACAACCAAGAGGGAATAATAAGAGTGGACAACCAAGAACGAAGTGCTCGTATTAAGAAGGGTATAAGACAAGGCTATAGCCTTTCGCCCCTACTCTTCAATCTGTACATCGAGGGAGCAATGATGGAGATAAAAGAAAGGTTCAGGAGTGGAATTAAAATACAAGGTGAAAGGTTATCAATGATACGATTCGCTGATGACATTGCTATCCTGAGTGAAAGTGAAGAAGAATTAAATGATCTGATGAACGGAATGAACAGTCTAATGAGTACACAGTATGGTTTGAGAGTAAATCGGAGAAATATGAAGGTAATGAGATGTAGTAGAAATGAGAACAGCGAAAAACTTAACATCAGGATTCATGGTCACGAAGTCAATGAAGTTAAGGAATTCTGCTACCTAGGCAGAAAAATAACCAATGACGGACGGAGCAAGGAGGACATCAAAAGCAGACTCGCTATGGCAAAAAAGGCATTTCTGGCCAAGAGAAGTCTACTAATATCAAATACCGGCCTTAGTTTGAGGAAGAAATTTCTGAGGATGTACGTCTGGAGTACAGCATTGTATGGTAGTGAAACATGGACTGTGGGAAAACCGGAACAGAAGAGAATCGAAGCATTTGAGATGTTGTGCTATAGACGAATGTTGAAAATTAGGTGGACTGATAAGGTAAGGAATGACGAGGTTCTACGCATAATCGGAGAGGAAAGGAATATGTGGAAAACACTGATAAGGAGAAGGGACAGGATGATAGGACATCTGCTAAGACATGAGGGAATGACTTCCATGGTACTAGAGGGACCTATAGAGGGCAAAAACTGTAGAGCAAGACAGAGATTGGAATACGTCAAGCAAATAATTGAGGACGTAGGTTGCAAGTGCTACTGTGAGATGAAGAGGTTAACACAGGGGAGGAATTCGTGGCGGGCCGCATCAAACCAGTCAGTAGACTGATGACCCAAAAAAATATGTTTTGACCTCTCAGTCATCCCGATGTTCAGCACACATTCAGTGAAGAGATGACTTCTGGTTTGCCGGCCGAGGTGGCCGAGCAGTTCTAGGCGCTACAGTCTGGAACCGCGCGACCGCTACGGTCGCAGTTTCGAATCCTGCCTCGGGTATGGATGTGTGTGGTGTCCTTAGGTTAGTTAGGTTTAAGTAGTTCTAAGTTCTAGGGGACTGATGACCTCAGCAGTTAAGTCCCATAGTGCTCAGAGCCATTTGAACCATTTGACTTTTGGTTTCACTAACGTTGGTTAAGTCACGAGACCAGAAAACAAGAAATCAACCTTTTTTTCCTGTAGACCCACTAAAATTTCCCGTTCACCCAGGACTTAATTTCGGTCGTAACGCACCAGAACGGGGTTCCAGCATTTTTTGAACTTTCTGGAGAAGTGGACACCGGGGACTTAAAACAGTACGCGTATATTAAATCGCAACGTAATTGCAATTTGCCGCAGCGCCGGCACGAGTAAACGTGACAGTGGGTGAGCAACGTGATGCGATAGGCAACAGGGTGGGGCAGGATATTGCGTGCTTGTGTGTGTGTGTGTGTGTGTGTGTGTGTGTGTGTGTGTGTGTCTGAATCATATTCAAGATAAGTTGAGCTTTGCTCCGAAGCTGCGACCACTATATATCGATAACGTTCGTGTCGATTGTCTTTGTTTATGACAGCTAGCAACCTCAGAGATTTACAGCATAACCAATTAAGTTCAGCTTTGTTCCCAATCCGCTTACTTGTAGAAGTGAATATGAGCATAAATCATTTCAATTGTCCTGCAACACAATGACATTTAATGCATTTACTAAACATATACCTCAGAGTCTCGTGACACATCGTATTCTGTTTTTCCTAACTCTTCGGGAAGTCGGAACTGTATGTGACTCAGATGGGCCAGAAATATTCTCGTCGTCATTCATCGCTACATTCTTCATTAATTAATACTGGACTCGAGTTTAACGAGCAGCTACAGTGCAACTGTTTGAAAGTTTCGGCTGGCAGAAGTTGAGAAATGACGCCGTAGTCAAGAGACTACCGACTTCTGCCGATATGTGTCGAGCAGAACTAGGGAGCAAAGTGAAACTGCTACGAGAACATGTGCATTTATCGTTTGTATTAAATGTTATAGTTCTATTGTTTTGATTGAAAGAAATCAAGTTTTAGAAACCAGAATTTCAGAACAGCATACTGCAGAAAATAATTTCTCATAGTGAGTTTTATCACAAGTTTTCAAAATTCGAAACTTTTGATTTTTGTAGCTGGTAGGGGAAGAGGAGTGGTAAGAGTTCATGGTTCAAAGGTGCGTTTCGGCATCTAAAATTTTGAAAATTAAACATTTTTAGTATCCATCATGAGTTTGATATAGGGCTTGAAAGTCTCTTCGGCTTTGTGGCCAGATCCTAAAATCAACTCGATTCGATGTTTCGGCGATCCAGCTGTTTGCCATCTTCAGGAGAACGCTGCTGTCGCTGAGTCCCTTCTCAGAGGGACTCAGCAGCATTCTCCTGAAGATGGCAAACAGCTGGATCGCCGAAACATTGAATCGAGTTGATTTTAGGATCCGTCAGCAAATCCAAAGAGACTTTCAAGACTTATTACACTGGGAAAGCCTACGAAGGCACATTGATATAAGGTTGTTTATCACATTTTTGGCGCCAACGAAGGCCTCGGTGTTACGGGAATTAACACATCTTGGGCGAACCATGGAACTCGATATCACGCGAGTTACCACAGTGGTAAACCATGTAAGATATAAGACTTTCCTGTCAGCAAAAACAAACGTGTGATATGATGCGTACAGTCTCTCGAATACCTAGGTGACAACCTCAAAGTATCTATGCCTTTCTGCGCAGAGAGACTGGATGTGGAGCTATCACGAAGACTGCGAGCCAAAACGTTACGACCGCCGGACACTACCAGATTGGTTGCGTTGCAGGCACTGTGGCGATGATGTGGGTCACAAATAAGGGAATCCGCTGACATAGGCGATTTTGGCAAAGACAAAACTGCACGACCCATCGCCTGGGAATGAGTCTTCGGAAATGGAGAATCCGAACAGCTGTTTGCGTGTTACTGTCGTGAGCATCTATACAAACTGGTTGAATGATGGTGAAACCACAGAACGCGACAAGGTGTTGGACGTCCACACCTCATCACGGAAAAGTCAGTAAAGTAGGATATGCGGCGAATTGTGGTACCTATAACCACAGTCTGGCTTAGGCAGCATATGACCCCTACGTGTTAACATGTTGAAACAATTACTTCACCAGTTACAACTGCAGAGTGCACGACATTGTCGAGATTAGACCGTTGAGGAATGGAAACGTGTCAGATAGTCGGCTGAGTCACATTTCCTTTTACGCCGGGCCGATGGCCGTGTCTGGACGCTCTGCCATCCAGACGAACGGCTATTCGGAACATGCACCATGCTACAAACTCACGTCATGGGGACAGTATTTTGCTGTGGAGGAAATTCACGTGGGCCTTGCGACATACTAATTCCTCACGTACTCTCCTCGTGCAAAAGTGTTAACTAAGTGCATGTCAGGGTTTTAAAAGCTCGTTGGCTTCATAGGTGTCTAAGGTACGACTACATAACTTTCGAACTTCCCTGTTATTATTCTGTTAATGTCTTCTAACTGGACTAAACTTCCAACAGGATTCTAGTTGGGGGACGTGAACGAAGTCCTAAGATAGCTGGATACTGTTCAGTAATAGTCTGTTTATTGAATCGTTGCTTAAAATTGTGATTGAAATGACTGATTGATTCACGAGCTCGCCACATATTTGATCAGAGTTCACCGTTCTACTGTTCAGGGTCAGATCGTTAAGTTCCTAAACTCCTGCAGAAATTCAAGCTCCTAGAGTTGTCACTGGAAAAATTTCAAACACTCTAATCGCGACTGGCAGACCGCCAAAGAGAGCACGTTTTGTCTCATCAAGTATTGAAACATCCCCTTAGAAAAATTAAGAGTGACTGTGCTGGTAAACCTCTACGTTATTTGATTTTCAAACACCTTAAGATCTGAAGATAGTGGTCTGAATCACCGAAAATGGTTGCCATACAATAAATAACAACGTAAGGATTGCTGTAGGTGTTTCATTTTATTACGTTTGTGATTAAGGCTTTGTTAATTTACCCAACGTCAACGTCCTGAATAAAACAACTGGCACCTCTCGTGAAATTTCAGTTACGTCATTTAATAGTCTGCCTAAGGAATAATATCCGACTTACATATAGCAGCAATGTATATTTCAGCCAACAGTACATCATCAATGTCAGGTGCCTTGCCTACTACTGTCCTAGGAAAAACTACTTGGCCTAAAGACACCAGGTCAGTGCAGACTGTGGAAACTTTCAGAACTCTGCGATCTTCTCTAGTGCGTTAAGGTCTCCGACCTCCACACGAACTGGAGTCTCTGTATAATTGAGGTCAGTGCCGCAGACGCAGTGGTTACATTTGAAGGGGCCACGTTTGTTATGCAGTGTGCCCCAGGACGAATGAGCAGTGTTCAGGGATATGACGCGAAAGATCATCCGAACCAAAAATGTCTAGTAAACATGGGCTCCAAAATGCATACCTTAAGACATATGTGCATCTCATCTTCGATACTGTGAAACAAATTTACAGCAAAATCTTTGCTTTCCCTATTTTAGGAAGAGTTAGCATGGATCAGAAGAAGAAAAACTTGTCAAGTAAACACGGGCACTAAAATGCATACCTTGGGAACTGTGAGCACATGTTCAGCATAAGAAATGTGTTTCACAGTGGCACCATAGAGTCCATATTTACTGGACCTTTTTTTCTTATTTTGGTCCATACTACCACTTCTCATGATATGGAAAGCAAGGAGCTTGCAGTAGAAAATACACTGACGAACCAAAACATTATGACCACTGGACTGAATGGCTCCTAGTGGTATTGCGGACACGTGACGCAGTAAGGAAGGAATGTATGCCGAAGAGAGACGAATGGGCAGCCATTATGCGGAAATCCACTATATAAGCGGTTTTGACAAAGGGCACATTGTGGTGCCGCTGCACGTCGAAACTAGATTCTCTGAAGCGGCGAATCTGGTTGGCTTCCTGCCTAAAGTGGTTGGAGGATGGTGGAATAACACGTATGCCGCATCGTACTGGAAGTCCAGGTCTCATCACAAAACGTGGGGATCGAAGGATGCCCCGCTGTGCGACCCAGGGTAGTCAGAGATGTGTGGCGGGTCTGACGACAGAGTATAGTAGTGGTGCAGGCGCAATTGTTTCGGAGCGCACCGTTCAAAGGCCATTGTTGAACATGGAGCTCCACATCAAACGAGTGCAACGTGTTCCCGTGTTAACCCAACGATATCGTCAGTCACCACTGCAGTGGGCACAGCATCACTGAGTCTTCACCGTGGATCAGCAGTATCGTGTCGCGTTTCGAATGAATCGCATTTCGTGTTATACCAGGTCGATGGTTGGGTCTTTAAACGCCGTCATGCAGATGAATGGCTATTTGAAACGTGCACTGCACCACAGATGCGGGCATGTGAGAACAGATTATGGCATGGGATACATTGAGTTGGGCTTCTATGGGGCCTGTGGTAGTACACGAAGACACCACAACACCAGTGAATTACTTGAACATCACTGCATCTGAGGCGCCTTGCCACGGTTCGCGCAGCTCACCCCGTCGGAGGTGCGATTCGTCCCTCGGGCATGGGTGTTTGTGTTGTCCTTAGCGTAAGGTAGTCTAAGGTAGATTAAGCACTGTGTAATCCAGGGGACCGAGGATCTGAGCAGTTTGGTCACATAGGAACTTACCACCACCATCATTGCGAACCACCTGCAGTCCTTCATGGCTGAAGTCTTCTCTCATGGCGATGACATCTTGCAGCAGGATAACGCTCTGTGCCACAAGGCCAGAATCGGGATGAAATGGTTTGAGGAACTCACATTGATGTCTTAACCAGCAAATTCCCCTGATCGTAACCCGTTGGAACACATATTGGGCGCCATCTGCGTGCCCGTAAACCACCATCCCGTGGTTTCCAGGAATTGTTTGACGTGTGCCTAGACATCTGGTGCCGCATACTTCTGGAAACCTATCGAGGAGTTGTACAATCCATGGCAAGCAGTATCACTGCTGTACTGTGTTTGAAAAGTGGGTCAGCTCGCTATTAATCAGTGTTCGTAATGTTTTGGCTCATCAGTGTATTTGCTTCACAGTGTCGAAGATGAAGAAGTGCTCGTACCTCTTAACGTGTGCATTTTACAGCCAGTGTTCGCTAGACTTCTTTGCTTCGAGCGATTATTACAGTCAAATCCCTGAATAGTGACTTCTCGTCATGAGACAACTTGTACAGATTAAATCGTCACACTCTGATCCGTAGTTGTGTTCGGCTCTTCGAAAAGCGCGCCAGACGGAGTGCTTTCGCTTCGCGTCTAGTGTTTGCGGTGGCGCTTTCGGTTTGGTGCGCTGTTTGGATCGCTACCGCCCTCTGGCGGGAGGTGGAGCAAGTGTACGGTCGCGTGACGATCGAGGAGTACGTACTGGGCTGGGATCGAGAGAGTTGGTGGAGTGAGCGGGGCCCTGTTGTTGGGGGTCGTCAACTGCTCGCCACGTGCTCTGGTCGACCTCTTGGCTGTCAGGGGCTAAGTCTGCCGTACCCGCATGTACATGGCTTATGAAGCTTAGAAGCCGTGGTGCGGGAGATCCGCTCGTGGGACCGTATGTCTTCTTATCGGCCGTTGAAACCACTGGCAGCGGTTGGCTCTGACGGGCATAAGGAAGTGCAACGTGGTCCCGGCGCTGTGGTGGAGTGTGAGAAGTTGAGTACTGTTTTTATGTAACAGAGAAGGGATTTTTCAAGTTCTAGTGAAGCGTATGAGTCTCTTCACCACTGGTTTTGTTGAGGTCTTCACAGTTTTCGTTTGCCTGTCCGCAGGAATGTGGTAATTGCTTCTTGGTCGGCCGTTTCATTCACACCTTGATTGGGTGATATAGGGTCGGTGTTGTGTGTGTTTATGGTTCAGAGCCCGTACAGGCACCGCCCTTGCTACATCTTCTGGTTTTGCGTAACTCGGGGAGATGGTGGCTTGTAATGCAAGTTTTGGGGCTGGTCTGCTATGGCCCTGTAGACTACCAATAACTATTCCGACTATTGTGATCTGGGCCCCTTTAGACGTGTCACTCCCTCACCGAGCTAAGGAAATTTTTTTTGGGAACTACCTTTAATGTGAAGGTTTGTGTGCTGGCTTATTCACATTTATCTTGTAACAACAAACAGGTGTAATGTAAGTTATTTAGTTAGCAAGAGACATCTATTTTAACTTTAGTACAAAGTAGCTACTTAAAGGTTTTTTTCTAAGGAATTGGATTTGGGTATGGATTGTTTGAGGGAAGAGATCAAACAGCGAGGTCATCGGTCTCTCAAAGGAATTGTTCTCTTACACATATATACAGGGTGTAAACGGTATAAGGCGCCAAAATTATACAGATGGTACATCTCGGTGTGCTTGACAAAAAAGTCTAATGACATTTTGTTGTATCATGTAATTTATTTTTGTATTATTAAAACCTAATGTTCGTAGGATACATAGTATACGTATTTCTGTTTACATAGTCAACCGACAGTAAACGGCGTACCGAGCTTATTGCCTACAATGACGGGGCGGCCAGAGAAAGGCAACGAGCCGACCAGAGGATTGAAATCATTAGACGTGTACAACGACGCGACGTGATAATCAGGTGGTACCGAAAAAACGAATGTAAAAGGTTTTTGGGTTGTCAAGAACGTGTAATTCGCTTTACGTGAATTGAATACAACCAGTGTGTTTCTCAACAAGTCGATAAGGAAGGTCGTAGTAGTAATGACAAGCTAATATCAAACACAATGTATTTCCATTAGTACAAATTCAATCAATCACCAAGTAGATAGTTGTGCATTAATTACAATCAACTGTTTCACCTTTTTACGGCAATTACTTTCCTTCTGTACAACAATATCGTAACGAAAAGAAAAGCCATTACTTCGTTTCCTCTTACACCAATACTACAATAAATGATCGAAATGACCACACATGCTTCATTACGGCGAACCCAGTTTCGTCGCACTAGTTCACACACATGCACATTGGTCCTCATGGTACTGGCAGCATCTAAAATCTTCAGCGTCAATTCGTCCACATCCTTTACTGGCTCAGCATAAACAAGTTCCTTCATATGGCCCCAAAAGTAAAAATCCAGTGGATTTAAATCAGGGCTGCGTGCTGGCCATCGACGTGGACCCGAACGCCCGATCCATCGTCCTGGAAATCGACTATCCAAAAATCTGCGTACTCGGTGACCAATGTGGGGTGGAGCACCATCGTGGAGGAACCACATGTTATGACGTATGCCTAATGGAATGTCTTCTAACAACGTTGGTAACAATGTTTCCTCTAGAGACGTTCGGTAATAGTTACCAGTCAAACGTGCAGGTAAAAGGGCCCAATAATGTAATTATCGAGCATACCCGCCCACACGTTTACGGAAAATCGTCGCTGAAAATGTGTTGCCACTACGTGGCGAGGATTGTGTACACTCCACGTGTGCATGTTACGGAAATTATTTATTCCGTCGCGAGTGAAACACGCTTCATCTGTGACGAGTATTTTGTTGACAACATGCTACGCACTGTGTAACAAAAACCACTCTGAGAATTCACGTCGTGGAGGGAAATCTTGTTCCTCCAATGCTTGTACGCGTTGAATGTGGTAAGGCCGCAGACGCTCCTCTTGCACAGTGCGATGAACGACAGTGTGCGATATACCCACGTGGCGGGCGTTGCTTCTAGTACTCTGAGAAGGATCCTCCTGGTTGCGGTCCAGAATTCTTTCCTCAGCTTCCAATGTAGGATCGGCGCGTTGTGGGCCTCTGCCTTCTGCACGGGGCAGTAAAGAGCCAGTATCTCTCAATCTAAGGAAATTAAATACGTACTCGTCAGTTGTATTCTGTCATGATGTAACAAAAACGGAAAGCGTATCAGAACAAACGATACGTTTCGCATACGGACGAAAATTTACAAAGGTGGAGATAACTACTGCACTTTATTAAGATGTAAATGCATAGTAATCGCATACAAGTAGAGAAATACAATGAGACAAACCTTTGGTGCACAGCAGCAAATGTCTTTCGTGCAGGAAGTCGTCGTTGTGGGAAGCGTTCTCGATCAATTCCGTGCAGCTGCCCTCGCAACAGCCTTTGCCTCGCCATAAATTAAATGCATATCGCATAGTTCAGCTATAGTGAATCTCCTTTCCATCCTAACAGTTAACAGAGTTGCAATAACATCTGCACCGGTTACTCGCCTACTGTCGTCGCTCGGTGTGTTACAATGACGCAGCCACTCAGGCCGCAGTTGCCTATGTGTTTACGATTTACGCCCGCTATGTCAATACGCGCAGCGGGCAATAACAGGAACCGATTGCTCAAGTACGTGAACGGCCAAGTATCTACTTTTCCAAAACCATTATCTTGAGACGAACTGTTTTTTACTGGGACAACCGTAGCAAATAGGCAAAAGTGTTGTTGTTGTTGTTGTTGTGGTCTTCAGTCCTGAGACTGGTTTGATGCAGCTCTCCATGCTACTCTATCCTGTGCAAGCTTCTTCATCTCCCAGTACCTACTGCAACCTACATCCTTCTGCATCTGTTTAGTGTATTCATCTCTTGGTCTCCCTCTAAGATTTTTTCCCTCCACGCTGCCCTCCAATACAAAATTGGTGATCCCTTGATGCCTCGAACATGTCCTACCAACCGATCCCTTCTTCTAGTCAAGTTGTGCCACAAACTTCTCTGCTCCGCAATCCTATTCAATACCTCATCTTTAGTTATATGATCTACCCGTCTAATCTTCAGCATTCTTCTGTAGCACCACATTTCAAAAGCTTCTGTTCTCTTCTTGTCCAAACTAGTTATCGTCCGTGTTTGACTTCCATACATGGCTACACTCCATACAAATACTTTCAGAAATGACATCCTGACACTTAAATCTGTACTCGATGTTAACAAATTTCTCTTCTTCAGAAACGCTTTCCTTGCCATTGCTAGTCCACATTTTATATCCTCTCTACTTCTACCATCATGTTACTAGACTTTTTTGTCAAGCATTGTGAGATGTATCATCTGTATAATTTTGGCGCCTTATACCGTTTACACCCTGTATATACATGATAAGTTTAAAATTTTATTTTTGGGAAGTTCTTAACGTCATTCCTTGCAATCTCCTTTTCATAAAGAAACTTTGTCACCTATTGGAAATCGTTTTGTTTTTTAAATACCAGACCTAAAAATTTATTGTTGAGAAAGTTAAAATACACTCCTGGAAATGGAAAAAAGAACACATAGACACCGGTGTGTCAGACCCACCATACTGGCTCCGGACACTGCCAGAGGGCTGTACAAGCAATGATCACACGCACGGCACAGCGGACACACCAGGAACCGCGGTGTTGGCCGTCGAATGGCGCTAGCTGCGCAGCATTTGTGCACCGCCGCCGTCAGTGTCAGCCAGTTTGCCGTGGCATACGGAGCTCCATCGCAGTCTTTAACACTGGTAGCATGCCGCGACAGCGTGGACGTGAACCGTATGTGCAGTTGATGGACTCTGAGCGAGGGCGTATAGTGGGCATGCGGGAGGCCGGGTGGACGTACCGCCGAATTGCTCAACACATGGGGCGTGAGGTCTCCACAGTACATCGATGTTGTCGCCAGGGGTCGGCGGAAGGTGCACGTGCCCGTCAACCTGGGACCGGACCGCAGCGACGCACGGATGCACGCCAAGACCGTAGGATCCTACACAGTGCCGTAGGGGACCGCACCGCCACTTCCCAGCAAATTAGGGACACTGTTGCTCCTGGGGTATCGGCGAGGACCATTCGCAACCATCTCCATGAAGCTGGGCTACGCTCCCGCACACCGTTAGGCCGTCTTCCGCTCACGCCCCAACATCATGCAGCCCGCCTCCAGTGGTGTCGCGACAGGCGTGAATGGAGGGTCGAATGGAGACGTGTCGTCTTCAGCGATGAGAGTCGCTTCTGCCTTGGTGCCAATGATGGTCGTATGCGTGTTTGGCGCCGTGCAGCTGAGCGCCACAATCAGGACTGCATACGACCGAGGCACACAGGGCCAACACCCGGCATCATGGTGTGGGGAGCGATCTCCTACACTGGCCGTACACCTCTGGTGATCGTCGAGGGGACACTGAATAGTGCACGGTACATCCAAACCGTCATCGAACCCATCGTTCTACCATTCCTATACCGGTAAGGGAACTTGCTGTTCCAACAGGACAATGCACGTCCGCATGTATCCCGTGCCACCCAACGTGCTCTAGAAGGGGTAAGTCAACTACCCTGGCCAGCAAGATCTCCGGATCTGTCCCCCATTGAGCATGTTTGGGACTGAATGAAGCGTCGTCTCAAGCGGTCTGCACGTCCAGCACGAACGCTGGTCCAACTGAGGCGCCAGGTGGAAATGGCATGCCAAGCCATTCCACAGGACTACATCCACCATCTCTACGATCGTCTCCATGGGAGAATAGCAGCCTGCATTGCTGCGAAGGGTGGATATACACTGTACTAGTGCCGACATTGTGCATGTTCTGTTGCCTGTGTCTATGTGCCTGTGGTTCTGTCAGTGTGATCATGTGATGTATCTGACCCCAGGAATGTGTCAATAAAGTTTCCCCTTCCTGGGACAATGAATTCACGGTGTTGTTATTTCAATTTCCAGGAGTGTAAATATCTTTAGCAGTGTGTGTTATTTCACCAGCACCTCCTGGCTTCTGCTTCCACGAAAAGGTTTTGGAATAACATGTGTACTTAAGTTGTTGTTTGTGAGCCGCCCTAATTGACGGTTCAGACTCCGTGTAGAACTGTTTGTTGTGTGCTGCCTTCACGGTGGTGCAATCATAACGGTGGGCTGTCTCAGCCCTTCGAGTGGTGACGGCGTGCGCTCCCACTGTGCAGGCAACCTGGCGGCTATGATGAGCGGCATGGTGATGAGCTGGTCGTCGCCGGCGCTGGAGAAGCTGGGCCTGTGGACCTCGGAGGAGGAGTCGTGGGCGGGCTCGCTGGCGGCGCTGGGGGCGGCGTTCGGGCCCTGGGTGGGCGGCTGGGGCGCGGACCGGCTGGGGCGGCGCGGCGTGCTGCTGTGGAGCGCCGTGCCCGCCACGCTGGGCTGGGCCATGCTCATGGCAGCCGAGCACCCAGACCTGCCGCACGACGGCAAGATCGGCCTGCTCTACGCCGCACGGCTAGTCAGCGGCGCCGCCGTCGGCGTCGTCTACGTAGCGCTGCCCATGTACATCGGCGAGATGTCGCAGGTAAACCGAGGCCGGCCGGTGCAACCACTGGCAGCCCGTTAGGGTTGGCAGGCCTGTGCAGCACGACCTGGCGTCACGTGCTTGGTCGACGGCTCCACAGTCTGGTCCGCCGTCCGCATCTTGTCTCTTACGGCCCCAATACAAAACGGAGCGAGGTGGCGCAATGGTTAGACACTGGACTCACATTCGGGAGGACGACGGTTCAATCCCGCGTCCGGCCATCCTGATTTGGGTTTTCAGTGATTTCCCAAAATCGCTCCAGGCAAATGCCGGGGTGGTTCCTTTGAAGGGGCACGGCCGAATTCGTTCCCCGTCCCTCCCTTATCTGATGAGACTGATGACCTCGCTGTCTGGTCTCCTTCCCCAAACAACCCAACCCCAAACCACCCAACCCAACGCGACGCCAATACAAAGGTGGAGGAGTCCGCAGAACTACGCCTCAGGCTAGGTGGGCTTTCTGACTGTGATGTTTACGACCCTTTTGTACATGCTGCAGATATCGTGGGACTTCCGATCAAACTACGAGTGCTGTCCAGAAAGTAAGTTACGATTGATCGCGAAATGAAAATCACAGTGAAAATCAGAAATGTTTCATTTGTAACAGTTAGCTACACCTTTCTGCTACGTCTCTACGTAGTCGCCGTTCTGACTCAGACATTCGTCGTAGCGTTGTACCAACTTTCCAATACCCTCATCATAGAAGGCAGCCGCCAGTGCTTTCCGCCAATTCTCTACGCTGGCCTAAAGCTCGTTGTATGTGCCGAAATGTTGTCTTCATAGCCAGCGGTTCGTTTGAGCAGAGATGAAACTCAGTGGGAGACAATTATGGGCTGCATTGTGGGTAACCAAACATTTCCAATTGAAACGATGCAGGAACATCTTCATTGCCCCTGCAGAATGAGGCTGAGAATTGTCTTGAAGAAGAAACCGCACGACAGTTGTGTAATGTTCGCTGCATAGATTCAGGGGAAAGTTCTCACCAGGCTCTCGTACTTGGCGGGAGACACTATTTACGCGCTCACTAAGAGCTCAGGAATGAAAAGAGCGACATAATTCTACCTAGAGTCATACTAGAGACACTGCCCAACACATCTTTACAAAGCTTTATCCGATTTTCATAGTCGTTTCCATTTCGCGGCCGATCGTAACTTACTTTCTGGACAGCCCTCCTGTTTCGCACCGTGGCTAGAGTGTCCCCGACTGCTGATTTATGAGACTCGTTCACCAGCAGCGAATGTGATTTCGCCGTCAGTCAGGCTCTTGCCAACAGCCTTAGTTTCTATATGGTTTTTTAGGTCTTACCTACTTTAGTTCTGTACCCTCTTTGTAAAGAAAAAAAATTACAACGAAAGGGACGCTGTAGAGTCTCAGGGATGGTCATCGCTACCAGGTGCACAGAAAATGTCATGCGTACATGAACTGGTTGACAACCATTCGGTCCCTCTCCTAGGGCCCGCAACACACGACCAATTTCCTTAGCCACTTCAGTCAGCATTTCGAACGCATCTACCACCAAAAGTCCCGTTACAGAAAACGACCTCTTACACTACTGGCCATTAAAATTGCTACACCACGAAGATGACGTGCTAGAGACGCAACATTTTGCCGATAGGAAGAAGATGCTGTGATATTCAAATGATTACCTTTTCAGAGGATCCACACAAGGTTGGCGCCGGTGGCGACACCTACAACGTGCTGACATGAGGAAAGTTTCCAACCGATTTCTCATACACAAACAGCAGTTGACCGGCGTTGCCTGGTGAAACGTTGTTCTGATGCCTCGTGTAAGGAGGAGAAATGCGTACCATCCCGTTTCCGACTTTGATAAAGGTCGGATTGTAGCCTATCGCGTTTGCGGTTTATCGTATCGGGACATTGCTGCTCGCGTTGGTCGAGATCCGATGACTGTTAGTAGAATATGGAATCGGTGAGTTCAGGGGGGTAATACGGAACGCCGTGCTTGGTCCCAACGGCCTCGTATCACTATCAGTCGAGATGACAGGCATCTTATCCGCGTGGCTGTAACGCATCGAGCAGCCACGTCTCGATCCCTGAGTCAACAGATGGGGACGTTTGCAAGACAACAACCATCTGCACGAAGAGTTCATCGACGTTTGCAAAAAAAAAAATGGTTCAAATGGCTCTGAACACTATGGGAAATTACATCTGTGATCATTAGTCCCCTAGAACTTACAACTACTTAAACCTAACTAACGTTAGGACATCATACACATCCATGCCCGAGGCAGGATTCGAACCTGCGACCGTAGCGGTCACGCTGTTCCAGTCTGAAGCGCCTAGAACCGCACGGCCGACGTTTGCAACAGCATGGATTATCAGCTCGGAGACCGTGGTTGCGGTTACCCTTGACGCTGCATCACAGACAGGAGCGCCTGCGATGGTGTACTCAATGACAAACCTGGGTGAACGAATGGAAAAAGTCATTTTTTCGGATGAATCCAGGTTCTGTTTACAGCATCATGATGGTCGCATGCGTGTTTGGCGACATCGCAGTGAACGCACTTTGGAGGCGTGTATTCGTCATCGCCATACTGGCGTATCACCCGCCGTGATGGTATGGAGTGCCATTGGTTACACGTCTCGGTCACCTCTTGTTCGCAGTGACGGCACTTTGAACAGTAGACGTTACATTTCAGATGTGTTACGACCCGTGGCTCTATCCTTCATTCGATCCCTATGAAACCCTACATTTCAGCAGGATAATGCACGACCACGTGTTGCAGGTCTTGTACGGGCCTTTCTCGATACAGAAAATGTTCGACTGCTGCTCCAGATCTCTCACCAATTGAAAACGTCTGGCCATTGGTGGCTGAGCAACTGGCTCGTCACAATACGCCAGTCACTGCTCATGATGAACTGTGGTATCGTGTTGAAGCTGCATAGGTAGCTGTACCTCTACGAACCATCCGTGCTCTGTTTGACTCAATGCCCAGGCGTATCAAAGCCATTATTACAGCCAGAGGTGGTTGTTCTGGGTAGTGATTTCTCAGGATCTATGAACCCAAATTGCGTGAAAGTGTAATCACATGTCAGTATATTTGTCCAATGAATACCCGTTTATCATCTGCATTTCTTCTTGGTGTAGCAATTTTAATGGCCAGTAGTGTATATAAGGTGATTCACGAAGATATGAAAATATTTTAATATGTTATTCTACAAGCAAAGCTAAAGGAAAAAGTTTATATCAACATGTTTAGTTACGGAGATATGGCTATTAAAAGATTTTGCATGAAATTTAGCAACTTCGCTAATATGAAGCCATCGCAAAACTACACGAGAAATCACGATTTCCATTTATTTTGTTGTTATCGGTCTGGTGAATCTAATAAAACATGTCCCAGACGTGTCTCTGCAGTAGTTTTTCAGAACATCCAGAGAAGCAAGGAAGTAATTCCGTAAAATTAATTTAGTAACTACTTGGTTAATTTTGTTTTTCAAATTATAGATAATTGCACAAAGTTGTCAACAGAAGTTGAGGAGAATTTCATTTTGGAAAAGTGATGGTAATAATGTTCATTGAAACTGTATGAATGTGTCAGATAATCTGCTTTTATTAATACCATAGCACATGTGAATTCACGTTACACCGGAAAAGCGAAGCTCAGTTTCAAGGAAGTTGTACAGTGCACATAAAATTTCACAATACACTAACAATAAAGGAAACGACTGATACAACTCACTAACGGTTGTCAAGAATGACATAAACGTTTCTACGTTCTTAATGGAAAGTAAACAAATTTAGTTGTATAATACCTTTGCTTTTCTGGATGTTCTAGAAAACTACTGCAGATACGCGTCTGGGACATGTTTTATTAGATTCACCAAACCAATAACAACCAAATAAATGGAAATCGCGCTTTACTTCTGCCTCGTACAGTTTTGCAATGGCTTCATATTAGCGAATTGCTAAATTTCAGGCAAAATCTTTTATTAGCCGTAGCTCCGTAACTAAACATTTGCGGACCTATGTTTACGTGAATTTGTTTTAGTTTCACTTGTAGAATAACATATTAAAATGTTTACATATCTTCGTGAATCACCCTGTATATAGCAGGAGTGGCAGTTGACATCTGTCCACTTAATTTTTAAAATCCTTCAAAACTGCCAGACATGTAATAATTACAGTTTCTCTTCCTGAGGTATGTGTTCGGCCAAGTTTCATACGTACTCTTTCAAGAACTTTTCCTAAATTTTATGTCATTAGTTAATACCTGTTTGTCTCTCTGCTTGATGAGAGCTTTCTTCCTCTCCACCAATCTATTTCTGACGTCTTCCTTGGTTAGCCCTTTTCCCGTCTAATCTCTCCATTTTCCCTCACAGATCTCACTGGGTGCCTTTCATGTCTGTTTGACTAGCTTGTGTTTCTAATGCTCTCAATACAACTATTTGTTGAAACCAACTGTCACATGAGACGATACGTCATCTGAGGCTTTTGCAGTACTCTGTGATTTATATTGCACATTTTTGATCCATACTGCAGACTTTTTCACTGTTGTGAAGATATTACTACAGAAGCAAAGTTAGCAGGAGTAAAAAAACAAATCAAACTTACATTGTCACTCTGTAACGACCCATCGGGGACCTAAGGTCCATCATGCGGAATCATCCTTCATCAACCTTTGAAATTTTGTCCGTCAAGTTCGAATTAATCATTATACGTTCTTTCCACTGACGCTTTGCTACTACCTTCATAGTATAGACGTATGTTCAGTTGTTGAACACGTTAATATAATATATATAATATAATATATTAGTTATAAAACATTGCTACTTAAAATTTGTGAAACATTTGTTGCATCGCTATGCCACAGAAAACATTACCTTTTTCATTAACGTCAAGTGAGTCGTGTACAGCTTTTCAATCAGTAATTCTCAAATGCATCATAAAGGTCGCAGTTCGTTTTTTTGTTTATAAGGGTTGTAGTTTAACTTGAAGTATTTGCACAATGGTTTTAGAAGCACGATGTGTCTATAGAAATGTGTTCAGTACCAGCACTGCTACATTCCGTAACTCTTGCTGCCAGTTGTAAGAGGGAGCGTTACATTGCGTGGAATGACAAGAGACTTTAGTACAGCTATGGAATAAGTGTGCTCTAAACACTCTGAATTAAAATATCGACTTAATATTATCTCATTTCAAACAGCAGTTGAAAACTTTACTAATGCGTCACACTGTTTCATAAACGACTCTAACCTACCACCTGAAATCCAGTATATGTGACTACTGTGAACATCCCATGCCTTTAAACCTCTTCAAAATGCTGAAACGTCCCCTTAGAACAATTTATACAAGACTGTGCTTAAACTGAAACACAATATTTTTGGCGCAACGCAATCTTACTTCCAAAAATCCCTACGAAAGAATGGCCCTGACTAACATTAACCTATACGTTTCACAAAGCACTTACCTCACAAAAATCTTCGTTACTCAAGCTACTGCAATACAGCGAGCGCCACTACTGCCAGCTAAATAAAAGATTCGAACTACTGAAGGCACTAACTACTGATAGGCATAGTTAGCAAATGAAAGATTTTAATAGAGAACAAACAATGTATTTACCTCACTAGTCATAATATATATAGCAGTTCATGACACCAATTCTTACAAATTTCAAAACTCCGCCATCTCTCTCCCCACGTCCACCACTGCTGGCGGCTCACCTCCAACTGCGCAACGCTAAGCGCTGTTAGCATCCAGTTGCCTCTGATCGACACTGCAATGGCGGACAACAATGCAAACTAGCCACAGACTGCGCACAGCACAGCCAGTGATTTTTCATACAGAGCGCTATGTGGCGTTACCAATAAGAAAACCTAAACAGCCTACTTACAAAGTGCACAATCCGAAAGTGTTTTTCATTTATATTCCTTCCTAATATAAGCGGTAACTTCGGCTTTATTGCCACTTTCTAGAGTGGTCCGGGTTCCTTGAATAACTCTAAATACTAACATAAAGTTCTTACTCCACATGGGTACAGAGAAACGAAACCTAATTACAGAAGCTATTTTAATAAAGAGACAAGTGTGTCGCATCCAGGCAGCCATATTTTCGGTCGATTAGTCGCTTGTGGTTTGTCAGATTTCATGGTAAAACGAAGCGCCCAGCGATCGACTGAAGCGATCTGTGATTTGGGCACACACGCGCGATCTACCGACAGATCGTGCGAACTGGCGACGTCTGCTGCGATTCCTCGTTTGTTTGTGTGGATCTTAAAGCTGGGTTGCCACAATGACGTCACCGAAGTTGCATGTGCAATGCCACTAGAAGTTAAAATAGTTTTAGCTTTGTTGCGTCACTATCCCTCACCACGGACCAGTACCATTCAACTGCGCCTGGCGGCAGTAATTCAAAACACCATTCATCTGGTCACGTTCTCGTCGGGTACCACGACAAACACGAAAACGAATGATGCATTGAGAACAGAAAGAGCCTAATGTTGCAGCGATCTGTTCAGCAGAATTATATGCTGAATAAGGATTATAGTTTCACAAAAGCTAGTGTCGCTCCTTTGCTTTTACATGTAAGGTAACTGTTTCATCAAATCATGGGTTAGTTTGAACACTACAGAGCTTCACTAGGCCTACCGTTGCCTTTCTCCAAGGGTTAATTAGACTTACCTAGTCAGTTATGGAAGAAAATACTGTTTAACATAGACTCCAAACCACGGTACTGCCATTTTTTCACTTTACGAAACCTTGCAACAGGGATGAAAGATGTGACAAAATCCCAGGACTGTCTGGGGATCGAATAGTAACATACGTATCCGTAGTGTCGTACTTAGAAGAATATTAAAATCCTATTTGTTTGAATTGATAAATCGTGTATTTCGTGAAGGAGGGAAGTGGGTGGAGGAGAATCGTAAAGAAACTGCAAATGGGTGTAGACCGGAGTAGTTATGCAGAAATGAACAGCCTTGCACCAGAGGGAAGAGCGTGGAGAACTGCCCCAAGCCAGTCTTCGGACTGAAAACCACGACAACAACAAGACCAATCTATAGACCAAAGTGATCTTTGGATCACGGCTGTACGGGGTGATCTGACACAGTCTGAAAAGCTTCTAAACGTTTTGCATGGTAGGTTGCGCTGATAAATAATTGTTAAGAAAAAATTCGAAACCATGCGATATTTCCGAGTTAGTTAACACTGAAGTTAGCCACTTAGGCAGTTACACACGCAAATTCTAGTGGCCCATCAGGGATTGTGTCACCAAACGTGTTATTCGTTTGGTTTCCTAAAACCGAACAAGAGAGTAGTCCAAAAGTATGGGACGATAGTAAAACTCAAACCTGGGCCAAAGGCTGAGCAGTCTCGTGTGCAATCACCTACGGTATGATGAGAACAACTGACACCAGTTGTATCCGGTGGGCCGCTAGAATTTCCGCTCGCAACGGCCTGATTGGCTAACTTCAATTCTAATTACCTCGGAAACGGCTCGGCGTATCGAATTTTTCCTTGGCACTTAGTTCCCATCGTAACTCATCCAGCAACATCCTTATAAGCCTTGCAGACTGTTTCTGACCAAGCTGCATTCAGGGTGATTCCGTGATGATGTTACAGCCTTTCAGCTGTAGTGGAGAAGGATAAGTGTATGAATTTGAGATGAGGGACCATGGTCCGGAAATGATTTAGTCGAAAGTTATAAGCAAACATCTGAACCTGTGACAGTGGAATACATGTACAGGTACCGTTGTTGTTAAGCCTATAGAGTAGGCGACTTTCAGAGGTGTTGGTATGGACTAAAACACGAAAACAATACCTAGTAAACATGGGATCTTCAATCATATCACAAAAGCTATGAGCAGTTGTTCATCTTCGATACTGTGAATCACATCTCTTCTGCTGTAAGCTTTTTTTTGGTTTACATATTTTTGAAAGAGGTAGTATGGCCCAAAAGAAGGAAAAAAGTCCAGTAAAAATAGTCTCTGAAGCGCATACCTTAAGGACTATGGGCATTCTTTCTACTTCGGTAAACACATCTTATCTGCTGAATAAATGCCCATAGCTCTTAAGGCATGCATTTTAGAGCCCATATTTACTACCTTTTTCCTTGTTTTCGTCCATACTCTCCGCTAGAGATATGGAAACCAAAGAGCTTGCAGTAGAAGAGCTGTGTTTCACATTACCAAAGATGAACATATCTTCATAGCTCTTAAAGTAAGCCCTTCAGAGCTCTTGTGTGTTAGACTTTTTTTCTTGTTTTGGTCCATACTACATCAGAAATTTGCCATCCCTACTATCCTAGAAACAACGGTACCAGTACATGTATTACACTGTCACAGATATGTAGACGGTTTGCTTATAACTTTTGACTCAGTAGTTTCTGGACCAGGGCACCTACCTCAAATTTTCTCCAACATCCATGAGAATTTGTAATAAAATCTCAAATTCACCCTGTACGTGATTTTCTTCACTAGTTGGTTCTACTCTCCCAGCCTTTGGGCACTGCTATTCTTCTTTCACCTAAGAGAGGCCATTAATTGTGTATCTCTTCAAATATCAACCTGGAAACCTTACTGAGTACCACAATTTGGAGTCAAATGAAACTATGGTTTTTTACAAGGTGTTTTTAATCTTCTTCTCCTCCTTCCATAACTGTTGCAAGACACGTTTCCCAAACAAGGAACAGCTGGCGACGTTCTCATCGAATGTGATTATTAAAAGCCACAAACGGAAACTAAATAATGGTCTACCACAGGGATCTGTTTTAGCCCCATCACTATTCAATTTATACATTAATGATTTACCAACCACAATATCAACTAAATTCATCTATGCTGATGACATTGCACTGGTAACACAGAGCAGTAATTTCGAAGATGGTGAACGAGTTTTTACAGAGGATATGGAGAAGATGTCAACTTTCTTTAAGACCTGGAGATTGATCCCACACACATCAAAAACTGAAGTCTCTTGTTTCCATCTAGCGAATCGTGCTTCGAAGTACAAACCAAGAGTTCTTCTCAATGGACAAACGTTGAGGTACAATCCTTTCCAAAAATATCTCGGAATCACTCTAGATAGAACCCTGAGCTACCCTGAGCTACAAAGAGCACGTCACCAAGCTTTATCATAAAGTTGCTGCAAGGAACAATTTACTACATAAACTCAGTGGTACCACCTGGGGAACCTCTGCTGACGGTCTGCGTTTAGCTGACATCAGTCTTGTGTACTTTGCTGTGCACCTGTCTGGTTGGAAAGTGTACAAGTGAAGATGGTAGACACAAAACTTAGCGCTGCATTACTGGTTCCGTCAAATCGACCTCATGCCACTGGTTACCTGTGCTGAGTCACATCCCTCCACCTCACTTAAGGCGGAAACAAGCTCTACTGAGGGAGGCCAAGAAAATCTCTGCATCACCCTCTCTACCACTGCACCAGGAGTTCTGTCATCCACCCACAGCAACCATTGCGATCAAGAAGACCAGCCAGTGTTACTGCGAGACAACTCATCGCAGATGGTTTTGATCTAAATGAAAGCTGGAAGCATGAATGGTGAACAAAAATATTGGGAACAAGAGCCCATCACCTTGATCCCACAAACAAGCCAAAAGGTTTTGACCTACCGAGGAACTTCTGGTGCCGCCTCAACAGGTTCAGGATTGGACGTCGTTGTTGTAGCTACTTCAGGTACAAATGGGGCTGGATCAGTTCACCAATGTGTGAATGTAATCAAGAAGAGCAGACCACTGAATATTTAGTCCAACGCTGTCCACTTCAATCCATGGAATTAGCGACGACTTGTTCACTCTCTCACCCAGCATAATTAATTGGTTGAAAAACACGGACTTTAAGGTTTAATCTTGTCTTATATCATATGTATATTGTATAAAATCACTTCCCTTGTATCAACTGTATATTGTAAACTGCTGGCCATTACAATTGCTACACCAAGAAGAAATGCAGATGATAAACAGGCATTCATTAAACAAAAATATTATAGTAGAACTGACATGTGATTACATTTTCACGTAATTTGGGTGCATAGATCCTGAAAAATCACTACCCAGAACAACCACCGCTGGCCATAATAACGGTCTAGATACACCTGGGCATTGAGTCAGAGCTTGGATGGCGTGCACAGGTACAGCTGCCCATGTAGCTTCAACACGATACCACAGTTCATCAAGAGTAGTGACTGGCGTATTGTGACGAGCCAGTTGCTCGGCCACCATTGACCAGACGTTTTCAATTGGTGAGAGATCTTGAGAATTTGCTGGCTAGGACAACAGACGAACATTTTCTGTATCCAGAAAGTCCCTTACAGCATCTGCAATATGCGGTCGTGCATTATCCTCCTGAAATGTAGGGTTTCGCAGGGATCGAATGAAGGGTAGAGCCACTGGTCGCAATACATTTGAAATGTACGTCCACTGTTCAAAGTGCCGTTAATGCGAACAAGAGGTGACCGAGACGTGTAACCATTGGTACCCTATACCATTAAGCCGCGTGATATGCCAGTATGGCGATGACGAATACACGCCTCCAACGTGCGCTCACCGCGATGTCGCCAAACACGAATTCGACCATCATGATGCTGTAAACAGAACCTGGATTCATCCGAAAAATGACGTTTTTCCATTCGTTCACCCAGGTTCGTCGTTGAGTACACCATCGCAAGCGCTCCTTGTCCGTGATGCAGCGTCAAGGGTAACAGCAGTCACGGTCTCCGGGCTGATAGTCCAAGCTGCTGAAAACGTCGTCGAACTGTTCGTGCAGATGGTTGTTGTCATGCACACATCCCCATCTGTTGACTCAGGGATCGAGACGTAGCTGCACGATCCGTTACAGCCATGCGGATAAGATGCCTGTCATCTCGACTGATAGTGATACGAGGCCGTTGGGATCCAGCACTTCGTTCCGTATTACCCTCCTGAACTCACCCCGCCATATTCTGCTAACATTCATCGGATCTCGACCAATGCGAGCAGCAATGTCGCGATACGATAAACCGCAACCGCGTTAGGCTGCAATACGACATTTATCAAAGTCGGAAACGTGATGGTACGTATTTCTCCTCTTTGCACGAGAAATCACAACAACGTTTCACCAGGCAACGCCGGTCACCTGCTGTTTGTGTATGAGAAATCCCTTGGAAAGTCACCTCATGCGAGGACGTTGTAGTTGTCGCCACCGGCGCCAACCTTGTGTGAATGCTCTGATAACCCAATCATTTGCATATCACAACATCTTCTTCCTGTCGGTTAAATTTCGCGTCTGTAGCACGTCATCTTCGTGGTGTAGCAATTTTAATAGCCAGTATAAAATCACCATACGATTACATAAATAAATAAAATTAACTTTCTTGATTTTTTCCCACGCTGTCAGTAACATGTATTCTCTTTTGCTTCTTTAGTTTCTAACGTTACTCGTAGAAGGTGAGTGCTTTACAACAACGGAGTTGACAGTGTATCCATTCCTTCCGCAGCCGAGCATCCGCGGCGCCCTGGGGACGCTGATGCAGCTGATCATATCGCTGGGGATGATGGTGATGTACGGCGCCGGGCCGTACATCTCGACGCTGGCTCTGGGCGGCATCAGCCTGGTGGTGCCGCTGCTGTTCGCGGCGGCCTTCTTCTGGATGCCCGAGACGCCCTACCAGTTCCTCCAGAAGGACGATGTCGCCGGCGCCGAGAAGGCGCTCCAGTGGTTCCGCGACGAGGGCGCAGACACTTCCGGCGAGCTCAAAGTCATGCAGGTACCGAACCGCCCTACTACCCTCCGCTCCGAGGCTGTGCACTTAGAACGAAGGAGGATTGGGTTTAACGGCCCGTCGACATCGAGGTCATTAGGGATTGAGCTGAAGCTCGGACTGTGTGAAGGGTGAGGAAGGAAATCGGCCGTGACCTGCCAGGGCAACCATACCGGCATTTGCCTGGAGCGATTTTGGGGAGAGCACGGAAGACCCAAATCAGGATGGCCGGATGCGGGTTTGAACCATCGTCCTCCCAAATGTGAGTCCAGTGTGCTAACCACTGCGCCACCTCGCTCGATGATAGATCAGTAATCTAGCGCTGTATGAGATTGCCTTGAAAATGTAATGATCATGCAGCTTCCGAAACGGCCGTGAAAAGTAGCGATACTAAACATAAGGTTTTTCATATTGAACTGAAGTTACGGATCTCACAGTCAAGAAAAAAATGAAATAGGAAAGAAAGAAATCTCGATACTTGAGTGATCTCAAACATACAGCAAAAAAGCACACACAAAAATTCCATAAATAACATATATGTAGGCAAAGTTTTAATTGAAATGGTAGCTTAATCAATACCCTAAGCTGTTGACAGGCGTTGATATACATCAACGGGGTCATTAAAAAAAGTGTGCGTCGACGGGGACTCGAACTCGGGATCTCCTCCAGGCGCTCTATCCATCTGAGCCATCGAGGGCGCAGAGAACAGTGCGACTGCAGGGATGTATCCCTTACACACTCCCCCTGAGACCCAACTTAATGTCCACACACTACATTCGTAGTGTCCCTGCCCCCTACACTCATTATTCGGGGCACACAATCTTACTGAGTCCCGTAAGAGTTCGGGCAATGCGTGTGCATCCGCACAGAAGAAGAAGGTCAATGGCAGGGTAAGCCTTAACTATACGAAGATGGTATCTGTTCTTTCGGACACGTCCGAAAGAACAGACACCATCTTCATAAAGTCTTAAGTTTTGCCTGTGACAATGTCCTTAAAACAGTTCCAACCCCCAGTCCCGAGGTCTTCTTTAGGTTTTCTTCGCTCATCAGGCGAATTTTGGAATTGGAAGTCGTAAAGTCGCCTCTAAAATCTTTCCACCCGGAATTCCCCTTCCGCACTGCCAGCCTGCTGGGTCATTTCGCCAGAAAATAAGGGAACTGTGAAAAAGACTGTTTTCATTCCTTATCGTGCAGACGAACGCCTATATAAACAGTCGCCTGCATAAACAATCTGGGATCTCGGCTAATCAACTAGAGGATACGATCCCACAAAAAAGGTAATATTGTTCCGAAAACGAACAAAAGGTAATACAGCGGGATTCAAAAAGAATACCACAATTTTAAAAATGTGTATTTAATGAAAGAAACATAATATAACCTTCTGTTATACATCATTACAAAGAGTATTTAAAAAGGTTTTTTTTTCACTCAAAAACAAGTTCAGAGATGTTCAATATGGCCCCCTCCAGACACTCGAGCAATATCAACCCGATACTCCAACTCATTCCACGCTCTCTGTAGCATATTTATTTATTTATGCATTTATTTTACCTGGCATATCAGGCGTAACAGTTTGGATAGCTGCTGTTATTTCTCGTTTCAAATCATCAATGGTGGCTGGGAGAGGTGGCCGAAACACCATATCCTTAACATACCCCCATAAGAAAAAATCGCAGGGGGTAAGATCAGGGCTTCTTGGAGGCCAGTGATGAAGTGCTCTGTCACGGGCTGCCTGGCGGCCGATCCATCGCCTCGGGTAGTTGACGTTCAGGTAGTTACGGACAGATAAGTGCCAATGTGGACTCTCCATACAGTTGATTGTGGAATTTGCAGCTCTCTGCTAGCTCTGCGAGTCGATTTTCCTGGGCTGCGAACAAATGCTTGCTGGATGCGTGCTACATTTTCATCACTCGTTCTCGGCCGTCCAGAACTTTTCCCTTTGCACAAACACCCATTCTCTGTAAACTGTTTATACCAACGTTTAATACACCACCTATCAGGAGGTTTAACACCATACTTCGTTCGAAATGCACGCTGAACAACTGTTGTCGATTCACTTCTGCCGTACTCAACAACACAAAAAGCTTTCTGTTGAGCGGTCGCCATCTTAGCATCAACTGACACTGACGCCTAGTCAACAGCGCCTCAAGCGAACAAATGTACAACTAAATGAAACTTTATAGCTCCCTTAATTCGCCGACGGATAGTGCTTAGCTCTGCCTTTTGTCGTTGCAGAGTTTTAAATTCCTAAAGTTGTGGTATTCTTTTTGAATCACCCTGTATTGTTCCGAAAACGAAAAAAGGTAATATTGTTCCTAAAACAACACCTTACTAATTCCCAAACACGGAAACCAGACAAATTAAATATCTGTCCCAGTGGGGCAAGGAATAATCCCACTCTATTTTTTAAAAAAAAAAAGAAAGAAACAAAGAAAGTGCATCACGAAGGATCTATGCAAATTGGTCACATATTGACATTCATGCAGGGGTCGACGGGAAATGACCGAGCGAGGTGGCACAGTGGTTAGCACACTGAACTCGCACTCGGGAGGACGACGGTTCAATCCCGCGTCCAGCCATCCTGATTTAGGTTTTCCGTGATTTCCCTAAATCGCTCCAGGCAAATGCTGGGATGGCCCCTTTCAAAGGGCACGGCCGACTTCTTTCCCTAATCCGATGAGACCGATGACCTCGATGTTTGGTCTCATCCCCCAAACAATCCAAATCGACAGGAAATGCAAAATTGTAGTCTTGGCGGACGATAGATGAATGTGTCACGCTGCAGCGTAATGTCAACGTGTTGCTGGCAAGAATAACAAACAGGGGACATGCCGATACAAGGGTGTAAAGCGTTTGCCAATTTCCTTCCTCGTACTCAGCTGGGCAATAACGATGCCTCGCAGACAGGAGAGTGAACAATATACCCATGTGTCAGCATTTGAGGGAGGAAATGTAGTTGGGCTCAAAGACGCCAGTTGGAGTAATCGGGTAATCGATCAACACTTGAATAGGAGCGATGCCACAGTTCGATGAAGATGGTAGGATCGGGTATAACATGACCGAACATGTCGTCAAGAAGGAAGTGGTCGACCTAGAGAGACTACAAAACGTGACGACTAAGTAATCGTCAGAGAGGCTCATCAATATCATTGCTCCGACGCGCAACTGGCGCTTCAGTCTTAATAAGCGGCTCACTCTAAGGGGACTGACCTCACTGCACCCCTTGCACCGACTAACATTGACCTCCGTACAGCAAAGAGCCTATTTGCAGTGGTATCGGGCACTTTTGGCCTGGGATCTCACTGACTGCAGTAGAATTGTCTTCAGTGATGGCTCCCGCTTCGAACTAAGATCCGGTGAACAGCGGAGGCTTCTCTGGAGACGCCCAGACAGCAGTAGGATACCAACTCGACTGTCGCCTGTCATACGGCACGACAACCAGGACTGTTGGTCTGGGGTGCCATTTCTTTTCATACGAGGACCCCTTTTGGTTGTTATCCACGGCACCCTTACAGTGCAGTGGTACATCGATGATATTCTACGCCCGTTTTGTTGCCCTTCATGGTAGGCCATCCTAGCCTTACATTTGAGCAGGATAATGCCAGCCCGCACACAATGAGTGTTTCTACTGTCTGCCTTCGTACTTGCCAAACCCTATCTTGGTCAGTAAGATAGCCACATCCCTCCCCCGCTGAGAACGTTTGGAGTAATATGGGCAGGGCCATTCAAGCAACTCGGGTTTCTGGCGATATAACGCGCCAGTGCGACAGAATCTGGCACGATAACCCTCGGAAGGACATTCAGCAACTCTGTCAACCAATTTCAAGCCAAATAACTGCTTGCATGAAGACCTGACGTGGACCAACGCGTTTTTCATTTGCTCTACTTTCTGAAGCACTTGCTCTTCAATAAATCATTTTTTCTGAAATTGTAAACACGTCCCTCATGAGGACACTCAACAACTCTATCAATCAATTCCAAGCAGAGTAAGAGCTTGCTTAAGAGCCAGACGTGGAAGAACACGTTATTGATTTGCTTGAAACGTCCCCTTAGAAAAATTTATCAATTACTGTACTGGTTAACCCCTTACGTTATTTGATTTTCAAACAGCTGAGCAGAACTGAACGTACTCAGACATTTCTCTCTTTACTTATTCTGATCATCACTAAACTGAAACACAATACTTTTAGCGCAACGCAATCTGACTTTCAATAATCCCTACAAAATAATGGCCCTGTCTAACAATAACCTATACCTTTCATGAATCACTTACCTCACAAAATCTTCGTCACTCGAACTACTGCAATACAGCGAGCGCCAATACTGCCAGCTAAATATAGGATTTTAACTACTGAAGGCACTAACAAATGAAAGATTTTGATAGAGAATAAACAATGTATTTACCTTAATAGTGTTCAAAAGTCATTATATATATATATATATATATATATATATCGGTTCATGCTGTATAGTATTACAGATTTACTCTTTCTGATGTACACACGTCCAGATCGTCCGCTCTCAAAATTCCACCATCTCTCTCCCCACATCCACCAACTGCGCAGCGCTACGCGTTGTTCACATCCAACTGCCCAACACTACAATAGCAAATATTCAACAATGCAAACCAGCCACAGACTTCACACAGTACAGTCAGTGATTTTCATATAGAGCGCTACGTGGCGTTACCAACATAAAAACCTAAACAGCCTACTTACATGCTCAACAAGTGAAGCTCTTTATCTTGAATAAATCATCCAGAAAATGACCGAGTAATTTCAAGATTCTATCATAACAGAGAATGTGGATTTCCAAGGTAAACAACAGTCAATGGAAACCTTCCTTTCTTACATTGAATTTATGAAATGGAGAATTTCGTTTTTATTCTTTTCACTGTAGCTACCTAGCAATTAGTACCATCAATGTACTACATTTTGATCGTAGGGGTTTCTGAAATAATAAAATGACTTCTCCTCTCACTGAAGCATGAATTATCTGTCTGCGCTGGAATACAGTGCGAAGGACTGAATTCCCACGTTTATCAGAAGACAGTTATCTCTGCACTTTTCCAGCTGTCGAGCGCTTTAAAGTGACTGCTCGGGATTTTTACTGCTCGCTTTTACAATCGACAAAGCAGCTGATAAAATCAGTCCTTGTGGAAATGCCCGTGACTTGTATTTGATGACCGCATAGCAACCGTTAATCTTTCAAGAGGACAGGTCTTCTGTGGAATATGGAAGATTACAAAGATACAATCAATACTTACTTCTCAGTGTTTTGGGATATACGTACCAGAAACCAAAGTGCGTATACAACCGACAACAGCCGCTACTTATAGTCGAGTTATGTGTTTCGTTGACAGGCGAAGCCACTGAAAGGAAATTATATTCAACCAGAATTTGTTTATAAACCGAATATTTTATTGGATTAACTACAGCCAATGAAGGCAATCTAACTGTGCTCCTAACAATGACCTTCAGCACTGATGAAGGAAGAAGCAGTACAATTTTAACTGTGGAAGCCAAACGGACAGACTTAAAGGAGCGAAAGGAGGAAATTGGATGTATCCATACTCCGCAAGCTATATTGCTGTGAGTGACGGAGAGTACTTTCGGTACTGTCCATACCTCAGAAGAATGCGCGACACAAGTGTGGCAATAATGAGAATCCCGACATAAACAGCCAATGAGAGGGCTTACTAACCATCTAAACTCTGTAGGAATCAACATGGATTCTGGAAACAGCGATCATGTGAGACCCAACTCGCTTTATTTGTTCATGAGACCCAGAAAATATTAGATACAGTCTCCCAGGTAGATGCCATTTTCCTTGACTTCCGGAGGGCGTTCGATACAGTCCCGCACTGTCGCCTGATAAACAAAGTAAGAGACTACGGAATATCAGACCAGCTGTGTGGCTGGATTGAAGAATTTTTAGCAAACAGAACACAGCATGTTGTTCTCAATGGAGAGACGTCTACAGACGTTAAAGTAACCTATGGCGTGCCACAGGGGAGTGTTATGGGACCATTGCTTTTCACAAGTAGATAGTGTCGGAAGTTCCATGCGGCTTTTCGCGGATGATGCTGTAGCATACAGAGAAGTTGCAGCATTAGAAAATTGCAGCGACATGCAGGAAGATCTGCAGCGGATAGGCACTTGGTGCAGGGAGTGGCAACTGACCCTTAACATAGACAAATGTAATGTATTGCGAGTACATAGAAAGAAGGATCCCTTACTGTATGATTATATGATAGCGGAACCAACACTGGTATCAGTTACTTCTGTACAATATCTGTGAGTATGCGTGCAGAACGATTTGAAGTTGAATGATCACATAAAATTAATTGTTGGTAAGGCGGGTGCCAGGTTGAGATTCATTGGGCGAGTCCTTAGAAAATGTAGTCCATCAACAAAGGAGGTGGCTTACAGAACACTCGTTTGACCTATACTTGAGTATTGCTCATCAGTGTGGGAACCGTACAAGGTCGGGTTGACAGAGGAGATAGAGAAGATCCAAAGAAGAGCGGCGCGTTTCGTCACAGGGTTATTTGGTAAGCGTGATAGCGTAACGGAGATGTTTAACAAACTCAAGTGGCAAACTCTGCAACAGAGGCGGTCTGGTGTAGCTTGCTGTCCAGGTTTCGAGAGGGTGCGTTTCTACATGAGGTATCGAATATATTGCTTCCTCCTACTTATACCTCCCGAGGAGATCACGAATGTAAAATTAGAGATATTCGAGCGTGCACAGAGGCTTTCCGGCAGTCGTTCTTCCCGCGAACAACACGCGACTGGAACAGGAAAGGGAGGTAATGACAGTGTCACGTAAAGTGCCCTCCGCCACACACCGTTGGGTGGCTTGCGGAGTAAAAATGTAGATGTAAATGTCAGCCGTCAGTTAACTATAATGGATGCGGCACAGTGCTCCCATGGAGACTACTGGTAGGCCACGACAATGACTACACAGCACACTAAGGACTTGTAACTTCAGGTTCTTCTACCCTTTGAAAGTGAGGACGTTTGATTTAGACACAATAATGGATATATTGTCCACATTTGAAGATGAGAGCGACTGCAACCGTCGTTCACAAACTGTGGCAGTTGACAGTTAATGTGAATGACATATCCAACGTTCACTAGTCATGGCACAATTCATACTAAAACTGCATTAAGACAATGGCAAATATACTCCGAGGTGAAATTACCGTTGAACGCACAGGGATAACTACACGGTCATACGAGTATCTATAACGTTATGCCCGCGAGGTTGGCCGCGCGGTCTAACGCACGGATTTCCGGGTGGGAAGAAGCGCCTGGTCCCCGCGGATCTGTCTCGAGGTCCGGTGAACCGGCCAGTCTATGGATGGTTTTTAGGCGGTTTCCATCTGCCTCCGTGAATGCGGGCTGGTTCCCCTTATTCCGCCTCAGTTACACTATGTCGGCGACTGCTGCGCAAACAAGTTCTCCACGTACGCGTACTCTACCACGCAAACGTAGGGGTTACACTCGCCCGGTGTCAGACGTTCCCTAGGGGGTCCACCGGGGACCGAACCGCACAGTAACCCTGGGTTCGGCGTGGGGCGGCGTCGGGGTGAAGTGGACTGCGGTAGTCGTCGTGGGGTCGTGGACCACTGCGGCTGCGGCGGGGATGGAGCCTCTCCGTAGTTTCTAGGCCCCCGAATAACATACAGTACAATACAATACAATCTATAACGTTAGCAATAAGCGCAAGAAACAAGTTTTGAATCCCTGGAAAGACATGGACCTACGTGTACAGGAAGGATTCTCAGCACGGGAAGTTGCCTACTGAATTATTGTGCACCACTGGGAGCTCATTGGAACATTAAACTGGTATCGTGAGTCACAGAACAATGAACTTATAATACGGTAACTGAACATAAACAGAGGAGCAACATAATTGCTAAACTGTAGGTAATAAAACAAACCAAATAAACAAATTTTTAATTTAGGTGCTAAAACTCGCCTCCCTCCCTCGGGCATGGGTGTGTGTGTTGTTCTTAACATAGGTTAGTTTAAGTTAGTTTAAGTAATGTGTAAGTGTAGGGACCGATGACCTCTGCAGTTTGGTCCCTTCAGAACTCAAACACATCTGAACATTTGCCAAAACTCAACCGCGCAAACACACGAAACAAGGTACGAGTGCTTAGACTTCCACGGTCAGCGCCAATTTGAATACAGTCCTTACCGAGCGAGGTGGGGCAATGATTAGCGCACTGGACTTGCACTCGGGAGGACCGCGGTTCAAACGTGCGTCCGACCACCCTGATTTAGGTGTTCCATGATTTCCCTAAATCGCTTCGGGCAAATGCCGGGTTGGTTCCTCTGACCTGACACGGCCGACTTCCTTCCCCATCCTCCCCGGTGGGACCGTTCTCCTCGCTGTTTGCTCCCCTCCTAACAACCAACCAATATAATCCTTTTGTGCATTATGATCCCTCATTATCAAACACGAGAAACGATTACAAAATTCATGTTTTGGTGGGCTTGTGGCGATTTTGGTATTTCATTAGCTTCACCACTCAGTTCCCTAGCGGCAAGTTTACGTATAATGTCAGTTCTGCTAATTTAGCTATGATAAACCGTACATAATAGGGACCTAAGATAAAAATCCGATAGCAAAAGTTCCTCTGATTCTGATTTGTAGTAACGAAAAGATTAATCCGCAACAATCAAGCAATAATGCACTGTCCAGTCCTAGTAGCGTGACCACCTGTCAGAAACGTGAATAATCACCTGCTGTCGCTGCAAGGGAGGGACTCAGTGAGGTTCTGGAAGGTACCGACAGGGTTACTGGAGTCGTGGCGACTCCAGTGTCACGTCCAGCCGCGCTTGCTTTCTCCAAGCGATCCAAGGCACGAACAGCCCTATCGAGGTGGTCGGACAAACTCTCCATTGGGCTTACGTCCTGGGTGTTTGCTGACCAGGGGAGTACGGTAAACTCACCCTGGTGCCCTTCGAACCACGCACATAGACTGTGAACTGTGTGACATGTAGCACTGGTAGATGCCGTCGTGCAGAGGGAAAACAAAGTGCATGTAGAGGTGGACGTGGTCCCCAAGGATAGATGCCTGACTGTGTTGATCCGTTGTGCCTCCCAGAATGACGACATCACCCAGGCAACGCCACGGAAACATTCTACATCCAAATCTACATGGATACTCTGAAAATCGCATTTAAGTGCGTGGCAGAGCGTTCATCGAACCGCCTTCCCAATGATCTACACTCCTGGAAATTGAAATAAGAACACCGTGAATTCATTGTCCCAGGAAGGGGAAACTTTATTGACACATTCCTGGGGTCAGATACATCACATGATTACACTGACAGAACCACAGGCACATAGACACAGGCAACAGAGCAGGCACAATGTCGGCACTAGTACAGTGTATATCCACCTTTCGCAGCAATGCAGGCTGCTATTCTCCCATGGAGACGATCGTAGAGATGCTGCATGTAGTCCTGTGGAACGGCTTGACATGCCATTTCCACCTGGCGCCTCAGTTGGACCAGCGTTCGTGCTGGACGTGCAGACCGCGTGAGACGACGCTTCATCCAGTCCCAAACATGCTCAATGGGGGATAGATCCGGAGATCTTGCTGCCCAGGGTAGTTGACTTACACCTTCTAGAGCACGTTGGGTGACACGGGATATATGCGGACGTGCATTGTCCTGTTGGAACAGCAAGTTCCCTTGCCGGTCTAGGAATGGTAGAACGATGGGTTCGATGACGGTTTGGATGTACCGTGCACTATTCAGTGTCCCCTCGACGATCACCAGAGGTGTACGGCCAGTGTAGGAGATCGCTCCCCACACCATGATGCCGGGTGTTGGCCCTGTGTGCCTCGGTCGTATGCAGTCCTGATTGTGGCGCTCACCTGCACGGCGCCAAACACGCATACGACCATCATTGGCACCAAGGCAGAA
Organism: Schistocerca gregaria; assembly: GCF_023897955.1. Lineage (NCBI taxonomy): Eukaryota > Metazoa > Arthropoda > Insecta > Orthoptera > Acrididae > Schistocerca > Schistocerca gregaria. The sequence goes on along the minus strand of NC_064922.1, from coordinate 927,189,303 downwards.
GCGACTCTCATCGCTGAAGACGACACGTCTCCATTCGTCCTTCCATTCACGCCTGTCGCGACACCACTGGAGACGAGCTGCACGATGTTGGGGCGTGAGCCGAAGACGGCCTAACGGTGTGCGGGACCGTAGCCCAGCTTCATGGAGACCGTTGCGAATGGTCCTCGCTGATACCCCAGGAGCAACAGCGTCCCTAATTTGCTGGGAAGTGGCGGTGCGGTCCCCTACGGCACTGCGTAGGATCCTACGGTCTTGGCGTGCATCCGTGCGTCGCTGCGGTCCGGTCCCAGGTCGACGGGCACGTGCACCTTCCGCCGACCACTGGCGACAACATCGATGTACTGTGGAGACCTCACGCCCCACGTGTTGAGCAATTCGGCGGTACGTCTACCCGTCTTCCCGCATGCCGACTATACGCCCTCACTCAAAGTTTTCAACTGCACATACGGTTCACGTCCACGCTGTCGCGGCATGCTACCAGTGTTAAAGACTGCGATGGAGCTCCGTATGCCACGGCAAACTGGCTGACACTGACGGCGGCGGTGCACAAATGCTGCGCAGCTAGCGCCATTCGACGGCCAACACCGCGGTTCCTGGTGTGTCCGCTGTACCGCGCGTGTGATCATTGCTTGTACAGCCCTCTCGCAGTGTCCGGAGCAAGTATGGTTGGTCTGACACACCGGTGTCAATGTGTTCTTTTTTCCATTTCCAGGAGTGTATTATTCCAATCTCGTATAGCGCGGGGAAGGAACGAACACCTCTATCTCTCCATAAGGGCTCCGATTTCCCTTATTTTATAGTGGTGGTCGTTTCTCCCTGTGTAGGTCGGTGTCAACAAAATATTCTCGCATTCGGAGGAGAAAGTTGATGATTGGAATTTCGTGAGAAGATTCCGTCGCAACGAAAAACGCCCTTGTTTTAATTATGTCCAGCCGAAATTCTGTATCAGTTCTGTGACACTCTCTCCCATAGTTCGGCGAAAACACAAAATGTGCTGACCTTCTTTGAACTTTTTCGATGTACTCCGTCAATCCTATCTGGTAAGGATCCCACACCGCGCAGCAGTATTCCAAAAGAGGACGGACAAGCCTAGTGTAGGTCTGTGTAGGTCTGTTACATTTTCTGAGTGTCCTGGTTAGCCATCCCCACGACATTTTCTATGTGTTCCTTCCAATTTAAGTTGTTCGTAATTGTAATCCCTAGGTATTTATTTGAATGTACGGCCTTTAGATTTGACCGATTTATCGTGTAACCGAAGTTTAACGGATTCCTTGTAGCACTCATGAGAATGACCTCACACTTTTCGTTATTTAGGGTCAACTGCAAATTTTCGTAGCATTCAGATATCTTTCCTAAAGCGTTTTGCAATTTGTTTTGATCTTCTGATGACTTGATTAGGCGAAAAACGACAGCGTCATCTGCAAACAACCTAAGTCGGCTGCTCAGATTGTCTCCAAAATCGTTTATGTAGAAAAGGCTGGTCGTAACGTTCATTCGTCTGTGCTGCATACCTTTGCTTTAAAACGTTTGACGCCGGTCATGCCAATAGCCATCTGTCCGATGGAGCAAAACGCGAAATTCTTCTGAAGAGGCCACAAGTCGCCGCTCAGTGGACGTCCAGATGGATTGAATGTTGAATGTTAACCGGAGACCTAGAAATGACGGAGAGGCTCCGTCCCCGCCGCAGCCGCAGTGGTCCACAACCCCACGACGACTACCGCAGTCCACTTCACCCCTCCGCCGCCCCACACCGAACCCAGGGTTATTGTGCGGTTTGGCCCCGGGTGGCCAGGGCGGCAGCCGAACATCTTCTGTATCCAGAAAGGCCCGTACAGGACCTGCAACATGTGGTCGTGCGTTATCCTGCCGAAATGTAGGGTTTCGCAGGGATCGAACCAATGGTAGAGCCACGGGTAGTAACACATCTGAAATGTAACGTCCACTGTTCAAAGTGCCGTCAATGCGAACAAGAGGTTACCGAGATGTGAACCAATGGCACCCCATACCATCACGCCGGGTGGCACCAGTATGGCGATGACGAATACACGTTTCCAATGTGCGTTCACCGCGATGTCGCCAAACACGGATGCGACCATCATGATGCTGTAAACAGAACCTTGATTCTTCCTAAAAAAAATGACGTATTGCTATTCGTGCACCCAGGTTCGTCGTTGAGTACACCATAGCAGGCGCTCCTGTCTGTGATGCAGCGTCAAGGGTAACCGCAGCCATGATCTCCGAGCTGATAGTCCATGCTGCTGCAAACCTCGTCGAACTGTTCGTGCAGATGGTTGTTGTCTTGCTAACGCCCCAAACTCAGGGATCGAGACGTGGCTGCACGATCGGTTACAGCCAGGCAGATAAGATGCCTGTCATCTCGACTGCTAGTGATACGAGGCCGTTGGGATCCAGCACGGCGTTCCATATTACCCTCCCGAAACCACCGATTTCGTATTCTTCTAACAGTAATTGGATGTCGACCAACGCGAGCAGCAATGTCAAATGGTTCAAATGGGTCTGAGCACTATGGGACTTAACATCTGAGGTCATCAGTCCCCTAGAACTTAGAACTAATTAAACCTAACTAACCTAAGAACATCACACACATCCATGCCAGAGTCAGGATTCGGACCTGCGACCGTAGCGGTCGCGCGGTTCCGGACTGAGCGCCTAGAACCGCGAGACCACCGCGGCCGGCGAGCAGCAATGTCACGATACGATAAACCGCAATCGCGATACGCTACAATCCGACCTTTATCAAAGTCGGAAACGTGATGGTACGCATTTCTCCTCCTTACACGAGGCATCACTACAACGTTTCACCAATCTTTGCCGGTCAACTGCTGTTTGTGTATGAGAAATCGTTGGAAACTTTCCTCATGTCAGCAAGCTGTAGGTGTCGCCACCGGCGCCAACCTTGTGTGAAAGCTCTGAAAAGCTAATCATTTGCATATCGCAGCATCTTCTTCGTTTCGGTTAAATTTCGCATCTGTAGCACGTCATCTTCGCGGTGTAGCAATTTTAATGGCCATAGTGTATTAAAAATGTGAAATCACTGCAGCTGTATTTAAGGTGTCGATTTTATTTTGGCAACCAGTTTCAACGTTGTAACAACGTCATCTTCAAGCCCATACACTTGCTGACGTCAACTGCGTGCGGCTGATACCGCAAGTCAATATCTCACCACTGATTTCCAGTATAAGCCGCACGCAGTTGACGTCAACAAGTGTATGGGCCTGAAGATGGCGTTGTTACTACGTTGAAACTAGTTGCCAAAATAAAATCGACACCTTAAATACAGCTGGAGGAATTTCTTCATTTTTAATATAAATTTATACCAGCTGACGTCCCACTGTCCTCCATTTCAACTATGAATGTACGAAGATCATAGAGTTGTTTCACACGACGTTCCTCTTCGACAATCAAGGCGATATGACATCAATGGTTTCCGGCCACAGAAGCAAGTACTTGAACTCTGAATATCCAGCTATCTGGAAATGGAAAGTAACAGTAGTGAAAATTAATGAGCCTACGTGAAGACCACTATCTCAACGAGCGGTCTGGTGTCATTTTTAATCTATCTGTTTACTGCTCTAACGCCATACTGACAATCTCGCTTGAAACTTCAGTATGCTTACTGCAAGATAAGGATGACATCTTATACCAATGCAATATGAATTGTCATGCCAGAAGCACACAGCATGAAAACACCTCTTATCAGATAGATAGTATCTGGCTATCCGTAGTAATAAAATCTTTGGTATACTGTCGGTCTTTGATAATGTGCACCACGTTAAAACTTTATGCCGAAGACAGTCCGTGAAGCCATTACTCGCGATTAGCGAGCACTTCGTTGCCAATTGCTTTGCCTGAGCACGAATGGGGCATCGAAGCGAGCCTTCAGCTTACTGCATACTGCGACGCCTTGTCCTCCTAAACTCAGAAGAGCTTCTCTCACCTCCATCGTGAAACGGCGAACGTGTTTGTCGCCTTGAGGTGTCCAAACGATTCTGAGCACTATGGGACTTAGCATCTGAGGTCATCAGTCCCCTAGAACTCACACACACACACACACACACACACACACACACACACACACACACACACTCTTTTCCATATAAGAAGGGGGAGAATCGTTTTTCAGTGCAATTAGGTTACTGACAGAGCTATCAAGTTCATGAAGAATGAGGAGACCTTTTTAATTTTTTTACTATTTACATTAAGAATTTTAGTTATTTTTTTAAAAGAGAAGTGTTTCAATTCAGTCATTCCAAATGCGTTGATGTCTGCAACAATTCACTTTACAATACAAAAGTGCACTCTCATTGTACCGCTGTTTTCTTGTCAGGAAGATGTACAACGAATTGTAAAGTGGTTTAGACAGTACTTACAATGCAACAGCTATTTTTATTTCTGCAGGGATACTTTGTTGTACATAGGAGAAGAAACCAACCCTTCAAGGAGAAATTATGTGCAACCATGCCAGACAGAATCCAGTAAAAAGAAGACATTTGTGGCGAGCAGAAAGGAATAAATGGGGTGAAAAAGCGAAAACAAGAAAAAACAAAATATAAACAACGAAATAAAAAACATGAGAATAACAGGACCGTTGGCTCAAGCACACGTTAAGTTTCTGAAGTGGCGTCCAGTTTCAAAGCTTGTACCAGACCGTCACACAACGATATTATTATTACTGAATCATTTGAAAAGGCAATTACAAAGTACCTGTTAACAATAAGCACTATATAGTACAGGAGTATTTGGGTAACATTTCACACCAAACTTTCACACTGTTATACATTTCTTTTTATTTGCCCGAAAACCTTTCTCCAAAGCTATGGAGTGGACAATATTAATATTTTATCCTTCTTCTGAGCTCATCCTCTCTCTCATTATGGAGATGCAATGGTCCTGACGTCAGTTGATAGTATGTGTGCAGTGTCGCATTATGAAACAGTGTAGTGTCGTGTTTGAGACGTAGTAACTGCTTCACTGGCTCACGGGCTTCGCGTCGGATAATTTGGAAGCTGCGCAATATTTCAACGAGACAGTTGTTCGGCGTCTTCAGGTGCTTATTGGCATGTTGCTGCAATGACTCGCCAATATAAACGCACTGGCCGAGACAGACGCAGTAACAGGGAAGTAACCGATTTTGTGACTTTTGCCGGCCGCTGTGGCCGACCTGTTCTAGTTGCTTCAGTCCAAAACCACGTGGCTCCTACGGTCGCAGGTTCGAATCCTGCCTCGGGCGTCGATGTGTGTTATGTCCTTAGGTTAGTTAGGTTTAAGTAGTTCTAAGTCTACGGTACTGATGATCTCAGATGTTAAGTCCCATAGTGCTCAGAGCCATTTGAACCATTTTGTATACATATACAGGGTGGTACAAAAAGGTACGGACAAACTTTCAGGAAACATTCCTCACACACAAAGAAAGATAATATGTTATGTGGACATGTGTCCGGAAACGCTTACTTTCCATGTTAGAGCTCATTTTATTACTTCATGGAATGGAAACACACAGCAACAGAACGTACCAGCGTGACTTCAAACACTTTGTTACAGGAAATGTTCAAAAATGTCCTCCGTCGGCGAGGATACGTGCATCCACCCTCCGTCGCATGGAATCCCTGATGCGCTGATGCAGCCCTGGAGAATGGCGTATTGTATCACAGCCGTCCACAATACGAGCACGAAGAGTCTCTACATTTGGTACCGGGGTGGCATAGACAAGAGGTTCGAAATGCCCCCATAAATGAAAGTCAAGAGGTTTGAGGTCAAGAGAGCGTGGAGGCCATGGAAATGGTCCGCCTCTACCAATCCATCGGTCACCGAATCTGTTGTTGAGAAGCGTACGAACACTTCGACTGAAATGTGCAGGAGCTCCATCGTGCATGAACCACATGCTGTGTCGTACTTATAAAGGCACTTGTTCTAGCAGCACAGGTAGGTATCCCGTATGAAATCATGATACGTGCTCCATTGAGCGTAGGTGGAAGAACATGGGGCCCAATCAAGACATCACCAACAATGCCTGCCCAAACGTTGACAGAAAATCTGTGTCGATGACGTGATTGCACAACTGCGTGCGGATTCTCGTCAGCCCACACATGTTGATTGTGAAAATTTACAATTTGATCACGTTGGAATGAAACCTCATCCGTAAAGAGAACATTTGCACTAAAATGAGGATTGACACATTGTTGGATGAACCATTCGCAGAAGTGTACCCGTGGAGGCCAATCAGCTGCTGATAGTGCCTGCACACGCTGTGCATGGTACGGAAACAACTGGTTCTCCCGTAGCACTCTCCATACAGTGACGTGGTCAACGTTACCTTGTACAGCATCAGCTTCTCTCACGCTGACATTAGGGTTATCGTCAACTGCACGAAGAATTGCCTCGTCCATTGCAGGTGTCCTCGTCGTTCTAGGTCTTCCCCTCTCGCGAATCATAGGCTGGAATGTTCCGTGCTCCCTAAGACGCCGATGAATTGCTTCGAACGTCTTCCTGTCGGGACACCTTCGTTTTGGAAATCTGTCTCGATGCAAACATACCGCGCCACGGCTTTTGCACCGTACTAATCCATACATCAAATGGGCATCTGCCAACTCCGAATTTGTAAACATTGCACTGACTGTAAAACCACGTTCGTGATGAACACTAACCTGTTGATGCTACGTACTGATGTGCTTGATGCTAGTACTGTAGAGCAAGGAGTCGCATGCCAACACAAGCACCGAAGTCAACATTACCTTCCTTCAACTGGGCCAACTGGCGGTTAATCGAGGAAGTACAGTACATACTGACGAAACCAAAATGAACTCTAACATGGAAATTAAGCGTTTCCGGACACATGTCCACATAGCACCTTTCCTTTATGTGTGTGTGTGAGGAATGTTTCCTGAAAGTTTGGCCGTACCTTTTTGTAACACCGTGTATATAACACCAGTGTTATGATGTCTCAGAGAACACATTACCGATATTGAAATATCCATTTGTGAAATCCCAATACCGGTAAGTTGTGGCGGTTTGTGTTGTCGGCAGGAAGCGGTGGAGGAGCTGCGGCGGAACAAGGCGTCGATGGGCGACCTGTTTAGGGTGCGCGGCAACGTGCTGGCGCTGTGCCTGTCCCTGGGGCTGGTGCTGTTCCAGCAGCTGTCGGGCATCAACTCGGTGCTCTTCTACGGCCAGGACATCTTCAAGCAGGCCAACACCGGCCTCGGGGCGGAGGTGTCGCAGATCGTGGTGGGCGCCGTCATGATCGTGGCCTCGTGCATCACGCCGCTCGCCGCAGACCGGCTGGGCCGCAAGCCGCTGCTCCTCATCTCCGCCGTGGGCATGGCCATCGCTGACGTAAGCAGTACCAGCCGAGATCCCTCGAGCATCTCCACCTCGTCACCACATACAACTACATCCCGATTTAAAATGATTAACAAAGTAAATTGCTGGCAACACTAGGAAAGATACGCACGTCAGTAGTCGATGACGCTAACGCTCGACTGTACAGTAGCACCGGACTCGGAAGTACGCCGGTTCGACACCTGCTGGTGGGTGAAATTTTCACCGCTGGTAGACTTGTGTCCAAAATTAAAGCAACAAACCGCTATTTCCCCTTCATGTGGCTAATTCATGATATACTCATACAAACTTTCAACAGATGTCCGTATTATAGTGTTCTAAAGATGTCATTCTAGTTCAAGAGACAACCACGCCAGTAATGACGTCAGGGCACCTATCAAACGGGGTAGTGTTTGCTTGGTAATCCCACTTTCACCGTCGCTGTGTACACAGTCAAGACGGCGCAGTATGGCGTATGGGAGATGCTCATCAGACTCTCTGCGGTGCAGGGCCGTAGGAAGAATGGAGCAAGGACAGTCTCAAACTGTTGTGGCCCGATGCCTTAATGTGAATCGTTCTGTTGTTTCTCGGATGTGGCGACAGTTCAACCAGACGAAAACTGTATCCCGAAAATCAGGACCTACCATATGGGACATCAAAAACAGAAGAATTTAATTTGGCTGTAAGGGCATGACGGTACCACCTTAGCACTGCATGGCAACTACCATCCGACTTGGCAGCCTCCACTTAACGTGTCGTATCGAGGCAAACGGCGTACAGAAGGCTTCATCGTAGTGGTCTTTACTGCTGTAGACCTGCTGTATGTGTGTCTCTGACGCGTCTTCACGGAAGGGAATGTCTAGAGTGGAGCCGTCAACACGCCACCTGGGCGTTCGAACAGTGGGCCAACGTTTTTTCCACAGATGAGTCCCGATTTGGTCTGGAGAGCGATTCTCGTCGGATTCGCACATTGTGGGAAGAAATCGATACCAAGGAGCGTCCCTAACAGTGTGAGCAGGGATAATGTTGACCACTGGAACACCTCTTCATACAATTCTACGGTTCAATTGGCAGGTTTTACTGGTGTCAGGTATCGTGACGAGATTTTGGGACCTCATGAGGTGTTGTGGGCCTAGACTTCTTATTGATGGACCATAGACACAGATTCCCAGGTAGGTGCCGTGTTTCTTGACTTCCGCAAGGCGTTTTATACAGTTCCCCACAGTCATTTAATGAACAAAGTAAGAGAATATGGACTGTCAGACCAATCGTGTGATTGGATTGAAGAGTTCCTAGAAAACAGAACGCAGCATGTCTTTTTCAATGGAGAGAAGTCTTCCGAAGTAAGAGTGATTTCAGGTGTGCCGCAGGGGAGTGTCGTAGGACTGTTGCTATTAACAAATCATATAAATGACCTTGTGGACGACATCGGGAGTTCACTGAGGCTTTTTGCGGATGATGCTGTAGTATATCAAGAGGTTGTAACAATGGAAAATTGTACTGAAATGCAGGAGGATCTGCAACGAATTGCCGCATGGTGCAGGGAACAGCAATTGAATCTCAATGTAGACAAGTGTAATGTGCTGCGAATTCACAGAAAAAAGATCCTTTATCATTTACCTACAACATAGCAGGTCAGCAACTGGAAGCAGCTAATTCCATATGTTATCTGGGAGTAGGCATTGGGAGTGATTTAAAATGGAATGACCATATAAAATTAATCGTCGGTAAAGCAGATGCCAGACTGAGATTCATTGGAAGAATCCTAAAGAAATGCAGTCCGAAAACAAAGCAAGTAGGTTACAGTACACTTGTTCGCCCACTGCTTGAATACTGCTCACCGTTGTGCGATCCGTACCAGATAGGGTTAACAGATGAGATAGAGAAGATCCAACAGAGAGCAGAGCGCTTCGTTACAGGATCATTTAGTAATCGCGAAAGCGTTACGGAGATGATAGATAAACTCCGGTGGAAGACTCTGCATGAGAGACGCTCAGTAGCTCGGTACGGGCTTTTGTAGAAGTTTCGAGAACATACCTTCAGCGAGGAGTCAAGCAGTATACTGCTCCCTCCTATGTTTATCTCACGAAGAGACCTTGAGGATGAAATCAGAGAGTTTAGAGCCCACACAGACGCATATGACAATCTTTCTTTCCACGAACAATACGAGACTGGAATAGAAGGGAGAACCGATAGAGGTACTCAAGGCACTCTCCACCACACACCGTCAGGTGCCTTGCGGAGTATGGCTGTAGATGTAGATGTAGATAATTCCCGACCTAATAGGGCACAGGTGGTTGATGTTTTCTTGGAAGAATTTGCATGCATGGCGTGGCCTGCTCGCTCTCCCGATTTTAATCCCATAGAGGACGCCTGCGGACACGGGTTTTATCACTTCAGCATCCACCAACCACTCTCCAAGACTTGCGAGCAGTTCTGCAGGAAGAATGGGCGTTACTGCCTCAACATGAGACTGATGACATCATTCACAGCATGCCCCGACATTGTCAGGCCTGTATTGTTGGCAGAGGTGGCCACACCGAATGCTGAGCACATCACCCAATTGTCAGAATTTGTATGTAAATCCGTTAAGTTGGAAAAAGGGAAGACCATCCTTCACTACCGTTACGCATGCTGTAGTTGTTTAAGTTCTTTACATTGTTTCTACTTAACTATCATCTGTTTGTATTGCTTTGTGGCAAAATAAACGGAAGCTGGCAAAATTTCCGTTTGCTCCTTAATTTTGAACACGAGCTTATTTGGCCAGAGTAAGGGAAGGAGAGGTGATGGCGTAAACTTCTTGACCACAAATCTCTGCGCCAAAGTCCTGGATTAAATTCCAGACTTATTAGCAGTGTGAAATGAACTGAGGACAAGTGACACCCTGTCTATCAGCTATCGAGGTCCATCTGCTTCGATGGGCATTAAACCGCTACTGCGCCGAATACCTGAACCCTCACCCCCTCAAGCGCGCATGCGCGGAAGCCCCCCAGACTGTGCTGCGAAGGGGGAGGGGGGGGGGTGCAAAGAAGGTGTGGTAACGGCTTGGACCCGTCCGAAATATGGCATAACTCTGTCTCGGAATCTCGCAGAAAACCCAGAGAGATTCTGGTCATACATAAAGCACACCAGACGCAATCAATACCTTCACTACACGATAGCAACGGTGAAATCACTGGTGACGGTGCCACTACAGCAGAATTATTAAACACGGTTTTCCGAAACTCCTTCACCAAAGAAGACGAAGTAAATATTCCTTAATTCCAATCAAGAACAACCGACAAGATGATAAACATAGAAGTGCGTAGCAAATCAGCGTAAATCACTTACTAAACGCAAGGCCTCCGGTCCAGATTGTATATCACTCAGGTTCCTTCCAGAGTATGCTGATACCATAGCTCCATATTTAGCAATTATATACAACCGCTTCCTCACAGAAATATCCGTACCTAAAGACTGGAAAATTGCTCAAGTCACACCAATACCCTAAAAGGGAAGTAGGAGTAATCCGCTGAATTACAGGCCCATATCACTAACGTCGATTTGCAGTAGGGTTTTGGAACATATACTGTGTTCAAACATTATGAGCTATATCGAAGAAAACGATTTATTGACACTTAGTCAGCACGGATTCAGAAACTATCGCTCTTGTGAAACACAACTAGCTCATTATACTCATGAAGTAATGAGTGCTATCGACAGGGGATGTCAAATTGATTCCATATTGTTACATTTTCCAGAGGGCTTTTGACACCGTTCCTCACAAGCGTCTTCTAACAAAACTACCTGCCTAAGGAATATCGCTTCAGTTATGCGAGTGGATTCGTGATTTCCTGTCAGAAAGGTCACAGTTCGTAGTAATAGACGGAAAGTTGTCGAGTAAAACAGAAATAATACCCGGCGTTCTCCAAGGAAGTGTTATAAGCTCTGTGTTGTTCCTGATCTATATTAACGACATAGGAGACGATCTGAGTAGCCGTCTTAGATTGTTTTCAGATGATGCTATCTTTTACGGTCTTGTAAAGTCATCAGATGATCAAAACGAATTGCAAAATTATTTAGCTAAGATATCTGTATGGCGCGAAAAGTGAAAATTCACCCTGAATAAAGAAAAATGTAAAGTTATACTTATGAGTACTAAAAGAAATCCGATAAATTTCGATTACGCGATAAGGTACACAAATCTGAAGGCTGTAAATTCGACTAAATACTAAATACTTAGGGATTACTATTACAAATAACCTAAATTGATTGATCACATAGATAATGTTGTAGGTAGAACAAACCAAAGACTGCGATTCATTGGCATAACACTTAGAAGGTGCAACAGGTCTACTAAAGAAACTGCTTACACCACACTTGTCGGCCCTATTCTGGAGTATAGCTGTGCAGTGTGCGATCCGCATCAGGTGGGATTGACGGGTGACATAGAAAAGGTTCAAAGAAGGGCAATTCGTTTTGTATTACCGCGAAATAGGGGAGATAGTGCCACAGTCATGGTACGTGAATTGGAGTGGCAATCATTAAAACAAAGACGTTTTTCGTTGCGACGGGATCTTCTCAAGAAATTTCAATCACCAGTTTTCTCCTCCGATTGTTAAAACATTATGTTGGAACCCACCTACATACGGAGAAATCATCATCACGATAAGTGAACGTTTTCCCAGTGCGCCTTTCGAGAGAGGAAAGGTAGAGATAGACAGCTTGAAGGTGGTTCACTGAACCCTCTGCCAGATACTTTATTGCGAATAGCAGAGTAATCACGTAGATGTGGATGTAGACTGCCAGATGGATAAAGGGATAGTGATTAGTGGTGAGGGCACCGGAGGGTTCCTCCGATTCCCACAGAAGCAGAAGGCGCTGCTGGAGCGCCTACAGAGAGTTGCAGGCAGTTGCAAATGGCAACAGCCCCATGATCACTGAAATACGGAGTGATAGGGGAAGGGGTGATGATGGGTGTTCCATCTGAGCTCGAGGTCGGAGCTGGTTGTGGTGGCGGTGGCACGCAAGCCCCTTCTGTGTCTGGACAGAGGTAACTCAACACACATTAACGTTGTTGGCGTCCACGTCACAGGGCTCCCAGGGGAGTGGGCCCTCACAGTTGCACTGGGTGTGTAACGCCACGACGGCCTAGAGCAGGTTGTGGGAGGGTCAGTATCATAAAATGAAGAAGTGTCTATGGTCTCTGTCCGTTGTGCAGCTTGGCAGGGATACGAGCACCAATTGGCATGGAGTAGCAAGTGCTCAAAAACAGAGTGAGAGTTAAGGCAGTGGTAGAGGATTCATCAGCCTTCTTCATTTTTGCATGATGGCACGACGGTCTGAAAGAGACAATCTGCTTCACCATTTGAGGAAGGATGGAATAGAACACTGAGAATGAGTTCTATGTCATTGGCCACACAGAACTCTTTGAAAGCAGACACCATAAATTGGAGGCCATTACCAGAAACTAAAGAATGGGGTAACCCATCGATGGCCAAAACCTGGGCTGGGGTGGTGAAGATGATATCAGTTGTGGTGGACGTTGTGCATACCACTTCGTGGTATTTCGAGTAGGCATCCACAATGAGCGACCACATCAATCCCAAATGTGTCCGCAAAATTAGGTGGATACTGTCCTAGGGATAGCAGGGTATAGGCCAGGGTACAAATGACTGTTGGGGTGCTGCTTGGTGCTGTGAACACCATGGACAGTTCACTTGACATAGTGCTCATGTGAGACATTCCCAACAGATGGGATTGCAGTGTGTGGTGGTGGCGACACATGTGGCTGTAAAGACAAAATCATCCAATATATGGTGGCATGCAGCATCAGCGTGAATACAGAGGACCTCCTGTTTGTCAAAATCGAGGTCAAAGTCATGTCCAGCGGGTACATGCTACAAGGTGTCAGCATTAGAATGTTTTTCCATGGCCTTAAACAGTATGGTACAATTGTTAGCACTCAGGAACAATGCCCAGCACTGTAAGCGTTGGGATACTCACTCTAGAAGGTTTGACCGAGGCCCAAAGAAGGGGACCAAGGGCTTGTGATCTGTAACGAGAGAGAATTTTGCCCCAAAAAGGTATACATGAGATTTTTTAAGGCAAACTCTATTGCTAATGCCTTATATTGGATCTGTAAATAGTTATGTTGGTCTCATGAGCAACTGGTCGTTCAAAGCCATCCTCATTCCTGTGTACCAGAACCGCCCTATGCCATAGTCTGATGTATTGACTGCCACAACCATTAGACGTCCAGAAGAAAAAGGTGTGAGACCAGGGGCGCATTTTAACATAGCTTTTAATAGGCTAATAGCCTTATCACAGGCAGGAGTCCAGCTGTAGGGTACTCTTTTCTCATGCAAATGATTGAGGGGTTGCGAAACGTGGGCTGCCTGTGGCAGGAACTAGGAGTAATGGTTGACTTTGCCCAAAAACACCTGCAGTTCTCTTTGGGTGGACATGAGAATCCATGGCGCCAACATTTCGATCAGTAGATCTGATTCCATCTTTGATGACCAGTGCCCCAAATACTCTACTTCTGGTTGAAAAAAACCGACACTTCTCCAAAAATCAACACAGACTTTCGTCCTGCAGGGTGGTACAGAGGGTGTGGACATTTTTCAAATTCTCCTCATGAGATGGTCCCTGTAACAATGAAATCATCAAGATAATTCACAGTAGCTGGATTCCCTGCACTAGTTGTTCATAATACCTTCGGAAAATTGCTGGGGCCAAGGCATTGCCAAATGCGAGTTGTGTGTACTTACGGAATCCGAAGAATGTGTTGACAACAATGTTCTGAGATTACTCGCCTAAAGACGACTGAAGATAAGCACTGGTAAGGTCGATCTTTGATTAGTGTTCCCCAGCAGTAAGTTTGGTAAGGAGACCTTGTGTCTGGAGTACAGGCTAGGTTTCAACCAGCGACGGTAGCCTAGAAATACCCATATAATCAAAGAGAACCATTGGTCCATTGGGCTCCTTCAGTACGACGAAGGGGCCGGGGGGGGGGGGGGGGAAGGGGGGGGGGGAGTGGACGATGTGCTAGTTTCCACAGGTTCGATAACTCCAGCAGCCTGGAGGCAATCAAGCTCCTGCCTCACCACAGTTTGCAGTATGTAAGGCTACTGGAAAGGTCCTCGCATGATAAAAACGAGGCGTGGCGTGTAGCTAAAGGGTGATGTGTACCTGAAAACCCAATATGCAACCCAAATCCGATTTAAAAAGCTATGAAACCTCCGAGTAAAGATCGTGCCTGGAAAAGGACGGCAGTGGCTACAACCTTGACTTCGTTGAAGATACAGAACCCAAATAATGTAAAGACATCGAGGTCAAAAATATTAGTAGCCGATGTTGATAGGCAAAGAAAAGCGTAATGAGCAGCGTAAGATGTTTGTAGGCTGGCATGACCTAGAACAGAAAATTCCCCATGGGCCCCCAAACGCAGTGAGGGAGGAGACAACTCAAGCGAGTTCAGTCGTGCATACTTTTCTAGCTAGATCAGAGAAATGGTGGCCCCAGTATCCACCTGGAAACGAACGTTCTGGTCATAGAGGCGGGGTGTGTTAGAAGTAACTTCCGTATGAAAGGGTCGTCCAGTACAAGTACAGGGTGCAAGGCATGTACAGTGTCGTGGTGGGTCAGGATGGGAGTGGGGGTCTTTCCTTGCCACAAAGCATGCAGCTCCTACCCCCCCCCTCCCCCACACCCCCCCCCCCCCCCCGAAAAAAAATCTGGAAAGCCCACCTAGGAGGGTGTCGAAAAGCATTGTGGGCACGAAGAGAGCGGCCCTCGTGATCTACGACGAGGCATGACTGGAGGCCCAGAAGCCATAGAGATGTCAGACACATACGAATCACCGCGATGCTGCCTGGGAGCTGTCCGTCGCCTGCGGGACTAGAGCAGAGAACGCGCAGAGGTGACTGCTGCAACTTGTGACCCCGCCGAAATTTTTTACATTTGCAGCCTGTGCGATTACCAACGAGTGTGTGTTGTGTAAAATGTCGTCCAATGGGGGGTTTGAACGCCGCAGTGTAGATACCCGGATCTGGTGCAGGCTGGACCACCCCATCGCAGATCAAGGAGTCTTTGTACGAAGCCCTGCAGCCTTGATTGGCACAAATGAAGTAATGGCCGCTATCGACAGGGAAACTCAAGTTGATTCCGTATTTCTAGACTTCCGGAAAGCTTTTGACACCGTTCCTCAAAAGCGACTTCTTATCAAACTGCGGGCCTATGGGGTATCGTCTCAGTTGTGCGACTAGATTCGTGATTTCCTGTCAGGAAGGTCGCAGTTCGTAGTAATAGACGGCAAATCATCGAGAAAACTGAAGTGATATTAGGTGTTTCCCAGGCAAGCGTCCTGGGACCTCTGCTGTTCCTGGTCATAACTGACCTGGGTGACATTCTGAGCAGTTCTCTTAGGTTGTTCGCTGTAATTTACCGTCTAGTAAGGTCACCCGAAGACCAGTATCAGTTACAAAGCGATTTAGAAAAGATTGCTGTATGGTGTGGCAGGGGGCAGTTGACACTAAATAACGAAAAGTGTGAGGTGAACCACACGAGTTCCAAAAGAAATCCGTTGGAATTCGATTACTCGATAAATTGCACAATTCCCAAGTCTGTGAATTCAACTAAGTACTTGGGTGTTAAAATTACGAACAACTTCAGTTGGGAAGACCACATAGATAATATTGTGGGTTGCGTTTCATTGGCAGCACACTTAGAAGATGCAAAAAGTCCACTAAAGAGACAGCTTACACTACAATCGTTCGTCCTCTGTTGGAATATTGCTGTACGGTGTGGGATCCTTACCAGGTGGGATTGAAATCGGACATCGAAAGGGTGCAAAAAAGGGGAAATCGTTTTGTATTATCACGTAATAGGGGAGAGAGTGTGGCAGATATGATACGCGAGTTGGGATGGAAGTCATTAAAGTAAAGACGTTTTCGTCGCGGCGAGATCTTTTTACGAAATTTCAGTCACCAACTTTCTCTTCCGAATGCGAATATATTTTGTTGAGCCCAACCTACATAGGTAGGAATGATCATCAAAATAAAATAAGAGAATTCAGAACTCGAACAGAAAGGTTTAGGTGTTCGTTTTTCCCACGCGCTGTTCGGGATTGGAATGGTAGAGAGATAGTATGATTGTGGCTCGATGAACCCTCTGCCAAGCACTTAAATGTGAATTGCAGTGTAATCATGTAGATACAGACGTAGATGCATTGGTCTTGAGAGTCGTTGACCCAAGAGCGGTATGACTGTCCTTGCTGGTTATAGTACTGATGGAACCCGAGCCTGGAGACAGCCACATTGTGTCGTTGGAAATAGTAATTAGTCAACAAAACGAAGATGTGCTGAAACGACAGCGTGAGAGGATCTGACAGAGTGGCTAACCTTTGGAGCAGAAAGAATGTTCCCGGCGAAACCTAAGACAAAAACAATCATTAGTGCAGTAGATGATCTGTGACTTGAAAGACCGAAAAATGCCGTCTCAGGTGATGCAAGTACGTGTCCCAGTCCTCGGCTGCGTCATTGGAGGTATGGAGGCATCAGTAGAAGGAGGCACTGAGTCATTGAGGCATCTGGGCCTCGAGTATTCTGAGGTGGTCCACCTGCAGCCGAAACCATTTTTGAAACAAGTCTAACTGGTATGTGATTTAGTTTCTCTCGGCGTATTTGTTGCTCGAACAGTCCACGGGTATACTGCCGGTTCATAGTGTCCAACGGGCACAATATTTCTGCGATCAGACATGTCGCCATCGTCAGGTGCGCTGAAGAACTGTTCGTCAGCACACCTGACGATGGCGACATGTCTGATCGCAGAAATATTGTGCCCGTTGGACACTATGAACCGGCGCTGAAGAACTGTTCGTCAGCGCTCCTGACGATGGCGACATGTCTGATCGCAGAAATATTGTGCCCGTTGGACACTATGAACGGGCATTATACCCGTGGACTGTTCGGGCAAGTCTAACTGGCGCTAATGCTGCTGTTGCTCCAGAAAGCGAGCCAATTAAGCGTCCATGGTACAAAAGAACTTCCTTTTTACTCATCAGCAATGCTATACCCGCAGTAGCTGGATGTCGGTGCGCTCGTTGTTCAATGCAGAAACAGAAGCAGACGACAGGCGGGAAAGCCACCAGCAGAAGAGTAACTAAACCGACTGTACGGGTAACGAATGCGATGGACAGACTAAAGACAAGACAACAGACTAGGGCAAGGGTGAACAACTCACGACAAAGAGGAGTTACGCAAACCTGTCGCCACAACGATGACAACGAGATCAGCGGGCAGACAAATCCAAGACACAGTCAGACAGTAACCGGCTGACACACAAGGTAGTTAGCCAGCAGTTCTAGTGCAGCAAAGATCGATCCGTAGGTCCCTAGCGCAAGCATTGAACTGACCGGCTATATTCATCCTGCACTGTAGTGAGAATTTTGTTCCCTAGCGCTTCACTATGCAATTCTGTGAATGTATGCTTCAATATGTGAACTTCGTTCTTTGAATTTTATCCATAGTGGATGCCGTTGAACTCCGTGACTGTTCCTTTATAGGGTGTAAAAAAAATTTCCGCTACCAGTCACAATAAAAGGTTATTTATTTGTCACACGACCGGTTTCGGGCTTGTCCACATCCTCAGGTGTTTATACATTCATGTACATGTTTATACTGTTGGAGATCACTGTATAAACACAAAATAAATTATTCGCTAGTGACTAAACAGATACAAATGGGACAATTGTAAGTGGCAACGTAGCATTTGTCGAAAATACACTCCTGGAAATGGAAAAAAGAACACATTGTCACCGGTGTGTCAGACCCACCATACTTGCTCCGGACACTGCGAGAGGGCTGTACAAGCAATGATCACACGCACGGCACAGCGGATACCCCAGGAATCGCGGTGTTGGCCGTCGAATGGCGCTAGCTGCGCAGCATTTGTGCACCGCCGCCGTCAGTGTCAGCCAGTTTCCCGTGGCATACGGAGCTCCATCGCAGTCTTTAACACTGGTAGCATTCCGCGACAGCGTGGACGTGAACCGTATGTGCAGTTGACGGACTTTGAGCGAGGGCGTATAGTGGGCATGCGGGAGGCCGGGTGGACGTACCGCCGAATTGCTCAACACGTGGGGCGTGAGGTCTCCACAGTACATCGACGTTGTCGCCAGTGGTCGGCGGAAGGTGCACGTGCCCGTCGACCTGGGACCGGACCGCAGCGACGCACGGATGCACGCCAAGACCGTAGGATCCTACGCAGTGCCGTAGGGGACCGCACCGCCACTTCCCAGCAAATTAGGATCACTGTTGCTCCTGGGGTATCGGCGAGGACCATTCGCAACCGTCTCCATGAAGCTGGGCTACGGTCCCGCACACCGTTAGGCCATCTTCCGCTCACGCCCCAACATCGTGCAGCCCGCCTCCAGTGGTGTCGCGACAGGCGTGAATGGAGGGACGAATGGAGACGTGTCGTCTTCAGCGATGAGAGTCGCTTCTGCCTTGGTGCCAATGATGGTCGTATGCGTGTTTGGCGCCGTGCAGGTGAGCACCACAATCAGGACTGCATACGACCGAGGCACACAGGGCCAACACCCGGCATCATGGTGTGGGGAGCGATCTACTACACTGGCCGTACACCTCTGGTGATCGTCGAGGGGACACTGAATAGTGCACGGTACATCCAAACCGTCATCGAACCCATCGTTCTACCATTCCTAGACCGGCAAGGGAACTTGCTGTTCCAACAGGACAATGCACGTCCGCATGTATCCCGTGCCACCCAACATGCTCTAGAAGGTGTAAGTCAACTATCCTGGCCAGCAAGATCTCCGGATCTGTCCCCCATTGAGCATGTTTGGGACTGGATGAAGCGTCGTCTCACGCGGTCTGCACGTCCAGCACGAACGCTGGTCCAACTGAGGCGCCAGGTGGAAATGGCATGGCAAGCCGTTCCACAGGACTACATCCAGGATCTGTACGATCGTCTCGATGGGAGAATAGCAGCCTGCATTGCTGCGAAAGGTGGATAGACACTGTACTAGTGCCGACATTGTGCATGTTCTGTTGCCTGTGTCTATGTGCCTGTGGTTCTGTCAGTGTGATCATGTGATGTATCTGACCCCAGGAATGTGTCAATAAAGTTTCCCCTTCCTGGGACAATGAATTCACGGTGTTCTTATTTCAATTTCCAGGAGTGTATATCTGCACTTACATAAAGATGAACCATCATTATTATAATTACGCTGTGGTAACACTTCTTCCACTTAGTTGCCCACGTATGCCGATTTTCCACTTCGTTCTTTACCTCCCTCTCATTAACGGCGAACCTCAATGCCTATTGGTGAGTGCTTACCAGCAGATCCGGTTGTCTGGAAAGTAACATTTCTGAGTCTAACAGTTGAATGCACAACGGTATGTGCTCCTCCTCAGTTGATAACATCCAGTAACATCGGGACTACCAGTCTCGCCAGTGCTTCTTGCCTCGCTGTGGTAATTCGGTAATTGTTCTGGGTCGCCAAGTTTTTGGTCTTTCTGCAACGTGTGACTATTGCAGCGCCGCTCTGGCGCTGGAGTTACGGAGTACTACCTCGTACTACTTTGTTATGTAGCGCTGTGGCGTTTGCGCCTCTGCTTCTCTCACTCTGAAGCTGTGTGGCAATGCTCACTCGATTCCATGCCATCCACTTCACGGGTCGTACGTCTTATTGACATTCCGATTGGCACACCGTCCTCGAAGTAGCCTCCTTGGCTCTGATTTCACCGAGTAGAGCTTTAGAAATATTTAAGCATGTACTACGAAATTAATTTGAGGTGTAACAGTATGTTGCTTGGGACGACCAAAGTTGACCCTAAATGCGTGGGTCATTTGTGTACCACTAGGTTCCTATCCCCTTAGTTTTCACGTAACAGAGACACTTGCAAGGTCGTCTCATTACTGAACTAGAATTTGGAGGAGGAAGTTCAGGTAATTTATGAAAGAAAGTGTTTGGTTTTAATTTCCATTGATAGTAACGACATATAAATGCCAGTTGGGATTTGAAATCTGTGAACGCTTCTTTCTACTCATTTGGTCTACAAACAGAATTATGTGATATTCGTTGTAGTAAAATAAAACGCTAACTTGTACAGAAGTTATTGGCCCAATTACGAGATGCATGTCATTGTTCACTGTAAATAATAATGTGAATTAGCAGGAAATTAATCATAACATACGTGTCGTTTTTTCAGGTTGCTCTGGGTACATACTTTTATGTGTTGGAATACCAGGATGCATCATCGCTTGGTTGGCTGCCAGTCACGTCGCTCGTCGTCTACATCTTCGTCTACTCGCCAGGTGAGTGACTCGACAGTAACAATTTCTAGTGAGTCATGTTTAATCCGAAAACATTAGTCGCTATGCCTTCCCGCAACCTCTGACTCTCCTCTCGCTGTTTCTATACGCATATATATATATATATATATATATATATATATATATATATATATATGTGTGTGTGTGTGTGTGTGTGTGTGTGTGTGTGCAACAGGTAGTCAAATGAAAAGAAGATAGATGGGAAAACAATAATAAACTGTTTATTATTTCAAAAGTAATCGCCATAACTGTTAAAACAATTATTCGACTGTGAGACAAGACAGTTAGTACCGTCATGGAAAAATGCTTGCGGTTGCCTGTTTAACCATGCAGGCGTACACCTCTTTGTCAAAAACCTCCCTTCAGCGGTCCAAAAATATAGAAATCGTACGGGGTGAGATTTGGCCTGTATGCAGTATGTGTGAACACTTTCAAAAAATTGAAGCGCGAAATTAAGCCCAAACGTTCAGGAATCTTGACGGACGGCATTATTCTGTTGTACGATAACGCCCGCCTACACCTTGTAAAGTTGTTTCGACTACAGTGCAAAAGTTTCGTTAGGAAGCCATTACAGATCCTCCACAGAGTCTTGACGTCTCCCCATGCGATTTCGATATTTTTGGAGCCGTGAAGAAAGGCATGAAGAGATGCACGCCTGGGTGCAATCTTGGTTCCATAGGCAATTGCAAACATTTTTCGACGGTGGCATTGACAGACTTGTCCCACAATGGGGTTAATGTATTAACAATTATGGCTATTACTTATGAAATAATAATAATTTACTTACGTTTTTCCATCTATCTCGTTTTCATTTGACTGCCCCTTCTAGATTCCAGACGTGAAATATACTTTCCTCGTCTACGAGACGTTACACTCCAAAGTTGTGACAGCGGAAAACTGGTGAATAGTTTTCAGTTTAAACAAGTGTATACGACGTGTGACAATAAAGTAATGAGACTGACGTGAAAAAAATGTTGCTTACCGTTTTAGTCACGTTTAGTGATGTCTCCTTCAAATTAGTTCCCTTCTGATTGCACACACTTTTTCCAGTGCTTCTGGAACTCACCTTCAGTCATATCCTCCAAGACCGTCGTCACAGCTTTTTGGACATCTTGTGTTGCTTGAAAATGGTGTCCCTTGACCGACATTTTGACTCTTGAAAATAGAAAAAAGTCGCACGGAGCGATTCTGGTGAATAAGGTGGCTGTGGTAGTACTGAAATTTGTTGTGAGGTTATAAATTGATATTGTGGTGTGAAATTTTTGGGGACCATTTTTGCACAAATCTTTCTCATACCAAGATCTTCAGTTATTATCAGACGAATCGTTTCTCGATTGATGTTCAGTGCTTCTGCAATCATTTTCACGGATAATCTTCGATCAGATCGCACGAGTCCACGCACCCTGGCCAAGTTGACATCCGTCCGTGAGGTTGATGGTCGTTCATTGCAGTCTTCATCTTCAACATTCGTTCTGCCTTCACTGAACATTTTATGCAAACGAAAAACTTGAGCTCCTGACATAACCTCCTCTACAAAAGCCTTCTGAAGCTTACTGTAAGTTGTCGTCGTGTTTTCACCTAATTTAATGCAAAAATAAATGGCATACCGTTGCTCGATATTATGCGGTTCCATTTCCGTGACGAGAGACACAAACACGTTTTAAGTTACTGAAGCTCAACTCACGACTGATCAGTTGCATCGATGTGCCGCTTGGACTTGGAGCAACTTATAGACCAAGGTAAAATATATTGTGCCTACGCAAGCCTGCAGGGTTGCCACATCTTACAAAGAAATTCAGTCTCATTACTTTATTGTCGCACTTCGTATTAGAGCAGAGAAGTGTGACACATTAGCATTGTGGGAGAGACAAGTATAAATTTAATTATTATTCTGAATAGGTACGTTAGTCTTGCTAATATTCAAGTAAAATATTTATGCAATGCCTCATAAAGAACGAGAAGCATGTAGAAGAGTAGGAGAAAACGAAACTTTACTGGGAGGAGAGGGTATGTGATGTTATTTCAGTGCTTACAAAATCAAGTCAAATTTACAAGGAACTGGGAACCATCGGCCCTCTTATCAGTATAACGATGCACGCCATCTAACCAGCAAGCCTGCACTGATTCGGTTGGGAATCGTGTCATAAAGCTGTTGTCGCTGTTCTAAGACAAGCGGCCGCACAGCTATTGCAACTGGTCCTTGATATCTCGGATACTCGCGCAGGGGCGGTGGTGACGTCCGGGCTGGTCCCACACACGTCCTATCGGAGGCAGATCTGGGAACCTTGCTGCCCACTGGATTACCTCAACATCATGTAGACAGTTCATAGAGACACGTGTCATTCTAAGAGCAGCGTGTTGCCCTGACGAAAAATAGCACCATGAGAGGCAAAATGGAAATGAGTCTTTGGTGTCTTTGGCTGGGAGGCCCTTTGCAGGGCAAGTCCGGTCGCCTTGGTGCAGGACTTATTACATTCGACGCGAAATTGGACGACCTGGGCGCCGGATGGTGATGAAGTGATGATGAAGACAACACAAAATCTCCGACCCAGCCAGGAATCGAACCCAGGCCCATAGGACGGCAGTCCGTCACACTGACCACACAGTTTTCCGGTCGGAAACCATGAGAGGTAACACATGAAGACGAGACGCTGAATGTCCGTGACGTACTGATGTGACGTCAGAGTTCTCTGACACACTGCCTGTCGTGGCCTGAAGCGATACCCGACAGCTCCCGACTCCATGACGCCAAGGTTGACACTGCTGTGCCTCCCCGGAACATCGGAAGAACGGGATTTCTCTCCAAATTGGCCCTGTGGTTTAGGAGGAGATGCGAAACATACAGGGTGTTTCAAAAATGACCGCTATATTTGAAACGGCAATAAAAACTAAACGAGCAGCGATAGAAATACACCGTTTGTTGCAATATGCTTGGACAACAGTACATTTTCAGGCGAACAAACTTTCGAAATTACAGTAGTTACAATTTTCAACAACAGATGGCACTGCAAGTGATGTGAAAGATATAGAAGACAACACAGTCTGTGGGTGAGCCATTCTGTACGTCGTCTTTCTGCTGTAAGCGTGTGCTGTTCACAACGTGCAAGTGTGATGTGGACAACATGGTTTATTCCTTAGAACAGAGGATTTTTCTGGTGTTGGAATTCCACCGCCTAGAACACAGTGTTGTTGCAACAAGATGAAGTTTTCAACGGAAGTTTAATGTAACCAAAGGAACGAAAAGTGATACAATAAAGGATCTGTTTGAAAAATTTCAACGGACTGGGAACGTGACGGATGAACGTGCTGGAAAGGTAGGGCGACCGCATACGGCAACCACAGAGGGCAACGCGCAGCTAGTGCAGCAGGTGATCCGACAGCGGCCTCGGGGTTCGCCGTGTTGCAGCTGCCGTCCAAATGACGCCAACGTCAACGTATCGTCTCATGCGCCAGAGTTTACACCTCTATCCATACAAAATTCAAATGCGGCAACCCCTCAGCGCCGCTACCATTGCTGCACGAGAGACATTCGCTAACGATATAGTGCACAGGATTGATGACAGCGATATGCATGTGGGCAGCATTTGGTTTCCTGACGAAGCTTATTTTTACCTGGACGGCTTCGTCAATAAACAGAACTGGCGCATATGGGGAACCGAAAAGCCCCATGTTGCAGTCCCATCGTCCCTGCATCCTCAAAAAGCACTGGTCTGGGCCGCCATTTCTTCCAAAGGACAAAAAGAAAACAATGAAAAATTGAAAAACGAAAATAACATGGCGTCCCTTGGCGATTGTGACTAACCTTACTCCCAAATCTCTTTTCGTGTGTAAAAAAAAGTGAGACAATGTGATGGCGAAGTGCGATAGGTGTGAATAACAGTGCATGTTTCCAGAATGAGATTTTCACACTGCAGCGGAGTGTGCGCTGATATGAAACTTCCTGGCAGATTAAAACTGTGTACCCGGCCGAGACTGGAACTCGGGACCTTTGCCTTTCGCGGGCAAGTGCTCTACCATCTGAGCTACCGAAGCACGACTCACGGCCGGTACTCACAGCTGTACTTCTGCCCGTGTCTCGTCTCCTACCTTGCAAACTTTACAGAAGCTTCGCAGGAGGTTCGCAGGAGAGCTTCTGTAAAGTTTGTAAGGTTCGTAGGAGAGCTTCTGTAAAGTTTGGAAGGTAGGAGACGAGCTACTGGCAGAAGTAAAGCTGTGAGTACGAGGAGTGAGTCGTGCTTCGGTAGCTGAGATCTTAGAGCAGTTGCCCGCGTCTCGGTCGGGCACACAGTTTTAATCTGCCAGAAAGTTTCATGTCAGCGCACACTCCACTGCAGAGTGAAAATCTGGAAACATTCCCCAGGCTGTGGCTAAGCCATGTCTCCGCAATATCCTTTCTTTCAGGAGTGCTAGTTCTGCAAGGTTCGCACGAGAGCTTCTGTACAGTTTGGAAGGTAGAAGACGAGATACTAGCAGAAGTAAAGGTGTGAGTACCGGGCGTGAGTCGTGCTTCGGTAGCGCAGATGGTAGAGCACTTGCCCGCGAAAAGCAAAGGTCCCGAGTTCGAAACTCGGTCGGGCACACAGTTTTAATCTGCCAGGAAGTTTCAACAGTATATGTAACTACAGCCAAAAACAAAACACACCCAAGATGGAAAACTGAACTGTAAACTTAAGGACATATACCACAAACACTGTTGGAAAAATATTTGAAATTCAAAAACTCCTTAAGCAATTTTTTGCGACTACTTTGCAGATAATGTGCTGACAAGTCGTAAAAAGGCACCGATCAAGACGACCTGTAAAAATCCACTTTCTCCACTAACGTAATTCAAGGGCTTGATCACTACATAAATAAATAAAGAAATAAATGAAGCCATACGTGTTATAAAAATGGATTGACGTAAATATGAACGTATGTATGTTCCAAAATATGATTGAAATGGCTCTGAGCACTATGGGACTTAACTGCTGAGGTCATCAATCCTCTAGAACTTATAACTACTTAAACCTAACTAAGGACATCACACGCATCCATGCCCGAGGCAGGATTCGAACCTGCGATCGTAGCGGCTTCGCGGTTCCAGACTGTAGCGCCTAGAACCGCTCGGCCACTCCAGCCGGCTGTATGTTCTACAACTCCTTTTAAACCACAGGACCAATCTCAACCAAACTTGATACACATATTACATATTGTCTGGAAACCATCGCTGTGGGAGTAAGAACGAACTACGTATCGGAGAGCTGCGAGTGAGGGCAAAAAAGCAGTGTATCCTACGATGAGCGAATTCCCATGCTTTGGTGATCCAGTATTTGAGAATTGGCTTACTTGAAGCCTTACAACAAACTTTAAACATAATTTCAAACCTTTAAGAAACTTTGTGACGATCCCCACATTCTCGCTGCTCATATCGTAAGACTGCCAGTTCAAGCATGACGTTTTAATTAATTTATTACTTCTATACTACTAACGTTTCTCGCAACACATTTTGCAGACAGTATTTACATACATCGCTGAATCTAACAGAACAAATACATTATTGTATGGCATATCACTGAGGAGGTTTGACACCATAAAAATTGAGCTGCACAGAAACGAAACTGCACAGCGAAATACGCTAGAAATAGAGGTGAAATGAGTGTACAAATACAGGTGAAATATGTTAAATGTCTGTGAATATATATTTTACATGTGCCTAGGCGGGCAAAGCAACGGGTGTAAAAGTTCGTTCTAAACCCCTGGAACGATTTTAACCAAACTTGGTACACATATTAGTTACAGTCTACAAAAAAGACAGGAGGAATGAAGATGTAGGCAGAGAGAGGGCTAAGAGGGGATGAACAAACAAAGTGGGAGGAGGGTGTAGACATCTACATCTACATCTACATTTATACTCCGCAAGCCACCCAACGGTGTGTGGCGGAGGGCACTTTACGTCCCATTGTCGTTACCTCCCTTTCCTGTTCCAGTCGCTTATGGTTCGCGGGAAGAACGACTGCCGGAAAGCCTCCGTGCGCGCTCGAATCTCTCTAGTTTTACATTCGTGATCTCCTCGGGAGGTATAAGTAGGGGGAAGCAATATATTCGATACCTCATCCAGAAACGCACACTCTTGAAACCTGGACAGAAATCTACACCGCGATGCAGAGCGCCTCTCTTGCAGAGTCTGCCACTTGAGTTTGCTAAGCATCTCCGTAACGGTATCACGCTTAACAAATAACCCTGTGACGAAACGCGCCGCTCTTCATTGGGTCTTCTCTATCTACTCTGTCAACCGGACACTGATGAGCAATACTCAAGTATAGGTCGAACGAGTGTTTTGTAAGCCACCTTCTTTGTTGATGGACTACATTTTCTAAGGACTCTCCCAATGAATCTCAACCTGGCACCCGCTTTATCAACAATTAATTTTATGTGATCATTCCACTTAAAATTGTTCCGTACGCATACTCCCAGATATTTTACAAAAGTAACTGCTACCAGTGTTTGTTCCGCTATCATGTAATCATACAATAAAGGATCCTTCTTTCTATGTATTCGCAATACATTACATTTGTCTATGTTAAGGGTCAGCTGCCACTCTCTGCACCAAGCGCCCATCCACTGCAGATCTTCCTGCATTTCGCTGCAATTTTCTAATGCTGCAACTTCTCTGTATACTACAGCAGATAAAGGGAAGAGGAGCCGATGGACAGAGAGAGGAGGAGATGGACAGGGAAAAGGAAGAGGAAGAGATGAACAGAGAGAGGGGAAGGAGAAATGGTTCAAATGGCTCTGAGCACTATGGGACTTAACGTCTGAGGTCATCAGTTCCCTAGAACTTAGAACTACTTAAACCTAACTAACCTAAAGACATCACACACATCCATGCCCGAGGAAGGACTCGAACCTGCGACCGTAGCGGTCGCGCGGTTCCATACTGTAGCGCCTAGAACCACTCGGCCACCACGGTCGGCTCGTGGGAGGAGAAGATGGACAGAAAGAGGTACGAGAAAATGGAGAGAGGTGAGGGAGGCGTAGATAAGCAAAGAGAGTTTGGTAGAGGAGATGATCAAAGAGGGAGGGGAAGAAGTAATGGAATTATTGGAGAGAGGAGTTGGGCAGAGGGGGAAGGTGCAGATGGACCGAAGGGTGAGGGGGGGGGGGGAGAGAAGAAGAAAAGAGAAAGGGGCAGGAGGAAATGGACGTAGAGAGAGATAGGCAGAGAAAATGGACAAAGAGAAAGGGTGGAAGAGACGGACAGAAAGGGGGTGAATGACGAGATGGACAAACAAAGGGGAAAGAAGGAGATGGGCTAATAAAAGATTGGAATAAACATATACCAGGGCGATAACAGGTTCTAAGCTAGTAAATAGATAAATAATAAAAAAACAAAATTTCACAGTATTGGTCTAAAATAACTAGGAATTCTGTGTAATATTTGTAAAGAAATAAATCAGAAATTAAGACAGGTGTCGAAACACGCTTTGGTAAACAGGAAAAGTAAAATACGTTGAGATTTCCGGAAGGAAGAGATTAAAAACGCAAACGTGATAAATGTCGCCGGCCGCTGTGGCCGAGCGGTTCTAGGCGCTTCAGTCAGTAACCGCGCTGCTACTACGCTCGCAGGTTCGAATCCTCCCTCGGGCATGGATGTGTGTGATGTCCTTAGGTTAGTTAGGTTTAAGTACACTACTGGCCACTAAAATTGCTACACCAGGAAGATGACGTACTACAGACGAGAAATTTAACCGATAGGAAGAAGATGATGCAAATGATTAGCTTTTTCAGAGCATTGACACAAGGTTGGCTCCGGTGGCGACACCTACAACGTGCTGACATGACGAAAGTTTCCAACCGATTTCTCATACACAAACAGCAGTTGACCGGCGTTGTCCGGTGAAACGCTGTTCTGATGCCTCGTATAAGGAGAAATACATACCATCACGTTTCCGACTTTGATAAAGGTCAGATTGTAGTCTATTGCGATTGTGGTTTATCGTATCGCGATACTGCTGCTCCCGTTGGTCGATGTCCAATGGCTGTTAGCAGAATATAGAACGGTTGGGTTCAGGAGGGTAATACGGAACACCGTGCTGGATCCCAACGGCCTCGTATCACTAGCAGTCGAGATGACTGGCATCTTATCTGCTTGGCTGTAACCGATCGTGCAGCCACGTCTCGATCCCTGAGTTTGGGGCGTTAGCAAGACAACAACCATCTGCACGAACAGTTCGACGACGTTTGCAGCAGCTTCGACTATCAGCTCGGAGACCATGGCTGCGGTTACCCTTGACGCTGCATAACAGACAGGAGCGCCAGCGATGGTGTACTCAACGTCGAACCTGGGTGCACGAATGGCAAAACATCATTTTTTCGGATGAATCCAGGTTCTGTTTACTGCATCACGACGGTCGCATCCGTGTTTGACGACATCGCGGTGAACACACATTGGTAGCTTGCATTCGTCATCGCAAAATTGGCGAATCACCCGGCGTGATGGTATGGGATGCCATTGGTTACACGTCTCGGTCACCCCTTGTTCGCATTGACGGCACATTGAACAGTGGATGTTACATTTCAGATGTGTTACGACCTGTGGCTGTACCCTGCATTCGATCCTTGCGAATTCCTACATTTGAGCAGGATAATGCACGACTGCATGTTGCAGGTCCTGTACGGGCCTTTCAGGAAACAGAAAATGTTCAACTGCTGTCCTGGCCAGCACATTCTCCAGATCTCTCCCCAACTGAAAACGTCTGGTCAATGGTGGCCGAGCAACTGGCTCGTCACAATAAGCCAGTCCCTACTCTTGATGAACTGTGCTATGGTGTTGAAGCTGCATGGGCAGCTGTACCTGTACACGACATCCGAGCTCTGTTTGACTCAATGCCCAGGCGTATCAAGGCCGTTATTACGGCCTGAGGTGGTTGTTCTGGGTACTGATTTCTCAGGGTCTATGAACCCAAATTGCGTGAAAATGTAATCACATGTCAGTTCTAGTATAAAATATTTGTCCAATGAATACCCGTTTATCATCTGCATTTCTTCTTGGTGTAGCCAATTTTAGTGGCCAGTAGTGTAGTTCTAAGTCTAGGGAACTGATGACCTCAAATGTTAAATCCCATAGTGCTCAGAGCCATTTTTATGATAAGTGTCGTTGCAGAACTCAGGTCAGGTCAGGAATTCCCGTTGACATGCCGCCTGTTCTTTTCCAGGATTTGGAGCGCTGCCTTGGGCCGTCATGGGCGAGATCTTCCCGACGAACGTGAAGGCGCTGGCGTCGTCGCTGACGGCGTCCTTCTGCTGGCTGGTGGCCTTCCTCATCACCAAGTTCTTCAGCCAAATCTCGAGCTCGCTAGGCGCCTACACGCCTTTCTGGTTCTTCTCCGTCTGCTGCATCGCCGCCGCGCTTTTCGTCGTCTTCCTGCTGCCGGAGACGAAGGGCCGCCGCCTCGAGGAGATCCAGGCCATCCTCAACAAGCGGTGACCGCCTCGCCGGCGCACAGCCGACCTGCCGACACTTCTGTGTCTCGCTGGACGCCTGCCGTAGAATTTTCTGCCTGGCAAGGGTACTCGACAGACCCACTCGACATCACTAGAAAGCCACCACAAAGCTCCTTACGTCACGGTGCTACTCGCCCGCGTGAAAGCCGAACAAAGAACAGTATAGAGGCAAAGTGCTTGCCAGTTAAGCTAAGATACATTGGAAACAAGTGCTGTGATTTTCTTGTAGCTATTAAGTTCATTATGTGTGAAATTATTGTTAATAAAACGTGTTGGAATGTTTCCAGGACTTCTTCTGAAAGTATATGTTAAACACTGATTTCTTCTGTACAATATTTTTTCCATAACAGTACCTGCTCATCTGCCCAATAAAATGCTGAAAAATTTCCGTGTAGTACTAGTATGTAAGTCATTCCAGTGAAGTAACTGTACCAAATACTTAGTATTAAGAAAAAACTCTTAATCGCTTTTTCTGTTTATTTAATGCCGACCGGTTTCAGCCCGTCGTAGGGGCATCTTCTGGGCCAACATACTGTGAAATTACAATATATATCTTAGACAAAACTAATGACAACCATGACTAATGACAACCATTACGTAAATATAATGTTTTACCCACAGGTCGACTGCTTGTGGCGTCACGTCTATCAAGGTGTGGCAGCGGAGGATATTGGTGTTTAACGTCCCGTCGACAACGAGGTCATTAGAGACGGAGCACAAGTTCGGATTAGGGAAGAATGGGGAAGAAAGTGGGCAATGCCCTTTCGAAGGATGCATCCCGGCATTTGCCTGGAGTGATCTAGCGAATCACGGAAAACCTAAATCAGGATGGCCGGACGCGGGACTCAACCGTCGTCCTCCCGAATGCGAGTCCAGTGTTCTAACCACTGCGCCACCTCGCTCGGTGTGGCAGGAGACTGTAATCAATCTACCTTATGCCTGGGTTTATATAGCAACCTATGAGCACGTGAGCGTAAGCAACGCCTCCAGCGGTGACCACTGGTAGACGTCTAGGCTTAAAAACTGGAGTATAAATACAATTTGTGTTAAGTTTGCAATATAAACCCAGGTTATAAAACCCAGGCATAAGGTAAATTCCTTACAGTATCCTGCCACACCTTGACAGACATGACGCCACCAGCAGTCGACCAGTGAATAAAACATTATACTTACGTAATGGTTGTCATTAGTTTTGATTAACATATATATTTTAATTTCACAGTAAGTTCGCCCTGAAGATGGCCCCTGCGATGGGCTGAAACCGGTCGGTATTAAAGAAATTAAAAAAAAACGAGATTAAGACTGTTTTCTTAATACTAAGTCAATTTTATATCAATCGCTGTTACTCCGCAGCCATGTTGTCCAGACATTTGTCTGCCAAGAAAAGTGAAGCACGAAGAAAGGGAGGTCGAAATGAAACTTTAAAGCTTGAGAGAATTTTTTTGTTTTGGTCATCAGTCTACTGACTGGTTTGATGCGGCACGCCATGAATTCCTTTCCTGTGCTAACCTCTTCATCTCAGAGTAGCACTTGCAACCTACGTCCTCAATTATTTGCTTGACGTATTGCAATCTCTGTCTTCCTCTACAGTTTTTGCCCTCTGCAGCTCCCTCTAGTACCATGGAAGTCATTCCCTCATGTCTTACCAGATGTCCTATCATCCTGTCCCTTCTCCTTATCAGTGTTTTCCACATATTCCTTTCCTCTCCGTTTCTGCGTAGAACCTCGTCATTCCTTACCTTATCAGTCCACCTAATTTTCAACATTCGTCTATAGCACCACGTCTCAAATGCTTCGATTCTCTTCTGTTCCGGTTTTCCCACAATCCATGTTTCACTACCATACAATTCTGTACTCCAGATGTACATCCTCAGCAATTTCTTCCTCAAATTAAGGCCGGTATTTGATATTAGTAGACTTCTCTTGGCCAGAAATGCCTTTCTTGCCATAGCGAGTCTGCTTTTGATGTCCTCCTTGCTCCGTCCGTCATTGGTTATTTTACTGCCTAGGTAGCAGAATTCTTTAACTTCATTGACTTGGTGACCATCAATCCTGATGTTAAGTTTCTCGCTGTTCTCATTTCTACTACTTCTCATTACCTCCGTCTTTCTCCGATTTACTCTCAAACCATACTGTGTATTCATTAGGCTGTTCATTCCGTTCAGCAGATCATTTAATTCTTCTTCACTTTCACACAGGATAGCAATGTCATCAGCGAATCGTATCATTGATATCCTTTCACCTTGTATTTTAATTCCACTCCTGAACCTTTCTTTTATTTCCATCATTGCTTCCTCGATGTACAGATTGAAGAGTAGGGGCGAAAGGCTACAGCCTTGTCTTACTCCCTTCTTAATACGAGCACTTCGTTCTTGATCGTCCACTCTTATTACTCGCTCTTGGTTGTTGTACATTTTGTATATGACCCGTCTCACCCTATAGCTAACCCCTACTGTTTTCAGAATCTTGAACAGCTTGCACCATTTTATATTGTCGAACGCTTTTTCCAGGTCGACAAATCCTATGAACGTGTCTTGATTTTTCTTCAGCCTTGCTTCCATTATTAGCCGTAACAGCAGAATTGCCTCTCTCGTGCCTTTACTTTTCCTAAAGCCAAACTGATCGTCACATAGCGCATTCTCAATTTTCTTTTCCAGTCTTCTGTATATTATTCTTGTAAGCAGCTTCTATGCATGAGCTGTTAAGTTGATTGTGCGATAATTCTCGCACTTGTCAGCTCTTGCCGTCTTCGGAATTGTGTGGATGATGCTTTGGTATGTCGCCAGACTCATATATTCTACACACCAACGTGAATAGTCGTTTTGTTTCCACTTCCCCTAATGATTTTAGAAATTCTGATGGATTGTTATCTATCCCTTCTGCCTTATTTGAACGTAAGTCCTCCAAAGCTCTTTTACATTGCAATTCTAATACTGGATCCCCTATCTCTTCTAAGTCGACTCCTGTTTCTTCTTCTATCACATCAGACAAATCTTCACCCTCATAGAGGCTTTCAATGTATTCCTTCCACCTATCTGCTCTCTGCTCTGCATTTAACAGTGGAATTCCCGTTGCACTCTTAATGTTACCACCGTTGCTTTTAATGTCACCAAAGGTTGTTTTGACTTGCCTGTATGCTGAGTCTGTCCTTCCGACAATCATATATTTTTCGATGTCTTCACATTTTTGCTGCAGCCATTTCGTCTTAGCTTCCCTGCACTTCCTATTTATTTCATTCCTCAGCGACTTGTATTTCTGTATTCCTGATTTTCCCGTAACATGTTTGTACTTCCTCCTTTCATCAATCAACTGAAGTATTTCTTCTGTTACCCATGGTTTCTTCGGAGCTACCTTCTTTGTACCTATGTTTTCCTTCCCAACTTCTGTGATGGCCCTTTTTAGAGAAGTCCATTCCTCTTCAACTGTGTTGCCTACTGCGATATTCCTTATTGCTGTATCTATAGAGTTAGAGAACTTCAAACGTATCTCGTCATTCCTTAGAACTTCCGTATCCCACTTCTTAGCGTATTGATTCTTCCTGACTAACGTCTTGAACTTCAGCCTACTCTTCATCACTACTATGTTGTGATCTGAGTCTATATCTACTCCTGGGTACGCCTTACAATGCAGTATCTGATTTCGGAATCTCTGTCTGACCATGATGTAATCTAATTGAAATTTTCCCGTATCTCCCGGCCTTTTCCAAGTATACCTCCTCCTCTTGTGATTCTTCAACAGGGTATTCGCTATTACTATCTGAAGCTTGTTACAGAACTCAATTAGTCTTTCTCCTCTTTTATTCCTTGTCCCAAGCCCATATTCTCCTGTAACCTTTTCTTCTACTCCTTCCCCTACAACTGCATTCCATTCTCACATGACTATTAGATTTTCGTCCCCCTTTACGTACTGCATTACCCTTTCAATATCCTCATACACTTTCTCTATCTGTTCATCTTCAGCTTGCGACGTTGGCATGTATACCTGAACTATCGTTGTCGGTGTTGGTCTGCTGTCGATTCTGATTAGAACAGCCCGGTCACTGAACTGTTCACAGTAACACACCCTCTGCCCTACCTTCCTATTCATAACGAATCCTACACCTGTTATACCATTTTCTGCTGCTCCTTGGGAGAATATGTGACGTTATTTCAGTGATTACAAAATGGAGTCAAATCTACATGGAACGTGGCAGTATCAGCCCTCTAATCAGTACGATGCTGCATTCCCTCTGACCTGGATGCATGAACTGATTCGGTTGGACAGGCTGACATACATCCACTGCATTCTCTTCTGAGGCAGTCTGGCCCACAACTGTTGTAGCTGGTCCTAGATACCCTAAATACTGGGACAGAGATGACGTCCACCAAGCTTAGCCTGTCCAACACATGTTCTGCTGGGGGAAGATCTGGGATGCTGACCACTGGGCTACCTCAAAACCGTGCAGAAAGTTCATGGAGGTCCATGCCACGTGTGAACGGGCACTGTCCTACTGAAAAATGGCACCACAATACTGTTGCACAATGCGTAATGCGTGACGACGGAGGACGTACGTGAGATGCCATTCTGCTGTCAGAGCTCCCTCGATCACTACCAGCCGTGCCCATAAGTCATACACGATGCCTCTCTACACCATGAAACAACTCCGTGTCTTCCCGAAACAATGGACGGTTGGGACATATCTCCAGGTCGCCTTGAGACATCTCATCCTGGATAGTGAAGAATCGTGATTCGTCGCTTAACACAGTGTGACGCCACCATTCATCAGACGTTTGCGTTGTGGCGTTAACGGCACCGTACGCGTGCGTCAGTGAGGATGATGATGTTTGGTTTGCTGGGAGCTCAACTGCACAGTCATCAGCACCCATACAAAGTCCCAATTTTTACACAGTCCAGTTTTTTCACAATCCAGTGTAGCCACTGTCACGAATGATGATGTTGATGGTGAAATGATGAGGGCAACACACGCACCCAGTCTCCAGGCGGAGAAGATCCCCAAGTCAGCCAGGAACCTAACCCGGGACCCCATGATCCAGAGGCAGCAACGCTAGATGCTAGACCACGAGCTGCAGACGCATGGGACGTAATCTCCTAGTCCGGCTGCTGCTAATCTCCGGTCAATGCTGCGAGACGGCACAGAATACTGCAGGGGGTCCATTACGTGTCCTCAGATGGCAGGTTACGATATGCTTGGTGCACAGTACGGGGATCTTCCTTGTGGTGGTCACGCGTGGTCCACCGAAACCTTGACGACGAGAATGTCTGCCCTCACACTGCCGTGCAGTCCAACCTCGCGTCACTGTCACATCCGAATGTCCGACAAATCTGGATATTACACAGTACCACCAGCTGTCCCTTTCCAGATTCTGTCAGTTGCTCATAAAGATGTCTGCATCTACATCTGCATCTACATAGATCCTCTGAAAGCCACCATAAGGTCCGTGGCGGAGTGTACCATGTAGGGCTTTTAATATATTATCGATATATCGACATTTTTCGAAAGACTACCCGTATACGTGTATACGAGGCGTGTTTTTTTAAGTAAGTACCGTTTTGAAATTAAATAAAGACGTGCTAAGATATCTCAATAATTTTATTTTTACATTAAAGCCTGTACCTTATTCTACTTTTCTACATAATTTCTGCCAACATTGCGGCACTTGCCATAACATTGTACCAGTTTTTGAACACCCTCCGCATAGAAGTCTGCCGCTTGACTTGTTAACCACCGCATCACCACTGTTTTGACTTCGTCATCGTCTTGAAGACGCTCACCGCCCAGGTGTTTCTTCAAGTGCAGGAACAGATGGTAGTCACTGGCCGCAAGATCGGGGCTGTACGGAGGATGATCCAGAGTTTCCCATCGAAAAGATGTGATGAGATCTTTGGTCTGATTCGCCACATGCGGACGGGCATTGTCTTGCAGCAAAACGATGCCCTTGCTCAACTTCCACGGACTGTTGCTTTTATTCTGGTGTGACGCAGGCCACCCATGTTTCATCGCCCGTAACAATTTGGCTTTAGAAATCATCACCGTCGTTGTGGTACCGCTCAAGGAAAGTCAATGCACTGCCTAAACGTTTGATTTTGTGCACATCCGTCAACATTTTTGGTACCCAACGTGCGAACAATTATCGGTAATTCAAGTGCTCGGTCACAATGCCAAACAAACACTATGAGAAACATTAGAAAATTCATCCCGCAAGGACGAAATGGTAAAGCATCTGTTTTCTCTCACCGTATTGTCCACTTCCTGCACCAAACGTTCATTCATGCACATTTGTGCGGCCATCTTTACATGCTCTCATCCACTTTCTTACCATTCCATCACTCATAATGTTTTCTCCGTAAACTGCACAGATCTCACGATGGGTATTGATCGCTTTTAGGCCTTTAGCACTAAGAATTCTTATAACAGCCCATACTTCACAGTCAGCAGGACTCACAATTTTCGGACACATCTTAAACACTCAGCACACAAAGTAAACAAGGAAGAATCAGACTGTAATTGCGTCAGTGCGTAGATTAAGATACAGGCTTTGTTGTAAAAATAAAATTATTGTGATATCTTAGCACGTCTTTTTTTTTTAATTTCAAAACGGCACTTGCTTAAAAAACGCGCTCCTTATATGCTATACTTTTTCTCACGATACACACTACCGCTCATTAATTTCAACACACCCAATTAATGACATCTGGTTCTCTGTACATAAGGTCTAATATCGTGGGTAAGGTTGAGGAAGCAAAGGAATAGTACAACATTTGTACACATGTCATGATTTTTGTTTGTGATCAACGAGATATAATAGCATGCAACAAACGATGTTGTGTAAATAAACTTTATGTATCTATCTGATATATTTGTTCACCTATTTGCCGACATACGCCGCCATTTGGTGCACCTGCGCTGTTCCCTGTAGTGATGTGATGTCCGCAGCGAACGGCAAGCATTACCACGGTACATGCGGTTCCTGCACGTCAGTTCCTTCGTGACACTTCAGTGTGCACATCGCTCCACGAGTGGAGACATCCACAGAAAAACGTGCTGTAATTGTAGCGCTCAGCCAGGCAGGTTCATCTATTCGCCAAATTGCGAAAGAATGTACTTTGTCTGTAGGGGGAGTGCAATACACCCTTCCCCGCCAGAAGACAACAGGTAGCAATAAGGACACACCACAACTAGGACGATCTCGTAAAACAACTAAAAGTGACGATAAATATATCAAACATACCAGTAAGGGAAATAGATTAAAAGCAGCGCCCTGAATTCGTCCAGAATCGGTAGAAATGAACACGACAACAATATCTGTTGCAACAGTAAAAGGGAGACTGACTGAAGCCGGGTTGGAAGGATGATTCACAGCAAGAGAACCCCTTCTAAGGCCCATAAATAAACAGAATGGGCTAGAAAACATCGAAATTGGACATCGGAAGAGTGGGCGAAGATGTTATTCACCGATGAATCAAAGTTCGAGGTTTTTGGAACCAGAAGGAGAATGGTTCTAGCTTTCAAGCGTTATGACCGGCCCCAATTCAACAGCTCTGTCAGGAGGGTCAATATGGAGCTAGATCACCTGCTTAGGGCGGCTACTTTGTCAGGCATAGGTTTGGTTCCTGTCGATGGTATTGGTAGGTGGGACTTGGCAAGGCATGGTTTGCATCTCAAAAGAAAAGGAAAGTGTAAACTGATAGCAAAATCTTTAAGGGGGGGGGGGGGGAGGTGGCACTGAAACTCATGTGAGTACTTTTCTAGACCAAGATTAGTGTCCGGTCATCCTACACTGATTGAAATTAAGCTTAATGAGAAGTTCAGAGAGGCAGGTACTTAGATATGTGAAAATATCACAAGATTCTCATAACAGTACAGTGAAAAATAATGTTAGTATGTCACAAGGTTCATATAAAATCACAGTGATAAATAATGGTAATATATTGTATCAGGATACCAGGGAATTAAAAAACAAAGTAGATGAGCTTCTTGTTTGTTAGAAAATTTAGAAACTGTGTGTGGAATAGATGTACTATGCATCTCTGAACATCATTTAGTCACAGGTATGGAGTTGTTAATGTAGATGGATATAAGCTTTCAGCTCATGTAAGTAGAGACACTATGGAGAGAGGATGGGGTGTTATCATGTTAAAATCAGTCATAGTGTGAAAAATTTGGAACCTAAAAATGTGCATGTGACCTTAAACTAAATAAAGGCACTTTTATAATTGTAGGCATGTATAGGTCCCCATTGAGAAATCTTCAACTATTTTTTAAAAACGTGGATTCTTTGTTGTGCTGTCAGACAAAGGGAAAAAAATTATTGTGTGTGGGGATTTAAACGTAAATTTTGTGAAAGAGTCCGATAGAGAGCTTGACCTTGAAGTATTACTTGGTTCTTTCAATTTGACATCAGATATTGAGTTTACTACTCAGGTGGCACAGGAAAACAGCACACTAATAGATAACGTTTTCATAGATTTAGATAAATTTAATCAAATAAAAACTTCTCCTGTTAAGAATGGTCTGTCTGATCACGGTGTACAGATAGTTACAGTATATGATATAGCTCCACACAGTAATGCAAAACAGTCCTCCAAAAATAATACATTCCATTAACGATTTAACAATTCAGAATTTTAGGTAAAGCTTGCAACAGTTACGAGCTGGGGTGAAGTGCGCAGGGAACATGATGCTAATTTAAAATTTAACCTATTTCATGATAACTTTGTGAGTATATTTTAAAACAGTTCCCCTAAGAAAACAGTGAAATATAATTGTAAGAAACCATATAAAAAGCCTTGTCTTACTAAAAGGATAAAAATATCTTGTAAGCAGAAAAGGGAACTGTATCTTATAGCTAGGAGTAATGATCCTAAAACAGGGAAATATCATAAAAACTACTGCATCGTATTAAGAATAGTTATTAAAAAGTCCAGAAATATGTGCATTATGTCTGAGACTAGCACATCTGATAATAAAATTAAAATAATTTGGAATATTGTGAAAAGGGAATCAGGGCAACTGGAAGCCCAGGAAGACTATATTTCCATCAAACACACTAAAAGTTTGTTAACAAGAAGTCAGAAGTAGAAAACATTTTTAGTAATTTGTTGGGAAAGTAGGATCCAACTATACATTAGAAAATGCAAGGCAGTATATGGGAGAGGCAGTATCTATGCTATTTTATAAAACTGAAATTCAACCCATCTCTCCTACTGAAATTAGGAAAATAATAAATTCACTCAAAAGTAAAAGTGTGCGTGGAATTGATAACATTTCCTACAGAGTACTAAAAGCTTGTTCCCAACAAATAAGTAGGATTCTCAGCCACATATGTAGTAGCTCACTGCAACAGGGCACTTTTCCAGATAGACTGAAATACGCTATTGTTAAACCATTGCATCAAAATGGGATAGATCCGATGCTAACAACTACCATCCAATCTCACTTCCGACAGCTTTATCCAAAAGACTTGGAAAAGTAATGTATTCAAGAGTAGCATCACATATTTGTAAAAATGAAGTACTAACAAAATGTCAGTTTGATTTCTGAAATGCTTTTCAACAGAAAATTCTGTGTGTGCTTTCACTGATCAAATATTAAATGCATTGCATAACTGAACATCACCTATTGGGATATTTTGTGATCTCTCAAAGGCTTTTGATAGTGTGAATCATGAAATTCTTCTAGATAAGCTTAAGTATTCTGGTATGAGTGTGAGAGTGCACAAATTGTTTAATTTAATTCATACTTAACTGGAAGACTGCAGAAGGTTGAAATTAACAGTACAGATAGTTTGCAAAAACTAGCAGAGTCCTCTAACTGGGGAGGTATCAAGATTGGTGTCCCACAGGGTTTTGTCTTGGGTCCCTTATTGTTCTTAATATATATTAAAGACTTGCCACTCATGAAGATGCAAAGTTAGCTCTTTTCGCTGATGATTCAATTATAGTAATTACACACAAGAAGCAAGAATCAGCTGAGGAAATTGCAAATAATGTTTTTCAGAAAATTATTAAGTGGTTCTCTGCAAATGAACATCACTGAATTTTGAGAAAACACATATTGTGCAATTCTGTACAGTAAATAGCATTAATTATTGATAAATATAGACTATGAACGGAAATCTCTTGCTAAGGTAGAATACAAAAAGTTTCTGGGTGTGTGCATTGATGAGAAATTGAATTGGAGGAAACGCATCAATGATATTCTGCAACGGTTAGGTTCGGCTACTTATGCTCTTAGGGTTATTGCAAATTTTGGTGATAAACATTTCAGTAAATTAGCCTACTCTGCCTATTTTCATTCACTGCTTTCATATGGCATCATATTTTGGGTCAATTCGTCATTAAGAGAGAAAGTGTTCATTGCACACAAGCATGTAATCAGATTAATAGCTGAGGCCCACCCAAGATCACCTTGCCGACTTTTATTTAAGGAACTCGGGGTATTCACAGTACCTTTGCAATACATGTGTTCACTTACGAAATTTGTCATTAATAGTCCATCCCAATTCGAAAATGACAGCGAAGTGCATAGTTACAACACTAGAAGAAAGGAGGATATTTACTATTCTGGATTAAATCTCACTTTGGCACAGAAAGGGGTGAATTATACTGCCACAAAAATCTTTGGTCATTTGCCAAATAGTATTAAAAGTCTGACAGCTGGCCAACCAACATTTAAAAGCAAATTAAAAGAATTTCTGAATGAAAACTCTTTCTAGTCAACAGATGAATTCGTAGATATGAAATAGTAACTGTAAAAAATTAATTATAGGAAAGGGTTCACCTTACATCAGGATAATGATCCAAAACATCAGTCGGCATACTGTACGAATTAGATTGCATCAGAGGAAAAACAGAAAGCACTGAATGATATGGAATAGCCATTCCGAAGCCTCGATTGTAATCCCTTTATAACGACCTGGGACGAAACGGACACATGTGTCAGGGAAGTTAATATATCCAGCACGGAACATCTCTGGAATATTGTTAAGGATGTGTGGAATCATATAGATACACGATATCTACAAATACTGACTGACCGCATCCCTCGAGTTTGTGAGGCAGTCATTAAATCCAAAGGAGGATACTCTGATGAAAGTAAAATTAATGATTGTGTTTTTATTATATAGGTGGAATTTAATACAACTATATTTTGTGAGAAATAGCGTTTGATTTGTGTTGTAAATCTGAAATACCAGGGTGTATTGAAATTAATGAGC
Source organism: Schistocerca gregaria (assembly GCF_023897955.1). Classification (NCBI taxonomy): domain Eukaryota; kingdom Metazoa; phylum Arthropoda; class Insecta; order Orthoptera; family Acrididae; genus Schistocerca; species Schistocerca gregaria. The sequence continues at coordinate 927,147,925 of NC_064922.1, read as the reverse complement.
TGTAGTGTATCGATATCAAATGGAGATCTCGAATACCGATTTTTTTTACTTTATATTATATTTTTTCACAATTTTCGGTAAATATTTCAAGTACTTGTTTTGAAATTGTAGTAAGACATAATTTTACTTTCACTGGGTGAAGAAGTCGTACTATTTGTTGATCTTTCATCACGTCCGCTTCATCCACCACGAGTGGCTTCGTTTGCGATTTACCGGCGTGATGTGTGGTTTATGAACAGCCGCTCGAGAATGAAATCTACTTTTTCTCATCTCGTGCCTAACTGTCACAGTACTTGCACTGGATTCTGATGCAGTTTGGGATTCCTGTGTGATAGGCCGGATAGCTGTCTGCCTATTACACATTACGACCCTCTTCAACTGTCGACTGTCTGTCAGTCAACAGACAGTCGGCCTGTACGCTTTTGTGCTATACGTGTCCCTTCACGTTTCCACTTCACTAGCACATCGGAAACATGAGACCTAGGGATGTTTAGGAGTATGGAAACCTCGCGTACAGACGTATGACACAAGTGACATCCAATCACCTGACCACGTTCGAAGTCCATGAGTTCCGCCTCTCTAAATTTTCTCAATAGCGTTTCTCGAAAAGAACCTTCCCTCCAGGTATTCCCGTCAGAGTTCCTGAAGCATTTCCACAACAGTTACGTGTTTTTCTAAGCCACCGGCAACATTATCTAGCAGGCCGCCTTTGAATTTCTTCGATTTCTTTTTTCAGTCCGACCTGGTACGCATCCCAAAACACTGGAGCAGTACTCAAGTAAAGGCCTTCGTTACAGGTGAACCACTCTTTCCTAAAATTCTCCAAAAATACCGAAGTCGACCGTTCGTCTTCTCCTCAAAATGGTTCAAATGGCTCTGAGCACTATGCGACTTAACTTCTGAGGTCATCAGTACCCTAGAACTTAGAACTACTTAAACCTAACTAACCTAAGGACATCACACACACATCCATGCCCAAGGCAGGATTCGCACCTGCGACCGTAGCGGTCGTGCGGTTCCAGACTGTAGTGCCTAGAACCGCTCGGCCACCACGGCCGGCGCATTCTCCTCCACAGTCCTCACATGATCGGTCCATTTCATATCGCTCTGAAACGCTACGCCCAGATATATAAACGAGAGGCAGAGCGGTTCTAGGCCCTACGTTCATCTACATTCATATTCCGCAAGCCACCCAACGGTGTGTGTGGGAGGGCACTTCACATGCCACTGTCATTACCTCCCTTTCCTGTTCCAGTCGCGTATCGTTCGCGGGAAGAACGACTGTCTGAAAGCCTCCGTGCGCGCTCGAATCTCTCTAATCTGACATTCGTGATCTCCACGGGAGGTAAAAGTAGGGGGAAGCAGTGTATTCGATACCTCATCCAGAAACGCACCCTCTCGAAACCTGGCGAGCAAGCTACACCGCGATGCAGAGCGCCTCTCTTGCAGAGTCTGCCACTTGAGTTTGCTAAACATCTCCGTAACGCTATCACGGTTACCAAATAACCCTGAGATGAAACGCGCCGCTCTTCTTTGGATCTTCTCTATCTCCTCTGTCAACCCGATCTGGTACGGATCCCACACTGATGAGCAATACTCAAGTATAGGTCGAACGAGTGTTTTGTAAGCCACCTCCTTTGTTGATGGACTACATTTTCTAAGGACTCTCCCAATGAATCTCAACCTGGTACCCGCCTTACCAACAATTAATTTTATATGATCATTCCACTTCAAATCGTTCCGCACGTATACTCCGAGATATTTAACAGAAGTAACTGCTACCAGTGTTTGTTCCGCTATCATGTAATCATACAATAAAGGATCCTTCTTTCTATGTATTCGCAATACATTACATTTGTCTATGTTAAGGGTCAGTTGCCACTCGCTACACCAAGTGCCTATCCGCTGCAGATCTTCCTGCATTTCGCTACAATTTTCGAATGCTGCAACTTCTCTGTATACTACAGCATCATCCGCGAAAAGCCGCATGGAAGTTCCGACATTATCTACTAGGTCATTTATATATATAGTGAAAAGCAATGGTCCCATAACACTCCCTTGTGGCACGCCAGAGGTTACTTTAACGTCTTTAGACGTCTCTCCATTGATAACAACATGTGGTGTTCTGTTTGCTAAAAACTCTTCAACCACCATCCGTTCTGGATCCGCGCGACCGCTACGGTCGCAGGTTCGAATCCTGCCTCGGGCATGGATGTGTGTGATGTCCTTAGGTTAGTTAGGTTTAAGTAGTTCTAAGTTCTAGGGGACTGATGTCCTCAGAAGTTAAGTCCCACAGTGCTCATAGCTATTCAAACAACTCGACTGTGTCACACAGGACATCAGTAATACTGTACCGAACATTACAGGTTTGTTCTTGCTACTCATCCGCATCACCGTGTCGTTGACAGCGATCAGTCAACATCTTACGCTGTTCACACACTTTATGCACCGTGCCAGGCTTGGTAATAACAGTAAACACGAGCAACATCAACGATCTCTGGTGGGCGCTCTACCTGTCGCAGATTATTGCAAACTTTAATCATTTACGCACGCGTATCAAGTTACACTGACATCCGGCCACATCTTCTAGATGTTCCACACATTTTTTTTCCAAGCAATGTACATAGAATACAGCGCGTCACATCTTCGTTCACCAGTTAAAGGAATCATGGAATCACGTACAGCAAACAGTACAAAGTCGTAACAGCAATGCATGATCAAAGTGCAAAGAAACTGCAGTTCTCTTATTGCCCAACGACCAGCGTATCTCGCTGCGATGACCTCGTCCGCCGTCCGTGTCCATCCCGATGTCCCCGTGCTGTTGCAGCCAGATTAAACCAGACAGATCTGGATTTCCACAGCCAGCCTCCACGCTTAATTCGTAATAACAGTATTGGCCACGGCGGTTACGTAGTGCGCAGAACACTACACACTGCCATGTGATACGAGCACTAAAAAACGCGCCGGTCGGTATGGCCGAGCGGTTCTAGGCGCTTCAGTCTGGAACCGCGTGACCGCTACGGTCGCAGGTTCGAATCCTGCCTCGGGCAAGGGTGTGCGTGATGTCCATAGGTTAGATAGGTTTAAGTAGTTCTAAGTTCTAGGGGACTGATGACCATAGATGTGGTCAGAGCTCAAGGCCATTTGAACCATTTTGAACGGAAAAACGCCATATGCGACGGAAATAAGCATCTAGTGTCCTTCCTTCACGCGCTGCATAAACAATGCAGTAAGAAAGACTGTTCTTTCGTGCTTAAACGAACATTACTCACCTATAATGCAGTACGAAAGAGTGTTCTTTCGGCCTTAAACGCACATTACTCACCTGTTGGAAGTCATCTTAGGCACGACACAGAATGTAGGTTGACACAGGATGTGATCACAGAATCGTTGCAGCCCGCCGCCTTGATAAGCCAACTAGACGAAAACGTAGCCCCCCCCCCCCCCACACGTCCTTCACCCGCCCTCCCCCTCAGAAGACAGCACATTAACACCATGCAACAACGCCTCTCGCCTGGATAACTGACAATTCGGAGAGAAACAGACCCCACAAGTTTCTTCAGGTATGGCACATTCAGCTGACGCCACTCATTGCAGGTCCCATACAACTACCAAAAATCGGGTATGTTGATCTGCATACATCGGCGACTGGGACAACTGAGGACCGTTTTCACAAAACTCAACAACTAAAAAATTTGGAAAATTGAGTTATATATCTATTCATGCACTTCTAAATGAGACGAATCCATTGCTGTACATGGATTTTATCAAGTCTCCCCACTTGCCTGTTTAATCTTGCACTCAGAGCTGTGAAATTTTCCTGAACTCGACTTCTATAGAAAACAAGTTTTGTCAAATGTGAACATCCACTACTTGTGGTAGATATTTATTGTAATTTTTCGAGAAATTAGCTGATTAATTTGCAATCAGGGGTCACATTTAGGCATGCCTCTTAGTAGGGTATATCGTACCGTTGAAAAGAAATTGATAGAACTTCAAATTGTAGCCTTACCATCACATCGCCATGAGGTTCTGAGTCACAATGGTACATCTACATCTAAATCTGCATCTACACCCATACTCCGCAAGCTACCTGACGGTGTGTGGCATGGGGTACCTTGAGCACCTCTATCGGTTCTCCCTTCTGTTCCAGTCTCTTATTGTTCGTGGAAAGAAAGATTGGCGGTATGCCTCTGTGTGGGCTCTAATCTCTCTGATTTTATCCTCATGGTCTCTTCGCGAGATATACGTGGGAGGGAGCAATATACTGCTTGAGTCCTCGGTGAATGTATGTTCTCGAAACTTTAACAAAAGCCCGTACCGAGCTCCTGAGCGTCTCTCCTACAGAGTCTTTCACTGGAGTTTATCTGTCATCTCCGTAACGCTTTCGCGACTACTAAATGATCCAACGAAGCGCGCTGCTCTCCGTTGGATCTTCTCTATCTCTTCTATCAACCCTATCTGGTGGGGATCCCACACTGCTGAGCAATATTCAAGCAGTAAGCGAACAAGTGTACTGTAACCTACTTCCTTTCTATTTGGGACTGCATTTCCTTAGGACTCTTCCAATGGCTCTCAGTCTGGCATCTGCTTTATTTGCGATTAATTTTATATGGTCATTCCATTTTAGATCACTGCCTATGCATACTCCCAGATAATTTATGGAATTAACTGCTTCCAGTTGCTGAACTGCTATATTGTAGCTAAATGATAAAGGATCTTTCTATGTCTTTGCAGCACATTACACATTCGCAGTACATTACACATGAAACAATTAAAATCGCTCAAAAGAAGAAAGGCCGCTGGACCTGATGGGATACCAGTTCGATTTTACACAGAGTATGCGAAGGAACTTGCGCCCCTTCTTGCAGCTGTGTACCGTAGGTCTCTATAAGAGCGTAGCGTTCCAAAAGATTGGAAAAGAGCACAGGTGATCCCCGTTTTCAAGAAGGGACGTCGAACCTGTATTGTTCTGGACAAGAATTGTCACGTGTACGATTTCAAGCTCATTGCTAATAGATTACTGAGAAAGAAGCTACCATTCAAGTTCCTAAAGCCAGAGTTCTTACTTGTCAAAAGAAAAAAAAAGAAGAAGGCCAGCTACATAGTCGAAACCACATATTTTTTCTCTCTGATCCCTGCTGAAGAGAAGAATACTAACATAGATATAATAACGTAGTCTTCAGCGGCCAGAGTCAGTCGACAGGTTTTCTGGGTATGGTACCGCGTCATATTGTATAAAACTACTGCTGGAGAAAATCAACGTTTCAGCCACGGTTGCAGCGGCCTTCTTCTGGATCTGCTGGTGAGCTCTAGTTATCCAGTGCGCTTACCTTATGTGAAAAACGTTACTGAGCGAATAGGCAAACACCTTCGCATGGTTGGGGTGGAGCCTGTCTTCTATAGTAGTCGCAGGACCCAGGACTTGCTAGGCTCCACTAAGGACATGGTGGATGCATTACACACTGCAGGCGTGTACAGGGTGGAATGCGAATGTGGAGAGGCATACATGGGTGAGACTGGCAGGCCGATAGCAACGCGCATTCGGGAACACGAGTGCTATATTCGTCTAGGGCAACACAACAAATCTGCACTGGCAGAACATCAGAAACATTGCGGAACAGAAATAAAATTCAGCGAAGCCTTTGGGTTGGGCAAGCAGCCGGTTATGAGGAAACGCAAAATTAGAGAGGCCATCGAAATATTCAAACACACTACGAACATGAACAGAGAGGATAGATTCAGTCTTGCCTTATCTTGGCTGCCACCAATCAGAGCCCAACAGACCGCATTGTCAACACGAGGCTTGAGCACCACCGGCGAGTAACTGCCGTCGCGCGGCCGACGTCCAGCTGTTGGTAAACAGCAGCCAACTTACCATTCGCCGGTGCCCGCCAATTATGGCACATAATGCAAGAGCCAATAGACTCCCTCCACCGAAGTAACCCATTAAAATAAAGTTCCCTCTTCTTCTTCCTTAAGTGACCAATGAAATGAACTATGTTTTTTTTTTAAATTATGACGTAACGGCATGCACAGTGAACAGTAATCACCAAATATAAGAGACACTACATAGAACATACTATTAGACCCAGAAGAAGGCCGCTGCAACTGTGGCCGAAACATTAGCTTTCTCCAGCAGTATTTTTATACAATATGATGTGGTACAATACCCAGAAAACGTTTATGTCGACTAACATAGATAGTTTCAAGAACATTGAACGACCATTTGTAATACAACTCAGGAACAACATGAGTGTCAAAGAAGCTGACGATATAGAGAAAGAGAAGACATTTTTTTATATATCATCAAAAGAAGTACGAGAGTTCTGTAGGAAAGCCTTAGAGTGTTCAGATGAGCGACAGTGACTATGTAGCGGCACCACCATTTAAGATAGGAAAGTTAGATTCGTGCAACATTTCCGAGCTGACCAGAGGTTGCGAAGTACAATGGAGGCCACAGGCCCGTCAAACTGCTGAAAACGGTAAACGCAGCGGTTTGCATGGCGCAAGTTACAGGCAGAAAGGGCCACTGGCGCAACCTAGGTGTTATGAGTACATAGCGCAGAGTGGCGCGTTAGCAAAACAGAGGTGCACAGCCACGTATAAATAGGTGCTGGTTTTCTAATGGGGGGGGGGGGGTTCAAACGTGGCATCTTTGTTGAACGGCAGGGCGTGTCACACCACACGATACACGTAGCGGCAGATGGGGCGCCGATGTTCCAGTCCACGGCAGGTCGTTGGTTCGACCCTCTGAGGCCAATGCAGGGTCCGTCGTCAGCCAGGAGTGGACCACTCGATGGCTCGCTACCATGGGCTGTCTTGTTGGCTCCCAACACACGACGGAGGCATCCCGAGGCGAGAGCCACATATTTGGCTGTCGGATCACAGGCGCTTATTGTCGCCGCGATCTTCACCACGACGGCAAAGAAGCATAGAGCGGGACGCCCTGCAGTTCCCAGCAAGCGGCGCTGAGGCAAGGGGGATGAAGGCAGCAGAGTCATATATATATATACACTCCTGGAAATGGAAAAAAGAACACATTGACACCGGTGTGTCAGACCCACCATACTTGCTCCGGACACTGCGAGAGGGCTGTACAAGCAATGATCACACGCACGGCACAGCGGACACACCAGGAACCGCGGTGTTGGCCGTCGAATGGCGCTAGCTGCGCAGCATTTGTGCACCGCCGCCGTCAGTGTCAGCCAGTTTGCCGTGGCATACGGAGCTCCATCGCAGTCTTTAACACTGGTAGCATGCCGCGACAGCGTGGACGTGAACCGTATGTGCAGTTGACGGACTTTGAGCGAGGGCGTATAGTGGGCATGCAGGAGGCCGGGTGTACGTACCGCCGAATTGCTCAACACGTGGGGCGTGAGGTCTCCACAGTACATCGATGTTGTCGCCAGTGGTCGGCGGAAGGTGCACATGCCCGTCGACCTGGGACCGGACCGCAGCGACGCACGGATGCACGCCAAGACCGTAGGATCCTACGCAGTGCCGTAGGGGACCGCACCGCCACTTCCCAGCAAATTAGGGACACTGTTGCTGCTGGGGTATCGGCGAGGACCAATCGCAACCGTCTCCATGAAGCTGGGCTACGGTCCCGCACACCGTTAGGCCGTCTTCCGCTCACGCCCCAACATCGTGCAGCCCGCCTCCAGTGGCGTCGCGACAGGCGTGAATGGAGGGACGAATGGAGACGTGTCGTCTTCAGCGATGAGAGTCGCTTCTGCCTTGGTGCCAATGATGGTCGTATGCGTGTTTGGCGCCGTGCAGGTGAGTGCCACAATCAGGACTGCATACGACTGAGGCACACAGGGCCAACACCTGGCATCATGGTGTGGGGAGCGATCTCCTACACTGGCCGTACACCTCTGGTGATCGTCGAGGGGACACCGAATAGTGCTCGGTACATCCAAACCGTCATCGAACCCATCGTTCTACCATTCCTAGACCGGCAAGGGAACTTGCTGTTCCAACAGGACAATGCACGTCCGCATGTATCCCGTGCCACCCAACGTGCTCTAGAAGGTGTAAGTCAGTTACCCTAGCCAGCAAAATCTCCGTATCTGTCCCCCATTGAGCATGTTTGGGACTGGATGAAGCGTCGTCTCACGCGGTCTGCACGTCCAGCACGAACGCTGGTCCAACTGAGGCGCCAGGTGGAAATGGCATGGCAAGCCGTTCCACAGGACTACATCCAGCATCTCTACGATCGTCTCCATGGGAGAATATCAACCTGCATTGCTGCGAAAGGTGGATATACACTGTACTAGTGCCGACATTGTGCATGCTCTGTTGCCTGTGTCTATGTGCCTGTGGTTCTGTCAGTGTGTTCATGTGATGTATCTGACCCCAGGAATGTGTCAATAAAGTTTCCCCTTCCTGGGACAATGAATTCACGGTGTTCTTATTTCAATTTCCAGGAGTGTATATATCACAGCTAGGCTGAAAGCCTCAAGGCAAGAGTGGATAGACATACATCAACAAGATGCAATACAAATGGCTGAAGGCCCACAATAAAATTTTCAAGATTTTAAAATAAATTACCATAACTTTTCAAACGCACAAGACCATAATGTTTTTGCTTAAAGGGTAATTTTAAGAGTAAGGTTTCAAGCGGCTGAAGGCACACAACTGATTTTCCAAAATTCAGCAATACCATAAACCTTTAAGGGCAGAAATGCGCAATGTTTAAGCTTGAAAGGTAATCTTAAGAATAACGTTCCAAGCAGCTGAAGGCCCACCATTAATTTCCCAAAATATTAAAAAATATAACCATAAGCCTTAAGTTTTATGCAGCTGAAACCACACTAAAAGAAAAGACAACACAATGGCAATAACCTTTCAGCAAATACCCACTTGCCGGAATTCAAACTTACTAATATGAGGCGTGAAGACCTTTAATTTATTTAAAACACAGTAAAACCAATAATTTTTAAATCATTGGCTATGATAGGCTATAAACAGACAACCAAACGTCTGTGAGAAAGACAGTAAACGGCACTCAGAAGCCTCCAGGGGGTCGTCCTGCCCTCGTTCACTTGGATGAGACAGGTGGTAAGCTCAACTACAGTTGATCCGTCGAAACCCAACCAAGGGACAGCCACGGACCGACCGACAAAACGACTTGCTTGCCACCAATCGGCACATGAGAACTCATAACACATAATGTTACTGACGTAACTATCCACAATCAAATATGTATATTTATTAAGCTGTCAAAACTACACACCGTGCTGGACAGCGACAACAGGTGAGGAAAGGACACTGCCTGAAATTACGTTAGTCGCCAGGGCAGGTAACCAGAACACACAAGGCAGAAAAATCACATGTCCGAAAGAACATCGTTTAATTCTAACCGGCTGATTACGTTATTCAGTGTGGATGCACACGATTTGCCTGAACTCTTACGGGACTCGGTGGATTGTCTGCCGCAAGTAGTGGTTATAATGGCAGGGGAACTACGAAAATAGTATGTGGACTGTAAGTTGAGAATGTAGGTCTCACGGGGAGCGTGCCGGCTATAAATCCCTGCAGTCGAACTATCCTCTGTGCCTTCGGTGGCTCAGATGGACCAGCCGTCACGGTAGCTTAGCGTGTTCGGTCAGAGGGTTAGCTACCTTCTGTAATAAAAAAAAACTGAGTGAATGGATCAACGAACAACCTGAACGGGTGTCATGAGACGTCCGCCCCGAACATATACAACGAACAAAATGAGATCAATAAGGATTTTTTTTTAAAAAAATGGGTAGAGCTTCTGCCATGTAAGCAGGAGATCCTGAGTTCGAATCCCGGTCGGGGCACACATTTTGAACTGTCCCCGTTGATGTATATCAACGCCCATCAACAGCTAATGGCATTGGTTTCATTGTAATTTCATTCTCGAGAGCTGCGCGGTCACCAATGGCATCTGTTCTTTCGGACGTGTCCGAAAGAACAGCTGCCATCTTCATATAGAGCATTAGTAAGTTATAAAGAAAATGTATTTAAGCAACGTGCTGCGCTGACTGCACAATTGAGGCGGACGCACACCTCCCTTCAGTAGTTGTCGCTGCCTTGGACGGGCATAATTCATCTTGTTTTGACGTTGGCGATGTTTTAATAGAACGTTATCGGTGGTTATACGAAAGTTTTCCTTCCGCTTTGCAGCTGCTGTCAACTTACGTGTTGTACCAATGTGTGGCGCTGCAGTAGTCATTACACAGCGAACGGTTAGTTGTTATTGTCGTTTTGTTGGGCGTTACGTTTAATGACAGGCATCGTGATATGAAGGAAGCTTACTTCTGGAACCAGAGTGTGCGTATTACAACGAGCCGATTCTTGACTGTCATAACTGTGATGAGAAATTTAACTTGATTGTGTGACTAGTGCGTCACTGTGTTTAAGTTAACCATGAAAAGATTTTTAAGCCAGGATGCATTAAAAAGTCTAAAACTACATCTAACGGCAAGTATCAAGGAGGCTACTTACAGTTCGGCGTCACAGTACAGGCTGATACAGAAACCAGTGACAACTCAATTCCCCAATGTGTTGTATGCTTCGAGATGCTATCAAATCAAAGCATGGATCCCTCCTTATTAAAACGTCATTGAAGCTCTAAGCATTCAGAGTATTTGGTAAATCTATTGACATTTTTAAAGGGAATCTGTATTTTGTAAAAAAAAAAAAAATATTCCAAATGCATGGCAAATTTCATAAACAGTGATACTAACAGGTAAGTTGATAAAAACCTCATTCCTCGCTAATTTTAGGATTGCAAAAGGAGGAAAACTTCGTACAATTGGTGACTCTCTCTTATTCCCCGCGGCTAGAGACATGATACAAAGAATTTTTTGGGGAAAAGGTGCCAAAGAAATACAAATTTCCATTATTCAACACCAAGGTTATTACAATTCCGATAGTGCACTTATTTCGTTCTTGAAGTATACTGTAGCAGAGATGTCACAAATATGGCGCAGTTATTCGTTTTCGTACGTTTTTAGCACCATGAACATAGAAGAGAAGAGTTTTTATTTTCAAACGATATCGCAGAAAACATTTCCAATATGATTTGTTTGTTTGAAGTGGGTAATCCTTCGTAAACATGTGTTGGTGTTTGCACAGACGGAGTCAAGACAATGTATAGTCACCTAACAGGCTGGGCAGGAAAAGAGAAGGAAGTTGGACATGATTGTTGAAATACACACTGCGTATCTACATCTACATCTACATCCATACTCCGCAAGCCACCTGTCGGTGTGTGGCGGAGAGTACCCTGAGTACCTCTATCGGTTCTCCCTTCTATTCCAGTCTCGTATTGTTCGTGGAAAGAAGGATTGTCGGTATGCCTCTGTGTGGGCTCTAATCTTTCTGATTTTATCCTCATGGTCTCTTCGCGAGATTTACGTCGGAGGGAGCAATGTACTGCTTGACTCCTCGGTGAAGGTATGTTCTCGAAACTTTAACAAAAGCCCGTACCGAGCTACTGAGCGTCTCTCCTGCAAAGTCTTCCACTGGAGTTTATCTATCATATCCGTAACGCTTTCGCGATTACTAAATGATCCTGTAACGAAGCGCTCTGCTCTCCGTTGGATCTTCTCTATCTCTTCTATCAGCCCTATCTGGTGGGGATCCCACACTGCTGGGCAGTATTCAAACAGTGGGTGAACAAGCGTACTGTAACCTACTTCCTTTGTTTTCGGATTGCATTTCCTTAGGATTCTTCCAATGAATCTCAGTCTAGCATCGGCTTTACCGACGATCAACTTTACATGATCATTCCATTTTAAATCACTCCTAATGCGTACTTACAGATAATTTATGGAATTAACTGCTTCTAGTTGCTGACCTGCTATTTTGTAGCTAAATGATAAGGGATCTTTCTTTCTATGTATTCGCAGCACATTACACTTGTCTACATTGAGATCCAATTGCCATTCCCTGCACCATGCGTCAATTCGCTGCAGTTCCTCCTGCATTTCAGTACAATTTTCCATTGTTACAACCTCTCGATATACCACAGCATCATCCGCAAAAAGCATCAGTGAACTTCGGATATCATCCACTACGTCATTTATGTATATTTTGAATAGCAACGGTCCTACGATAGTCTCCTGCGGCCAACCTGAAATCACTCTTACTTCGGAAGACTTCTCTCCATTGAGAATGACGTGCTGCGTTCTGTTATCTAGGGACTCTTCAATCCAATCACACAATTGGTCTGATAGTCCATATGCTCTTACTTTGTTCATTAAACGACTGTGGGGAACTGTATCGAACGCCTTGCGGAAGTCAAGAAACACGGTATCTACCTGAGAACCGGTGTCTATGGCCCTCTGAGTCTCGTGGACGAATAGCGCGAGCTTGGTTTCACACGATCGTCTTTTTCGAAACCCATGCTGATTCGTACGGAGTAAATTTCAAGTCTCCAGAGAAGTCATTACACTCGAACATAATACGTGTTCAAAAATTCTACAACTGATCGACGTTAGAGATATAGGTCTATTGTTCTACACATCTGTTCGACGTCCCTTCTTGAAAACGGGGATGACCTGTGCCCTTTTCCTATCCTTTGGATCGCTACGCTACGCTCTCCTGCGTAATACGCAGAGAAGCATTGCCTTCTAAGTATATGTACGAAGCCCCAAACTCGTTCTGTTGTTTTGACAGACGCTGCAAAGGTTGTAAACTTCATCAAGAAAGTGCTCTTATCTCACAGCTATTCAAGCTGTTACGCGAAGATATGGGGCCGCGTGGTTTGAGGCGCCATATCACGGGTTGAGCGGCCCCTCCCACCTGACGTTCGAGTCCTCCCTCGGGCATGGGTGTGTGTGTGTGTGTGTGTTGTTCTTAGCGTAAGTTGCTTTAAGCAGTGGGTAAGTCAAGGGAACGATGACCTCAGTATTATGGTCCCTTAGGAACCCATATACATTTGAACATTTGCAGATATGGGAGGTAAAATTAAAAGTTTGCTCTGAAATAAGATGGCTCTCTCGCGGAAAACTTCTAAACAGAATATTTGAATCGAGGTCCGAGGTTTTCACGTTTCTTAACTACAAAAAACTGGTATATTAGGTGAAGATTTTTTTCGCTGATGATCAATGGTTACCTGTATCGGCCTATTTCGATGATATTTTTGACAGGCTTCATAATTTGAGTTCGGAGAAGGCACAAAAGCTTTCTTAGCATGTAAAAAGATGTTTTTCAAAAGTAAGTTAACTCTTTTTGGTTCACAAGTGTTTAACAATAACATTTTCGCATTATCTACTCTTACATAATTTTTGGAAGACAATGAAGTAGCACCCATGGAAGACTATTACACATTTAGATGTCATTCAAAAAAGTTACAAAAAGTACTTTCCTGGAGATAACACAAAACATGACTGAGTAAGACCTTCATTTACAGGAAACGTACCAGAAGAAGTAATCACGAAAGTAACTTTCATCGACGCAACTTGCGACGTTCAGTGAAACGTGGTTTCGAAAAGAAAACTCTGCTTTCTTTTTTGGATGGGGACGAATACCGAATACGACACCCTTCTCTTCTGAAACAATCAATCAGATTTTTGGTGCCGTTTGTTACTACTTACATGTGTGAAGGTGAGTTTTCTAAGTTGATGGACATTAATATATAAATACAGAAAAAGCGTTCGCCCTAAAGAAGACTTGTGAGTAAAAGTTGAGCTCAATCGAACGAGAGTTTGAAGCTCTGATTGAAGATAAACGGCAACATGCTTCCAACAGAAACATGTAGACGTTCTTTCATCAGAATCTAAATTTGGAAACTGTCTACCTACTGATTTACAAAAGTTTGGATTCATCATGATTTTTTTTTAGTTTCTTTTTTTTTAATTTGCTTTTTGGATTACTATTAACAATGCTCGATGTTAAGTTTATTACTCTCTCGCACAACTGGTTTGTTTTATTTGTGATGCAAAAGTTTAATACATTTTTAAATAAGTTTCCTTTAATTTACGTCTATGGTCACAAACTTGTTAACAGATTACCGGTTTCGGCCTATAATGACCATCATCAGATCTGTTTCATGTAAACAAAGTCCTAATATGCTGCAGCCATAGTGACATCGTCAAATGTAAACATTATTGTATATACGGGTCACTGTTTTATTCGCGACAGTGTCGCAGCTTGTGAAACATTTTTAAATTTCTTTTCCTCTCTTACTCATTCAATATTTGCATCAGAACCGGCTTAATTTAATTTCATTTATTGGCCACAAATAAGTAGCACATGTGAGCATGAACGACTCTAACAAGTGCTTCCACGAAACATTATTTGCGTGTGTCACACTTCTACTACGCACAGTAGCTGGTCGACACATCACAAAAACCGTACGTCTGTTGCCACGACTCGCATACCGTTCCTTATCCCTACGACAGCGATCGCTCAACATTTCTCTCCCATCCCCCCCCCCCCCTCTCACCCCGGGGTTCGTTTTATAGTAAACAGGCTATAGTGGTACACCCGTATTTCTGGGACAAGATGGTAAAAAGTCTGAGCACTTCTGTTCTGGAGGATTACCAAAGTCAGTCTGTAGAATTTTTAAACATTCATTCTACGTAATTTCTCACTTTTCAGAAATGGTTCAAATGTCTCTAAGCACTACGGGACTTAACATCTGAGGTCATCAGTCCCCTAGACTTAGAACTACGTAAACCTAACTAAAGTAAGGACATCACACACATCCATGCCCGAGGCTGGATTCGAACCTGCGACCGTAGCAGCCGCATGGTTCCGGTGAAGCGCCTAGAACCGCTCGTTCACTGAGGCCGACTTCTCACTTTTCATATTACACATAAGGAAACATGTATTCCAGAAAATCGCCACACTTAGATTTTTTACATGCTTTTTTCTTAACACAGCATTTAAGATTATTTGAGACCCACAATGCCACATTTAAACACTGGAAATTTCTCAAGTTCACTACCTTTTTTTAGGAACAATCGTGGAGTCAACAGTTCAAAAAAGAAACTTCATAAGGACAAATTAAATTTTTTTTCAATTAAAGAAGCAGAACTGGAATTAGTTAGTGAAGACCTTAAAGAAAGTGGTGGAATGTTAAAATACACGAAAATAGTTCTAGTTTCACTTCTTGTACTCAGTCTGATGTAGTCAGTTCAGAAGACAGGTATGCTTGTGTTAACGTTTCTCCATTTCCAACTCGTTTGTTGACAGAAGTAACTTAAGCTTTGTTGACAGATTTGAAATATTAAATAACACATGGGGATCTATGCTGAGAAAGAAATCATTTGTAATGAACTGTCGCATAACATGCAGTCTACAGAAGCTCAGTACTAGCGATTTAAGTGAACATAAATAGGTATCACAGTTTTTCTACTCCAACGCCTTCATTTCCATTCATTTGTATCAAAACTTTCAGTATATACAACTTGTGTTCCAGTTCTAAACGTTGCAACAATTAAATGAGAATATTTTGTATTGGGATACTAACTGGAATGAACATCTTGTACTTAAAAGGAAATTAACCACTCCCCTGCCGCCCCCCCCCCCTTTCCAGAAGAAAGACTTATCCACTTCCCTGTCCAGAAAGCGTTTTAACTGCCGGAAATCCGTTGGGTGTGGTAGTCCTTAATGATATCAATCCCTTGTTTTAGCAGACAAATGACGGCCTCCGAAACTGTGTGACCAAGGTATGTTACTCGTTTCTAGCGCAGAACACACTTTGCTTCATTTACTATTAAACAGCATTTACGTAACCTGGCGAACACTGCACTGAGGTGCTCCTCACATAACGGTGCCGCTTGGGAAAATGTCAGGATATCATGGAAATAGGTGAAATCGAAATTCGGTGCCGTTAGCATCTCGTCTACAAAACTGCCGTGACTGGGTGTCATTTTTAAACAAAATAGTTTGTTTACATACTCAAAATGAACAAACGGTGTTTTTACAGCGGTCTTTGGGATGTCCTCTTCCCGAACTTGGACCTGGTCGTAAATCTTTTTGGAGAAGATGAAGCTGAAGGTTTTAGCTCCAGCTAGTAAATTCGTGAAACTCTTGCATTAGGAACTGGTTAGCAGTTGGGGATGGTCAGAGCGTTTTAGGTGTGGTAATCTCCACAGGGCGTCCAGGTGCCGTCCTTCTTTTTTACTATATGCATTGGTTATGTCCATGGGCTAACCAATCTGTATGTAACGCCACTTTCCAATATCTCTTAAAAATTCTGCCTTTGGTCCATATAAACGGTCTGGTACTAATCTCAGTGGCCACTGAGAGAACGATTGCCCAGGTGTTGTCTTAATATGGTGCACTGTGTTATGCAGCACTTTACCTAATTGCTGGTCTAATCGAACTTCGGGATAAGGCGATGCTATTCGTGCTCAAATCAAAATCAAATGTGTGTGAAATCTTATGGGACTTAACTGCTAAGATCATGAGTCCCTAAGCTTACACACTCACCGATAGATCTGTACCTACAGATTGGAAAATTGCGCAGGTCGCACCAGTGTTCAAGAAGGGTAGTAGGAGTAATCCATTTAACTACAGACCTATATCATTGACGTCGGTTTGCAGTAGGGTTTTGGAGCAGATACTGTATTCAAACATTATGAATCACCTCGAAGGGAACGATCTATCGACACATAATCAGCATGGCTTCAGAAAACATCGCTCTTGTGCAACGCAGCTAGCTCTTTATTCGCACGAAGTAATGGCCGCTATCGACAGGGGATCTCAAGTTGATTCCGTATTTCTAGATTTCCGGAAAGCTTTTGACACCGTTCCTCACAAGCGACTTCTAATCAAGCTGCGGAGCTATGGGGTATCGTCTTAGTTGTGCGACTGGATTCGTGATTTCGTGCCAGGAAGGTCGCAGTTCCTAGTAATAGACGGCAAGTCATCGAGTAAAACTGAAGTGATATCAGGTGTTCCCCAGGGAAGCGTCCTGGGACTACTACTGTTCCTGATCTATATAAATGACCCGGGTGACAATCTGAGCAGTTCTCTTAGACTGTTCGCAGATGATGCTGTAATTTACCGTCTAGTAAGATCATCCGAATACCAGTATCAGTTGCAAAGCGATTTAGAAAAGATTGCTGTATGGTGTGTCAGGTGGCAGTTGAAGCTAAATAACGAAAAGTGTGAGATGATCCACATGAGTTCCAAAAGAAATCCGTTGGAATTCGATTACTCGATAAATAGTACAATTCTCAAGGCTGTCAATTCAACTAAGTACCTGGGTGTTAAAATTACGAACAACTTCGGTTGGAAGGACCACATAGATAATATTGTCGGGAAGGCGAGCCAAAGGTTGCGTTTCATTGGCAGGACACTTAGAAGATGCAAAAAGTCCACTAAAGAGACAGCTTACACTACACTCGTTCGTCCTCTGTTAGAATACTGCTGCGCGGTGTGGGATCCTTACCAGGTGGGATTGACGGAGGACATCGAAAGGGTGCAAAAAAGGGCAGCTCGTTTTGTATTATCACGTTATAGGGGAGAGAGTGTGGCAGATATGATTCACGAGTTGGGATGGAAGACATTACAGCATAGTCGTTTTCGTCACGGCGAGACCTTTTTACGAAATTTCAGTCACCAACTTTCTCTTCCGAATGCGAAAATATTTTGTCGAGCCCAACCTACATAGGTAGGAATGATCATCAAAATAAAATACGAGAAATCAGAGCTCGAACAGAAAGGTTTAGGTGTTCGTTTTTCCCGCGCTCTGTTCGGGAGTGGAATAGTAGAGAGATAGTATGATTGTGGTTCGATGAACCCTCTGCCAAGCAGAATTGCAGAGTAGTCATGTGGATGTAGATGTAGATCCTAAGGACAAGACAAACACAAACACTCATGCTCGAGGGAGGACTCGAACCTCCGCCGGCACCAGCCGCACGCTGTTCGTGCTGCCTCTGTCTGTGATCACCTCACTGTTCATCTTAATCTGCGTTCAACTAAGATTTATCTCCAGCTTTTGGTGATGAATAAAATCTTATCCCAATATCAACCCGATCACGTTGGCCTGCACAAACTTTCACTTGAAACCCAAGTCAACTCTCACCACACGATCACCGTGTGGTGTTATGGGTGAACTGTTGGCTGCCATACGGTGGAGACCCGATCACAAAAACGCCTGCGACACCAGATGGTGTTGCTTCCTTATTTCCATATGTCTGATGGTAGGATCGATGCCTATCTTCTTCCCTGGAGCGGGTCCGCCTATCAGTTTTCAGTGCCGACAACTGCAGCTGTAGTGCTTCTACTTTGCACTGTTCTTTAATGTTCATTTGCCGCTCCTTTTGTATAGCAACGATCACCCTCGAACTGACGTTGTTAGTTATTTGAGGTATTCACTTGCTCTGCCATCGCATACACTTCGTCTACAGAGTTAATGTCGTTTCTTTCCCACGCCGCCATGGCTGACTCCGATGGTAATGGTAGCTGCGTCAACCGCACATGATGTAGTCTCTGTATGTCCATCTTTTCAGAGATGGTTGCCGAACGTCGGCTGTTCAGTACAGAACAGATAGTTATAGGGCTGACCTCCAATAAGTGGTTTATGTTTTATTAATATATAACAACATGTAATCAAATGTTTTACCTTCAGACTGTACTCATCAGCATATTGCTATATCGTTTTATCCCTTGCATTAGCATTACACCGTCGTTATCTACGCGCTGTAGCCGTGGTCTAGGGGTAGCGTTTTTGTTTCATAATTAAAACTCTTTCGGCCGCGGGTTCGATCCCCGCCACTGCCTAAATTTTGATAAATAGTCTGCATTGGCGGCCGAAGACGTCCGGCACAAGAAGTCAGGTTCATTCTGCCAACGGCCTTGTCAAAGAGGGCGGAGGAGCGGATAGAGCTTCAGGGCACTCTCTTGTCCTAGGGGTGGGAAATTGCCCCTAAAGACGGAAGAATCAGCAATCATCAACGACATGAGGATGCAGAAAGCAATGGAAACCACTGCATTAAAGACACGTAACGTGTATCCACAGGACATGTGGCCTGCAGTTGAAAAAGTGTCATGATGATCTCTCCATTGGCAAAAGATTCCGGAATAGTCCCCCATTCAGATCTCCGGGAGGGGACTGCCAAGGGGAAGGTTACCATGAGAAAAAGATTGAATAATCAACGAAAGGATAATGTCCTACGAGTCGAGGCGTGGAATGTCAGAAGCTTGAACGTGGTAGGGAAACTATAAAATCTGAAAAGGGAAATGCAAAGGCTCAGTCTAGATACAGTAGGGGTCAGTGAAGTGAAGTGGAAGGAAGACAAGGATTTCTGGTCAGATGAGTATCGGATAATATCAACAGCAGCAGAAAATGGTATAACAGGTGTAGGATTCGTTATGAATAGGAAGGTAGGGCAGAGAGTCTGTTACTGTGAACAGTTCAGTGACCGGGTTGTTCTAAGCAGAATCGACAGCAGACCAACACCGACAAAGATAGTTCAGGTATACATGCCGACGTCGCAAGCTGGAGATGAACAGATAGAGAAAGTGTATGAGGATATTGAAAGGGTAATGCAGTATGTAAAGGGGGACGAAAATCTAATTGTCATGGGTGACTGGAATGCAGTTGTAGGGGAAGGAGTAGAACAAAACGTTACAGGAGAATATGGGCTTGGGACAAGGAATGAAAGAGGAGAAAGACTAATTGAGTTCTGTAACAAGTTTCAGCTAGTAATAGCGAATACCCTGTTGAAGAATCACAAGAGGAGGAGGTATACTTGGAAAAGGCCGGGAGATACGGGAAGATTTCAATTAGATTACACCATGGTCAGACAGAGATTCCGAAATCAGATACTGGATTGTAAGGCGTACCCAGGAGCAGATATCGACTCAGATCACAATATAGTAGTGATGAAGAGTAGCCTGAAGTTCAAGACATTAGTCAGGAAGAATCAATACGCAAAGAAGTGGGATACGGAAGTACTAAGGAATGACGAGATACGTTTGAAGTTCTCTAACACTATAGGTACAGCAATAAGGAATATCGCAGTAGGCAGCACAGTTGAAGAGGAATGGACATCTCTACAAAGGGCCATCACAGAAGTTGGGAAGGAAAAAATAGGCACAAAGAAGGTAGCTGCGAAGAAACCATGGGTAACAGAAGAAATACTTCAGTTGATTGATGAAAGGAGGAAGTACAAACATGTTCCAGAAAAATCAGGAATACAGAAACACAAGTCGCTGAGGAATGAAGTAAATAGGAAGTGCAGGGAAGCTAAGACGAAATGGCTGCAGTAAAAATGTGAAGACATCGAAAAAGATATGATTGTCGGAAGGACAGACTCAGCATACAGGAAAGTCAAAACAACCTTCGGTGACATTAAAAGCAACGGTGGTAACATTAAGAGTGCAACGGGAATTCCACTGTTAAATGCAGAGCAGAGCAGATAGGTGGAAAGAATACATTGAAAGCCTCTATGAGGGTGAAGATTTGTCTGATGTGATAGAAGAAGAAACAGGAGTCGATTTAGAAGAGATAGGGGATCCAGTATTAGAATCGGAATTTAAAAGAGCTTTGGAGGACTTACGTTCAAATAAGGCAGAAGGGATAGATAACATTCCATCAGAATTTCTAAAATTATTAGGGGAAGTGGCAACAAAACGACTATTCACGTTGGTGTGTAGAGTATATGAGTCTGGCGACATACCATCTGACTTTGGGAAAAGCATCATCCACACAATTCCGAAGACGGCAAGAGCTGACAAGTGCAAGAATTATCGCACAATCAGCTTAACAGCTCACGCATCGAAGCTGCTTACAAGAATAATATACAGAAGAATGGAAAAGGAAATTGGGAATGCGTAGGTGACGATCAGCTTGGCTTTACGAAAAGTAAAGGCACGAGAGAGGCAATTCTGACGTTACGGCTAATAATGGAAGCAAGGCTAAAGAAAAATCAAGACACGTTCATAGGATTTGTCGACCTGGAAAAAGCGTTCGACAATATAAAATGGTGCAAGCTGCTCGAGATTCTGAAAAAAGTAGGGGTTAGCTATAGGGAGAGACGGGTCATATACAATATGTACAACAACCAAGAGGGAATAATAAGAGTGGGCGATCAAGAACGAAGTGCTCGTATTAAGAAGGGAGTAAGACAAGGCTGTAGCCTTTCGCCCCTACTCTTCAATCTGTACATCGAGGATGCAATGATGGAAATAAAAGAAAGGTTCAGGAGTGGAATTAAAATACAAGGTGAAAGGATATCAATGATACGATTCGCTGATGACATTGCTATCCTGAGTGAAAGTAAAGAAGAATTAAATGATCTGCTGAACGGAATGAACAGTCTAATGAGTACACAGTACGGTTTGAGAGTAAATCGGAGAAAGACGAAGGTAATGAGAAGTAGTAGAAATGAGAAAAGCGAGAAACTTAACATCAGGATTGATGGTCACGAAGTCAATGAAGGAATTCTGCTACCTAGGCAGTAAAATAACCAATGACGGACGGAGCAAGGAGGACATCAAAAGCAGACTCGCTATGGCAAAAAAGGCATTTCTGGCCAAGAGAAGTCTACTAATATCAAATACCGGCCTTAATTTGAGGAAGAAATTGCTGAGGATGTACGTCTGGAGTACAGCATTGTATGGTAGTGAAACATGGACTGTGGGAAAACCGGAACAGAAGGGAATCGAAGCATTTGAGATGTGGTGCTATAGACAAATGTTGAAAATTAGGTGGACTGATAAGGTAAGGAATGACGAGGTTCTACGCAGAATCGGAGAGGAAAGGAATATGTGGGAAACACTGATAAGGAGAAGGGACAGGATGATAGGACATCTGCTAAGACATGAGGGAATGACTTCCATGGTACGAGAGGGAACTGTAGAGGGCAAAAAGTGTAGAGGAAAACAGAGATTGGAATACTCAAGCAAATAACAGAGGACGTAGGTTGCAAGTGCTACTCTGAGATGAAGAGGTTAGCACAGGAAAGGAATTCGTGGCGGGCCGCATCAAACCAGTCAGTAAACTGATTAAAAAAAATCTATGCACAATATGCAATATTGACTCTCGTTTAGTAGGTTCTTTTTACGATTATATGACATATACATTTTGCTCCTTGGTTTTTGTTAATACAATGTGCCACTTTTCTCTTATTTGATTCCTAAATTTATACATAACTTGATTTCTGTTAATACGATGTGATACTTTTCTGTTATTTTATTCCTTAATTTATACGTTACTTTGATGTAACTTGCTGTACAGTTTGCTAGTCTTATGTTATTACATATTACCACTCAAGACGTGCATCACCCATTTTGTTACCCATTTCATACTGTTACCATTGTTGTCTGTACACAGGTGCCTGAATATGTTCAAATATCGCCGAAACTGGTAGCCCAACGAAATAAAAATTTGGAAATTTAGACGGCTGGAAGGTGTTTCATTTGACATTGTCTATACATGATGCAGATCGGCGTTAGACATTTCTTCTTCTTCGGCAATAGTCCTCAGATGGCGCAAGAGCGGAAGCTCGGGCACCACCTAAGGAGCGTCCTATGGTCGGTACAGTCACATTTTTGTACCTACATCTTGCGCTGGGCCAACGATTTGCACACCCGACTGATAGGAGTTTCTCAAGTGGAGATATTACTGCTGCGAGGGAGGCTTCAATATACACACATCACCTCGGTTCCGAGAGTTCCGGAACTTGTACAGAAAATTGTATTAGAGATCAACGTAAACATCATTTCCGCCCTTTTTATTGCTTATGAACACGACACATTGCATATTGTGCCACCATACAGTGAGATCTTCAGAGGTGGTGGTCCAGATTACTGTACACACCTGTATCTCTAATACCCAGCAGCACGTCCTCTTGCATTGATACATGCCTGCATTCGTCGTGGCATACTACCCACAAGTTCATCAAGGCACTGTTGGTCCAGATTGTCTCACTCCTCAACGGCCATTCGGCGTAGATCCCTCAGAATGGTTGGTGGGTTACGTCGTCCATAAACAGCCCTTTTCAATCTACCCAGGCATGTTAGATAGGGTTCATGTCTGGAAAACATGCTGGCCACTCTAGTCGAGCGATCTCGTTAGCTTAAGGCAGTCGTCCACAAGGTGAGCACAATGGGGACGCGAAATGTCGTCCATAAAGACGAATCTCTCGCCAATATGGTTGCACTATCGGGAGGAGAATGGCATTCATGTATCGTACAGCCGCTACGGCGCCTTCCGTGACCACCAAAGGCGTACGTCTGCCCCACATAATGCCACCCAAAACAGCAGAGAACGCCTACCTTGCTGCACTCGCTTGACAGTGTGTGTGTGGTGTTCAGCCTGACCGGGTTGCCTCAGAACACGTCTCATGGGTGAAGAGAACGTGATGCCAATCCTGAGCGGTCCACGCGGCATGTCATTGTACCGCACTGCATGGTCTCATGGCTGCAAAGATGGACCTCGCCATGGACGTTGGAACTGAAGTTGCGCATCATGTATCCTATTGCGCACAGTTTGAGTGGTAACACGACGTCCTGTGGCTGCACGAAGAGCATTATTCAACATGGTGGCTTTGCTGTCAGGGTTCCTCCGAGCCGTAATCCGTAGGCTGTCTCTCTGTATCTCCTCCATGTCCGAACAATATCGCTTTGGTTCACTCCGACACTCCTCTTGTAGAGAATCCTTCTTGGCACAAAGTAACAATGCGGACGAGATCCAACAGCGGTATTGACCGTCTACGCATGGTTGAACTACAGACAACACGAGCTGTGTACTTCCTTCCTGGTGGAATGACTGGAACTGATCGGCTGTCGGTCCGCCTCCGTCTAATACGCGCTGCTCATGCTTGGTTCTGTAAGTAGGCTGTTTACGTTTTCATATCGGTAACGCCATGTAGCGCTCTGTATGAAAAATCACTGGCTGTGCTTTGCGCAGTCTGTGGGTAGTTTGCATTGTTGTCTGCCACTGTAGTGTTGGGCAGCTGGATGTTAACAGCGCGTAGCGTTGCGCAGTTGGAGGTGAGCCACCAGCAGTGGTGGATGTGGGGAGAGAGATGGCGGAGTTTTGAAATTTGTAAGACTGGATGTCTTTGACATTGTTTGTTCTCAATCAAAATCTTTCATTTGCTAACTGTGCCTATCAGTAGTTAGTGCCTTCAGTAGTTTGAATCTTTTACTTAGCTAGCAGTAGTGGCGCTCGCTGTATTGCAGTAGTTCGAGTAACGAAGATTTTTGTGAGGTAAGTGATTTGTGAAAGGTATAGGTTATTGTTAGTCAGGGCTATTCTTTTGTAGGGATTATTGAAAGTCAGATTGCGTTGCGCTAAAAAATATTGTGTGTCACTTTAAGCACAGTCATGTATAATTGTTCAAAGGGGACGTTTCAGTTGTTTACATCTTTGGATGGTTTTAGGGAGATCTCTGAACAGTCAAAGGGACTGTGTCTGTGATACAGTATCCACAGTCAACGTCTATCTTCAGGAGTTCTGGAAACCGGGCTGACGCAAAACTTTTTTTTTTATGTGTGTACTATCTGAAACCATTGTGTCCATTGCCGGTCGGAGTGGCCGACTGGTTCTAGGCGCTGCAGTCTGGAACCGCGTGACCGCTACGGTCGCAGGTTCGAATCCTGCCTCGGGCATGAATGTGTGTGACGGCCTTAGGTTAGTTAAGTTTAAGTAGTTCTAAGTTCTAGGGGACTGATGACCTCAGAAGTTAAATCCCATAGTGCGGAGAGCCATTGTGACCATCCGGGCACCTAAGCTGCTAAATGCCACAGAAAAATTGTGTGTGATCGCTGGTGATTTTGTTTTTCATAAATGCCTAAGGCAGAATCGCGGACCATAGTTCCAGTTTTTCCACTAGAGACTTCGGAATCTGCACCTCCATTTGTGGAGTAGAAACTGCGTTCGGTTCAGCGGGCAAACTATTTGTCATATTTTCAACTTGTCTCGTCATTTCCGGGGATAACTTCATGTTACATCATGCCACGATTCGACTCTGAAGGAAGTCAATTTGCTTTCCCACATCCTCTTGCAATTGTAAAAGCTGTGTCTCCTTCTGGATCCGTTTGATTTGTGACGCGAAGTCACCATTTGACGTCGTAACTTCCCTGGTCTGTGTGCTCTTTCCTTTTTCAGTCGTCACCAGTCTACAGGATTTCTCAATAATTCACACGCAAATAAGTCAGTGGCTCAACAGTATCTGAATTAAATTGTTTTTGCCCTCATAGTTACGAAAACGCAACTTGACAACTATAAGTAATGTCAGAACCGTCAAATTCCAAGCAAAGAGAAAACATCAGCATATAATATCAAAAGTCCAAAGTCGCATTTTTAAACCATTTCACATATTTCCGCTTCCCCCATGAATTTCATTCCATTCTTACGCAAAAAAGACAAATTTTATTTGCTGTGATTAACGTAGGGGAGGAGAGGTATTTGTTAGGGGTAAGAAACGTGATGAACGAAACGTAACAATGGATCTTAAAAAGAAATTTGCACCCTAGAGCTTTCTTACGCTTTTAGAATGGTAAATGTGATGAAGTATATTAATAGATCTTGAACTTGAATCATAGAGTTTTACTATCCCTTTAGTAATTAGCCTAAAGTATTAGAAGAAACGCAATAAAGAATCAAAGTTCTTGCAGTCTGAAAGTAAGGGCGTTACAGCTGCATACGGCTTCTTACGAACACTGCTGTTATAAGTCGCTAGGGTCAAAGGATCGTTTGACAAACTGCTTGAGGAATTTTTAGACGTCTGTTCAATATAGGCTAATCACGTTGATTGAATGCAGTAAAGAAGATAAGGGGAAAACAGAAACTAGATATGAGGGATGAGATGTGGCCTGCCGCTGTGGCCGAGCGGTTCTAGGTGCTTCAGTCTGGAACCGCGCTGCTGCTACGGTCGCAGGTTAAAATGCTGCCTCGGTCATGGCTGCGTGTGTTGTCCTTAGGTTAGTTAGGTTTCAGTAGTTCTAAATCTAGGAGACTGATGACCTCTGATGTTAAGTCCCATGGTGTTTAGAGCCATTTGAACCATTTGATGAGGTGTGGGTGACATTTTGTTGAAATGAGAAAGAGGGAAGCGATAGCTGGGGAGGAAAGGAGAGGTACGAGCTCCCGTTCAGGTTATTGATTCTCCTTCATTTTCGGACTAGTAGCCAGCACAAATTCTTTTCCTCTTGCGACTAAAGTCTCACATACCACACTTTAGCAACTACAAGACGCACTTTTTTCTTCGAAAAATTGCCTCCAAAATTCAGGTGCTTCTAATACTCGAAAATAATATAAAAATGTCCAGTGTTTGATTGAAAATTCCCATCAGTCTTAATAATGACCATGCATTGGATGCATTTGTCTCTTGTCTGGCAACATTGGATTCAGCTGGCAGCAACAGTGCACCGATTTGACAAACGTGAGTTGCGGTGAGTCCCCAGCCTGCTAACACTGTCTCCCTCCGCCCCCGCCATCACAAACCCAGAACACTGTCTAACCTATGACGCGTCATTGCAGTCTACGGTGCCAGTTAATTTGGAGTGAAAGCGAGTTGTTTTGCCGATACTAGTACATTATTTTTGCTAGTAGCCATGAGAGAGGAGTGTAACACGTGGATGATGGATGAAAATATGAATTCAGGCTGAAGGGAGATTTAAAAGGACCTACAATCGAACAACTGTGTCAATGGATAAAACAGTTGTGGTGTGGAGTGAGGGAAGACATTATTGTTAAATGTTTCAAGAAGTGCGGCATAACCAAAGCTCTCGAAGGCAACGAAGACCGTCCTATATACGCTGTGTGATCAAAAGTTTCCGGACAACCCCGAAAATATACGTTTTTCATATAAGTTGCATTGCGCTGCCAACTACTGCAAGGTACTCCGTATCAGCGACCACAGTAGTCATTGGTCATCGTGAGACAGCAGAATGGGGCGCTCCGCGGAATTCTCCGACTTCGAACGTGGTCAGGTGACTGTGTGTCACCTGTGTCACACGTCTGTACGCTAGATTTCCACACTCCTAAACATCCCTAGGGGCAGTGTTTCCGATGTGATAGTGAAGTGGAAACGTGAAGGGACACGTACAGCACAATAGCGTAGAGGCCGACCTCGTCTGCTGACTGACAGAGAGCGGTTCTAGGCGCTTCAGTACCCAACCGCTACGGTCGCAGTTTCGAATCCTGCCTCGGGCATGGATGTGTGTGGTATCCTTAGGTTAGTTAGGTATAAGTAGTTCTAAGTTCTAGGGGACTGATGACCTCAGATATTAAGTCCCATAGTGCTCAGAGCCATTTGAACATTTTGACTGACAGAGAGCGCCGACAGCATATCCAAACTTCATCAGGAACCACTGCAAACACTATGACAGGCGGGAGGTGAAAAAACTTGGATTTCATGGTCGAGCGGCTGCTCATAAGCCAAACGACGTCTCGCTTGGTGTAACGAGGGTAAACATTGGACGATTGAACAGTTGGAAAACGTTGTCTGGAGTGACGAACCGCGGTACACAATGTGGCGATCCGATGGCAGGGTGTGGCTCTGGCGAATGCCCAGTGAACATCATCTGCCAGCGCGTGTAGTGCCAACAGTAAATTTCGGAGGCGGTGGTGTTATGGTGTGGTCGTGTTTTTCATGTCTGGGCTTGCACCGCTTGTTTTGCGTGGCACTGTCAGAGCACAGGCCTATATTGATGTTTGAAGCACCTTCCTGCTTCGTACTGTTGAAGAGAATTCGGGGATGTCGATTGCATCTTGCAACACGACAGAGCACCTGTTCATAATGCACGGCCTGTGACGGAGTGGTTCCACGACAATGACATCCCTGTAATGGACTGGCCTGCACAGTGGTCTGACATTAAATCCTATAGAACACCTTTGGGATGTTTTGGAGCGCCTACTTGGTGCCCGGCCACACCGACCGACATCGATACCTCTCCTCGGTCCTCAGTGTAGTACTCCGTGAACAACGGGCTTCCATTCCCCAATAAACCTTCCAGCACTTGATTGAAAGTGTGCTTGCGAGAGTGGAAGCTGCCATCAAGGCTAAGTGTGAGCCAACACCATAGTGAATTCCAGCATTACCGATGTAGGGCGCGACGAACTTGTAAGTCATTTTCAGCCAGGTGCCCGGATACTTTTGATCACATAATGTATGAAAAGGACAACGATGATGACGAAGAGGAAGAAGAAGAAGTAGGAGAAGAAGAAGAAAGTTCAGGTGACGGTCTTCAGGGATTTTAAAAGTCGTTCGGTTTTATAAACTAAGAATCTTTTTTAGCCTTGTCTTGCAATCTAGTAATGAAATCGGTGAAAAAGTTCTCTTAAAGGAATGCTTAAAAATTAAGGTGAGTCTAATAATCCGTAGCGTCTTTATTCCGTAAAGCACGGTACAGCAAGGTGGTTCCAGACGCGCGACAACCCAAGTCACGCTTCTGGACCTCACGTGGCTGTTTTGCGGCCTTCGAGAGGAGGGATCGAAGGTCGGGAGCAACGTCTGCTTATCTGGACTTGGCGGGCAGAGGAAAAAAAAATGTCCGTGTATCGGCAAAGACAGTGAAATCCTACGACAGTAGATGCTCACCCTGGCTGAAGCACGAGAATTCGCCGGTTTGCATCGTCGATACTACGGCTCACAAGCACTCGACGTAAGATCGGCTCAAAGAAACTTGCGTCTACAGCGGCGGCGAGTAAATCTTTGCCGTTTATGAATGGACTGTCAGGACTGCATGGCGAACCCGTCGTCCTTTTACTCCTTATTCAATTGTTTTTCTTCAGTTTCGAGCTTTATTGCTGCGAACAGGAACGTGCATGCAGTTTACAGCTCGTTTTGGCCATTTTCAAGGCTGATCGGTACGGAGTGTCAAGTAGAGAAATTTGAACACTTCCGACACATTTTACACTTCGAGGATTTAGTGCTGCACAAAGCACGAGAAAAATTTCCGGTGTACCTGGGAGGGAAGTATTTGCTGAGATGGCGGAACGGATATTGTTTTCCCGCTTCCGAGAAGGAAATGTGGCGAACCGCGATCTGGATGCCCTTCTCTTCTTGACGAAAACCGCCTAAGTCAGTTGGCTAAAAATAACGTGGGAAATGGAAAAGTTATGCAATGCGATCACACGACCATTGTGCCATAATTTCTGTCTGACAAACCGGGATATTTCTCTTAAAACTGAGAAAAAAATGATTGTAATTTGGCAAGTAAAACAGGGACACTTCTCTTAAGCTTAAGAAATTGAAGTTAGCGAACAAATTGTCCCTTTTATTAGGGAGACTGTGAACCATTACAGCTATGCAGGATGAGTATCAATAAAACCGACAAACTACTGGGTTGAATTCCTCACTAGGAATGGAGGAAAAAATATCCTGTGAACATGTGTCCGGGCATGCATAGTTTCCAAGGTAGATGGTGCTGACGAATGAAAGTTCCTCTGACCAAGTGGCGTGTGTTCCCTGCATGTTGCAGGCTTCATGATGGACGCTGCGTACTGTAAGAAGCAGAATGGTCCGGTGTTCATGAAGGGAACAAGTCGAGATGGTGTCTGAGTACGACCTAGCGAGATGGAAACAGTCGAGAGGCAGCACGAGTATACCAAAACAAGTACCCTCACAGGCACCAACCACATCACACAACATTTCAAGCTCTTTTTTGTATCTTTGTGTGCAGGGTACATGTACGATTTATCCTTAACGTACGCTCTCAGCCCATGTGCAGTGGAAACATAACACAAATTACACATTCTACTTCATTGTCACTTCTCCCTCGTTTTACGAAAAACCATTCTTCTGACTGCCTCTCTCACAGGCACAAACAACATCACGCAACATTTCAAGGCCTTTCTTGTACCCTTGTGCGCAGGGTACATGGATGATTTATCCTTAACATATGCTCTTGGCCCATGTGCAGTGGAAACATAACACAAATTACACATTCTACTTCATAGTCACTTCTCCCTCGTTTTACGAAGAACCGTTCTTCTGACTACCTTTCTTGAAACGAAAATTCATTCTTTGGCTCTCCGAGTTTACGTGAAACAATCAAATACTTTAATAACAGATTAAACGCGATGCGGCACAGACAGAGAAACAGAGAACCGTGCTGATGCAAAACTTAAACTTTACTGAGATAAGGGACAACAATGGAAAACCAGCAGCGATATTGTGTAATAGTGCTGCTTGAGGGTCTCAGTCAGCTGCGATAGCAAAGGCTTCCGTAATTTAGCTTAAAAGCTGCCGTTAAAATATAGACCCACGCAAGAATTTGGAGAAATAAACAGATATTATGAGAACATATCTCTGACATATGAAATCAGGAACGAACTGCCGTCCATAAAATACTTTTCGAGACATCGATTTCTTGAATCTGAAACCGGGACTGTCCCTGAAAACTGAGACATCTGGCGCCCCTACCATTATGCATCATTCATGGGATAAGGTGTGAAAATGTGTTACGCCATATCAACAAAAATAGCTGAATGAGCATGTTTTCATCTGCTGACCTGTTACCTTCCGTTGTAGGCGCAAACCATTCCTTGGAGACATTGCTACACGTGACGAGAGATCGTGCTTGTACGTGAACTATGATAATACACTCCTGGAAATTGAAATAAGAACACCGTGAATTCATTATCCCAGGAAGGGGAAACTTTATTGACACATTCCTGGGGTCAGATACATCACATGATCACACTGACAGAACCACAGGAACATAGACACAGGCAGCAGAGCATGCACAATGTCGGCACTAGTACAGTGTATATCCACCTTTCACAGCAATGCAGGCTGCTATTCTCCAATGGAGACGATCGTAGAGATGCTGGATGTAGTCCTGTGGAACGGCTTGCCTTGCTGACGGCGGCGGTGCACAAATGCTGCTCAGCTAGCGCCATTCGACGGCCAACACCGCGGTTCCTGGTGTGTCCGCTGTGCCGTGCGTGTGATCATTGCTTGTACAGCCCTCTCGCAGTGTCCGGAGCAAGTATGGTGGGTCTGACACACTGGTGTCAATGTGTTCTTTTTTCCATTTCGAGGAGTGTAGTTTCGTGTCACCCAACGCTTTGTACGTTCCTAACCTAACCCAGTAAACCAACCGGGGAAAGGGGACCTACAGTTCAACGTGGAATTCGAACCTCGTGCCGTTCCTGGAAAATCTTTGCATCGTTGAGAAGTGAAGGCTAGGTTAAAGGTAGAGTAGAAAATGTCCCTGATTCGACAGAGTATCGATTCTGTGATCTATATGTTTGCAGGAAAACACTTCACACTAACACTGCCTAATTTTAGACCTGACTCTGCGTGACTTAAAGCAGAGGAAAAAATGACTTCGCTCATCGAAAAAAGCAATATTCTATGGGTAGGGTGGTGCACTACCTGAAAAAATCACATTGTGCCTTTGGAGGAACCAACTAGCGTTCATCATGGCGAATTACTACCAACAAATGAAACGGTAAAAGCTGCAGCTTCTGCTAAACAGTAGAGACGACACGCCGTTGCTGTTGAAAACAAAACATGTGGTAATCGCTTACTGTTTCTACTCTATCAGACGCTCCCGCATACCGCAACAATAACCACAGATGCGACAATAGAACTTGGGAATCACTACCTCACTCTCCTTATCAGTGGCTCCCAACATGTCTTACACCATTACCCCTAAATTCAATCAGACATTAGCTAGTACGCCTGCCTTACCCCAGCCCCTTCCCCAGATTAGCGCTTAACTAAATTGCAGAATGAATGACTTTTTATTGGAACACCTTTGTTTTTAAAATGGTGAAAGATGAATCACATTCAGTTTGTCTGCGTGTGTTAGGATGAATGGCAGAAGACTTCTTTGAGCATCCCAAGTGCCACCCACAACTTCTTCTCAGTGAAGAACGCTAACTATCCACAGAGACGGTGGACACTTGTTACAAAGCATACTTCTCCGGCACTACTCTCATCCATTCCGGCACTTGCTCGACCTGCACATAGCAGCCCCATTTAAAATGTGCGCTACACTTACTGTTCGTAAATTACTTGATTGCTGCACTCCTTACCTCTGGACTGGCAAAGGTTGGACGAGTTCAGGACGTTAAAGCTTCGCGTCTAACCACAATAATAATAATAATAATAATAATTGAGTCGTGGCGGCTTGGTTTGCTGGTGTAACTACCGCTGGCACCAATATCGATAGTCACCTCCGTTGTGATTTGTCGTTGGCTTTCCTGGTTTAGCTGTGCAGGCTCGGCGCAGCGGGGTGAGGAGTGCTGGAGCAGCAGTGCCTGGCGGCGGCGTTTGGTTGGGCAGATTTGTGGTGGACAGCGCTCATACTCGCCGGATCGCCGAGCGATTTGTCGAATGTTGGGCAGCCGCCAAAGAGGGCGACGAAGGTCGTCCTCTGGAGCTCTGGTGAGGGGGCCTCCTTCTGTTATTTGAAGAGGAGTTAAAACGATAATACACGGTGGCAACACTGCACCGTATCATATTGCCTATGGACATTCTGGTCCTATTCTTTTATTGTTTAAGGGAAAATTGCCGCAATATTATTGTGTCATGTTCGGTGAATAATATGTATCTGTTTGTTCTAAAGTGTGCCTTGGCTAGAGAGTGGCCAATAGTTATTAGAGCGTCTTCTTTGAAGCCACGTGATTCCGTTAATTGGTAAACCGCTTGTGTGCTCCCGCTTGGGCTACTACCGATAGCTCGAGCAGCAAGCTGTAAAGGAAACAAAAGAAAAATTCGGAGTAGGTATTAAAATCCATGCAGAACAAATAAAAACTTTCAGGTTTGCCGATGACATTGTAATCCTGTCAGAGACAGCAAAGGACCTGGAAGAGCAGCTGAACAAAATGGACAGTGTCTTGAAAGGAGGATATAAGATGATAAGATGAACATCAACAAAAGCAAAATGAGGATAATGGAATGTAGTGGAATTAAGTCGGGTGACGCTGAAGGAATTAGATTAGGAAATGAGACACTTAAAGTAGTAAAAGAGTTTTGCTATTTGGGGAGCAAAATAACTGATGATGGTCGAAGTAGAGAGGATATAAAATGTAGACTGTCAATGGCAAAGAAAGCGTTTCTGAAGAAGAGAAATTTGTTAACCTCCAGTATAGATTTAAGTTGCAAGGAAGTCTTTTCTGAAAGTATTTGTATGGAGTGTAGCCATGTATGGAAGTGAAACATGGACGATGCTATCAGGGCTATCCACAAAGTACATTACGTTTTCGTTTGTGTCCGTTAGGGGCGGGGCTAGCGCGGCCATCTTGGTGTCATGGAACTCCGCCGCTCAGTCGGCATCCTGCCGTGCCAGTGAGATGTTCGTGCTCTACTCCGTGGAGTTACTGTGACAGTTTGAAATGTCAGCGTTAATTGAAAGTGCGGCGAAGTGTGAAGTGCATGCTGTAATAAGGTTTCTGACTGCAAAAACCTGTACACCGATAGAAATCTATCGGCAGCTTAGTGAAGTGTATGGGGACAACATAATCACTGAAGGTGGAGTGCGTCAATGGGTCATAAAATTTAAAACTGGCCGAACTGACGTTCACGACGAAGAGCGAAGTGGAAGATCCAGCATAGTGACTGCCGAACTTGTCGAAAAAGTCGATGCCGCGGTCCGTGAAAACCGTAATTTCACAACACCGGAATCTCTATGAGATTTCCACAAATTTCACGAAGTTTGTTGCACGAAATCATTACCGAAAAGCTTGGTTACCACAAGTTCTGTGCAAGATGGATATCAAAAATCTTGACAAAGATTCACAAAAATGAGCGAATGGCTGCAGCGTTAACATTTTTGGACGCTTACGAGAAAGATGGCGACTCATTACTCGATCGCGTCGTTACTGGCGACGAAACATGGGTTAAGCATATCAAGTGCGAGACAAAATTGCAGCCAATGCAGTGGGGGCACAAAAATTCCCCCCAAAAACCCAAGAAATGCATGCAGACAATGTCGGCGAAGAAGGTGATGGCGACTGTCTTCTGGGACAGAAAAGGTGTGATTTTTGTGGATTTCCTGGAAAGAGGCACTACAATAAACTCTCATAAGTATTGCCGAACTCTGCACAACTTCAGAAGAGCAATACAAAACAAGAGCAGGGGAAAGTTGGGCTCAAAGATCTTGCTGATTCACGACAACGCCCGGGCCCACACGGCAAATGCCACTCGTGAAGTTCTCGAATCTATTAAGTGGGAGTTGTTTCCTCATCCACCGTACAGTCCCGACCTGGCACCGTGCGACTTCCACTTATTCCCAGCAATCAAGACGTGGTTGGCTATGCAGCGTTTTGGTGACGACGCACAGCTTCAAGATGAGGTAACCACGTGGCGCAGGCGGCCGAATTTTACGACGAAGGAATTTCCAAGCCCGTCCATCGCTACGATAAGTGCCTTAATTTAAATGGCTACTATGTAGAAAAGTAGTATTTAAGTGTGGCTTTCATCTGTATGTAATAAAAAAATTTCCAATACTTTATTTATTTTTAATTCCAAAATGTAATGTACTTTGTGGATAGCCCTCGTAGTTTGGACAAGAAGAGAATTGAAGCTTTCGAAATGTGGTGTTACAGAAGGATGCTGAAGATTTGAAGGGTAGATCACTTAACTAATGAGGGGGTATTGAATAGGATTGGGGAGGAGTTTGTGGCACAGCTTGACTAGAAGAAGGGATCGGTTGGTAGAGCATGTTCTGAGGCATCAAAGGACCACCAGTTTAGTATTGGAGGGCAGCGTGGAGGGTAAAAATCGTACAGGGAGACCAAGAGATGAATACGGTAAGCAGATTCAGAAGGATGTAGGTTGGAGTAGGTACTGGGAGTTGAAGAACCTTGCACAGGATAGAGTAGCATGTAGAGCTGGATCAAACCAGTCTCAGGACTGAAGACCACAACAACCATCGAGAGAAATTTTCTGCCTTGCTTAACGGTTTAACAGCAACTGCTCCGTTTGTACCTGCACCTCATCAGTTACATGCACTCGCTTATCATCGTACCTAGACAGAGGCCAACATATTTGTCTACGACAACATCCTTTTATCTCTGTCAATCTTAGCGAGTTTCCCCTGATCTTATTAAAAGCCTTGCATCATCTGTGAGTGTATATATTCTGTTATTGTTTGATGATGCTGCCTTTCGTGTGATTAATGTTCACAGCTGATTGCAAAACACGTGAGTCTACCTTGGTGTTTGCAGCCGTGACTTCCGGACCGCTGCCTTGGCGCCATCCTGCCCAACGTCCAAGCTCTGAATTATTACCGCGGGAGAGCTTTGCCGCGTCGTCTGTCATACCTAGCGAAAGTTGAGTAGTTGGTTTGTTCCTTGGAGCTGTACCTGGGTTGAGCGACTGTCGCCGGGGTTGGCTGTGGAGTTTGGCGGGATTAACTCATGAAATTTGTAAATTACGATTCAAATTTCTTTCTTATTGTTGTAAACTCACATGCTTTCTGTTTAACGAATACTGTTTCCTTTTGTTGACGTTGGTAAATTTCAGTAGTTTGTCACTTTATATGTCACTATAATTCTTAAGGTTTTCACGACTATTATTAATCGGGAATTTAACTGATCAGTATGTTTTCCTTAAATAAGTGTTAATTTGGTGAAAACGACGAATTAGCTTATGAGTCTCCCTTCCACCTGTCGATGTTTGATCCTTTCCTATCCTGAACCTCTCAAGTGGCTTTCAAAAATAATGATAATAACACTGCGTACACCACTATACTAGACCTTATGTACACTACTGGTCATTAAAATTGCTACACCAAGAAGAAATGCAGATGAGAAACAGCAATTAATTGGACAAATATATTATACTAGAGCTGACACGTGATTACATTTTCACGCAATTGGAGTGCATAGATCCTGAGAAATCAGTAACCAGAACAGCCACCTCTGGCCGTAATAACGGCATTCGTACGCCTGGGCATTGAGTCAAACAGAGCTCGGATGGCGTGTACAGGTAAAGCTTCAACACGATACCACAATTCATCAACAGTAGTGACTGGCGCATTGTGACGAGCTAGTTGCTCGGCCATCATTGACCAGACGTTTTCAGTTGGTGAGAGATCTGGAGAATGTGCTGGCCAGGGCAGCAGCCGAACATTTTCTGTATCCAGAAAGGCCCGTGCAGAACCTGCAATATGCGATCTTACATTATCCTGCTGAAATGTAGGGTTTCGCAGGGCTCGAATGAAGGGTAGAGCCGCTGGTCGTAACAAATCTGAAATGTAACGTCCACTGTTCAAAGTGAATTCAACTCGATCAAGAGGTGACCGAGACGTGTACCCAATGGCACCCCATACCATCACGCCGGGTAATACGCCAGTATGGCGATGGCGATGACGAATACACGCTTCCAATGTGCGTTCACCGCGATGTCGCCAAACACGGATGCGCCCATCATGATGCTGTAAACATACCTGGATTCAGCCGAAAAAAATGACGTTTTTCCATATGTGCACACAGGTTCGTCGAGTACACCATCACAGGCGCTCCTGTCTGTGAGGCAGCGTCAAGGGTAACCGCAGCCATGGTCTCCGACCTGATAGTCCATGCTGCTGCAAACGTCGTCGAACTGTTCGTGTAGGTGGTTGTTGTCTTGCAAACGCCCCATCTGTTGACTCAGGGATCGACACGTGGCTGCATGATCCGTTATAGCCATGCGGATAAGATACCGGTCATCTCGACTGCTGGTGATACGAGGCCGTTGGGATCGAACACAGCGTTCCGTATTACCCTCCTGAATCCACCGATTCCACATTCTGCTAACAGTCATTGGATCTCGACCAACGCTAGCAGCAATGTCGTGATACAATAGACCGCAATCACGATAGGCTACAATCCAACCTTTATCAAAGTCGGAAACGTGATGGTACTCATTTCTCCTCCTTACACGAGGCATCACAACGACGTTTCACCACGAAACGCCGGTCAACTGCAGTTTTTGTATGAGAAATCGGTTGGAAACTTTCCTCATGTCAGCACGTTGTAGGTGTCGCCAGCGGCGCCAGCTTTGTGTGAATGCTCTGAAAAGCTAATCATTTGGATATCACAGCTTCTTCTTCGGGTCGGTTAAATTTCGCGTTGTAGGACGTCATCTTCGTCGTGTAGCAATTTGAATAGCCAGTAGTGTAGTTACTGCTATGTCTTGCTGTCAATTAACTCATTCAGTAGTCTCGATGTGAGTAATGAAGATATTTCTGGACTACTACAGATACTATCTATAACTTGGAGGAGACATTTTCTTGAGATACTTATCATTTCTTTCATATATGTCTCACTTTTATCATCAGCAATATTCGGGACAAAGCACAACATATGTGTGCAGGGAGTGAACTATGTCAGGAACCTGTAACCTCCACCGCATTAATGCTGCTAATTGCAAAAAAACAATTATTGATCATTTACACAATCAATATTAGACTTTTACGGAACTGTGATAATAGTAATGATCTTTTGAAACCAATTTATTTTCATGACTGAAATAGAAACGAATCGTTTAGTTTTCACCCCTTAGAAAATTTCATTTTCCCCTCAGAGGATAATTACCGGCTGATTGGGAGCCTCCGTTCTGTATTCACCAGACTACAGTCCAGATTATCATCTTTACCGGTCTCTCTGCAACAATATTCGGGAACAAGAGTTTCATGCTGAAGCTTCTCTTAGCAACTGGCTAACAGGTTTCTTCAACTCGAATTCGCAACAGAGATACAGGAAAGATACGGGACTCCCGCGTGAACGCTACCAGGCCGTCTTTGATAAAGATTGTGATTACTTCACTGAGTGAATACGCGAGTAATAACTGATTTTTGACGTTGTGTGTAAGTCTTGTTACTGTATATTGTACTATATTGTAATATAGTGCATTTTATGCTAATAAAATAAGATGACAGCCATCAACTACGGGACGTGTGTGTACACACAGATCCGTGATGCAGCACATGAGTCATGAAATCACAAATGCAATCGCAGCCACGACAACACAGCACACATACTCGACATGGTGAAGTCCAGCTCAGATCCGGCAGTTCAGGAAATCCAGATGGCGACTTCTTGCTCAGCTCTGGTCGTGATTCAATTGATCTCTAAACTTGCATGCCAACTTTAATTTCATAATGCACATTCACTGTCGATTAGGACGGGCACATTTATTCGTGAATGAACAATAGGAAAACTGTCTCTCCATTACTTTTCCGTTGCTTTAAAAACACTTGTTAACTACTTAAGTAAGTTCACTTTTAATAACTTTTGCTTATATTCACCAATCAATCAACTGTGTTGCTGAAACACTTTCAATGTCTCCAGAAAGAGATTTTCACTCTGCAGCGGAGTGTGCGCTGATATGAAACTTCCTGGCAGATTAAAACTACGTGCCCATCGAGACTAGAACTCGGGACCTTTGCCTTTCTGCAAGGTTCGCGGGAGAGCTTCTGTAAAGTTTGGAAGGTAGGAGACGGGATACTGGCAGAAGTAAAGCTGTGAGTACGAGGGGTGAGTCGTGCTTCGGTGGCTCAGATGGTAGAGCACTTGCCCGCGAAAGGCAAAGGTCCCGAGTTCGAGTCTCGATCGGGCACGCAGCTTTAATCTGCCAGGAAGTTTCACTTTCAATGTGTTTTTTTTTCCTTTTCTTCAAAAAATAAGCGAAATTCATTAAACGTACCACCTTTCTTTCAGTTTACTAGTG
Organism: Schistocerca gregaria; assembly: GCF_023897955.1. NCBI lineage: Eukaryota > Metazoa > Arthropoda > Insecta > Orthoptera > Acrididae > Schistocerca > Schistocerca gregaria. The sequence goes on along the minus strand of NC_064922.1, from coordinate 927,109,361 downwards.
CTAGTCATCGTTTGTATCTGTTTACGATTCTTAACGGTGAGGGAGTAGTTGATCGAATTTAACACAGGTATTTTGATCAGACGCATAAATTTTCATTAAGTTTGTAGATAGGGATTATTCATATCTTAAGATTCCCAACCTTCGGTTGAATGTCACAGGGCTAAGTTATTCCTCGTATTATCCAACATCCGTTGCATAATTTTGTTAGACATTTAACTTAAGGGGAGTAGTATGGTGTTACGCACACACACACACACGCACACGCACTCACACAATATTTTTAAAAAATTGTATGAACAAACACTTGAAGAGGATCTTGTAAAGTGTACTTGGAGCAGCAATATAGTGTGTGCCTGATGGTATTTCCACAACTTTACTGTCCCCCAAATGTGTTTTATTGTTAGCCTTGGTGTTTTTAGGAACGCTTTTATGTATTTCCAGTCCAATCAGTGCAACACTCCATTCACCACTGCTTAGATGATTTGGCGGAAAGTTTTTTTGTTATTATTTATTCGTATGGCTCTTATAAAGTGTAAAAATACAGGTATACAACAAGATTACAGAAAGAAAAAACAACATATAAAGCTGACTACACGTGAAGTTCCTAATCCACATCAGAGCTTTATTGTCAGCTTTGATAAGGTCGCTGCAATTCCACTGGTAGAAGCGCAAAGGGCATTCACCTCTAATGTGCCTGGTTCGGAGCCCCAGAGTCACAAACCGAAGACTCTGTAGCATCTCATGAATAAAGTGAGTCTGCGCATCGACCATGGTTGCTGAGAGCTCTGTTCAGTTTGATATATAGTTTCCTATCGAGTTCTGAGCCAGCGGTATCACAGTGATAGTTTCGAAACCACTCATGCTCTTCAGGTTTTTCAGTAAGCAGACAGTTCTGATCCAACAGGTCTATCACCTCGATATTACTGGCATCTAGCTGCCGTAATGGTGGGTTTGTTGAACAGAGTCTGTTTCGTGGTTGACTTGGTATGTCTTCCTGTGTGCGTAATTCTAGGTTCTCATGTAGCTTGCGGTATTCTCTAAGCAAGGCTTCGCGTCTACGGACAGCGGGTGGATAGATATTGCAGCCAAAAAATAGGTCGGATTGTCTAGTTATTAACCGCCTAGTATCGAGTACTGATTTAAGTGTCAGGAAGTCGCTTCTGCAAGTATTTGTATGGAGTGTAGCCATGTATGGAAGTGAAACGTGGACGATAAATACTTTAGACAAGAAGAGAATATCTTTCGAAATGTGGTGCTACAGAAGAATGCTGAAGATGAGATGGGTAGATCACATAACTAATGAGGAGGCATTGAATAGAATTGGAGAGAAGAGAAATTTGTGGCACAATTTGACTAGAAGAAGGGATCGGTTGGTAGGGCATGTTCTGAGGCAGCAAGGGATCACCAATTTAGTATTGCAGGGCAGCGTGGAGGGTAAAAAATGGCAGAGGGAGAGCAAGAGATGAATACACTAAGCAGATTCAGAAGGATGACTGGTAGATGAAGCTGCTTGCACAGGATAGAGTAGCATGGAGAGCTGCATCAAACCAGTCTCTGGACTGAAGACCACAACAACAACAACAACAACAACAACAGTGTAGTTCAACTGGACGTCGGTCATGTTGCTACGGCAACTGTTTAGCGGAAAATAATCCGCATTCAGTACTGACTAATGTCCTTTCACGGTCAGGGTGTATGACACCGCATCTGAATCTCGACTTATGCAGCGATGTGTGTGTCATTCGTTTCTCTGCGTTTTTCAGCATTAACATGATAAACAGCTGATTCCAGAGATATGTATCGAAGTCTTGGTATCGTTGAAAATAGTAGAACACTTTGTTTCTTGTGAAGTAGCGCTGTAATTCTTCTGGATGCTGTAAATTACCGTATGAGTAGAAGTGGTTTACCATATTTCGATTCTTCTTCTCAACATATGTCACTCCAGTTTTTCAGTGACAGCGGTCACGACACTTAAAAATATTTCGCAAAGGACGGTGACGAACTGGCGTTATCTGCAGTGAGTAGACATTAACTCAGTTTGTTAGTGAGGAATCTGATTTATTTTCATCATTTAGGATTATTACTTTTTGTCTTGATCAGATTTGTATTCATTTGTGTTAAGGCGAATTTAACTATCAACAACTTGGCTCTGAACGCCACCTGGTGTTTTTCCACCTATTTTATTTTTATATATTTAGGGGCTCCAGCTATTTTCAGTACACATAATTACGTAGCAGAGTTTGTCAGCATCTTAAGAATATTCAAGTGATTTAAGAACAACAAATGTCATTTTTATTGTGCTTTTACCATCTGTAGTTGGGGTATGTTATGTAGATTTGCTGCTCATGTGACAAACGTTATTTCAGATTTGATTAGTACATCTGAGACAATTACAGTATTTTATTTGTTAATTATTAAGGCAATAAAAACGGTATAAATAATCATCACCTAGACGAAGCCAGTTATTCTGTTGTAAGTTTGTTCAGAGACTTAGCAAGGAAATTTTGTGCCCTTGGAGAAATTACTACAGCTGCGCAGAAAGTCCTTCCGCCCCCCCCCCCCCCCCCCCCGCCCCTCTCCAACGGAAAAAGTGCTCTTCTGTAACATTTTCTACGCAGATTCAGAAAATTTAATACCGTTGTAAGTTGGTTTGATAAACTGAAGTACACAGAAACTGACTGTCCCGTGAGATTTGATACAAAAATGACACAGGTTAAACGGGTGACTCGCAAAAATTTACGCTAGAATAACAATAAAATACGAGGCGTGTTTTTTATGTAAGTACCGTTTTGAAATTAAAAAAAGACGTACTAAGATATCTCAATAATTTTATTTTTACATGAAAGCCTGCACCTTAATCTTCTCACTGACGCGATTACAGATTCTTCCTTGTTTACGTTGTGTACTGAGTGTTTAAGATGCCTCCGATAATCGTGAGTTCCGCAGACTGTGAAGTACGCTCTGTTAGAAGATTTCTTAGTGCTAAAGGCCAAAAAGCGATCGATATTCATCGTGAGATCTTTGCAGTTTACGGAGAAAGCATTATGAGTGATGGAATGGTAAGAAAGTGGATGAGAGCATATAAAGATGGCTGCACAAATGTGCATGATGAACAACGGAGTGGGCGTCCTTGGGTCGTTAATGAATGTTTGGTGCAGGAAGTGGGCAATAAGGTGGCACAAAACAGACGCTTTACGATTTCCCCCTTGCAGGATCACTTTCCTAATGTTTCTCGTAGTGTTTTGTATGATATTGTGACCCAACACTTGAATTACCGAAAATTGTGCGCACGTTGGGTACCGAAAATGCTGACGGATGTGCACAAAACCAAACGTTTAGACAGTGCATTCATTGACTTCCCTTGAGCGGTACCACAACGACGGTGATGGTGTCTGAAGCCAAATTGTTACGGGCTATGAAACACGGGTGGCCTACGTCACACCAGAATCAAAGCAACAGTCCATGGTAGTTGAGCAAGGGCATCGTTTTGCTGCAAGACAATGCCCGTCCGCATGTGGCGAATCAGACCAAAGATCTCATCATATCTTTTCGACGGGAAACTCTAAATCATCCTCCGTACAGCCCAGATCTTGCGCCCAGTGACTACCATCTCTTCCTGCACTTGAAGAAACATCTGGGCGGTCAGCATCTCCAATACGATGACGAAGTCAAAACAGTGGTAATGCAGTGGTTAGCAAGTCAGGCGGCAGACTTCTATAAGGAGGGTATTCAAAAACTGGTACAATGACAAGTGCCTCAATATTGACGGAAATTGTGTAGAAAAGTAGATTAAGGTACAGGCTTTCATGTAAGTATAAAATTACTGAGATATCTTAGCACTCTATTTTTAATTTCAAAACGATACTCACTTAAAAAAACACACCTCGTACCTCGTACATCAGTAACATTTATTTCTAGTCATCTTGCGACACAGGATGCTTAAATAATGCACCACATGACCTTTGGCAGATTAAGTTTGTCTACACGAGGGTTCGGTTCACGCGAACAGAGTACTGCTGTCGATAGACACAATGACTAACTCCTATAACATTATTAATCAGCAACAGAAGGCTTATACGCGAATTATTTATGAGTTACACAGTGTATCGTACCGACAGAAACGTCGAACCCAGAAAAAGTAATGGGTCGAGTGGCAATCAAATTATCAATCCCACCATGGTATTTGCTTGCTTCAGTCACTGTCGCGTATCGCTCCAGAAATCTGCAAAAACTCGGATGCCTCCGGTCAAACAGCATATTTGCTTCAGCACATGCTCTCTGGCCTTTGAGATCCTATAATAGCGTAGTTTTTTGAGAGCTGTTCAGTACATAATGTCAGATCAAACACCTTTCAGCCGTCTAATTTCCGAACTGTTATTTTACTGGGTAGCAGTTTCGGCGATTTATTACTCCATCTTCAGGCCTTCTGACCGACCTAGAGAGCGATTCCAACCTCGGTTCGGGGCAAAATACGAGGGTTATTCGGAAAGTAAGGAACGATCGGTAGTGAAAATCTGATGTAGCTTTGCCTAGATGCGTTGGGCATTGTCTCTAGTATTCCCGCCGATCGCATCATGCCGTTCTTTTCAGATCTGAGCTCACAGTGAGAACGTAAAGACGACTAGAAATTAGCGTCTCCCGCCAAGTATGAGGGCCTGGCAAAAGATTTCACTTGAAGCTACGCAATCCACATGTCATAACTGTCATGCGGTTCGATGGGAAGTGTTTGATCACTTGCAATAGAGTCCGTAATTGGCTACCCCTGAGGTTCATCTATGCTCAAAGGAACCGGTGGCTATGAAGAAAATATTTTGACACAGAGAACGAGTAGCAATCCAGAGTAGAAAACTGTCGAAAAGCACTGGCGGCTGTCTTCTGTAACGAGGGAATTGGAAAGTTGGTACAACGCAACGACAGATGTCTAAGTCTGAGCGGCGACTGTGTAGAGAAGTGGCCACGCGGTTATAGGCGCTGCAGTCCGGAACCGCGTGGCTGCTACGGTCGCAAGTTCGAATCCTGCCTCGGGTATGGATTTGTGTGATGTCCTTACGTTAGTTAGGTTTAAGTAGTTGTAAGTTCTAGGGGACTGATGACCTAGGATGTTAAGTCCCATAGTGCTCAGAGCCATTTGAACTATTTTTTGTAGAGAAGTAGCTGGAAGATTGAGCTAACCGTTGCAAATAAAACAGTTTCGATTTTCACTGTGGTTTCCATTTCAGCGACATATCGTTCCTTACTTTCCGAATAGCCCTCGTAGGTGCCAGCATTCAAAGACTGGTATCTGTAGATTTCTGCTTGATTCAGCGATCACTTCAAACATCATTTCATGTTTGAAGTGATCGTTGTCATCATCATCATCATCATCAGCTATCTGCTATATTAGCAGGTCCTTTGCCTCTCCATTTTCTGCGATCCATTGCTTGCTTCTTAAGGCTGTTGTATGTTGTTCCGTCCATCATGTCATCCATTGTCTGGAATCTCTTCCTTCCTCGTTTCCTTTTCCCTTCTACATAACCTTGTAAACTGTTTTTATCAGTCCGTCATTCTTTCTTAATATATGCCCAATCCAATTTCTTTTTCTTCTATTTACTAATCTAGTAACTGTGTTTTCTCTCCCACTCTTCTCAGTACCTCTTCATTTTTTACTCTGTCCACCCAACTTATTCCTCCCATCCTCCGCCATGTCCAGATCTCAAAAGCCTCCAGCCTTTCTCTGTCTTTCTTCCTCATAGTCCATGTTTCAGCGCCATAAAGAAGAACACTCAACACAAGACATTTTATGAGTCTCTTTCTGAGTTCTCTGTCCAGACCGCTGCAGAAGATTCTCCTTTTCTTATAAAACGCCTCTTTTGCCATTTCTATCCTTGCTTCAATTTCTGTGGTGCACTTCCAGTCGGTGTCTATCCTGCTTCCAAGATACTTAAAATTTTGCACCTAATCTAGCATTTCTCCACTCAGCATAATTTTTATTTCCTTATTTCCTCCTATTGCCAATGCTTTTGTTTTGTTTGTGTTAATTTTCATTCCGTATTTTTTCCGTTAGTATGTTAAATGCATCAAGTAGAAATCTACAGATACCAGGCCAGTACTCAAAGACTGGTATCTGTAGATTTCTGCTTGACACAGCGATCACTTCAGACATCATCTCATGTTTGAAGTGATCGATGAATCGAGCAGAAATCTACAGATACCAGTATTTGGATGCTGTCCTCTATTTGGACCGTAACCAAAGTTGGAATCTTCCTTCTCGTCAATCAGGATGCCTGAAGACTGCGTAATAAATCGTCGAAACTGGTAGCCCAATAAAAATAACCGTTTGGAAGTTAGATGAGTGAAAGGTGTTTGATTTGACATTCTGTTGAACATGAGCCAGCTACGTAGGCTGCAGCTGTGTATAGCAAGCGCACTGCTGCAACGTAAACCACTTCACCGAAATGACACTGTGACAACAGTGTACGTTTACCGTCGCGAATCGATGGAAATGTTGCTTCTCGTATGCAGAAGATAGGAACGTGAAGGCTACGAGATCTGGCATGTCTTTCCCGTTGAATTCTTAAACTTTTTTGGCGTTATTGAGTGCTCGCTATGCCTGCGCCTGTAGCGGGGCCCTGCTCGGCACCCTCTCGATCTCTTTTGCTTGAGACTTCTTAGTAGTTTACCATTTAATCTGCAATTATTTGGGATGGTACACTATTTCATGTAATCATGTAGTCCTGCATAGTGGGGACTGGATGGAGACTGTGCTTCTTGTGAGAGAAATTGAAGCAGTGCTGCTGGAAGCATTGTTGGCCGCGGTCAAGTACTTCATTCAGGCTATGGCCCTGGACCGCAGCGTTTGCCTGTAGCAGGTTACGAAGACCAGTGGAAATCAAAGAATTACTGAACCGAATTTTAATCCCATCATCATCTTCATCACCATTATTTCGGGGGTTAGGTTTTTGGAGGTGTTTGAACCATCTACCTCTTCCTTGGTCTTCCCAAACATCTTTTGCCCATAGGTATTAATTGGCTTGTTTAGTTACTTGCTGCAACCCATTTTCAAGGACACAGTCGTGCTATTTTGGCCTGTATTCTTCGATCTTCCTTTCCCTAACGTCTTCGTTGCAGGTGTGAGCCAGTCCGCTACACTCTGCCTAGAGGAGAGACCATAACGATAACCGTGCGTCTGCTACGGTCGCAGGTTCGAATCCTGCCTCGGGCATGGATGTGTGTGATGTCCTTAGGTTAGTTAGGTTTAAGTAGTTCTACGTTCTAGGGGACTAGTGACCACAGCAGTTGAGTCCCATAGTGCTCAGAGCCATTTGAACCATTTTTAGCCAGAACGATACCAGCGGCGTACATCTCATGCTTTTTTATTGTAATGTAACTCTTTACTTACACAATATACAGGGTGGTCCACTGACAGTGACCGAGGGCCTTTAAAAAAAATAGGAACCCCCCTTTTTTATTACACATTCGTGTAGTACGTAAAGAAATATGAATGTTTTAGTTGGGCCACGTTTTTCGCTTTATGATAGATGGCAATAATCACAAATGTAGAAGTACGTGGTATCACCTAACATTCCGCCAGTGCGGACGGTATTTGGTTCCTTATAAATTACCCGTGTTAAAATCGATCGCTTACCAATTGTGGAGAAGGTCGATATCGTATTGATGTATGGCTATTGTGATCAAAATGCCCAACGGGCGTGTGCTATGCATGCTGCTCGGTATCCCGGACGACATCATCCAAGTGTCCGGACCGTTAGCCTTTATTTAAGGAAACAGAAAGTGTTCAGCCACATGTGAAGCGTCAACCAAGACCTGCAAACAAATGCTGATGCTCAAGTAGGTGTTTCAGCTGCTTGCGGCTAATCGCACATCAGTAGCAGACAAATTGCGCGAGAATCTGGAATCTCAAAAACGCCGGTGTTGAGAATGCTACCTCAACATCGATTGCACCCGTACCGTATTTCTATGCACCAGGAATTGCATGGCGATGACTTTGAACATCGCGTACAGTTCTGCCACTGGGCACAAGAGAAATTACGGGACGATGACAGATTTTTTTGTACGCGTTCTACTTAGCGACGAAGCGTCATTCACCAACAGTGGTAACGTAAACCGGAGTAATATGCACTATTGGGCAACGGAAAATCTACGATGGCTGCGACAAGTGGAACATCAGCGACTCTGGCGGGTTAATGTATGGTGCGGCATTATGGGAGGAAGGATAATTGCCCCCCTTTTTTATCGATGGCAGTCTAATTGGTGCAGTGTATGCTGATTTCCTAAGTAATGTTCTACCGACGTTACAACAAGATGTTTCACTGCATGACAGAATGGCGATGTACTTCCAACATGATGGGTGTTCGGCGCATAGCTCGCGTGCGGTTGAAGCGATACTGAATAGCATATTTCATGACAGGTGGATTGGTCGTCGAAGCACCATACCATGGCCCGCACCTTCCCCGGATACGACGTCCCCGGATTTCTTTCTGTGGGGAAAGTTGAAGGATATTCGCTATCGTGATCCACCGACAACGTCTGACAGCATGCGTCAGCGCATTGTCAATGCATGTGCGAACATTACGGAAGGCGAACTACTAGCTGTTGAGAGGAATGTCGTTCCACGTATTGCCAAATGCATAGAGGTTGAAGGACATCATTTTGAGCATTTATTGCGTTAATGTGGTATTTACAGGTAATCACGCTGTAACAGCATGCGTTCTCAGAAATGATAAGTTCACAAAGGTACATGTATCACATTGGATCAATCGAAATAAAATGTGCAAACGTACCTACGTTCTGTATTCTAATTTAAAAAACTTACCTGTTACCAACTGCTCTCGTAAAATTGTGAGGTACATGTTTGTGACTATTACAGAGCCATCTCTCATACAGCCAAAAAAGGTGTCCAACTAAATCATTAATATTTCCTTACGTACTACACGAATATGTAATAAAAAATGGGGGTACCTATTTTAAAAAACGCTTGTGATATCCGTTTGACCTACGTCAGCGCCATCTAGCGGGCCAACCATAGCGCCATCTGGTTTCCCCCTTCAAGCTAGACAAGTTTCGTTCTTTGTAGTTTTTTCGTTTGACACTTATTTCGAGTGATATTTGGCCCAGTCACGATCAATGGACCACCTTGTATAGGTAATACGTAAGTGATTAAAATGACGCAAGACACTAGACGTGTTGCGAAGAATACTGGTGGGTGAAGTAATGGAGCCGAGTACGAAGCACGAGGCGTCGTGAGCGGGGTTATCAGCCAACGCTTCTTGCTCTCCTTGACCAATTCCTCGTCCTTGGTAATAGCGCATACTGAACCGTAACATTTAAAAGACTCAGCAGAAACTTGGCGTATCTCAACAAATGTTTCATAATAAGGTAGCCATTTACAATCAAAGAAATGTTTCCCAACAGTGGTGTGACTCTGTTTACTTTCAATATCTCGCGACAGCAAACGATCAGTCCTCCTTAGAACTTATTGTGTCACGTTGAATTCGTGTCTGTATTTATTATTACTACTATTATTATTAATATGCTCCATTACACATAGTAATGCTACATGTGTTTGGTTACTTAATTACGATTTTTGTTTTAGACAAAGAAACATATTTCATATTTTAGTACGTAGTTGCTTTTATAATTGTTGACTGAAATTCATTCATTTGGAAACCCTATTGAATTACAAGATTTATAGAAGTCTTCAAGAAAACAATTGTATCAGTTCATTCTCGCTAGCTGGCCAGTTCAGGCTTTTCATCATTACACTTTTCACTAGTATGTTTCCCTGCGTTCCAAGATGCTACATTTGAGCATCATATCGTCCACATTATGAATTAAGTCCAAAAAGCTGCTTCTATTTTGAGATGTTAATTTGATCACGACGAGCCTGTTTCAGTACTATTTCCATCATCAGGCGATCTATAACATCGCTGGTTAGTCACTCAAGCGTTTTTCTTGCGTGTTTTAAAGTTATTTTATGACTTAGCTTACATAGACTATACTTGTTGGAAGTTATAGCCTGAATTTTATTTGTTGCATGTGACAATTTTTTGTTTGAAGTGTAACCGACGTTGGTCAAAGAAAAGACGTAAGAAAAACGCTCAAGCGACTGACCAGCGATGTTATAGATCGCCTGAAGATGGTAATAGTGCTGAAACAGGCCTGTCGTGATTAAATAAAAATCTCATAACAGAAGCAGCTTTTTGCACTTAATTCATAATGTCTTCACACGACTTATATCGAGCTGCAGGCCCATTGGAAACAAAAATATCGTCCACAGTTTCGTTACCTCCAGTACATAGCATCCTTAGTCATTGTGAAACGGTGAAAGTGAACCTTCAGTTTTCCGTTTCCCGTTAACATTGCTGTGAAAATAGGAGATATCGGTAATCTGATCGCCAGTATTTGGTGCACCGGTGCAAAATATTATTTTGCAAGGAAATTCGGTATTCCGAGATCCAAAGTGTCAAGAGTGGGCTGAGAAAACAAAATTTGAGGCATTACCTATCACCGTGGACAACGCAGTGGCAGACGGCCTTCACTTAACGAACGAGAGCAGCGGCGTTTGCATAGAGTTGTCAGTGCTAATAGACAAGCAACATAGTTTCAAGTAGCAGCAGAAATCAGTGTGGCGCAATTTGGCGTTAATGGACTATGGCAGCAGACAACCGACGCGAGTACATTTGCTAACAGCACGACATCACCTGCAGTGCCCCTCCTGGGCTCATAACAGTGGCCTGGTAGAAAACGTGGGCTGGTCAGAGGAGTTCTGATTTCAGTTGGTAATAGCTGTTGGTAAGGTTCGAGAGTGGCACAGGCCTCACGAAGCCATGGACCCAAATTGTCAACAAGGCACTGTGCAAGGTATTGGTAGCTCCATAATGGCGTGGGCCGTGTTTATATGGAATGGACTCGGTACTTTAGTCCAACTGAACGGATCAGTGGTTGGAAATGGTTATGTTCGGTTACCTGGAGACTATTTGCAGCTATTCATGGATTTCATGTTCCCGAACAACAAAGCGCCATGGCATCGGACCAAAATTGTTCGCAATTGGTTTGAAGAACATTCTGGACAGTTTGAATGAAAGATTTGGTCATCCAGATCGCCTAACATGAATGTCATAGAACATTTATGGGACATAATCGAGAGGTCAGTTAGTGCACAAAATCCTGCACCGCCTACGCTTTAGCAGTTATGGACGGCAGTAGAGGCAGCTCAATATTTCTGCAGGGGTCTTCCAATGGCTTGTTGAGTCCGTGCCATGTCGAGTTGCTCCTCCATAGAGGGCAAAAGGAGGCCCGGCATGATATTAGGACGTATCCCATGACTTTCCTTAGCTCCGTGTACTTCATCAGATATGCTGGCTTTTTGTTGATGAAAATTATTACGCCTGATGCTATTCCTTCTTCAACTTCCTCGTATCAATGAACACTTCTATCAAGTACTGTCTCCTGTTATTGCTTTCCTTAATATTGACAGTGTTAATTGGATGGGACCTGTTATTGTGAGGTACAGCAGTTTTTAATGTTTATTTAGTACTTCCAGTTTTAAAGATGTTGTATTCATTCTCTATTTCGCTTCCCTGTTTTTAATAATTATTGGTCTGACACCCGACGCAACACACAGTACGTCAGATACTGTTCTATAGGCTTTGACGATTTTGAACTCCCTTGTTCTTCTTGCAGCTATATTGCTTTGTTAGTGCGGTAATCCATAATGTAAATGCATATGGTAACATGGGTAACATTGCTGCTCTGTAGATGATTCTTAGAACTTTAGAACCAAATCCCTAGTTAAGTCTGCCTGATTTTGTTAATGCGTGTAGTAATTTTGCACATTTTCCTGTTATGTGCTGTCTATGTTCAGTGAACTTTGTCTGTGTTATGGCATTAAATGTCTCAATATGGTGGATATTTATAAAAAGGTTACAAACCAATCAACGTTTAGGATATTTTTTCAATTTTCAGTACATGTAAACCTTTTTTTAAAGTTACCTTCTAGAGCATATTTTCTGTGAGCTCATTTTTATGATTAGAAATCGCAGTCACTCTGCCAGGTAGCATAAACGAGGCATAACTATGTCAGGAGAAAGCAGAGATATGACACCGGTGCTCGCGAACATTACAGCCTGCCGTAGACAGTAAAAAATTTGACCGATTGATGTGAGCGTTATCTCTATGAAGCTGGGCTGTCGTAACCGTCCTCATGACCTAAGCTCAACATAGTTGCAGCTCAGTGACTGATTTTTAGGATACAAGCATCACCATATTCAGCTCTCCATTTACGGCAATAAAAAACGGCATTCTCTTCCTGATGGGCCAGGAGTTTCCGACTTTATAGACCCAATGAGCGGCTTAATGTTTAGAAAACGAACTCTTATTTTGTTACTTCACTGAAAAATCGTAGTGAAACATTCCTGTCACACTTTCAGCAGCAATTTTATTTATGTGCTTGGATAAACCATTCTACAAGTTTTGGGCAGTCGTTATCACACGAGAAAGGTGTGTTACTCACTCCTCTATGGCAGAATGATTCCTACGGCGAGTAATGTCTATATCAGAATTGTTTCACTTCTTCTGCAGTATCTTTCTGATTTTCTTTGTGTTTACTGTGTACTATTGAGATCACTGCAATTGATGAAGTCCTTAACCACATTTTGTTTCAGAAGTTTCTTCACTCGATTTGTCAGTTCGTCTTGCAACGCTACAAGATGTGTACCTCGCAATTATCATACAAAGAAAGGAACTGATAGATTTCATGTCAGGAGACCTGCGGAAGCTATATAATTCCACAAATCTGTTGGGTTTCATACGCAAGAAGTCGATTCCACGTACAAGCTCGAGAACCGACTGAGTCCTGTTAGTTGCAATGTCTTTGGGCAGTAACGTAAATTTACGTAGTATTTCAGTTAGACTGCACGTAACATCTTCAGTAGTTCTTGCGACGGTCATTTTTAATCGTAATTCTCTGCGTTATTTCATTTCACAGACACTAAATACAGTCACGTTCGTGAGTATCTGTGAATGCAAATACACTTCCAATTCTCTGTTACGTCTACATGCCAAATAACGATAACATTCACTGAAAGACCGTTGCGCACCTTAGCCTTGTTCGCATGATACGATTTGTGGACGGTGTTCCACTAAGCTACACTATTGCAATTAATGTACAGTGGCATACGAACGTTGGACTGCATTTCGTTCGTTATAGTACGTTCAGGGAAGATGCAGTAGTTTTTTACATCTTCAACTTTTGTAGTCCTGTCTTCCACAGTTGCCTGTAATATTACGGTGTATTGATAAATCTTACTTTTTGGACCGTCTGACTATAACTGAATGAAACACACTTTTCGTGCCATACGCGTTTCGCCTTTATTCCGTGCAAGGCGTCTTCAGTGGTCTGAAATATGTGCATATTTTTACTATTTAGTTTACACTTTGCGCAATGTACCTATAGGTTATAAACTGTCCTGGTGGTTGGTTTTTCCTATTATGTAGTAACATTTTGAACTGTACTTACAGGTTGCGTAAACGATTTTCTACATATTACGCTTCTGTTCCATTTTTCGTGCCGTTCCTCTTCTAGTGGCATTTATAAGAAGAGGAACGGGCGTAAACAAAATATTTTCGCGTTAGGAGGAGACAGTTTATGATTCAAATTTCGCGAAAATATCTCATTGCAACGAAAAACGTTTTTGTTTTACGCACGACACCCCCAACTCGCTTACGATGATCGTGACATTCTCTCCCCTATTTTGGGACAATACAAAACGGTCTGCCTTAGTTTCAACTATTTCGATGTCTTCCGTCAAGAATCCCAAATGCGCAGCAGTACTCCAAAAGAGGTCCAGTATGGTGCAGGCATTCTCTTTAGTATATTTCTTGTGTCATTTAAGTGTTCTGCCAGTAAAACGAAGCCGTTGGTTCGCCTTTCCCGCAAACTTTTCGATGCGAAGGCTCCAATTTAAGTTTTTCGTAACTGTAATTTCCAGATATTTATTGGAATCGACGATATTTAAATTTGTGCGATATATCGTGTAACCGGAATTTGACGTCTTCTTTTTAGTACTCATGTGGAGAAACTCAAGGCTTTTATTCTTTAGGGTCAGTTGCCACTTTTCGCAGTTTGTCTAAGTTATTTGGAATTTGTTTTAGTCTTCCGATAACTTTACCAAATGGCGCACGACACCTACAAACAGTTTAAAAGGGGTGTTCAGATTTTTTCCTAAATCGTTTATACAGCTGAGGAAGAGCAGAAGGTTCCTAGGGGAACCCCAGACATCACTCTTATTCCACTAAATGCCTTTCCGTCAGTTTCCACGAAATGTCACCTTTCCGACAGGAAATCACTAATTCATTCGCATACTACACAGATCAAATTCAGAAGGATGTATGTTGCGGTTGGTACTGGGAGATGAAGAGGCTTGCACAGGATAGAGTAGCATGGAGAGCTGCATCAAACCAGTCTCAGGACTAAAGACCACAACAACAACAACAACTACACAGATACGCAATTTCATTATAAGCTACTTATGAGGAACAACGTCAAAAGCCCTCTGTAAATCCAGAAACATGGAATCCTTTACATGTGAAAACGGTCGCAATGGAATGTGTCCTCACATCCACTTGCTGTTGCTATACCATCTTCACAAGTCTGAGTCAGCGTAATTCGACGAATCGCCGCTAGATAGCGTCTATGTCTACTTACTGAGTACCGCGGTTCAACGGCGGTGATACAGCATAACATGATATATTGGATAGCCTCTCACTTGTCACTTGCAATGAAGCTTCCAATTGACCATTAAACGTATTTCTCCTTGAGCAGAGTATGAATCGCAGGGCGGCCTGATTGTTCAACACAACGGTATAACATATGGGACAACATGAGAAAAGTCAGAAATGTCGATAATAAAAGCTAATCTGGCAGTGTCAAGCTTCTTGTCAGCGGTTGTTCGTGCTTTAGAAACATAATTATCTCAATTTTCAATCGTGCAGTCTTTCTCTCTCCTCGCAGTTTTGCATGCGTGCTTTCTTCCACTAGGTGAGATAATAAAGCAATATTAGTCGTTTACTATCTTGTATTCAGTAGTTTTTGCCGGCCGCGGTGGTCTCGCGGTTCTAGGCGCGCAGTCCGGAACCGTGCGACTGCTACGGTCGCAGGTTCGAATCCTGCTCGGGCATGGATGTGTGTGGTGTCCTTAGGTTAGTTAGGTTTAAGTAGCTCTAAGTTCTAGGGGACTGATGACCACAGCAGTTGAGTCCCATAGTGCTCAGAGCCATTTGAACCATTTTTCAGTAGTTATTCTCCTCACAGTTGCCTTCTACTATGATGTGTACTATACGATAGTTAATGAGCAAATGACACCTTTTTTTCCTTTTCTTGGCTTTTTCACAGTTTTTTTTTTCTTTTTCAGGTATTTATGTCCTAGCTTGACGTAGCACAGCTTAATGTGGTAAACACCTTTTCGCAAGGAGTGAGTATTAAACCTCTGTCTGGTCATCCTGAATTAGGTTTAGAGTCGTTCCCCTGAAGGCTTTAGATGAATGACGGAATGATTTCTTCAGCAGGTCTGTCCTTATATTATGCAATCCACTCGAGCTTGTGCGATTTATTTGTGATTGGTATGTTCAGACTCGTAATTCCAGATCATACTGCTCCATGGTATAGGTGTACTATCTTTAGCTAGCAATCAAAACATCCTGAATACCAGGCTTGAACGATATATAGTTTATATTTTGAATGAAAATCATCAGCTATAGCAGCGGAAGACTTCCGGTGTAAGGAGTCACCCTCGTTCTGCTAACAGCCTTGTCAAAGAGAACGGATAAGCGGACCCTTTTTCCCTTAGAGTGGGAAACTGCCCCGCAAAAGGTGGATGAAACAGAAACATCAATAGCATTAGGATGCAAAAAGCAATATAAACCATTGCACTAATGACATATCATACGTATTTGTAGAGCATGTGGCCAGTAACTGAAAAAGTGTCTTTATGATCTATTCATTGGCAATAGATATCCGTTCGTCCTCAGGGAGGTGATCATGAGGAAAAAAACTGAATAATCAACAAAAGGGTAACATACTATGAGGCGAAGCGTGAGATGTCAGTCTCAATGAGGCAGAGAAGAATGAAAATCTCAAAAGAAAACTGCGAAAGCTCATTGAATACAGGGCTTAATAAAAAAAAATGTGTCGAATACTTTGTGAGGTAGTAGCACTTATCGAAACAAGAAAAGTAAGTTCAATAAACATGGGTCTGGAGATGCATATTTTCTGGGAAGTTCAGTAAACATGGATCCGGAAATGCAAACTTTCTGCGATAAAGACGTGTTTACAGGAGTGTTCGACCTGGCGTCCTTTCATGACAGTACAGGCTGCCCTCCGGCGTAAGGAATGATGCACCCTTTGAAACACACCCGGCTGTTGTCGTACCTGCTGGCACGCTCTGAAGACCCTGTAGTGATAGCACATCGTTGTCTGGTGTAGTGCAGGCCAATTCCTTCTAGAGTCCCCATAATTAGAAGTCTATGGGATCGAGATCTGGGGAACGAGCAGGTGTGCTCCCCCCCCCCCCCCCTTCCTCCCTTCTCCGTGACCAACCCAGTGGTCCTGAAATATCTGCATCAGATGTTCGCGCACATTGTGAGGAAAGCGTGCTGATGCACCATCATGCATGACCCACATTTGTATTTGTTTCTGCAATGGCACAGCCTCCAGCGAGTTAGGCAATTCAGTAGTGAGAAAATCTAGATAACGCGCCCCACTTAACCTTTGTGGTTACATGTACTAATCTATCGCCAAGTACACCTGTCCATAGCCGGCCGAAGTGGCTGTGCGGTTCTAGGCGCTACAGTCTGGAACCGTGCTACCGCTACGGCAGCAGGTTCGAATCCTGCCTCGGGCATGGATGTGTGTGATGTCCTTAGGTTAGTTAGGTTTAATTAGTTCCAAGTTCTAGGCGACTGATGACCTCAGAAGTTAAGTCGCATAGTGCTCAGAGCCATTTGAACCATTTTGAACACCTGTCCATATCTGATTGAGAATTGGTTTTATGCTCTCTTTCCTGAATTTCTTGGGGATTTACAGTTGCTCATTCATGCTAGTTATGGAAATTGACAACCCATCTCTTATGAGTATTGCCTCACCAGTAAATAAAATCTTGGGTGTGAACAGCGGATATGTGGCACATTTCTGCAATGGCCATTAACACAACCGTCGTCTCCCATGATGATCCTGTGGCCTTAGGGTCTGAACGTGCTGTAGATAATATGGCTACAGTAACTGTACATGAAGTACCCTCTCCCCCCCCCCCCCCCCGCCCCCCTCCCAGGATAAGAGAGTGAGATACACCTTCTGCTGCTGCTAATACTCGCACACTGGTTCCTGTACTTTCTTCCAACGAACGTAACACATGCTCCTCCATGTCAGGCCTACAGACTGTGCCCGGCCTTCCACTGTCATTCTTCCAAGGTGAAAGGGTACCTGTGTCCCTCAGTCGCTGGAGAAGTCTTCCGAACAGTTTATCAGAGGGCACTCTGCGCTGTGGATATTTTTCAGTGTAGGGGCCACGGGCTCGCAGGCTACGTCCATTTTCCAAACCGTAGCAGAATTTCACATCTTCCATTGTTTGTGACGTGTGACTAGGGCCTCCCGTCGGGTAGACCGTTCGCCTGGTGCAGGTCTTTCGCTTTGACGCCACTTCGGCGACTTGCGCGTCGATGGGGATGAACTGATGATGATTAGGACAACACAACACCCAGTCCCTGAGCGGAGAAAATCTCCAATCCAGCCGGGAATCGAACCCGGGCCCTTGGGATTGACATTCTGTCGCGCGGACCACTCAGCTACCGGGAGCGGACACGTCTACCATTTCATGTGTCGAGTAGTAGGCTTCCATTGCTAACAAGTGGTGGGAGAGAGAAAATGTAAATGTATACGCCATCTTTACATACTGTAACGTTCCCTGGCAGCACACACACTATTAATAAACTGAAATGACATTCAATTGTACCATGTACGCCGCAATGAAGCAGTTCGTATGTACTGTAATTGTTTAACAAAAATATTATTTAATTTTGTATAAAGGACGTTGGTTATTATTGTAATATTTTCTGTAATAATATTCTCGGTGTATTTATGATTGTAATATTTCTATACTCATAATGTAATTACGAAATATGTTAATTTCTGCGATGAAAAAATGTAAAATATAGCCACAGAGGAAAATAATGTTGTAAGATTACAAAGAGATATTCATAATCAGCAATAGTATAAATAGCACTACATAATGTGCATTCTTTGTCGTCTTCCTCGAGAGCTGAGAGAAAGAGGAACCTGTGACGTAGCATTATATGAATGACTAGACTTCTTTTGTCTGCATCTATCTTTAGCCGCCATTAGAGGAGAAATTATAACGGTGTGTAATTTTAATTATTTTTATGGTCTAAATACATTATAATTTATCAAAATTGTGTATTACTAATGTAAATTAGCTTGCCCATGTCATCTATAATATTTCTTTAAAGAATTTTCAGCACTTTTAGCGATTATTGTTGGTGTTGCTGGGGTGTGCCGCGACCAAACGATTTGCAGCGGCGGCACATTTAAAAAAAATTGTTCCGCTACAAAATTAACCAAACCCGTAAATCGGGAGCACGTAAAATTAGCAGTGAATTACGAAATATTTTTCTTTTACAGCGATCCTGAGGCTGACTCAATTTATTACTGGTTTTACATTTGTGCATTCATAGACGGATAATTAACGTTGAAGTTGTTAATCTGTTGGTTCTTTCAATTTCTAAAGCAAATAACTTAAACGTATAGTGAAGTGTGTTTTGTTAATGTAATTAAACGTTCATGTTGGCTTGGCAATATTTAACCATTTTATGCTAACAGAGACAGTTTTGTGTTCCGTAGCTAACGCCGGGAAAGAATTCATTAAATATTTAAAAACCCACTGCATCTACAAAACATGTGCCAAGGCCGAAATAGGTAAAAAATTTAATTTCAATAATTTTCAAAGTCATAAATGTTATTAATCAGTTAGTTTGAATTTATCAGCATGAGAGGGTTGCTAAAGTTCACGTAATTTTAAATGTGCTTAGTTCTGTCTAAATGAATTTTTATTACCACACGTAAAAAAATGAGGCTCTACAACAAAGTTCGTACTGAAAGAGTAAATAACAAAAATATTTAAAGTCATTTCTTCCCCACTTTCATCCATTCATTTTACATAATAAATATTTTTTTTCATCAAAATACAAATAGCGCAACAACAGTAAACACATAAGTGAATCCGCTTTTGGAAGAAGGTAAAGCACCATGACCTGTAACCAGGACTGACAGTACTTTACAACAAGTCACAGGAACACGATGATAACTAGCGTAGCCTACAACAGAACTCTAACCACACAACTGACTGCAGACCACCTAGTGGCAGATGGAGTACTGCGATTAAGACATCATAATACCTTGCCGACACATTTGATAAAGCACCAGTGTTACGACTCTGCTAATACTTGCAACGACGCGTCGCGCAACCCTTTCTATAACAGGTGTTTGTTTCGGAAAGTTTACGTTTCCGGACCCATGTTTATTGGACTTGTTTTTCTGGTTTCTATGAGCACTACCACCTCTCAAAGTAGTCGACATTTTCTTAACACCCTGTATATACTGTGGGTCAAAATGTTAAATGGAAAGAAAATAAGGATTGCGACTGTACAATGTCGTTTCTAAAATGGTACTGACTTGCTGTTCCCGGATGATTATGTGACTCTGCTGGTTATTATTAAAAATGAACAAAACACTGGTAAACAAAATTGTCTTTCGATTTTAGCTCGTGAGCCTTCTCGTGCACCTGCATAAATTACAAATTTAAGATAGTCCAAATTCATAGTTTCTAGAGTACCACAACGTGGGTAACTGACTTTTACGATTTCGCTACCCTACTGTCTAAAGGCCATCCAAACGCATTTGTCGCATTTGCCTTCAAGATCTAGTCCCAAAAGATCGAAAAATACATGCAGACAAGAATATGCAGTGAAAAATAATGTTCGCAACTCAAACTGTCAACAAAAGTTCTTTCAGAGAAAATTTAAAATTAATGTTCCACATTTAAGAACAAGTTAAGATTAAAAGTTCAAATCACTCGCAAATATTGGCGTAAAAGTTTCAGAGTCTTGTGTACTTCACCAAACATGAATTATTTCGAAGTATTCAGACAGTTTTGCAATAGATTTGATCAACTGTCAGAGTTAATTGGAGAGGAGCCTCGTGTGGCTGTAGATGTAGGGAACATGCAGCAGTCCTCAGCAGTTAGGATGCCTAAGTTAGTTGCAAAGTCTAGCAGATGAAAGAAGGTTCTGCTGCTAGGTAGTTCCCACGGTAGAGGTGTGGGCCAGCAGTTGCAGGAAGTGTTGGGAAGTCAGTACCAGGTCACCAGCATTGTGATGGCTAGTGCAGGTCTGGCTCAAGTGACTGAAGCTTGGACTGCAGCTGAAGGTCAAGCGTTATGGACCCAACATACGTGGGTACCCTATAAATGGGAGAAGCGAGTGTGAAAAAGATTTGACGCTAATGAAGTGCCAACATTAAAGTAGGAGATAATTTAACTGGTGTAAAATAGAGAGGCCATCCATAGTGAAAAAGGAAAATTTGACAAATATTTTAAAATGCACAGGAATTGAAGTTCCATTGTTGTCCGAAGAAACTAATTTCGTATGAAAAACTATTTTAATATATTTGGAAGCAATACAATTTTGTCATATCATAGGCTAGGTTAGTTTTGGACCTGAGTGTAAAATATAAACTTTCGCGGCCGGAATTGTCACAATTAATAAAATATTGCAGGCTACTGTGCCGTGGTAGAAGTGATCGCACGTTAAAACCTGGCGTTTCATCCCCATCTGTGAAGGACATTTTCAAGGGTGATGTGTAACAGTGAACAAAGCTATGTCCTCTGCAGACTAACTGATGTTGTAGTCACTGTATACTATAAGTTTTTTTTTGTAATTTCTGTAATGTACACACCTTTTCATTACTGAACATTTAACGAAAATTGCTACTCTTTTGCATCCCTGGTATATCTTATCAAGACCTGACAGTATCTATTCATCCATGATCATCAGTACTTCCTTCATTATAAATAACTACACCACCTGTGAAGATTCTGAGACTACTATTAATATTGCCTGTAAGATAATTAATAAGCAGAATTAACAGTAGGCGTCTCAACACACTTCCCTAGGGCACACTCCAAGTTGCTTCTACCTGTCGACACCCTCCCTGCCAAGATATCCCCAATCTAGGCACAAATTTCTCTTGATACCCCATGTGATTGTACTTCCATCAGTAAGCTATTGTATGTTAGTCACATATTTTGAGAAACTCAAAAAATACTTCCCAGTTGCCTTGATCCATGTCTTTCAGAATGTTATGTCACAAAAGCGCCAGTTTGGTTTCGCATGATGAGTAGTCGCAAAGTTATACACTATGTGATCAGAAGTATCCGGACACCTGGCTGAAAATAACTTACAAGTTCTTGGCGCCATACATCGGTAAGGCTGGAATTCAATATGGTGTTGGCCCACCCTTAGCCTTGATGACAGCTTCCACGCTCGCAGGAATACGTTCAATCAAGTGCTGGAAGTTTTCTTGGGAAATAGCAGCCCATTCTTCACGGTACGTGTCCCTTCACGTTTCCATTTCACTATCACATCGGAAACAGTGGACCTATGGATGTTTAGGAGTGTGGAAATCTCGCGTACAGACGCATAACACAAGTGACACCCGATCACCTGACCACGTTCGAAGTCCGTGAGTTCCGCGGAGCGCCTCATTCTGCTCTCTCACAGTATCTAATGACTACTGAGATCGCTGGTATGAAGTACCTGTCGGTGGGTGGCAGCACAAAGCACCTAATATGAAAAATGTATATTTTTGGGGTTTCCGGGTGCCTTTGATCACATAGTGTATTTCGAGATACAAGATTCAATCTACCTGACTGCCTCGATCAAATGATTATAGTACGTCGCGCGAGAAAACGGAGAGTTCGGTTTTGTATGATTGATGGTTTCGAAATCCATGCTGGTTGGTGTGGGAGAGGTCACTATGTTCGAGAAAGCTCATTACGTTTGCGATTCGAATTGGATCTAGAAGTCAACAGTACACTGATGTCAAAGATATAAGAGTGTACCGTTATGGAAAACCTTTGCTAACCTTCACTTTCGCCACACACCGTATATTATTAACTTCGAATGATGTGATGCTGCTCGCGCGATGCTTAAAACGTTGGCATTGCCTTTGGCGTGTTTAAGCGTCTGATACAAGCGTATAATAGATTCCATTATTTCGAGTGTTTATGTTTTTGTGGGTTAGTGTAAGGGAACTTCTGAGATTTCTTTGGGTTACTGCTATTGGCAGTCGTTGCGCTCTGACGCAAATGGGAGATAAAAATTTCGCGTGGTCACTATCGAGTCCAGTAAGAAAAAAGCAGGCCGATAGGAACATTTCGCATCAGTTCAGTGACTTCTTTATGTGAGGATCGAGTGAACTCATATGAGATTTTTTTATACTGGTGTTATATTTCTGCATGGAAGTAGATGGAAAGATAAGGTTTTAACGTTCTGTCAAAGACAAGGACATAAGAAACGGATCACAAGCCCGGATTTGATAATGACGCCTTATTAAAGGCATTTGTTATTGTTATAGTTTGGAGTCCGAAGAGAGTTTCGCCGCAGCTCTCCAAGCTAGTCTATCCTGTCCAAGTTTTTTCACCTCTGCATAACTATTCCAACGTACTTCCATTGGAACTTACTTATTGTACTCCGCCACACTTCCTTCATTAACCAAACTGAGGACTCTGTGATCTCTCATAAAGTGACCTACCGACCGATATCGTGTTTTAGTCCAGCTGTCACAAATTACTTTTACCTGAATAAGAAAATTGCAGCGAAATGCAGGAAGATCTGCAGCGGATAGGCACTTGGTGCAGGGAGTGGCAACTGACCTTAACATAGACCAATGTAATGTATTGCGAATACATTGAAAGAAGGATCCTTTATTGTATGATTATATCATAGCGGAACAAACACTGGTAGCAGTTACTTCTGTAAAATATCTGGGCGTATGCGTGTGGAACGATTTGAAGTGGAATGAAGAGCGGCGCGTTTCGTCACAGAGTTATTTGGTAAGCGTGATAGCGTAACGGAGATGTTTAACAAACTCAAGTGGCAAACTCTGCAAAAGAGGCGCTCTGGTGTAGCTTGCTGTCCAGGTTTCGAGAGGGTGCGTTTCTGGATGAGGTATCGAATATATTGATTCCCCCTACTTATACCTCCCGAGGAGATCACGAATGTAAAATTAGAGAGATTCGAGCGCGCACGGAGGCTTTCCGGCAGTCGTTCTTCGCGCGAACCATACGCGACTGGAACAGGAAAGAGAGGTAATGACAGTGGCACGTAAAGTGCCCTCCGCCACACACCGTTGGGTGGCTTGCGGAGTATAAATATAAATGTAGATGTAGATGTATAATAATATTCAATACCTCCTCATTAGCTATTTTATCTATCCATCTAATTTTCGACGTTCTTCTGCAGCAAAACTCATATACTACTTGCAGTGCTTCATTTCCTAATCTAATTCAGTCAACAGCGCTTGATTTAATTCGACAGTATTCCATTATCCTTGTTACACAATTGTTGATGTTCAATTTTTAACCTCTTTTCAAGACTCTATCCATTCCAGTCAGCTGTTCTTCCAAGCCCTTTGGTGTGTCTGAGAGAATAATTGTCACTGGCAAACCGCAAAATTTTTATGTCTTCTCTCTGAACATTAATTCCTATTCCAAATCGGAGCGAGGTGGCGCAGTGGTTAGCACACTGGACTCGCATCCAGGAGGACGAGACTGTTCAAACCGGCATCCGGTCATCCTGATGTAGGTTTTCCGTGATTACCCTAAATCACTTCAGGCAAATGCCGGGAGGGTTGCTTTGAAATGGCACGGCCGACTTCCTTCTCCGTTCTTCCCTAATGCTGGTCGATGTGGCCGAGCGGTTCTAGGCACTTCAGTCTGGAACCGCGCGACCGCTACGGTCGCAGGTTCGAATCCTCGGCTAGTTAAGTTTAATTAGTTCTAAGTTCTATGGGACTGATGACCTCAGATGTTGAATCCTTCCGATGGGGCCGATGATCTCTCTGTTTCGTCCCCTCCCCAAAGTCAACCAACCAAACATTTTCCAAATTTCTCTTGATTTCCTTTTTGCTTGCTCATTGCACCAAATGAATAATATTGAGGAGAGGCTACAATCTCGTCTCATCTTCTTCTCAGCTATTACTTGCGTTTTCATGCTCTTCGACTCATATTACCGCCGTCTTTTTTCTGTACAAGTTGTATATAACTACTGCCATCTGGTTTCTCTACAGGTTGTAGATAACTTCCCGCTCCCTGGAGTTCACCCTCTCTGCCTTCATAATTTGAAGGAGCGTACTCCAGTCAGAAATAATGTTACATGGTTTAAGGAAATCTGGTTGGCCAGGCGGAGATTCGAAGTCCGCATTTCTCGATTTCGGATACCCTGTTTTATCCACGGGGCCACCTCGGTCGTTCACATTTCTTTATAATATAATGTGTTGCACACTGAATGTAAGGAGTAGTGCTTTCGACGCACCACGAAGGACGTATCCCAATGGGACGGAAATCGGGAGATGTGCTGTACAAGTACAGACGAACAAATGATTACACTTTCAAAAAAATTGGATAATGCTTTGCTCCACCTCTACCCCTTATGGAAGCAGTTATTCGGCTTGGTATTAATTGATAGAGTTGTTGGGTGTTATACCCATGAAGTAATGAGTGCTGTAGATCTCGGATCGATTCCATATTCCTAGATTTCCAGAAGGCTTTTGATACAGTTAAGTTCCTCACAAGCGAATATTAATCAAATTGGTGCATATGGAGTATGGCCTCAGTTGTGTGACTGGATTCGTGATTTCCTCTCAGATAGGTCACAGTTCGTAGTGATGGACGGTAAATCACCGCATAGAACAGAAGTGATATCTGGCGTTCCGCAAGGTAGTGTCATAGGCCCTCTGCTGCTCCTGATTTATATAAATGATCTAGGTGATCATCTCAGCAGCCCCCTTAGATTGTTTGCAGTTGACGTTGTAATTTTCCGCCTAGTAAAATCATCAGACGATCAATTCCAGATACGAAATGATCTAGAGAGAATTTCTATATGGTGCGAAAAGTGGCAATTGGCACTAAACAAAGAAAAGTGCGAGGCCTTCTACAAGCGTACTAAAAGAAATCCTATAAATTTTGGGTATAAGATAAATCGCACAAATCTAAGGGCTCTCAATTCGACTAAATACCTAGGAATTACAATTACGAGCAACTTCAATTGGAAAGAGCACATAGATAATATTGTGGGGAAGGCGAAACAAAGGCTGCGCTTTATTGGCAGAACACTTAGAAGACGCGACAAACCCATTACAGAGACTGCCTACATTACACTTGTCCGTCCTCTGCTGGAATAGTGCTGCGCTGTGTGGGATCTTTACCAGATTGGATATACGGAGGACATCAAAAAAGTGCAAAGAAGGGCATCTCGTTTCGTGTTATCGCGCAGTAGGGGTGAGACTGTCACTCATATGATACGTGAGGTGGGGTGGCAGTCACTGAAACAAAGGCGGTTTTCTGCGCGGCGAGATCTGTTTACGAAATTTCAATCACCAACTTTCTCTTCCGGATGCGAAAATATGTTGTTGACACCCACCTACATAGTGACAAATGATCACCATAATAAAATAAGAGAAATCAGAGCTCGAACGGAAAGATTTAGGTGTTCCTTTTTCCCACACGCCATTCGAGAGTGGAATGCTAGAGAAGTAGTATGAAAATGGTTCGATGAACCCTCTACCAGGCACTTAAGTGTGAATTGCAGAGTAACCACGTAGATTTAGCTGTAGATGTAGATGTCCTTCTGAGGGAAATCGTGCCATATTCTGTTAAACTGGGGCCTTCGATGGTCACAATCCCGATCTGGTTGGAGGTCGATGCCGATAAAGTTCCAAACGTTCTCAAAAGGGTAGCGATCTGGCGAGCTGTTGGCCACAGTAGAGTTTGGCAAAGATAGACAATAGAAACTCTTGCAGGTGGCCTTGATCTTGCTGAAATGTAAGCCCATAATTGTTTGCTATGAAGGGCAACCAAATGGGACGTCTATATGGTCGATGTAGCGCTGTGCCGTAAGGGCGCCGTGGATGACAAACACAGAGATCCCGCTATGAAATGAAATAAACACCACAAGATCATCATTCCTAGTTGTCAGGCTGTGTGAGGGGATGACTGTCACGTTAGTATCACACCGCTTTCTGTGACTTCCTCGGACACATTTTCGGCTTAGATTCTCATTGAATGGAGCGGCACCCACTTGCGAAGTAGTTCTAGACGCCTGCAGTCAGGCAACTGGCGTCAGAGGTGTGTCAAGTTATTGCCTTCCTACAGGCGCCTGAGACTACTTTGCTAAAGTTACCTCGTTGGTTTTCTCTGTAAAGGCACCATTTTTAAAATTCTTAATAAATGGGGACGGGTGCCACCGAGGGTTTTGCCGAACTGGGGTGGCTTTGAGTGACTATCTGAAGGTATATTTAGGTTGAGCCGTGCGTGGCTCGTATGCGTGCCGTTTATTGCTTATCATCTTGTGTTTACATACTGTCGCCTCGTTTCTTATTCGATTTGCTGGCGTGCCTGCCCGTGAGTGGCAGTAGCAGCGCTTATCCGTAAGAGCACTGTTGTATTATCTTTGGAGCGACCGATAGTATTTCTGAGTCGTCGTGTGTCGCGAGTTGAGTCAGGACGGAGCAGCAGTGTGGACCAGAGAGCCATGACTTGCCCGATCATTGACAGGTCACGACTTAAGTGGGGGGATGACCTTGATTGGTCGTTCGGTCGGTCGTCTCGTTAGACAGAATGATTTGGTTCCGGTTCTGGGTTCTCAGTGTGTGTCGCCTTGTGATTTGTCCTTGTTGTTCCTCAGCGACTGGTTTTAGTATCGTTCATGTTGTTTGTGGAAGGGTTTCCACAGAACCGTGTGTAGTTTGTGGTTTTGGCTGACCAGTTATTGTAACGCTCTCTGTGTGTATGGCAGTCCGTCGGTTGGGACAGAGCAGCGAGGAAGTCTCCACGGAGCGGGGTCAGGCTGGGGCCGCTGGCAGCGTGCACGCACGGTCCGATTTGTGAGGCGCTAGCTGCCAGAGCTACAAAGTTCGTCGCCCACCGAACCTGGACACTGAAGTTGAGTGATCAGTTAACCTGTTATGAAACCTCAACTGCTGCGACATCTCTTTGTTCATTGCCGGTTGTTGCTTCCTGGGCCCTTCCCGGAAGCAGCAACGTATGGTGTGTTGGAGTCGGCGAAATTTTGCAGCCGTCTTCCTGTATGGTGTTTAACTATTGAATTGGTTGTTACTCATTAGTGAAGTGCACCAGCGGTATTTTCTACCTCGTGGCCGTTAACGTTCAAGTTGCCTGCCCTGGTCGTTAGCGTAACTCTCTGGAAGTGTGTTATTCCTCGCTGTGTTGATGCTGTCCGGCACGGTGTATAGCTCGACAGCCTTGGTGTTGTTCATACTTTTTTTGAGTGGTTATTGTGCCTTGACTCCAATTTTCAAGACATAGTGCTGCTGGTATCTTCATCTTCACTGATATTTTCCGTTGTCGTGCCTTTGGTCAGGTGGAAGGAAATTGATTAGGTTGTTGATCGGTCCTTCAGCCATCCCTGGGTCAGGTTGCCGTCCGATTATTTAGTCTTATTCTTGGCTGCCTGCATCACCTAAACTTACATTAGAGTTACCTCCTCAGGCCAACCCTTGGAACACTTCTGAGCCCCATTGTTCCGTTGTTTTTAGATTATGATATTCTTTTAGTCTCAAGTACTGTGTGAGGTCTTCAGCCATCTAGCAATTTAGTTTGTTTCAATTTTAAAATAAGGCCTTCAGCTGACTTAAATTAAAATTCCGAGATTGATTTGTTTAAAACTTATTAAGAAAAGGAGATTTTGCTCTATTTGAAATCCTGTTATACAGGCTTTAAGCTTTTAGTTGTTCTATGTTCATTATGTGTCCTTCAGTCAAACCTTTACGTGAAATATCTTAAGATAAGGCCTTCAGCGGTCTTAAATTAAAATTGAAAATTCGCTTGTTTGAAAATTCTTAAGGTTTTCGTCTCTATCTGAAATTCCTATTATCCAGGCCTTAAACCTTGAGTTGTTCTAGGTTCAGTATGTGGCCTTCAGCCGATCTTTCACATGAAATATTTTAAGATAAGACCTTCGGCCGTTACAAATTAAAATTTGAAAATTTTCTTGTTTAAAACCTTTTAAAATTTTCTACTTTATCTGAAATTCTTGCCCTCAGTTCTTCTGTGTCCAGTGTGTGGTCTTCAGCCTAGTATTCACGTAATTTTTTTTAAAGCAAGGCCTTCAGCCGTGTCCATTCCTTAAAGCAATTGTAATAACTTATGTTGGGGTTTTCGGTCGTATTGTTTCGAATCCTTTTAAATGCATGTGTGATTAAGTGTTTTTAGGAAAATAAAGTTTGTGTGTTTTGTTCAACTGACAGTAACTCACTTTGGCGCCTTTCCACAACCATAACCTGATCCGCTCTGTCCTGCGAAACCAGATTTCACAGGCGTGTGTCAGTGTCGCATCCCTTGGTGATCACACCACATGACGGCGTGAAGCAGAGCACTGAAAAAGCTGTTTCGGGTTACGTTTAAATTTCGTCAAATGGTTTTGAACGGTCCCTAGTTATTCCGCCCTGTACGCCAGAGCAAATAGTGCAATCACACTGCACTCCAAAGAGATGAGATCACGTACAAGTGTATTTCTACGTCACGATCTCCTTAGCGAAGGGTTGAAGCGTCATGTAGGTATCAGCAGTAGCAGAGATAGAATGTCCTCCTGCTGCTCATCACACAGCAAACTGTCGTTTTCGACCCCTAAATGTGTGAGAATCAACGTTCCAGCGAAAGGAGTCGTATCTTTGACGCCTTTTCTGCCACACTATGAGGGTTATTCTCAGAGGAACTGAGTCCAAAATATTTTTCTCGGCCACTCAAAAGACAACCGCGTGATTTAAACCCTGGGCGTCTGGGTTCTGACCTCCGTCGGGGGTGCGTCAAAAGAAGGGGTGGCATGAGGGTAAGAGGGACTGTGGCGATGTTCCCATTCTGTGACACGTCCGTGGTGGCGTTGGACATAATTGCGGTAAAATGTGGTGCCAATTTGACATCATTAACCCACTGTACAGGCCACATGAGCTTCTCAGCTCTGGTCTTTTTTTCGCGTGTGTCGACACCTTATTGTAGGAAGCCTCGTCGAGGCCGACCGTGGTGTTGCAGTGCGCTACGTTTTTCCACCATTACGGAGGAAGATAGTAGATACCTTTAAGCTGAATTCAACTTATGCGTCGCAACTGGAGACAGTTACGGTGTTTCGAAAAAGTGTTCCTTTAATTCTGTAGGGATGTGTACATAATGAGGCGAAAATTTTCTTGGTTATTGGCCGGCGTCATATTTCTTCAAACAATCGACGTTTCTACCCCTCTGCTGGGATCTTCTTCAGGATCTTGTGGTGTCCACTGTGGGCTGAGAACTGTCAGTGACTTGTGTCGCCTTCTATTATAAAGGGGAATTTTCCTGCAGGAGAAATGTGATTATTGGGTAAAAAAAGCCTTGGTCTACCACCGTGGGGCCATCATAATCGGACAGAAGAAGATGTCTTCCAGCGCTATTGCCGAAGAAGGGGGTAATTGGCTAAAATCCCTGTGAATACCACTGGTGGGCCAACGTTATTGATTAGTTAGGGATTTTTCCCGCACTTATGCTGGAATAAAGTTAATGGTTAAAATTTCTCCTGCTGTTATTGATGGGCCCACATGATTGTCTACAACCGAACCATGAAGAGAATGAAAGTGAGAATGTTTGTCCAGAATATTACTGTCTGCAGAGGTGGCTTACAGGGCATTGTTTGGATTGCTCACACGCCGCAGCCACGAATTCAATTTCTTGAAGTCTGAGGGCCACGATACTGGAAGCTTTTAGCTGTCCTCACAACTTCCGCTGCCGTGGTCGATGCACAAGACTCTCCCCTGACGTTTCGTCTCTTACTGCAGGAGACATTCTCCGAGGCAAAGCGGCGAATTTCAAAGAGAACTCGAGGAAGCGCTGATTATATAGGCAGTACAGAGGGCGCCACTGTCCATCACGTGGCGTCGGCTATGGCATAGTCTCTGGTAATGCCAACATTCTCGATTGAAAGGAATCGATCGTCAAGCTTGCGGTGCAACCCTGACATCCAAATTTTATTCAGTTTAACACCTTCGTCTTTCCAGTTAAAATTATTGCTGTGTTTATCAATCTCGATAATCTCTCTATATATGCGCGCATAACAATGCGAGGTTTTAGATATGACGCTCGTCTCGCTAAATTTTATTTCATGATCACCTTCCTGGTAAACACGTTCTGCTACGGCCTATTTATCCCGGTGACGCAGGCAGCAGTTCCTCTTATGTTCAACAAGACGGGTGTTCACACTTCTCTTTGTCGTTCCGTCCTCTCTACCAAAGTTAGAAGCTTTCTTACAAATTTCAATCGTTTCTCGGACTTTTCTTCTATAAAGTTGATTTCCTTAGCCAGCACACGTACGTTATTGAAATCGATGTCAAGGTCACAGTTCTCATGACGTTCCGCTACCGCCGATTTCATAGTTTGTTTCAGCCGCGTGTGGTGTTTGTGTTCCTTAAATGCCTTCTTTAGCAGTCCTTCCTGTATCGCCGATGTACACATTGCCACAGCCACATGTCATTTCATAGACGCCCACAGCGCTGAAGCAATCAGGTCATCAGTTTTCCGTCGGAATAAGTCGTTTTCAGTGAAGAAAATTACCTAAACACCATTTTACTGCTATTCTGCTAATGCGGTCAGCGACCCAAGAAAAAAACTGTAACTTAACAGAGAGAGAAGGCGGTGCGTCGTCCTTTCTATCAGCACAATTAATATTTCGCTTAAAAGCCGAGTCTGTGGACGAACTACCATAGCCATTGGCCTTTACTGTCATCTTTAAAAATCCAGTACAATGTTGTGGGGAAGACTAACCAAATACTGCGTTTTATTAGCATAACACTTAGCAGATGAAACAGATGTACTTTAGAAACTGTCTACACTACCCTTTTCCGCCCTCTTCTGGAATAGAGCTGCGCTGTAGGGGACCTGTACCAGATATGATTGACAGAGGACATAGAAAACGTTCAAAGAAGGCAGCTCGTTTTGTATTATCGTGAAATAAGGGAGAGAGCGTCACAGACGTGATATGCGAGTTGGACTGGCAATTGTTAGAATAAATGAACTTCTCGTTGCGGCAAGATCTTTTCACGAAATTCCAATCACGAACTTCTGTTGACGCCAACGTTCGTTGGAAGAAATGATCATAAAACAAGAGAAATCAGATCTCGCACATACAGATTTAAGTATTCGTTTTTCCCGCGAGGTGTTCCAGAGAGGAACGATAGAGAAATAGTCTGAAGGAAGTCCGATGAACTCCCTGCCAGGTAGTTAAATGTGAATTGCAGAATAGTCACGCAGATGTGTATGCAGATACCGAGCAAACTTTAACATGAAGCGTTTATTTTGACATGTGTGAGCAGTGTGCTGCCCCTCATCTTCTACCCCTATAACCAAATGTCATGTCCCAGCAAGATGGTGATCCACCTCACTGCAGTTTATATGTTTGCGAGTTCCTGGACCAAACATTTCCACAACGGTGGATAGGATGTAATGGAGCAACTAAGTAGCCACTGAGACCCTCCGGATTTCTTCCTGTGAGCTTATTGTGATGGCAATGTTTATGCCCCGCCTGTATGCCCGTACGTGACTTTACCGATCTTAAAAAAAATGGCTCTGAGCACTATGGGACTTAACTTCTAAGGTCATCAGTCCCCTAGAACTTCGAACTAATTAAACCTAACAAACCTAAGGACATCTCACACATCCATGCCCGAGGCAGGATTCGAACCTGCGACCGTAGCGGTCGCGCGGTTGCAGACTGTAGCGCGTAGAACCACTCGGCCACCCAGGCCGGCAGCGATCTTCAAAGAAGAATTGTGGATGCATCTCAGACATGCTTGTGTGCACATGTGTTGGGATAAAGTATCGTCTAGACATTTTAATAATTACGAAATGAGTCCATATAGAAGCGTATGATATTTTTTTACAAAACTTTTTTAGTTACTTTCCATGACGCCGTAGTTCACAACTACCTACGACTGAGGCTTTTTTTTTATTTATTTATTGCGTCTAGAAATTTGGGTGGTTTCCTGTTAATGCCCCGTATAATCGTTTGTACGTTCTCCAAGGTGGAGTTTGACAAGTCTTGCAGTTCAAGAACTATTGTCGAAGACGTAGCATTTCTCTTTACAGAAACTTGCAGACCAACATTTACTGTACGATATAGCAGGATTTAGAGCCCGTAAAGGTGAACGAACGTACATGGAAAAGTTCTGCAAAATGCATCATTTTAAATGGAAGAAAATATTCTGCACAGATAAAACAGTACGAGAACTGGATCTTTCAATCCACAGGCAGATGGCCAAGGTTCTCAAGAAAGAAATGCTCGCAGAGCAAAATTTTGGGTGGTTGTGTTGATTTGTGGGTAAGAGAAAATTCACCAATAAGAGCTTGTCAACCTGCCTGTGTTATTGTCACTTCACACAACACAGTGAATAGCAGCAGCAACCGGCGTACTCAAAGATGAGGGGAACCTAGCACCTGGAAACATCATCATCATCATCATTTAAGACTGATTATGCCTTTCAGCGTTCAGTCTGAGGCATAGCCCCCTTATAAAATTCCTCCATGATCCCCTATTCAGTGCTAACATTGGTGCCTCTTCTGATGTTAAACCTATTACTTTAAAATCATTCTTAACCGAATCCAGGTACCTTCTCCTTGGTCTGCCCCGACTCCTCCTACCCTCTACTGCTGAACCCATGAGTCTCTTGGGTAACCTTGCTTCTCCCATGCGTGTAACATGACCCCACTATCTAAGCTTGTTCGCCCTGACTGCTACATCTATAGAGTTCATTCGCAGTTTTTCTTTGATTTCCTCATTGTGGACACCCTCCTGCCATTGTTCCCATCTACTAGTACCTGCAATCATCCTAGCTACTTTCATATCCGTAACCTCAGCCTTGTTTATAAGGTAACCTGAATCCACCCAGCTTTCGCTCCCATACAACAACGTTGGTCGAAAGATTGAAAGGTGCACAGATAACTTAGTCTTGGTACTGACTTCCTTCTTGCAGAAGAGAATAGATCGTAGCTGAGCGCTCACTGCATTAGCTTTGCTACACCTCGCTTCCAGTTTTTTCACTATGTTGTCATCCTGTGAGAATATGCATCCTAAGTACTTGAAACCGTCCACCTGTTCTAACTTTGTTCCTCCTATATGGCACTCAACCCGTTTATATCTCTTTCCCACTGACATTACTTTCGATTTGGAAATGCTAATCTTCATACCATAGTCCTTACATTTCTGATCTAGCTCTGAAATATTACTTTGCAAACTTTCAATCGAATCTGCCATCACAACTAAGTCATCCGCATATGCAAGACTGCTTATTTTGCGT
Organism: Schistocerca gregaria; assembly: GCF_023897955.1. NCBI lineage: Eukaryota > Metazoa > Arthropoda > Insecta > Orthoptera > Acrididae > Schistocerca > Schistocerca gregaria. The sequence goes on along the minus strand of NC_064922.1, from coordinate 927,075,685 downwards.
TCACATGTCTTAATCTCGCCCAGCCAGTCTATTGTTTTCAACATATGATCCATAAATAATATGAACAACAGTGGAGACAGGTTGCAGCCGGTCTTACCCTTGAAACTACTCTGAACCATGAACTCAATTTACCGTCAACTCTAACTGCTGCCTGACTATCCATGTAAAGGCCTTTAACTGCTTGCAAAAGTTTGCACCTGTAAGAAAAAGCAAAACAAGAACAAGGAAAAATTAGTAAAATCAATCAGACAAGAGAAGTATAAGAAGGCAGCACAGTCCAGAATCCACGTAAATCGCAGTGAGCATTGAGGTAATCATCCCAGCGGCGCAGCAGTTTGAAGGTACTCGTTTAGTAAAACACCGTGTCCCTCTTCGTGAAGTCTGTAACTGCCTGCTGCACACCCTCGTTCGACAGCAACCTGGATCCTTCAAGGCCTTCAAGGGACTCAATGCGTCACAGTCGCATGGAGAGAGATCAGGACTATAGGACAGATGCTGGAATGTCTCACACGTGAGTGAGGCTGGCCTCCCAGATCGTCTGGCGTTTTGTGTCGAGTATGTGGGAATTTGAGAACAAGTGACATGGCTGGCTTTGAGAGGTGAAATAGTGAAGGCAGCAGAGGATCAAGTAGGTAAAAAGACGAGGACTAGAAGAAATCCTCGGGTAACAGAAGAAATATTGAATTTAGTTGATCAAAGGAGAAAATATAAAAATACAGTAAATGAAGCAACCAAAAAGGAATACAAACGTCTCAGAAATGAGATCGACAGGAAGTGCAAAATGGCTAAGTAGGGATGGCTAGAGGACAAATGTAAGGATGTAGAGGCTTATCTCGCTAGGGGTAAGATAGATATTGCCTACAGGAAAATTAAAGAGACCTTTGGAGAAAAGAGAACCACTTGTATGAAAGTCAAGAGCTCGAATGGAAATCCAGTACTAAGCAGAGAGTGGGAAGCAGAAAGGTGGAAGGAGTATATAGAGGGTCTATACAAGGCCGATGTTCTTGAGGACAATATTATAGAAATGGAAGAGGATGTAGATGAAGATGAAACGGGAGTTTGACAGAGCACTGAAAGACCTAAGTCGAAACAAGGTCCCGGGAGTAGTCAACATTCCATTAGAACTACTGAAAGCATTGAGAGAGCCAGGCGTAACAAAACTCTACCATCTAGTGAGCAAGATGAATGAGACAGACGAAATACCCTCAGACTTCTAGAAGAGTATAATTATTTATCTTAGAAAATAGATTAAGGAAAGGCAAGCCTTAGTTTCTAGCATTTGTAGACTTAGAGAAGGCTTTTGACAACGTTGACTGGAATACTCTCTTTCAAATACAGGGAGCGAAAGGCTATTTAGAATTTGTACAGAAACCATACGGCAGTTATAAGAGTCGATGGCAGTTACAAGAGTCGAGGGGCATGAAAGGGAAGCAGTGGTCGGGAAGGGAGTGAGACAGGGTTGTAACCTACACCCGATGTTATTTAAGATGTATATTGAGCAAGCATCAAAGAAAACGAAAGGAAAATTCGGAGTACGAATTAAAATCCATGGAGAAGAAATAAAAACTTTGAGGTTGGCCGATGACATGGTAATTCTGTCAGAGACAGTGACAGTGTCTTGAAAGGAGGATATAAGATGAACATCAGCAAAAGCAAAACAAGGATAATGGAATGTAGTCGAATTAAATCGGGTGATGCTGTGGGAATTAGATTAGGAAGAGAGACACTTAAAGTAGTAAATGAGTTTTGCTATTTGAGGAGCAAAATAACTAATGATCTTCGATGTAGAGAGGATATCAAATGTAGACTGGCAGTAGCAAGAGAAATTTGTTAACATCGAGTGTAGATTCAAATGTCAGGAAGTCGTTTCTGAAAGAAGCTGTATGGAGTGTAGCCATGTATGGATGTGAAACATGGAAGATAAATAGTTTAGACAAGAAGAGATTAGAAGCTTTCGAAATGTGGTGCTACAGAACAATGCTGAAGATTAGATGGGTAGATCACATAACTAATGAGGAGGTATTGAATAGAACTGGGGAGAAGAGAAATTTGTGGCACAACTTGACTAGAAGAAGGGATCGGTTGGTAGAAAATATTCTGAGGCATCAAGGGATCACCAATTTAGTACTGGAGGGCAGCGTGGAGGGTAAAAATCGTAGGGGGAGACTAAGAGATGAATACATTAAACAGATTCAGAAGGATGTAGGTTGCAGTACGTACTGGGAGATGAAGAAGCTTGCACAGGATAGAGTCGCATGGAGAGCTGCATCAAACCAGACTCTGGACTGAAGACCAAAACAACAACGTTAGCAAATAGTATGGCTATCGAGTGGAGAGACCGTGCGCTGTTAGTCAACTGTTTTATGAAAATGATAGCAATTACAGTGCTGCATTGAGAGAGTATAGCCATCTGTAAGGTCGCATGAGAGACCTGATGTAATTAAACGGTTTAAAGAAGATGATACTGAAATTCTAAGTCACAGGTGAGCTTTGAGTGGCGCCTGCGGTAATTATTTACGAGGTTGCTTTTGCTGTAAATGACAATGCAGCGTGTGATCCAGGTAGTGTCACGACAATTGTCCACTGCATTTTCAACAGTACGGAAACTTTGCGGTCTGTTTTACTCTGATACTATCAGAGATCCAGACATTGTAGCAATTGAAACCTCATGATCCGCAACAACTGTTCTCTTTGGTTTATGGCACTGATCGAAGTCGACGACATGTAGCTGTGCAATATTCTATTGAGCGACGAGGCACATTTTACACTACAGGTTTCAGTTAATAAACGTAACTGCCCAATTTGGGATACTGTTTAACTGCGTGTTGTACACGAAGAGTCGTGGAATTCGTCGTATGTGACTGTCTGATGTGGATCCACAAGCATCTTGACTCTCAGTTCATTCGTCTTTGAAGAGAATACATCCAGATGGCCTGCCATGTGTACAGGATTTCAGCACGTTATCGAGACGGCCCTTTACAACACATGATTCCTGCTTTGGCTGTGTCGATACCAATGTTTTCATGGAAGATGGGCCAACACCTAATGTCACTCGCCCAGTGAAAGATCTGTTTAATGCAACCTTCGACGATCATTTTATCTCCAGACCTGCAAGATCACCTGATCTGAATCCATGTGACTTTTGGCTCAGGGGATATCTAAAAGAATATGTTTACCGGCGACACGTTCAGTCTCTACCTGATCCAAGGCCGGTGTACAGGAACACCTCGCTCAGATTCCACTGTAACTGCTCCGAGCAACTGTTGATCACGTAGTTTTATGGATGCAGCACCTACTCGACGTCTCCGGTGCTCATACTGAACAAACTTTGTAAGCGGCGGTCACTAATAAAATGCCTTCCTCGCTTGTTTGACCATTTCTGCCTACATTCCATTCCTAATCCTTTACTTATGGAAACATTTCTATACGTCTTTCATGCATTCACAAAGACAGATTTGCACCTATGAGTTCCACATTTTTTTTTTTTTTAACGCATTAGAATATCTATCAAGTTTCGCTACCACATGACAGTTACATCCCTCACTGGACTTATTTGAGTAGCTGCGCTTGGATTATAATCACCCAGTAGAAACAGACATTGAGCTTATTGCCTCACAGTGTTGGAGGAAGAACGTCTTGAACACCCGATTCAGTACTCAGACAACAGTTCAGAGCAGCACGATGCTCTACAGTAATGGGGCTACGTGTAATAACTCCACGAACGTCTTTCAGGACAAAAACTTTGCATAAAGCTACGGTCTAAAACTCTCAGAGTTGAACAGTAGGCCATCCAATAGCGCTGACAGGCTCAGAAAACGGCACATACAGGTATTCGATCACCCGTCTAGAGAGAATCACATCATCTACTGTTGTAGAACCCTCTTCTTCCTTCCTGTCAGAGTTAGGCCCCTGCATCTGCATCACTGATACCGATGGAAAGCGTGCTTCCCTGGTTGCAGGGTGCTCTGGTGACTGCAGCAATGTATCTACAGCCGCCACCACCATGGAGTCCACTGCTATGAGACCGCAGCCGTCAGGTTGGGTTGTGGAGGTAACTTTGAGCGCTGCTCTCCTGCCGTTCACAACGATGATTGACTGAAGACGAAGGCCAGGACAGTCTTCCGTGAATGAAGAACCGATGTGCCCCTCTGCAGTCTGTTCAACTCGGGCACAGTGCCCTGTGCCACGACTCGAGAGTAGCACAAATAGTGCCTTAACGGCTGCGTACACACCATCTCGACAATCGACAAGATGGGCATGCAGAGATTTCTGAGGCCGAGCCTCTAAGCGCAGCTTCACTCAACGTGACCGCCGAGGCTCCACCCCAGGCTGTAGCAACACGCCAACCGCCAGACCCTCTTAAGTAGCAGAACACAGTAAGTTTTTCTCGACAGCGAGTGTCCATCAGAGACAAGGATACCGTCAGGAGTGCCTCGGGGAAGTGTGTTAGGATCCCTGTTGCTCTCTACGTACATAAAAGATTTGGCGGATGGGGTGGGCGACAATCTGCCGTTTTGTGCTGGTGATGCAGTGGTGTGCGGTAAGGTGTCGATGTTGAGTGACTGGGGAGGACAAGACGACTATGACACAATCTCCAGTTGGTTCGCTGAATGGCAGCTAGCTCTGAATGTGGAATAATGTAAGTCAATGCGGATGCGTAGGAAGATCAAACCTGTAATGTTCGAATACTGTACAGGGTCTCCCACTCAAACCGCCGAGGAGACAATGAAAAATGCACCACATTGTAGGGCATCTCAAAAAATTTATTTATCATCAGTACACCTCTACATGTGGACCTTTTGTAGCACGAAGAATATCGAGACTATATTCAATATCTTGCCAAGGGATTTGTAACATTTGTTCTGTTATTGTTGAAATCGCATAAGTGATACGATGTCGCAACGTAGGAATATCGTCCACTTTTTGTCGCATACATGTGGTCCTTCACTAATCTCCATATGAAGAAATCAAGCGGCGTAATGTCGGGTGAACGTGGTGGCCAGGCAATGGCTCCGCCGAGTCCGATCAAACGATTGGAAAATTTCCTATCCAGGAACTTGCGAACAGCCGTTGACCAACGCGGCGGAGCTCCGTCGTGTTGAAAAATGATGTAGGGTTGCAAGTCTAGTATCTGAGGGTACACAAACTGCTCCAACATGTCCAGATACACTGACCCATTCACCGTTTGTTCCGCAAAGAAGAACGGTCCAAAAATTCTGTCGTGCATTAGCCCACACCAGACGTTTAGCTTAGGGCTATCACGAACATGTTCAATGATGACGTGCGGTTTTTGCGGACCCCATATCCGATCATTATGTCTATTAACCCTTCCTGATAGATGAAAGGTTGCCTCATCTGAGAATAAACATCTTTCCAGGAAGCTGGCATCCATATTAGTGCCCTGCAGCGTATCAGTAGCAAATTGTTGTCGGTGTGTCGGCATGCAAGCACACATACGATGACGCTGGTGAACTACACGATGCGATGTTGACCGCGGTACATCAAGATGCCTAGATGCTTCTCGAATTGATTTACTTGGGCTTCTGAGAAACGTTTGTCTAATGCCCTCCTCTGTCTCTTCTGAAACTCCGTAACGTGCACCGCCGGAATGTTTCAGAACACTTCATGTTTCCAGAAACTTCCTATATCATTCCTTAATTGTTTTCACATCAAGTGGATCACATTCCTACACACAACGATAATTTCTTTTCACAGTAATCGGCCATTTTGTTTCTGCAAACCACACTACTGCTTGCGCGCGCTGCTATAGAATCGCCATTTTCACTTCATGCGACCATGCTGCACTCTGGCGACTATACTTGGCACTTCTGACGCGGGAATATAATTTCTTTGAGATGCTCTACAATGTGGCGCATCTTTTACTGTCGTATCTGTTGTGGTTTTTCTGTCCTGGGTCCTTGAAATCAGGGAGGTTTGAGTGGGACACCTTGTATTACTACTATTCTGCTTGACACAGTCAAGTTGAGGCGTAGCGCCGTATAACGATCCTCCCTTGGTGGTGGTTAAGTGGGAGACGTGTCTCAGAACTGGATTGTGACAGATGGTGACGGGAGAATGGACGCGCACGTAGTTTATGTATCAGCCGATAGAGGACAGTATTGGATAGGGGCACTGTGACTTTAGTTTCGATTGTGACGGCTAGAGTGCACTAAAGTAATAGAATGTTTTTCACAAACTGTTTTAGTATTTTCATAAAGTGTTATTATGTCTTTTTGTGTATGTAAAATGTTATAAATGTGTTTTAGCAGTATTAATGATGCGTGAGTGTGGTCTAAGGTTAATATGAAGATAATTGTTTAACAAGTTATGTAGTAGGATTTAGTGTGGGAACATTTCGAAGAAGTATGGATATGAACAAAGGGGATTTTTGTGGAATAGATTTGTAAAGTAAGTTTATGGTAAAGGGAAAGTTAATTCAGGTATAAATAACAATAGTAAATAAGTTTATGCATAAACAAAACTGCAGCATATTAGATAATTACGTCGGCAAAAGGTGCAGTCGTTAGGTTTACTATTTTGCGATTGGTTATTGATGAAAAGCGCGAACGGACGCGGGAGAATGTTGTTTTGCTATTGGCTGTTGAGTAAACTGACCAATGGTAAAGCAATATTCTTCGCGCGCCTTTCTCTGCTGGTAGAGAAGACTTGGAGCATTCTAGAGAGGAGTCGGAGCCTAGCCATGAAACAGTTCGGACGTGTGTAGTAGTAGTTCCGATGGAAACGATAAGTTGCCGGATCTAGCAGTGTTGCATACATCAAAAGTGTGGTAAAGTGACAGCATAATTATTCCGATGGACGTGTAGAAATTTCGGAAATTTTAAGTGAATTTTGTGACGAAAAAAGACATATATTCCGCGTGGCGTATTGAGCAGGTCGGTGGCTAAAAACAGTGACTGCATTGGGTACCGACAGACTTAATATTTGGCGAGCATTATCAATCAAAAACAGTCACTATTTTTGTAGCTATTATGTTTTCGGGAAATGCAACACCATAAACTTGCTAATGTGAGTGAAAGGGATTATGAGTGACTGTGTTAAGACTATCACGGGCTTGGCAGTGATACCTGTTCACCTAAGTTTCAGAATATATTAATTGAGGACAGAATTTCCAACCTTTCATTTGTGTGAAAACTTTCTCCCGAAACGTAGATTAGTGACTTAAATTGCAGCCTGGTTCACGTCGAAGTACAGTAGGTTTTCCTCGGCTTCCCTACTGATGATCTGCTGAGACAATGTTCACAGGTAGGTGCAGGTTCGTAGTAATGGGACAGAAAGAACCGCGCCGCCGTAAAGTCGTTTAAATATCTGGGCATAATGGTGCAAAGCGATATGAGATGGAACGGGCATGTGAGAACTGTGATAGGGAAGGCAAATGGACGACTTTGGTCTGTCAGGAGAATTTTAGGAAAGAGTGGTTCATCTCCAAAGGACACCGCATAGAGGACGCTCGTGCGACCTGTCCTTGAGTACTGCGCTCAAGTGTTTGGGATCCCTGCCAGGTCGGATTGAAAGAAGACATGGAAACAATTCAGAGGCGGGCTGCCAGATTTGTTACCTGTAGATTCGAACAACACATAAGTGTTACAGAGGCGCTTTGGGAACTTAAATGGGAGTCCCTGGAGCGAAGGCAACTTTCTTTTCGAATAACACTATTGAGAAAATTTAGAGGACCGACATTTGAAGCTGACTGCAGCTCATTTGCGAGTAAGGACCATGAAGATAAGATACAAGAAATTAGTGTTGATACAGAGGCATAGAGATAGTCGTTTTTCCCTCGCTTAATTTGCGAGTGGAACAGGAAAGGACATGTCTAGTAGTGATATAGGATACCATCAGCCACGCCGTGTACGATTCCTTACGGAGTATCTACGTAGATGCTGATTTAGATACGACAAGGCCACAGCACTGACCCCAAGACAACACCAGACACTACGCTTGCTAATTCCTCACCAAGCGCTGTCATGCTATCCTCCTTTGTGCAACGTGGTCTAAGCATGGCTAGACAACACTAGGAAGAAGACAGAGTGATTGTAAAACTCTTGGGAATAAATTTCTCTTAACTGAATGATGTCCCCCTGGAGCCACGCGGAGTAGCCGTGCTGTCAGAGGCGTCTTGTAACGGTTCGCATGCCTACCCCCATCGGAGGTTCGAGTCTTCCCTCGGGCATGAGGGTGTATGTTATCCTTAGCGTAAGTTAGATTAAGTAGTGTGTAAGCTTAGAGACCGGTGACCTCAGCGGTTTGGTGCCATAAGACCTAACCACAAATTTCCAAATATTCACCCTGGAGCTCTGCAGGACCCACCACGGCACCTTCGCTCATCTATCCTACACTTAAGCAGTGGGCTCCTACGGTTTGATGCATGTTTTAGACACATACGTTGCAACATAAAAAAAATTTCACATCTACCACCTTGCAACGAAGGTATTAAAGACGAGGTACTCAAGTTTTACAATATTTTCTCATGACGTTTCTTTCCCAGCACAGATAACATTGATATGAATTTATGCACAAATGCAAGAAGAGTATGGTGAACAATGCTTAGCAGAGCTGATATCGAGTAACCCTAATCATAGTTGCCCTCATGTGTCTTACAAAAGCTACGTGTGTTGCACTGCGCTTCCTTTATACATAATAAAAATATTTTTAAAAAGTATTTACGTTCTACAATGAATCATACAAATTATCGGGTTTGTTAGTAGCATCAATTGGAGAAGGGTTAAGGGTTTGCTCGGCTGACCAGAGAGTGTAAGAGAAGTACTGAAAAATCTTAACTGAGGATTCTAAATGATGTGTCGGCTATTGGTGAAGTAAACAGTTCAGATATTTGGAGCAAACAAAAGCTTATTGAACAGAATTTCTACAAAAATATTCTCCACAGCGAAACAAAAGCAAGTATTGCTCTTCAAAAAGTTTATCAAACTGGATTCTAGTCTTTCAGTAAGGGAAATAAAATAAATGATGATTTGTAAATAACGGCGCCACTTCGATTTTCAGAAACAAATAAGTTTCTGTTGCCACATGTTCTTTAATGAGCAAATTCTTGAAATCATGCCAAATGTCGATCAAAATGGAAAATAATTTTCTCGTTTCAGGTTTAAAACTCTCAAGAGTAAATCCAAGCTTCAGTCAAGAAGAGTAAACAATCAACAACTTTTATGGTGTACTTCGCTGAAGAAGTGTTCGGAGCCACCATTAATGAAATACCTCAGTCTGACAAGTATAGAAACTTCCACTCTGATACTATCTTGTCAGCTAGAACAACAACAGTCTCAACGAGCGCGTCGCTGATCATTTGGAGTCTCAGCAGAAGAGGCACCGTACTGTCCAGCAATTGATGGCCCTGTCCATGGAGCAAGGTAGTGGAGAGCTTCAGGCTTCTGGCTGTAACAGAAGAGCTCTCTCGAGCTCGTATACCGGCCTAAATAGCTGCCTCATGGATAGATAGATACTTACGGACCTGTTTCCATCATGTCTTATGCAAATGGCGTGAAATTTGGATTTTTGTCATCTTCCGGATGTACAAAGGCCGTTCAAAACGTTTTGCACAGTCGTCTCTAATTTTTTATTTTTTGCAGGAGGAGAATGAACTTTTTTATGAACATACTTGGAACATTTAGCTATAAGTTGGAATATAAAAGTAGTTTCTTTTATTCATAGGTGAGCCATAATGGACTGTGAAGTAGATGTCAGGTTGCGAGAACGGTCGGTGATGGAGTTCTCTTCAAGACCGGCAATGACTCTACCACATCCATTCACACGATGTTGCTCCCTGTTTATTGGGAGGACTCAGTGGATCGCAGCAGTATCCAGCGGTGCTTGCAGAGGTTTAAAGAATGTGATTTCTCTCTACTGGACAATCCACGATGTGGCAGACCATCGACGGGAGTTAGTGATGTGAATAAGGAGACCACTGATCAAATCATCCAAAATGACAGATGCGTGACAACACGACAGCTTGCTGAAATGACTCGTTTGTCATTGAGTAGTTTGGTATCACTGGCACAATCACTAGGGTACAGAAAAGTCTGTGGGTGCCTAGATTACTGACAAGAGACATGAAAACGATGAGGAAGGAAGCGTGCGAGAATCTCATGAAGACCTTTACTGAAGAGTGGAAACAGTGTTTTGACGGCGTGATTACCCAGAATGAAGAATGGTTGTTTTTATCCAAACCTGAGAGCAAATCCCAAACAATGGAGTGGCGTTATCCGGGTTCCCCCAGGAAGAAGAGACCAAGACTTTCACGAACAGCAGGCCAAAAGGGGATGTCCTCCTTCTTCTGGGATCAGTATGGTGTTATTTTCATTGACTTTTGGAACCTGGCTCCACAATTAACCAGGACCGTTACTGTTTGTCACTGGACGAGTTGTGACGTACCATCAAGACCCACAGACCAAAGCTTCAGGGTCAGCTCATCAGACTGCACCATGACAATGCCAAACCCCATACAGCCCTCATGGCACAGGAGAAAACCATGAAAATGGGTTGGAAAATTGTTCCTCATCCTCCCTACAGGCCAGAGTTGGCTCGTCTGACTTTTACCTGTTTGGTCGTCTGAAGGCCCACCTGCGTGGTAAAACATTTTATAGTGCGAAAGACCTTATTTCCTGTGTCAAGCGACGGTGTAAAAGTCAATCCCCAGAATTTTACCAAAGTGCATTTACATCATGGAGAGAACGTTGGGCCAGATGCGTCAAGGTTGATGGAGGCTACATTGCGCAGGCTCCATGTATAGCAAAATGTTCCAAGTATGTTCACAAAAAATTTCAGTCTACTCCTGCAAAAAATAAAAAAATCAGAGACGACTGTGCAAAACTTTTTGAACGCCCTTTGCAAAAACCGGCCTGCCAATTTTCTTTTATCACGCAGTTCGTTCTTGGTACTGGAATTTTTTTCCGCCAGTGTACTTGCATGGGGTTCTCCAAAGACTGTATCTATGCCTCTGGTGAAGAATGCTAGAGGAGCAGCAGTTACGTAACTCAGATTTCAATTCTGTCAGTGGATTTGGTTGTAATAGAAGCATTGATCCTTGCGATCGCGATTTCGGGCATCTGCTATGAGATTTTTTTTTGTAAGGTATAAGTTGCACATATCAATAAAAAACCTACAGATTCGTTTATAATCCTTGGTTCCTCATCAGAACGTATTTAATTTAGGAAACTGTACCATCGGTGATGTGGAAATGGTGGGCTGCGACTTTTTTTTTTATGCGTGTTGCTGTACTGTGGCGCGGATATGTCAATGTGTGCAACCACTGGAGGCGTGTACCTGCAAACAAACAAAAAATTAATTACGTTTCTTCGGTTTTTTAGAGGTAACCTTTAAAATTTTATGACCTGCATGTCGCATATGTCCTTTAGGGAGTGGGTGTATTCGAATGGCCAGATATTAAAATATTTCACGAATTTACTTAACTTACTCATTTCAATAAAGTCTTCCCGGTTTAGAAGCCGCTTCACTTCGAATAAAACACTCGTGCTTTCAATAGCAGTCTCCGTCGTCGTCATCAGGAGTTAAAAATCACTGACTGCCGGCTCTGGTAAATGGTTCAAATGGCTCTGAGTACTATGGGACTTAACAGCTGTGGTCATCAGTCCCCTAGAACTTAGAACTACTTAAACCTAACTAACCTAAGGACATCACACACATCCATCCCCGAGGCAGGATTCGAACCTGCGGCCGTAGCAGTCGCGCGGTTCCGGACGGCGCGCCTAGAACCGCGAGACCATCGCGGCCGGCTCTGGTACGGTATTCTGCTTATATAGATGTAACGGCAGCATCAAAAACCTTCCAGAGTGAACCACAGTGACGTATGCACGGGCATTTGTTTGACGAACAAGTTTCGGAAGCTATGTGTGGCTGAAGATGTCTCTGAGCCGGATGCAGTCGTCCACTCAGTTCTAGAGGAAGCTTCTCGGCCCGCAAGGTCTGGGCATTCACAGAGGGTGGGTTTGCTGGTAGTTGGGAGCTCCAACGTTAGGCGCGTAATAGGGGCCCTTAGGAACACGGATGGCAAGGAGGGGAAGGAAGCCAGTGTGCATACCGGGGAGAGTCATTCCGGATTTGGAAAGCGTGCTTCCGGATGCCATGGAGAGTACAGGGTGCAGCCAACTGCAGGTCGTGGCTCATGTCGGTACCAACGACGTGTGTCGCTTTGGATCGGAGGAGATTCTCTTTGGTTTCCGGCGGCTAGCGGAAATGGTAAAGACTGAAAGAACCGACTGTGCTCCTTTGGTGCAGAGCCGAGTGGAGGGTCTAAATCAAAGTCTCAGGCGGTTCTGTGACCGTGTAGGCTGCAGATGACTTGCGCCATCGGATGGTGGGTTTCCGGGTTCCGCTTAAAAGGTCAGGAGTACACTACACACAGGAAGCGGCTACAAGGGTAGCGGGGTCTGTGTGGAAGCTACTGTGCGGTTTTTTAGGTTAGAGGATCTCAGGAAACCACAGAAAGGGCGTCCGTCTAAAAAGGGGCAGATAAAACACAGTAAAGCAGTTGTAGAAACGATCGGTTCACATGGCTCTGAGCACTATGGGACTTAACATCTATGGTCATCAGTCCCATAGAACTTAGAACTACTTAAACCTAACTAACCTAAGAACATTACACAACATCCAGTCATCACGAAGCAGAAAAAATCCCTGACCCCGCCAGGAATCGAACCCGGGAACCCGGGCGTGGGAATCGAGAACGCTACCGCACGACGATCGGTACTGTAGATGTAAATTGTCGTAGCTGTGTTGAGAAAGAACAAGAGCTCCAAGCCCTAATAGAAAGCACTGAAGCTCAAATAGTTATAGGTACGGAAAGCTGACAAAAGCCGGAAATAAGTTCATCCGAATTTTTTTTTTCAAACGACCTAACAGTGTTCAGAAAGAATAGATTAAATACAGTTGGTGGTTGAGTATTCATTGCTTTCAGAAGTAGTTTGCCTTGTAGCGAAGTCGAATTAGATAGTTCCTCCGAAGTATTGTGGGTAGAGGTTATACTTGGCAATCGGACTAGACATTCACTGGATTGTTTTACCGACCCTCCGACTCACAAAATATAGTTGCTGAACATTTCAAAGAAAATCTAGTCTCATTTCAAATAGGTACCACACTCACACAATCAGAGGAGGTGGCGAATTAAATCTACCCTCGATATGCTGGAAAAATTATACTTTTAAAGCCGATGGCAGGCATAAAACGTCATCCGGAATTGTACTGAATACTTTCTCAGAAAATTATATTGAACAATTATTTCATGAGGCCACTCGAAGCGTAAATGGTTGCGAAAGTATACTTGACCTCTTAGAAACAAAAACTCCACTACAAATAGGGAGTATTGTGACGGATACAGGGATAAGAGACCACAAAGCCGGTGCTGCTAGGCTTAATACCGCAACACCCACAACCATCAAAAAGAAACGCAAAGTACATCTATTAAAAAAAAAAAAAAAAAAAAAAGCTGATAAAAATGTTCTTAACGCCTTTTTAAGAGACAGTTTGCACTCATTCCGATCTGATCCCGTGAAGGTAGAAAAGATGTGGAATGATTTCAAAGAGATATTATAGACGGAAACCGAGAGATATATACCACATAAATTAATAAGTGATGGTACTGATCGCCCAGGATTCACAAAACGGATCAGATCGCTGTTGCAGAAGCAGCGAATAAAGCATACCAAATTTAAAAGGACGAAAAATCCCCAAGACTGGTAATGTTTTGCAGAAGTTCGAAATATAGCGAATACTTCAATGCGAGATGCTTTTAATAATTTCCACAATGAAACTCTGTCTCGGAATCTGGCAGAAAACCCGAAGATATTCTGGCCATACATGAAGCACGCCAGTGGCAAGACGCAATCAATACCTTCACTGCGCGATAACAAAGGTGAAGTTACTGCCACTAAAGCACAGTTATTAAACACGGTTTTCCGAAACTTCTTCACCATAGAAGGCAAAGTAAATATCCCTGAATTCCAATCAAGAAGAACTGCCAAGTTGAGAAAGAAGTAGGTATCCTCAGTGTAGCAAAGCAGCGTAAATCATTTAATAAACACAAGGCTTCTGGTCGAGATTGTATACCATTCAGGTTCCTTCCAGAGTATGCTGATACCATAGCTCCACATCTAGCAATTATATAGAACCGCTTGCTCAAACTAATATCCGTATCTAAAGACTGGAAAATTGCTCACACTAATACCCAAAAATGGAAGTATGAGTAATCGGTTGAATTATAGGCCCATATCACTAACGTCTATTTGGAGTAAGGTTTTGGAACATACACTGTATTCGAATATTATGAGTTACCTCGAAGAAAACGATTTATTGACACATATCAGCACAGATTCAGAAAATATTGTTCTTGTGAAACACAGCTAGCTCTTTATACTCATGAAGTAATAAGTGCTATTGACAGGGAATGTCAAATTGATTCCAATTTTTAGATTTCCAGAAAGCTTTCGACAGCGTTCTTCACAAGCGTCTTCTAACCAAACTGCGTGCCTATGTAATATCGCCTCAGTTGTGTGACTGGATTCGTGGTTTCCTGTCAGAAAGGTCAGAGTTCGTGGTAATAGACGGAAAGTCATCTAGTAAAACAGAAATAATATCCGGCGTTCCCCAAGGAAGTGTTATAGGCCCTCTATTGTTCCTGATCTATATTAACGACATAGGAGACAATGTGAGTAGCCCCCCTAGATTATTTGCAGGTGTTTCTGTGATTTACCGTCTTGTAAAGTCATCAGAAGGTCAAGACGAATTGCAAAATGATTTAGATAAGATATCTGTATGGTGGAAAAAGTGGCAATTGACCCTGAATAAAGAAAAGTGTGGAGTTATGTGAATGAGAACTAAAAGAAATCAGCTAAATTTCGATTGCGCGATAAGTCAGGCAAATCTGAATGCTGTAAATTCAACTAAACACTTAGGGATTGTAATGACAAGTAATTGGAACGAACAGATAGATAATTTTGGGGGTAGAGCAAACCAAAGACTTCGATTCATTGGCAGAACACTTAGAATGTGCAACAAGTCTACTGAAGAGACTGCTTACACCATGCTTGGCTGCCCTATTGTGGAGTATTACTGTGCCATGTGGGATCTGGATCAGGTGGGAGTGATGGATGACATCGAATAAGTTCAAAGAAGGGCAGCTCGTTTTGTATTATCGCGAAATGTGGGAGATAGTGCCACAGACATGATACGTGAATTGGAGTGGCAAGCATTAAAACAAAGGCGTTTTTCGTTGCGACGGGATCTTCTCATAAAATTTCAATCACCAGATTTCTCCTGCGATTGGGAAGACATTCTGTTGGCACCTACTACATAGGGAGAAAGGCTCATCACGATAAAATAAGAGAAATCAGGGCTTGCACAGAAAAATTTAAATGCTCGTTTCTTCCGCACCCCGTTCGAGAGTGGAACGGTAGAGACAGCTGGAAGGTGGTTCATTGAACTCTCTGCCAGATACTTAATTGTGAATAGCAGAGTAATCACGTAGATATAGATGTAGAACGCAAGTTGGGCAGCTCCTAGCAGCTCCGCCCTGCGGCAGGATCGGGGCCTGGAGAGAAACGGCCCTCGCAACGAACTTGTGACGATACACTAGTCGGTTTGTTCGCCTCACTTCGCGAACTGTGCAAAACCCATGGGAAATCAATATATCACTGAGAAGTTGTTCACTAAAGGTTTTAACTTTGAAGTGTGCCGTCGAGAGCTTGCATACGTTTAAACGCGCAGTACGAATTAGTAAAATCGTCTGGAATAGTTACTCGCGCCCCTCTGGCCTTCGCAAGACCTGCTGTGTCACGTGCTATGACGTAAGCGCCATGGCCTGTCTTTTTTGTGGGCCTCGCCGCGGGACCTAGTGACGTCACAGGGCGCGAGGGGGCCCCACCACGTTTGAAACTGCCCGCCCCGCGGCCCTACATGCGTCAAGCCTACGTCTGTGCTTTCGCTCTATTTCCAAAGGCAGCCCCCACGTCCTACCAAGTGTGTAACCCTGGTCATCGTAAAAATGGTTGCTCTTTATTCTAATTTCAGCCGCTTCTTTGATAACAGAATCCCAGTGTGATGGTCTTTGAGTCAAACCTTTAGTCTTTTCAGATTTGATTTTATATCCGTTTTCTAGGAAATGTTTCGCCACGGCCGACATCTCAAGTTCCCTTGTTCGATATTTTATGAATGTTCTGCACAACATCCAGCAACAGTGCAAATAGTCTGCCTATGTAAATGCTGCCACATTCATAAGGGACATCATACACGGGAGCAACTCTTATCTTGGAGGCGGGCCCGAACACAGGTATCAGTCCACGTCTCTTCAGCAAGTGTCCAATCCTGCTGGAAGTTGCTCCACAGCAATAAGATCAATACAGTGCTGTGGACTACAAATATCTACATTAATACAACGTTAAATGTACAACTAGTACACTTTAATAAACACATAATTGCCACAAATTGTTTATTAATTTAACATAAAATTCTGTTTCATTCTCAGAGGTATTCACTTACAGAGTAGAAACTGTGGTCCATCAGAAATAACTTCAGCTTTTTTTTTTTGAACAAGCTGTCTTGCTTTACCAACTTGATGTTGTTAGGAAGGTTGTCATACAATTGCGTGCCTCTATGAAGGACACTCTTCTGGTAGGCTGATGTTCTGGCAAATGAGACATGAATGTTATTGCCATTTCTTGTTGCGTAATTGTGTACAGAGCTGTTCAGCTGATAGGTACTGCAGGTTCTTCAATATTCTCTTACAAAGACTACTGTTTCAAATATATACAGGGTGTTACAAAAAGGTACGGCCAAACTTTCAGGAAACATTCCTCACACACAAATAAAGAAAAGATGTTATGTGGACATGTCTCCGGAAACGCTTAATTTCCATGTCAGAGCTCATTTTAGTTTCGTCAGTATTTACTGTACTTCCTCGATTCACCGCCAGTTGGCCCAATTGAAGGAAGGTAATGTTGACTTCTTTGCTTGTGTTGACATGCGACTCATTGCTCTACAGTACTAGCATCAAGCACATGAGTACGTAGCATCAACAGGTTAGTGTTCATCACGAACGTGGTTTTGCAGTCAGTGCAATGTTTACAAGTGCGGAGTTGTCAGATGCCCATTTGATGGATGGATTAGCAAGGGGTAATAGCCGTGGCGCGGTACGTTTGCATCGAGACAGATTTCCAGAACGAAGGTGTCCCGACAGGAAGACGTTCGAAGCAATTGATCGGCCTATGACTCGGGACTGGGAAAGACCTAGAACGACTAGGACACCTGCAATGGACCAGGCAATTCTTCGTGCAGTTGACGATAACCCTAATGTCAGCGTCAGAGAAGTTGCTACTGTACAATGTAACGTTGACCACGTCACTGTATGGAGAGTGCTACGGGAGAACCAGTTGTTTCCCTACCATGTACAGCGTGTGCAGGCACTATCAGCAGCTGATTTGCCTCCACGGGTACACTTCTGCGAATGGTTCATCCAACAATGTGTCAATCCTCATTTCAGTGCAAATGTTCTCTTTAGGGATGAGGCTTCATTCCAAAGTGATCAAATTGTAAATTTTCACAATCAACATGTGTGGGCTGACGAGAATCCGCACGCAGTTGTGTAATCACATCATCAACACAGATTTTCTGTGAACGTTTGGGCAGGCGCTGTTGGTGACGTCTTGATTGGGCCCCATGTTCTTCCACCTACGCTGAATGGTGCACGTTATCATGATTTCATACGGGATACTCTACCTGTGCTGCTAGAACATGTGGCTTTACAAGTACGACACAACATGTGGTTCATGCACGATGGAGCTCCTGCACATTTCAGCGAAGTGTTCGTACGCTTCTCAACAACAGATTCGGTGACCGATGGATTGATAGAGGCGGACCAATTCCATGGCCTCCACGCTCTCCTGACCTCAACCCTCTTGACTTTATATCATTTATAGGGGCATTTGAAAGCTCTTGTCTACACAACCCCGGAACCAAATGTAGAGAATCTTCGTGCTCGTATTGTGGACGGCTGTGATACAATACGCCATTCTCCAGGGCTGATCAGCGCATCAGGGATTCCGTGCGACGGAGGGTGGATGCATGTAACCTCGCTAACGGCGGAAGTTTTCAAAATTTCCCGTAACAAAGTGTTTGAAGTCACGCTGGAACATTCTGTTTCTGTGTGTTTCCATTCCATGATTAATGTGATTTGAAGAGAAGTAAAGAAATGAGCTCTAACATGGAAAGTAAGCGTCCACATAACATATTTTCTTTCTTTGTGTGTGAGGAATGTTTCCTGAAGGTTTGGCCGTACCTTTTTGTAACACCCTGTATAGGCATGGATGGTTCAGTATCTTTAGAGTAGGGAAAGAGAGCGACATGAACCTTGCATCTTATATTTAAAACGTCGCTGCTGTGCTCCCCATTCACATATGCTAGAATTTTGAAATATTGCCTATATATATATAAGTGTGTGTGCAATTTTTAACTTTCTGTATCTTTTATTGACCATGTCCTATATCTGTACAAAACGTCACAGGACCCGAACTAAATAAATAAATAGATCTGTACAGTGGCAATATTTCAAAATTGTAGCATATATGAATGGAGAGCACTGCAGCGACGTTTTAAATAGATGATTATTGAGTAAAGAATTCAGCTTCTTGAATGTGTGTAGCCTTTCCTCTTGTCAACTATATTCCTTAACAAAGAGTTGGCCAACTCGAACGATGGGATTGTAGTCTTGTAGACAAGAGCATTGCCGCAGCTAGAATTACGCTTGCTTGTATCTTTCTTAGTTCAGTTGTATATGTGCTCCCAACTCCATAAATTTTGCCCTGCAGCTCAGATACTGTCAAACCTTCTATGTTATGTCTCAGCAGCAGTAATATGCCTCTTACTTTTGTAATCAGCATCCCTGAATCCCACAAACACCTATGCAGATCATAGATATCCAAAAAGCGAACGTTATTCTCCGTTCCCCACTTCATATTTCGGTTTGTCTGCACTCTACGAACACACATAACCTCAAAACTCAAGCAACAAGTGTCGCCAAAGTTGGAACACGCCGAAAGTGTTTAGTTTCACCAACGAGTTGGGCCAAAGCGTGGCTCGCATGTGCAGTGGCTGGTAACACAGTAGCGTGCAACCAAGTGTCGTCGTGAAAACTAGGCTTGACGTTACCTCTTCAGCTGCGGCAGACCTCTTCAGAGGTAAAATGGCTAACTGCAACCAGAACTCGACAGCATCCCGATTATATAAGCAGTATAGAGGGCGCCATTGTCTATCACATGACGTCGGCTACGAGATTATAGCTGGCATTGCCCATATTCTGGATTGAAAGTAATCGATCGCCATTTTTACGTTGCAATGTCGACATCCAAATTTTGTACAATTTAACACCTTAACACTTTCCTCTAATCTATGGGATTACCAACACTGTGTAGCACTGTCGTAGGTGTCAAGAAGAGTAGATCTATTGTAATGCCACATCGCACAAACACCACTGATCGCTTCTGTTGCTGGTGTAAATAAAATTTATCTGTGGAGATGCAGCAGACAAGTTATTCCGTGTAACAAGACCTGTAGCGTTAATAATGGCCTCGATGCGGCGAGGAAGAGCGTCCACAAGTTTCTTCAGGTTCGACATGCCAGTCACTCATTGATGATTGGTTCCCGAAGAGCTACGAAATTACAAGAATGTTGAGCGTTGCGTGTCACCCACTGTACAAAATAGCCCCAGACATTTTCTATGCGATTAATATCGAGTTATTTAGAGGGCTAGCCGAGGTGCGATAGGTATCCTCATTGGTCTTCAAACCAAAAACGTATGCATACAGCTTTGTTAACACGGATGTTGTCGCTGTAGAAGACGGAGGTCTCCACAGCAGACTCATCACGAAGATAGGGAATAAAGGGGAACACTTTATCGCTAAAAATACTGAAATAGCCATTCCTCTTCATCTTCACGGTAACCTTAATAAATGGGCTCACTTCATGGTACGAGAAACACCAAAAGGAAACAAGATAGACAAAATAACAACTCCTCGTACAGACACCACACCCCTCCACTCACCTACCGTCCTATTTCTATGCTATTTGGCCCATTGAAGACATCTTGCTTTATGTGCCACTGTTGAACTGTAGCCCTTTGCGACGTACCAGCATCAAAATGTACATTGGGAGCAGTTCTCTTCGCAATAATGTTCGCTCAGAAATTCGTTGCGATGGACCTCCATTCGTCGACAACAGCAATGTCTATCGGTTTTGAAACAGAATGTCACATACACCTGGTGACACTCTGTCAGGTTAGGAACTTCTTAGGACCGTGCTACGTGGCTACAAGCAGTACACCATTCCTTGTTCAATAATCAGAGACCAGTTCGCACGTAGTTAACAAAATGTGCACAAATACAGTTCATGACCAAAAAATGGCGACGTGCGAGTAGAACTCACGCACTTAGTGTTTCGTAAAAACTTAATCATGTATATAGATAGTTCTTCCATTCCGGAAATAGAGAATCGCAGCACTTTTGCCTGTCATCGGCCTTGATAGTAGAAAAATATCGGTCCCAGGGACTCAAAGATTTTCGGGAATGTTTTAATTTCAGGAATATAAATGTGACAAAGTCACGCATGAGGCAAGCGACCATTATTATAATAATCAGCAGTCCTGCATCCAGGTTGTCTGGGACGCAGTTATGAAAGTCAAGCATCAGGCAAATAGTCTGCGATTGTCTATCTCGCATACAACTTGAAATGCGTTGTTCACGTGCAGTAATAGCTCCTGGGCATCTGATGATGAATAAATTCCGAAATGGGTCATATGATGAATGTGCGTTTTACAACTGCGACCCAGTTGACCTGACTGCAGAACTACTGGCTCTTTTAATTTCAAATTTCATGTCGAATAACAAATGACAAAAGAAATATTGTTTCGTGTGATATAATTACTAATTAACAATTCGGATTTTTTTCCTTTACCTGTACTCCGAGAGCTTACTACTTCTCTAATTTCATCATTGTAGATCAACGGGGAGTACAATACACGTTTTGATGAGTGAGTTTGCGAGTATCAAAATATGTCATAAATGGCCATACCTTTTGAGTGCATTTACTTAGAAGCTTCACTGTTTTACACAGCTAAGAGGTCACAAACCTCAGTATGTGACATATTTTGCAACTTCGACGTCTATCCGTTCCTGAGAAAAAGTGGTGTTGACAGACGGAAGAGCAGACAGTCTGATAAGAAATGAGGAAAAAAAATCATGTCACATAACTACAAGTTTACAGTTTTCGGATTTTTTCCTTTAGTTGTACTCTAAAACCACCTTCATTACCATATTTCACGATTCTAGGCCAACGATAAGTATCCTATTGGCTCTGATGAGTCAGTGTGCGAGTATCAAAATATCGAACTCAAATGGCCGTCTGTAAGGTGTCAGGCAAATCCAACACCTTACATGAAAACCCTGACATGATAAGCAAATCCAATAGTATGTCACACAGCTCCGAATAAATCGTAACGTTAAATTAAGCAAAATAATACGAGTAACGAGTGAGCAAATGGAATACCACAGACTAACACAAGAATGCCTAAATGCATGTCATACCTTCCCACCGTGAGGCACACGCAGTTCCGAGGGGAGAAACGAGGACAGAAGCCGAGAGCAGAACCGTGTTAAGCTAGAAGGCCCTACGATAAGGGACGGACGACACCCACGTCGCCAGCCTTCATCTAAGTCTACCACCCGCACGTTTTAGCGTGAGACTTTTTCGTGTCCCTGTTACATCAAGGACCACTCCCCAGCCCAATATAAAAGATAGAGCCCTCCAAAAGAACAGTATAGATCTTACGATAACGCTTAAAGGACCACACCAGCTACAAGTTTTAGCGTGAGACTTTTTAGCGTCTGTTATGTTGCAAACTTTAAAAACATTGCCCCACCACGAAAAGTATGACGTTTCTCATTGGATAGACAGAATTTTTGTAAGCGGAGCTTAAGGTTATCATTGAGACCCTGATTGGTCAACTTCGGTAAATTGTAGTAAGGAGAAGTTAGAAAGGGTGAGTTCTGAGACGGCGAGCTGGATGGCTGGTGCGCCAGCCGCTGTCGCCCTGACGCTGCCTAAACACCGACAAGGTAATGAACACACGCGATGCCGCATTTTTGAGCGCATAAGGCTTCACTCAGAACTGCAGAAGTCTCATCTGTTACACCCCCTTTTTGCGTAATACTAATGGTGATCGTTAATTAAAACTCATGGTGTTCACATTTGCCACTTGAAGTACACTCCTGGAAATGGAAAAAAGAACACATTGACACCGGTGTGTCACACCCACCATACTTGCTCCGGACACCGCGAGAGGGCTGTACAAGCAATGATCACACGCACGGCACAGCGGACACACCAGGAACCGCGGTGTTGGCCGTCGAATGGCGCTAGCTGAGCAGCATTTGTGCACCGCCCCCGTCAGTGTCAGCCAGTTTGCCGTGGCATATGGAGCTCCATCGCAGTCTTTAACACTGGTAGCATGCCGCGACAGCGTGGACGTGAACCGTATGTGCAGTTGACGGACTTTGAGCGAGGGCGTATAGTGGGCATGCGGGAGGCCAGGTGGACGTACCGCCGAATTGCTCAACACGTGGGGCGTGAGGTCTCCACAGTACATCGATGTTGTCGCCAGTGGTCGGCGGAAGGTGGACGTGCCCGTCGACCTGGGACCGGACCGCAGCGACGCACGGATGCACGCCAAGACCGTAGGATCCTACGCAGTGCCGTAGCGGACCGCACCGCCACTTCCCTGCAAATTAGGGACACTGTTGCTCCTGGGGTATCGGCGAGGACCATTCGCAACCGTCTCCATGAAGCTGGGCTACGGTCCCGCACACCGTTAGGCCGTCTTCCGCTCACGCCCCAACATCGTGCAGCCCGCCTCCAGTGGTGTCGCGACAGGCGTGAATGGAGGGGCGAATGGAGACGTGTCGTCTTCAGCGATGAGAGTCGCTTCTGCCTTGGTGCCAATGATGGTCGTATGCGTGTTTGGCGCCGTGCAGGTGAGCGCCACAATCAGGACTGCATACGACCGAGGCACACAGGGCCAACACCCGGCATCATGGTGTGGGGAGCGATCTCCTACACTGGCCGTACACCTCTGGTGATCGTCAGGGGGACACTGAATAGTACACGGTACATCCAAACCGTCATCGAACCCATCGTTCTACCATTCCTAGACCGGCAAGGTAACTTGCTGTTCCAACAGGACAATGCACGTCTGCATGTATCCCGTGCCACCCAACGTGCTCTAGAAGGTGTAAGTCAACTACCCTGGCCAGCAAGATCTCCGGATCTGTCCCCCATTGAGAATGTTTGGGACTGGATGAAGCGTCGTCTCACGCGGTCTGCACGTCCAGCACGAACGCTGGTCCAACTGAGGTGCCAGGTGGAAATGGCATGGCAAGCCGTTCCACAGGGCTACATCCAGCATCTCTACGATCGTCTCCATGGGAGAATAGCAGCCTGCATTGCTGCGAAAGGTGGATATACACTGTACTAGTGCCGACGTTGTGCATGCTCTGTTGCCTGTGTCTATGTGCCTGTGGTTCTGTCAGTGTGATCACGTGATGTATCTGACCCCAGGAATGTGTCAATAAAGTTTCCCCTTCCTGGGACAATGAATTCACGGTGTTCTTATTTCAATTTCAAGGTTTGTAAAAATCTGAAACTTCGTGCCTCAGGTACGTCAAGGACCACCCCCCAGCCCATGTTAAAAGATAGAGCCCTCCAAAAGAACAGTATGGATCTTACGATAACGCTTAAAGGACCACCCCAGCTGCAGGTTTTAGCGTGAGACTTTTTAGCGTCTGTTATGTTGCAAACTTTAAAAACATTGCCCCACCACGAAAAGTATAACGTTTCTCATTGAATAGACAGAGTTTTTGTAGGCGGAGCTTAAGTTTATCATTGAGACCCTGATTGGTCAGATGAAAACATAGCCAGATAGTTTTTTTTTTAAACCAACTTCGGTAAATTGTAGTAAGGAGAAGTTAGAAAGGGTGAGTTCCGAGACGGCGAGCTGGATGGCTGGTGCGCCGGCCGCTGTCGCCCTGACGCTGCCTAAACACCGACAAGGTAATGAACACACGCGATGCCGCATTTTTGAGCGCATAAGGCTTCACTCAGAACTGCAGAAGTCTCATCTGTTACACCCCCTTTTTGCGTAATACTAATGGTGATCGTTAATTAAAACTCATGGTGTTCACATTTGCCACTTGAAGTAAAAATCTGAAACGCGACGATTTTTCTTTTACATAGTTATTGAGAAGCCACATCAGCCACTGTAATTTACAACAGGTTAGATAAGTAATTAAAGATAATTGAGGGTCACTGTAGACCATTTTGATAGTTTTCTCTCTTGTGAAACTTAATTTAAACCTAGATTATAGATGCGATATGGCATAGGTCATCCTTCGATCGATTGTAGTACTTGGGAACCCATTTAGGGAATATTCGTTCACATTTTTGTTGAACGCAGTTGGTTTTTACCATCCTGTATTAAAACATTTCCTTTTATCAATAGTGCAATTTATAAACGATATTTTGTGAGTAGAATAAAATTTCCAGTGGTAAACTTAACTGCTTTTTCGACGTTATTTTACCAGCTAACTAAAAATAGGAAAGCCTTGAACCCTTTCCACTAAATTTAGTTAGCATTAAGATTCTTTTACAGGGAGTGCAGTGGAGCTGACGCTGAGATCATTTAGTATTTGGTTGTATCATCGCTAGTCTCACTGAACTCTTCTGAATTCTACATGTCATGTGTGGTCTGGCGTCTCCTTACCAGCAACATGTCCCAGGTTCAAACTAGTCAATTCCCTAAAAAACATGCTCAGAGCGTCGTTGCGCGAAAGTGGTAGGGAGACACGATATAGAACAAACAGACACCACCATGAATGTTTAGAAAATGGCGACCCTGCCAGGATGGTAAAATACCATGATTGAAGGTCGACCACATGCCTAAGTAGGGCAGAAAAATATCCTGTTAACAAAAATTTTCGTAGTAAAAAAAATAATAATAATAATTTCTAATGTTATACATAGGCGAAAACAGTATCTGCAGCGATAGATAGTAAAAGTGTTCAAGAAAGTATTCAATAACATTCTAGCGGGTACAAGAGCATAATTAAGTTATGAATTTTGAAAATTGTTAGTATTAAGTTTTCTCTCCAATGCAAGCGCACAGGTGGCGGATACATCGTTGACAAGTTGGTTCTGATCCAACAAGTAAGTGAATGGATTGTCAGTCTTGGTAGTGTGAAGTCGTGTGAATAAAAAGTTTATAAAATGCGTGAGATCGTATGAGCGCACGTTGACGCTAAGTAGGGCGCGTGAATTGCTTTTAAAACAGAAAATAAGGGATTCGGAAAGATTAGCTATGGCAGATCGAGACCTTGACCGAATTGAGGTAGAGACCCAGCATGAAAATGGACAGAGAATAGAGGACAGTACAACAGAAGATGCAGTATCGCGGGAAATAGGACATATAACGCAGCATAACGAGGATAATGTACGCCAAGGCACAGAAAACCTAGGTCAGCATACGACAGAGGAGCAGGAAGTTAGTGAGACAGTCGATGAGGATTCTAACTTGCGTCTTGAATAAGTAGAACCTATGGTACAAGTAATCAGAGCTCCCTCACCACAGAGTACAAGAAATGCGAGCAGAAACGTGTCACAGCAGAGGTCAATGCAGTCGGTTGCGAACCAACACTTGGGCGAAAGCACAGAACGTAGGACGTCGGAAGAAAAGGCAAAAGGACCCACCAATCTTGCAGAATTATTACAATTAATTACGGAAACCATGACAAGGCAAAATAAGGACATAGCGAACCAAATTCAAATTCAGAATGCAGAAACCACGAGACAAATGCATGAGATTAAAGAACAAAACAAAGAAATTCAGTTACAACTAAGTCATATTGAAGACGAGGCAAAAGAATCTCGAGAAGTGATAGGACAGTTAATAACAGGTCACAATCAATTGAGAACAGACATTGACAAGGTACAAGTGGACGTACAAACATTGCGGAATGACATTCAGGACGAGATCAAAACATTACGTAACAACACACAGGCAAGAGTCAAGAAACTAAAGAAACAGACAAACGTAATTACTAGACAAGCAGCAGGTACAGCGCGTGAAATTGTTGAAAACAGTGTGTTACACAAACGTATCACAAAAGCAGCTCTGAAAAGATATGATAACCGCATAGTCAAAATAGAAGCGCAAACGATTCGACAATTTCAGAAATTGCGAACAGAGTTGTTGCAAACCATTGAAGAGCGTAGTGAATAGGATCGAACAAGCACAGAGTCTGCAACCACATCCGTATCTGTAACAGCACCGGAGAAACAAGAAATTAACGAAGATATTACGCATTTGCGATTCCAATCACAGGCGGAAAGTAACTTATGTGAAATCAGACAGCCTGCACCGCGGGTACGCGAAGGTTACAGTGGACAATATCCAATGGATCTACCACAACAGGAAAGAACGACGAGAGAAATGATCAGAAGCAAAAGTGGCGAAGAATCGCGAATTTCATATGGAACTATGACGAAGTACGACAACGATCATTTCCTCGCAGTCAGAAAATTTCAACACTTTCGAGAAGGTAACTCATTACATGCACGAACTTTCATTGATCAATTCCGAGTAGGATTACCAGAACACTGGACGCTAGCACACAAATTAGACTTTATATGTGCACGCATGTCAGGATCAGTCGCAGAAACCATGCAGAATGTTGCAGCGACATGCCGATCGTACGAAGATTTCAGAGAGAAGTTTCTCTGACGATATTGGTCCAGCGTAGCAGAGAACAGTGTGAAGTACGAATTATTACAGAACACATATTTTGAAAATTCAGGAGAGAAGAGTCCCGTGAAATTTTTCGAAGTAATGGCAAACAAAAATCAATGCCTAGATGTACCATACAGTGACGGAGAGTTGATTAAATTATGCGCGATGAAGCTACCATTGAAATACCAGCGATCATCAGTAGGTCGCGGAGGCAATGACATCGAAGCATTTAAAGGTATTCTAAGGGAACTAGAGTTCATATTTTCGGAAGAGGACGCAAGAAAAACACGAAGTGCACGTGAAAGGGAAAGCAAAAAGCAGTGGATTCCATAAAACACAGTATGAAGAAACAATAATTACGAACCACGTGATAACTTCGCACCAAGAAACGACAATAGATTTCAACAAAGAACAGGTTATGGATTTAGAAGAGAAATCATTCACCCAGGAACAGCAACAACTGTTACAGAGAGAATAACAACAACCGTAACGGATACTGGAGAACCAATAGACCGACAAATTATCAACAAAGAAACCACTATCAACAAGCTGAACAAGAAAAGCGAATACAGATAGAAGACGTGGAGGTTAGACCACCAAACCCCAACAAACGTTGGAGTTGTCACATAAGCGCCCATGCCAAAGAGAATGACACACCGACCCAGGACAATTGCAGCACCTTGAACAGAGAAATCAAAATCTTATCGCGAGAAGAGAAGAAGGAAGAAACAAATCTGCAGGGACCAGATGAGAACGAAGACAAGAAAACAACAATATCGTGTTGGGCCGAAATTAATTGGGAGAATACTGACGAGGAAGATGAATTACCAGAGGCATCCACAACGAATGTAGGAAGAAAGGATGAAGTAATGAGTATTGCAGAGCTATTTGAGATGGAAACCAGGGAAAGCGAATTCAATGAGGATAATGCACAGTCGACAGAAGTTGAAAATAAGTTACGAGTGGGCACACAACCCAACGTATATAATGAAGGAAGTTATGAAGCGATAATTAGAGCATTTAGATGCGATTATGTGGAAGGAGCGACGAAGAAGGAGAAGATAGACAAGGATGAGGAAAAAGTAGAGGATGTAGAAGAAAGCGTAAATGAAGGAAGAAATAGAGAAGAGGAAATAAAAGAGAGAGATGTATCAGTCGACGCTTATCCTACAGAAAGTTCGAATTCACAAGGGAAATTCCTAAAAAGACTCATGTATGATTCAGTGGAGGATTCGTTGATGCAAGAAGAAGAAGAACAGAACCAACCCTTTCAAATTCAACCAATTGTGATGGCCATGGTAAAGAATATCCCGGTCAATATTGTAATTGATAGTGGAAGTGAACTGACTGCGATCTCAGAAAATTTATTCATGCAGTGTAATGCCAAAGAGGAATTGCCAGTTCTGAAAACACGTAAGATTAAAGTAAGAGGTCCTATTAGAAACAATGCTGCGGAAGTTACGAGACAAACAAGGTTAACTCTTTCGTGCCAAGGTCAAAAGATCGAAGCCAACTTCGTGATTATACCTAAACTAACTGTAGATTTGATTACAGGTGCAGATTTTTTAAATGAGAGACGAGCGAAAATAGATATGGGGAAAGGTAGCGTAACATTCGGGAATGTCACACTTCTCTTTGAGCAAAAGCTAAAATTAGAAGAAATACCAGTTATAAACAAACAATTAAGAATGATGCGAGATAAAGAGGATGAAGAATTAGAATGGCATGCACAAAAGGAAGAATCGCCTCAACTCATGTTAGAAGTCCATAAAGAAATCGACAAAAAATTGCAAGAAGTTCAAGGTATTTCGGAACACAGTAAAAGAGAATTAGAGGGTATTTTACGAGATAAAGCAGAGGTATTTTTACCTAAGACTGACAGTATTAAACACTTTCAGTACAAGTTTGAAGATTAATTTTATTACTGGTAAATAATCAGCACAATATTTCAAGGTTATGTTGCAGATAAGATCGTCAGGAGAAAGAAGAATGAAGAGAGAGGAAGGTGGGAAAAAGAAAGTAGTTTCAATAATAACAGAAGAGTACCATAGATTAAGGTGAAGGGATAAAGCGTAGATAGTCTAACAGCATGAAATACTAATATGCTATACACCACGACACTACACAAAAAAAAACGAATTTGAGGATTCTTGAGTAGACGTTAAGACTCCAAATATCATAGAATTGTAACATGGAAAGGGCGCCGAAATTTGTAAAGCTTTTTAAGAAGGCGTATAACAAGTAGGTACTAGACATATGTTAGATGATTGTAAGTAAAACTTTTTGTAAGAACCATAGTAAAAACTCCAGCAAAGAAGAGATGCAACGACCCACAAGTTGCAACGCGAAATGTATCAAGAAAGAAAAGTACATAATTAGCAAGACACGATTCCTACATAGCAGGAGCGTCGAGAGAAGGGAATGGACATCGAAACCAACTGAAGGCCCTTGTAGCGAAAGTGGGCAATAAATGTGCCCGCTAGGTAGAACCTTGCTGGGATGGAACAGGGAGCCGCACAGTGACAGCCCTGCAGAGGCGCCACGGGACGCCAGGAAACCGGATTTTCACCGCTCGTTAACCCCAGGGCGCCCCCGACTCAGCGGAGCGAGCAAAAAACGGCCCGACGAGAAGACCGCTTGGGCAAGCCACCCCTGGCAAAAAATATGCGTAAAAGTCACACTACTGCTATTAAACAGCACGCTGATGCACGAAACTGAAGAAGAACTTCCACAAAGTAAAAATGACACGCCCAAACAATTTATCAAACTGTTACTAGGAGGAGAACTTCAAAGCGACTAGTTATCAATAAATATTTCCATATCCTGCCCAGAGAAGAACCTAGAAGGAAGTAAGAAGCAGAGAAAAAGCGGGAAGAACAGAAGTTGAAGATTCGCAAGATTGAGACCGAGAAAGAAGATGGGTGAAGAATAGACGACATACCTTCCCAAATCCCTATCCTATTGTAAACTAGTCGTCTGCGAAGTATTACAACGAAAAACGACCGCTTTCAGCGACACATAACGATGACTTTCACGCATACAAACCCAGTAAACCACGAGATTCTGCACTCACAGCTCCATTCCATTATGGGACCTCCACAACATCGACACACACTTGCAAAGCCAACAAGGAACGACGAACGAAGCTGTACATCAAATACTTGCCCACATCCATCTCTCTCACGTCCATCACCTTCGTGCAAAAATCATTCGCCAACCTCATGCTTAAACATTCATAGGATTGTGTGAATGTGTGAAATCAAATAATGCGATGTAGGAATTGTGCAAAAGAAACGTGTGAAAAACTAAATAAGTTGAGCACACCAGACAGCTAATAAACTACAAAATAACTGTCATTGACTATGGACTTAACTAAAGAATAGACTATCGATAAAAATAAGTCATTAGTTCTGAAATGGACAGTATATAAAGAAACGATATGCCAATTATTTTCTGCTCATAACAATAAACATTATTTCTAAGAAAATCGATGTGAAAGACTCCTCACTTTCAATAACAAACTGCCTAAAAAACAAACTTCACACTTAAATAAAGAAAATAATTAAAAATTAATAATAGTATAAAAATATTCTTCTCTTGTCATTTTTAATTATAATGTGGAAGAATATAAAAATATAAATTAGTAATACCTAGTATAGAACAGAATAATATGGCTCAACAGTCAATCATTGCCTAAATTCAGTGCAAAAATTAAGTTCGAAGGGTGGTGATATGTAAGGTGTCAGGCAAATCCAACACCTTATATGAGAACCCTGACATGATAAGCCATTCCAGTAGTATGTCACATAGCTCCGAATAAATCGTGACATTAAATTAACCAAAGTAATACGAGTAACGAGTGAGCAAATGGAATACCACAGACTAACACAAGAATGCCTAAATGCATGTTGTACCTTCCCACCGTGAGGCACACGCCGTTCCGAGGGGAGAAACGAGGACAGAAGCCAAGAGCAGAACCGTGTTAAGCTAGAAGGCCCTACGATAAGGGACGGACGACACCCACGTCGCCAGCCTTCATCTAAGTCTACCACCCGCACGTTTTAGCGTGAGACTTTTTCGTGTCCCTGTTATGTCAAGGACCACCCCCGAGCCCATGTTAAAAGCAAGAGCCCTCCAGAAAAACAGTATACATCTTACGATAACACAAAAAGGGCCACTACCACCGGCAAGTTTTAGCGTGAGACTTTTTCGTGCCTCAGGTACGTCAAGGACCACCCCCCAGCCCATGTTAAAAGATAGAGCCCTCCAAAAGAACAGTATGGATCTTACGATAACGCTTAAAGGACCACACCAGCTGCAGGTTTTAGCGTGAGACTTTTTAGCGTCTGTTATGTTGCAAACTTTAAAAACATTGCCCCACCACGAAAAGTATAACGTTTCTCATTGAATAGACAGAGTTTTTGTAGGCGGAGCTTAAGTTTATCATTGAGACCCTGATTGGTCAGATGAAAACATAGCCAGATAGTTTTTTTTTAAACCAACTTCGGTAAATTGTAGTAAGGAGAAGTTAGAAAGGGTGAGTTCCGAGACGGCGAGCTGGATGGCTGGTGCGCCGGCCGCTGTCGCCCTGACGCTGCCTAAACACCGACAAGGTAATGAACACACGCGATGCCGCATTTTTGAGCGCATAAGGCTTCACTCAGAACTGCAGAAGTCTCATCTGTTACACCCCCTTTTTGCGTAATACTAATGGTGATCGTTAATTAAAACTCATGGTGTTCACATTTGCCACTTGAAGTAAAAATCTGAAACGCGACGATTTTTCTTTTACATAGTTATTGAGAAGCCACATCAGCCACTGTAATTTACAACAGGTTAGATAAGTAATTAAAGATAATTGAGGGTCACTGTAGACCATTTTGATAGTTTTCTCTTTTGTGAAACTTAATTTAAACCTAGATTATAGATGTGATATGGCATAGGTCATCCTTCGATCGATTGTAGTACTTGGAAACCCATTTAGGGAATATTCGTTCACATTTTTGTTGAACGCAGTTCGTTTTTACCATCCTGTATTAAAACATTTCCTTTTATCAATAGTGCAATTTATAAACGATGTTTTGTGAGCAGAATAAAATTTCCAATGGTAAACTTAACTGCTTTTTCGACGTTATTTTACCAGCTAACTAAAAATAGGAAAGCCTTGAACCCTTTCCACTAAATTTAGTTAGCATTAAGATTCTTTTACAGGGAGTGCAGTGGAGCTGACGCTGAGATCATTTAGTATTTGGTTGTATCATCGCTAGTCTCACTGAACTCTTCTGAATTCTACATGTCATGTGTGGTCTGGCGTCTCCTTACCAGCAACATGTCCCAGGTTCAAACTAGTCAATTCCCTAAAAAACATGCTCAGAGCGTCGTTGCGCGAAAGTGGTAGGGAGACACGATATAGAACAAACAGACACCACCATGAATGTTTAGAAAATGGCGACCCTGCCAGGATGGTAAAATACCATGATTGAAGGTCGACCACATGCCTAAGTAGGGCACCATGAATGTTTAGAAAACTCAAATGGCCGTCTTTTTGACTGAGTTGACATAGAAACTATGCCGTAAAACACAGTGAACACAGATGATATACACAACCAACTCAAAATTAGCACGTTTCTCATCTGTTAAGTCAATTTGTGTCTTTACATGGTGGAATTACAAGTTACGCAACCTTCAGTTCTTTAATTTTTCTTCTGTAGAGTAAGCAGCATAATATGCGTCTGATAAGGACATGATTATTAGAATAGATGCAGCAAATAGCTACTTGTAATAAGTAATCATTATTCACGACAGACTGTTTCGGCCTTGTCAAGTACGTCTAGATTGATGCGACGTCCCTATTACGTCTTTAGTGAACTGTCTTATAACTGTGTTTCAATAAGATGATAAAAGATGTATGTATGTTGAAAATAAAATGTTAATTACGATACGACAGTAGTTTGACACTTCCACTCTAACGATAATCAAATTACTGTTACATCTTATTAAAACAGTGTCAATTATAAGACAGTTCACTAACGACGTAATATGGACGTACATCAATCCAGACGTACTAAACAATGGTGATAAAGGTCGAAACAGTCTGCCGTGAATAAAGATTACTTATTACAAGCAGCTACTTGCTGCATCTACGCTAATAATTCAGTTTTTTACACCGCCAAAGGACCATAGATCTGAGTATGTGACGTGAATTTCAATAAAGGTGGACTGTTTTAGTCAATAAATATCTTTTTACGTTCCGTCAGGTCCGCAGCATAGTACACGTCATTATAAAACATAAAAAAAATTAAAGCTCCAAAAGTAGCGGTAAGAAGATAATATATTTTTAATATTCTACACGGCAGGCTGTTTCGGCTTATTGGCATTATGAAGTGACGTCTCATTGGAAGTGACGACCATATTACATCTATAGCAAATTTTTCCTGTCAAGTCTTGGTAAGTATAATATGTTGTAAGTAGGCTGTTTAGGTTTTTTTATTGGTAAAGCCGCCGCCACGTAGCGCTCTGTATGAAAATCACGGGCTGTGCCGTGTGCAGTCTGTGGCTGGTTGGCATTGTTGTAATACTCGCCATTGTAGTGTTGGGCAGCGGCAGCTGGATTCTAACAGCGCGTAGCGTTGGCCAGTTGGAGGTGAGCCGCCAGCAGTGGTGGACGTGGGGAGAGAGATGGCGGAGTTTTGAAATTTGTAAGAATTGGTGTCATGAACTGCTATATATATTATGACTAGTGAGGTAAATACATTGTTTGTTCTCTATTAAAATCTTTCATTTGCTAACTATGCCTATCAGTAGTTAGTGCCTTCAGTAGTTTGAATCTTTTATTTAGCTGGCAGTAGTGGCGCTCGCTGTATTGCAGTAGCTTGAGTAACGAAGATTTTTGTGAGGTAAGTGATTTGTGAAACGTATAGGTTAATGTTAGTCAGGGCCATTCTTTCGTAGGGATTTTTGAAAGTCAGATTGCGTTGCGCTAAAAATATTGTTTGACAGTTTAAGCACAGTCGTGTATAAATTTTTCCAAGGGGACGTTTCAATGTCAAAAAGGTATTTTCACGTTTCGTAGCTACAAAAAAAATCTGTGAAAAATATATTTTTACAAAAAAAATTTTACTACCCAAGACTTCACAGAAAAAATTTGTGCAGCTGCCATATGGTCGTCACTTGCATTTATACGTTACTTGATAAAGGCAATAAGCCGACACAGGCCTGTCATGTAAAATATTTAAAATACATTACCTTTAATTTTCAATTACGTAAATTTTCTGTGAAGCAGTATAATACCGAAATGTTTGCTACTATGCTGCCAATACGTGACACAATTAGCCTAGTCTGTGTCTACAGAACGTTTTCTCGACAATCTGGTGTAATCTTGGAATTTTTTCATCATCTAAACATAGTTGAACGTGCTTCGGAATATTGTTTGGCACCAGACGATTCCACTAGTCTTGTTAGATAGTTAGTTAGTTACGTGTTCCATTGCTCAATCCCACATAACAGTTAGGAAGTGGACGTTCCAAGTGCATACGAAATGCATACGTGAATGAAGGCTTTTTCTTTTAAAAAAAAAAAAAAAAAAAAAAAAAAAACACTTAAATTTTTTACTTGTTACCCCATTCCCTTAAATAGCACAAAATGTATCTATAATACCTACACATTTATTTATTCCTATTCAAGAATTCATCTATAGCATAGAAGGAGTTGCAAGGAGATGTGATTTCAATTTATTTTTAAAACTTTTACTGCTGTCTGTCAGACATTTTATTTTACCTGGTAATTTATCGAAAAGTTATACAGCAGCACATTTTACCCCTTTTTGTGCCGAAGATAGGTCAAGTAGTTCCTCTGGTATTATAATCATGAATGTTACTGTTGTTGCCGGCTGCAGTGACCGAGCGGTTCTAGGCGCTACAGTCTGGAACCACGCTGCCACTATGGTCGCAGATTCGAATCCTGCCTCAGGCATGGATTTGTGTGATGTCCTTAGGTTAGTTAGGTTTATGTAGTTCTAAGTTCTAGGGGACTGATGACCTTAGCAGTTAAGTCCCATAGTGCTCAGAGCCATTTGAACCATGTTTTTACTGTTGTCTTTAAACTGGTCAATGTTGTTGAGAACAAATTTCATTACTGAGTAAATGTATGGTGAGGCTCTTATAAGAATTCCTAACCTCTTAACGAGATGCCTACAAGATGTGCGACTATGAGCTTCACACATTATTCTAACCACTTTCTTTTGAGCATTAAATACTTTTTGCCTAAGTGTTGAGTTACTCCAAAATATTATTCCATATGACATCAGAGAGTGAAAGTATGCAAAATATGTTAGCTTGCTAATTTCTATACCCTCAAAATTACCAATTATTCCGATTGCAAAAGTTGGTGAACCTAGTCGCTTTAGGAGATCCAAAATATGAATTTTCCAATTAAGATTCTCATCTATACATACACTCAGAAACTTAGTATGCTCTACACTGGCTATTGACTTCTGTTAATGTGTTGTATTTATAGGGGGAACGGTACTCCCTGCAGTAAAAAGTTGGATGTACTCTATTTTTTTCAAAGTTCAGAGGAAGCCCATTAGCAAAAAACCAATCAATAACTTTTCCAAAGACATTATTTTGTACAATTTCTATTGCAATTTCTTTTACTAGGTTAATAATGAATCTTGTATCATCAGCAAACAGTGTCAGTATAGCTTCTTGTTTCAGATAAGAAGGGAGGTCACTCACTTATACCAAGAAGAGAAGGGGACCCATGATCGAACCCTGTCGAACACATAATGTAATTTCACCCCAGTTAGATGAAAGGGGAAACTTCCTTCAGTCACGTAAACCATATAAAGAAACTTTTTGCTTCCTCTTCTGTAGGTATGACTTAAACCATGCATACGTTGTTCGATTTATGCCATAGAAATGTGATTTCTGTAACATAAAGACATGGTTCACACAATCAAACACTTTGGATAGATTAGATTAGATTAGATTAATACTTGTTCCATAGATCATGAATACAACACTTCCTAATGATGTGGAACGTGTCAGGTTAATAAAAGATGTCTGTACAAGATTTTACATTACACAAAATATTGCATGACACTAATGTTTAAGTTGTTTTTTCCCTTAATTTATATCTAAAAATTCAGCCAATGAGTAGAAGGAGTTGTCATCTAGAAACCCTTTAATTTATTTTTAAATGTTGGTCGGCTATCTGTCAGATTTTTGATGCTGTTTGGTAGGTGACCAAAGACTTTTCTGGCAACATAATTTACCCCTATGTGTGCCAAAGTCAGATTTAACCCTGCATAGTGAACCCTGCATAAGTCACAGAAAATTCCTATTGGTGACATTTCACTATTTAAAGACTATTATGTGGGCAGTGAAACCGTAGATTGCTGTCTCAGTGGAACAGCATTTTTGAAATCCAAACTGTGGTTTACTAATATCCTATTACTGCTGAGATGGCTAACCAATCTTGAGTCCATCACTTTCTCGACAATTTTTGAAAATGCTGTGATCAAGGATACCGGCCAGTAATTATTGACATCTGTGGTGCCCCTTTTTTGCGGAGAGGCTTGACAATGGTATATTTTAACCTGTCTAGGACAATACCTTGAGTTAGTGATGCATTACAGATGTGACTCGGAACAGCTGCTGTTAACTGCTCCACATCGTTTTAATATATTGTTTGAGATGTCATCTACTCCAATAAAACATTTATTTTTCAATGCTTTAATGATTTTCCATATTTCACAAGAGCCTGTTAGATGAAAATTAATCTGGCTAGGATTTCTCAAAACTGACGATTCCATGTACTGCTAGGCTTCTTTTTAAATATTGTCACACGATTTTTCACCTACACTTCAGAAATGGTTGTTAAATACGTTAGCTACTTGTGTACTGTTGGTTAAGATGGTTTCATTCTCTTTCATAGTAATACTACCTACCCTAGAGGTTACTTCTCCTCTCTCTCTCTCTTCTAACAACATTCTATACTGATTTTATTTTGTTGGCCGAGTCATTAATTTAATTTCCAATATACATATTTTTTGATTTTCTGACAACTTTTCTTAGTGTGTTACAATAACTTTTATAGTGTAAAATTACTTCTGGGTCTTTACTGATTCTTGCTGTCTTATACAATTTTCCTTTCTGAAGATACTTTAAAACTGTAGTGAACCAAGGTTTCTCTGAAAACTATTTGATGTTACATTTAGTAATTTGTTAGGGCTACAGTGTTCAAAAAGATACAAATTAATCAAGAAATATATTGCATTTATCATTGGCATTTGGCTCATTATTTACATCTCCCCAAGTAACATTTCTTAAACTTTCTCTGTAGTGCCCTATAGGTATTAGGATGACAAGCCTTACTCTTTTACTTAAAAGTTTCTGAAACCTACACTCTGCTAAGTTTTATAAGTTAAGGACTTGTGCGTTGTGGGCTGATAATCCATTTATCACAGGGAAAGCTTGTGTTAATTTTACATCCTCTTGCTGCACAAATACATCTTCTATTAGAGTGTATTGAGCTATATGTATAGGGAAATTGATCACTGAGTCTAAGTTATATGTCTTTAATAACACTTCTAGTTCACTTTCCCTATCAGAATTGCCTAGAAAGTTTACACTAAAATTGCCACAGATTAATGACTCCTTCCTTTTGTCTGATAGACAGCATAATAGGGAGTCAAACGTTTTTATGAACAGCTCCCAATCTCCTAATGGGAACCTGTACACTGTTGCTAATATCAACACTATATTGTCTAGCTGTAGTTCAAAATGGTTCAAATGGCTCTGAGCACTATGGGACTTAACATCTATGGTCATCAGTCCCCTAGAACCTAGAACTACGTAAACCTAACTAACCTAAGGACAACACACAACACCCAGCCATCACGAGGCAGAGAAAATCCCTGACCCCGCCAGGAATCGAACCCGGGAACCCGGGCGCGGGAAGCGAGAACGCTACCGCACAACCACGAGATGCGGGCTAGCTGTAGTTCACATGCACAAACTTCTAAGTCCTGATTGCCAATAAATTTTGATTACTTCAACAGTTTTGTACTTAAACCCTTCTTTTGTGAAAATGGCAATTCCTCCTTTATCCATGCTAGATCTAAAAGTGGAAGCTGCTAAATTATACCCATTTATAGTGACACTTTCCATCACCACAGTTACATGGTGTTCAGGAAGGCAAAGTATATCAATCTCAGTCTTATTTTTGAGATCATGTGAACACACTAACACCTCATGTACTTCATTTTTTATTCCCCTGATATTTTGATGAAGAAAATTGATACTACCCTTAGCTTTACGTCTATTTACTGTACATGATTCTTCTTTTATTATATTTGTGTTGATTATTGTCTGTCTGGACCTCGGCTTTAACGTAAAAAATATCTCTGCCCTGTCCCATTACGCACACGGATTATCCCTTGTGTGACTGTGGCCCCTCTTTCAGTATCTGCTAATAGAGAAGCTATCTTTCCCCCTCCTATTTAGGTGCAGGCCCTGAGTAGTGCATCCCTGTCTACCAATAGTATCAACTGGAACAACACTCATATGTTGTCTACACTTTAGCATACACACATCCAAAGTGTAGATATTGTAAGTTACACATCTCTAATGAAGCTACGATCAATTATCGAAACTTGTAAGCAACATCGCTGCACTTGTATTACAACAAGCATTAGCAGATTCATTCGTCAGTTTATAATACGACTTTCATGAGACAGTGTAAGGAATAGTGCAATGAAGTGTGAAAACGGTGCATTTTGTAACTTACAGATAAATGTATGTGACATACATACATTAATCCTTGTTCCAGAGATCATGAATACGACATTTCATAATAATGTGGAACATATCACTTTAAGTTTTCTTTACACAAAATAATTAATTAAATTTTTTTTGAGTATTCTGCCTAAGCAACAGACTTCCATTCATGGTCTATATTTATCACTGGTGTTATGCTATTTACTGTACAGAATTGTATAAACAATGTTTTCTCAAAATTTAGTGAGAGTCCATTTGCAGAGGACCACTTAATAATTTTCTGAAATACATTATTTGCAATTTCCTCAGCTGATTCTTGCTTCTTGCGTGTGATTACCATACTTGTATCAACAGCAAAATGAACTATCTATGCATCTTCATGAATATAGAGTGGCAAATCGTTAATATATATTAAGAACAATATGGGACTCAAGTCTGAACCCTGTGGGACACCATTCTTGATACCTCTTCCGTTAGGGGACTCGACTGTTTCTTGCAGACTATCTGCACTGTTTATTCAAACTTCTACATTCTTCCAGTTAAGTGTGAACTAAACCACACACACGGTCTGTCCCACCCACACCACAATACTTAAGCTTATCTAGAATAATTTCATGATTAACATAATCAAAAGCCTTTGAGAGATCACAAAATATCCCAATGGGTGGTGTTTGGTTATTCAATGCATTTAATATTTGATGAGTGAAAGCATATATAGCATTTTCAGTTGAAAAGCCTTTCTGAAAACCAAACAGACATTTTGTTAGTAATTCATTTTTAGAAATATGTGATGCTGCTCTTGAATACATTACTTCCTCCCGCCCCCGTTAGCTGAGTGGTCTGCACAGCAGGATATGACGCCAAGGAGCCTGGGTTTGATTCCCGGCTAGAGCAGGAGATTTTCTCCACTCAGGGACTGGATGTTGTGTTGTCTTCATCATCATTTCATCCCCATCTCCGACAAGCAAGTTGCCCAATGTGGCTTCGAATGCAATAAGTACTTGCCCTCGGCAGCTGAACTTCCCTGAATGGGGGACTCCCGTCCTACAATGCCGTATGCTCATTTCCATTTTCAAGAAATTCGGATAAATCTGTCAGAAGTGAGATTGGGCGGTAGTTGTTAGCATCAGATCCATCCCCTTTTTATGCAATGGTTTAACAATAGCGTATTTCAGTCTATCTGGAAAAACGCCCTGTTTCAGTGAGCTACCACATTTGTGGCTGAGAATCCTACTTATTTTTTGGAAACAAGTTTTAGTACTTTGTTGTAAATGCCATCAATTCCATGTGAGCTTTTACTTTCGAGTGAATTTATTATTTTCCTAATTTCAGTAGAAGAGGTGGATTGAATTTCAATTTTATCGAATTGCATAGTTAGTGCCTTCCATTTTCTAATGAATAGCTGGATCCTATTTCCTATACAACACTTAAAAACGATTATTAAAAATGTTTTCTACTTCTTGCTAACAAACCTGTGATTGTATTTGATAGAAATACAATCTTCCTGTGCTTTCGGTTGCCCTGTTTCCCTTTTCACAATATTCCAAATTTGCGAATGCAGTCTTTTTCTGCGTATTCCAATGACGAATTCTTCTCAAATCTGCCGAGTGGTGGCGTCGTCTTGTCGCAACGTTTCGATGAGTTTCATACCTATCATCTTATGGCGAACTACGCCATAAGATGATGGGTACGAAACTCATCGAAACGTTGCGACAAGACGACGCCACCACTCGGCTGACAAACGGAGAAGAATTCATTATATTCCAAATTATTTAATTTTATTATCAGATGTTCTAATCTCACTCATAATACTCATACTTCTGGGCTTTAGAAAAAAATAGACACATGCATAAATGACACGTGCTCATTCATACGTACATTATGTTTTAATGTCTTTACGCATATTGTATTTTTAACCATTTCGTTTAGATCAGTGATACTCAACCTGGCCCCTACCCGCTATCTATCAAGATGGACAGTAGGCAGTAAGGGTTTAAAAAACATTTTCGTTAGGTTTTGATAAAATTTTGACATAGAGTCTCTGGGAAAGAAACTGTTACATGCTTTAACTTGCTGCAACTCTGCATTATAAATTTTATAGTGTGAAGTTACTTCCCTACTTTATAAATCACTTTACGTTGAAGCCGGTGGGCGGTTAGAAAATGTACTGCTAACAGATATTAAAAGTGGGCGGTAGGTACAAAAGGTTGGCCATCCTGGTTTGGATGCTCCAACTGATAGTAATTATGCATTGACGTGAAAGGACCTATATTTATCCTGAGTAATGGTGTTTGTATCTACTGCTCACAGCAGTCCACCTTAACTATTTTACAGGTATTATCTTACACGTTTCTGTTAACATTTAGGCCACTTGAAGATGGTCGCTCGACTGAAACTCGTTGTCAATACATAAACACACATAACAGCAGCGCTTGGGTAGTTCAGGATGCCGTTCTTTTTCATAGTTGCCAACTGTGAATTTTCACATAGCAAAAATGTACACTACATCTTAACATCGGTGCAAGTAAGGTGAAAAACGCCATCCGGCTACGACCAGATTTTCTTAACAGAATGCCCTCAAATTTCTTTTCCTTTTCGTGTAACTTTAATTGGCACTGGGAACCCTGATAAGGATCACGTGAACAGGTCAAGAGGTCTCAGGCGGATTGCACTACGCTTATTATCGACAGGAGTATGGGAGTCTGACACGAACAGAGGTTGGCAAAAATTTATGTGCTTCTGAACAAATGTCGTTTAATCACTGTCGTCTGGTCTGCTATCTTAGGTGTCAAAGATCAGTTTATTGCAAACTCAGAATATGTAAGGAAAGAACTGTTTCTAAAGAACTTTTAATGAAATAGTTTTCAAGCCAATTTAAAAATTAAAAAAAAAAGATTCGTCTTGACAGAAAGCGCTAAATTTAAAAATTTTGAAGAAAGAACACACATACAAAAATTGCATCACGTATCTGCCCCCAAGAATGTTTTGTTTCAAAGACTTTTACTGAAGCGCACAGTCACTTGTACTCAACACAAGAGTTTGACTTACTGCAAGAAACACACTCAGTGGATAATGTTGAAAAAGTTGTCGACGTATGACATTCTTCGTTTTGATGTAAACACCACTGTAATACATGAAAACTCGACACATTATACAGCGTCTGCCTCTGTTGTATACAGGGTATATCAAACATGTCACAAACTTGAGAGATTGATTCCTGACATAAAACACCACAAATGACTAATATGAAGGTGGTACCGAAAATCCTTCGTTACGGAGCTATGAAAGGAAATTACCAGCGGTGACTCCTGGTTGTGTAATTTACCTCAAATGTACAGTTATAATCATTTTCTTTTTTAACGTTGGTCATGGCGTTTGGTTTCTTTTCTCTGACTAACAATTTTTTCTGTTTTAGAGTAGCTTTCATCGCAACGATGCATTCAGTGCCTGAAATGAAGAATACGTGCTGCATATACTGTCTAGCAGATAGTAACGCAAACACAGTACGTCAACTTTATGCTTGTTATCTCATATTGGTATTAGAGACGAAACCACGATCTGGAGTTACGGGTTTTATTACTTAACACTGAACTGACCTATGAAATATTATCTGGTGCTGTAAGCTCATGAGTTTTAACTATACTTTTTATATATATTGAGGAATATCTGTGAAAAGTCAAGAGAGAGACAGTTAAATGTTTATAATCCCGTAACCACCCTGAGAACTGAGCTAGTTTTCTGATTGCTGAATAACGTCGGGCTAAATTAAATTACATTACAACTGCGTGCGAAAAGCCATAGGGTATGGAATGGAATCACTCATGACTACCTCATTGCCCCCTACTTATTTCCGCAAGGTCTTACTGTAGAATTGTATCTGAGTATTTTTAGGCCTGAATTGCTTCATCTACTCGACGGCGAAACTCTAGACTTCATCTAATGAGTATGATTTGTGCACGTTGGTGCTCCACCTCACTTTACACGGATAGCTAGCCACTATCTCTATAATCAGTCTCCGGAAAGCGCCAGATTTGAATACCATGCATGACTTACCTAGAATTTTGTGAGATTAATGGCAGCTTGCTCTAAATATAGAAAACTGTAAGTTAATGCAGATGATTTGGAAAAACAATGCTCTAATTTTCAAATACTGTGTTAGTGGTGTGCCGCTTGACATAGTCAGGTCTATTAAATATCTAGGCGTAACGTTGCAAAGCGATATGAAATGGAACGAGCATTTAAGGGTGGTAGCAGAGAAGAAGACTGGTCGACTTCGGATTATGCGGAGAATTTTAGAAAAGTGTAGCCCATCTGCAAAGTACCTGAACGCTTGTTCCTGAGTACTGAAAGAGTCTTTGGCAGCACTAAAGGAAGACATCGAAGCAATTCAGAAGCGTACTACTAGATTTGTTACTGTTGAGTTCGATGATGATATGAGTGGTACAGAGATGCTTCATGAACTCAAATGGGAGTCACTAGAGGGTGAACGACGGTCTTCTCTTCAAACACCACTGAGAAAATTTAGAGAACCGACATTTGTGGCTGACTGCCGAACGATACTCCTGCCGCCAGAGTATATTACGCGTAGGACCGATAAGATAAGGTAAGAGAAATTAAGGCTCGCACGAA
Source organism: Schistocerca gregaria (assembly GCF_023897955.1). NCBI lineage: Eukaryota > Metazoa > Arthropoda > Insecta > Orthoptera > Acrididae > Schistocerca > Schistocerca gregaria. Next base: position 927,032,413 of record NC_064922.1, on the reverse strand, counting down.
GGCATGTAGACAGTTGATTTTTTGTCTCTCCATTTGCAAGTGGAACATGAAAGGAAATGTCTAGTGGTAGTACGTGGTACCCTCCGCCATAATGCGTACGGTGGCTTGCAGAGTAGATGTGGAAGCGGAAGACATTGTGACTATCCTGGTGCACCGATCGTATATCTCCTATAAGAATTGTGAGAAAATAATCCCATATATGTCGTCACGTAGAAGAAAGTGTAATTAGACGAATGACGAACTTCACTTAACGAAGGTTTGCTCAGCACTTGCACATACAAGAGCGTGGAGCGAACTGCCTCCGGCCAGTATACATACAGTATACAGGGTGTTACAAAAAGGTACGGCCAAACTTTCAGGAAACATTCCTCACACACAAATAAAGAAAAGATGTTATGTGGACATGTGTCCGGAAACGCTTAATTTCCATGTTAGAGTTCATTTTAGTTTCGTCAGTATGTACTGTACTTCCTCGATTCACCGCCAGTTGGCCCATTTGAAGGAAGGTAATGTTGACTTCTTCGCTTGTGTTGACATGCGACTCATTGCTCTAGAGTACTAGCATCAAGCACATCAGTACGTAGCATCAACAGGTTAGTGTTCATCACGAACGTGGTTTTGCAGTCAGTGCCATTTTTACAAATGCGGAGTTGGCAGATGCCCATTTGATGTATGGATTAGCAAGGGGCAATAGCCGTGGCGCGGTACGTTTGTATCGAGACAGATTTCCAGAACGAAGGTGTCACGACAGGAAGACGTTCGAAGCAATTGTCTGCGTCTTAGGGAGTACGGAACATTCCAGCCTATGACTCGCGACTGGGGAAGACCTAGAACGATGAGGACTCCTGAAATGGACGAGGCAATTCTTCGTGCAGTTGACGACAACCCTAATGTCAGCGTCACAGAAGTTGCTGCTGTACAATGTAACGTTGACCACGTCACTGTATGGAGAGTGCTACGGGATAACCAGTTGTTTCCGTACCATGTACAGCGTGTGAAGGCACTATCAGCAGCTGATTGCCCTCCACGGGTACACTTCTGCGAAAGGTTCATGCAACAATGTGTCAATCCTCATTTCAGTGCAAATGTTCTCTTTATGGATGAGGCTTCATTCCAACGTGATCAAATTGTAAATTTTCACAATCAACATGTGTGGGCTGACGAGAATCTGCACACAATTGTGCAATCACGTAATCAACACAGATTTTCTGTGAACGTTTGGGCAGACATTGTTGGTGATGTCTTGACGAGGCCCCATGTTCTTCTACCTACGCTCAATGGAGCACGTTTTCATGATTTCATACGGGAAACTCTACCTGTGCTGCTAGAACATGTGGTTCATGCACGATGGAGCTTCTGCACATTTCAGTCGAAGTGTTCGTACGCTTCTCAACATCAGATTCGGTAACCGATGGATCGGTAGAGGCGGACCAATTCCATGGCCTCCACGCTCTCCTGACCTCAACCCTCTTGACTTTCATTTGTGGGGGCATTTGAACGCTCTTGTCTACGCAACCCCGGTACTAAATGTAGAGACTCTTCGTGCTCGTATTGTGAACGGCTGTGATACAATACGCCATTCTCCAGGGCTGCATCAGCGCATCAGGGATTCCATGCGACGGAGGGTGGATGCATGTATCCTCGCTAACAGAAGACATTTTGAACATTTTCTGTAACAAAGTGTTTGAAGTCACGTTGGTACGTTCTGTTGCTGTGTGTTCCCATTAAATGATTAATGTGAATTGAAGCAAAGTAATACAATGAGTTCTAACATGGAAAGTAAGCGTTTCCGGACACATTGTAAGTAGGCTGTTTAGGTTTTTATATTGGTAACGCCGCCGCCACGTAGCGCTCTGTATGAAAATCACTGGCTGTGCCGTGTGCAGTCAGTGGCTGGTTGGCATTGTTGTAATACTCGCCATTGTAGTTTTGGGCGGCTGGATGTTAACAGTGCGTAGCGTTGCGCAGTTGGAGGTGAGCCGCCAGCAGTGGAGTTTTGTAATTTGTAAGACTGGATGTCATGAACAGCTATATATATATATATATATATATATATATATATATATATATATATATATATATATATTATGACTACTAAGGTAAATACATTGTTTGATCTCTATCAAAATCTTTCATTTGTTAACTATGCCTATCAGTAGTTAGTGGCTTCCGTAATTTGAATCTTTTATTTAGCTGGCAGTAGCGGCGCTCGCTGTATTGCAGTAGTTCGAGTAAACAAGATTTTTGTGAGGTAAGTGATTTGAGAAACTTATAGGTTCATGTTTGTCTGGGGCATTATTTTGTAGGGATTTTTGAAAGTCAGATTGCGTTGGGCTAAAAATACTGTGTGTCAGTTTAAGCACAGTTATGTATAATTTTTCTAAGGGGACGTTTCATATGTCGACCCTTAGCCGAGGATACCTCAATGGAATCTGCTGATTTTTTTCTTGTAGTTTGTGTAATTGTAGAGAGAATCTCCTTTGTAGTTGTAGACTTTCACTGTTGTACAGTAAAACAGTTGTGGCATGCATGTAGATTTGCACCAAGTATTTCGCAGCTCCGCTTGCAATTAACTAGATATTATTTGCTATGACAATGTGTTTTTCTGTGTTATCGTGTGAAATATTGTGACAATAATGGCGCGTGAAAAACGTAATACTAGGCTACAAAGTAAACTGAGAAATGACAGTGAAGACGAAAGCTGTGTGTTAGCGCCACCATGTAATGAATTAACTAATGTTCAAAGAAGTAATTTGGTAATAGTGCATAGGAAAATGGAGCGGACTGCAAATAATGGTGTAGGCAGTGAAATAATTAGTGAACAGGGAAGCATTATCGATCGATCGGTCGACAACAGCTCGCGTCAGGAATCCGAAATGATAGGACACAATCTTGCAAATACTGTACCTTCAGGTTTTGCGTCCTCGCCGTTTTCTCAAATAAGTCAAGACACATTATCTGCTTGTCAAAATGTGAATGTTGCCGGTGCAAATGCACTGCCGAAAAGCATAGAGGAACAGATTCCCGACACTAATACATTATTATTGCAATTAATTCAACAAATGGAACAAAATCAGAGACAAACACAGCAAAACCTTCAAAAGTTAGACACGATGGAACAACACGAGAGACAAACACAGCAACAGTTGGACACAATGGAACAAAATCTTCAAAAGTTAGACACAATGGAACAAAATCAGAGACAAACACAGCAAAAGCTTCAAAAGTTAGACACCACACTTGAACAAACACGTGAAGATTTAACTACTGATTTACATAAAATTGAATGGAAATGTCAAATAGTCTGTAATGACGTAAAAACACAGATTTGTGAGCATTTTCAACCTATTTCTTCGTGGCATGAAAATGCAATAAGATTCACGAAGCAGCCATAAAAGAACTGCAAACTACTGTTCATGAAAATCATAAGACCTTGCAAGCTAAAACTGACTCAGTTGCATCCACCGATTCGGTTACGCAACTTGCAAGAACTCAGGAAAACTTAAAGGACACAGTAGATTCGATTTCAACACAAATGGACACTCTGAAACTTGGTTCAGAAAAACACACTGAGGAAATGTGTTCACTATCGGAGAAAGTAGCCGAACTTTCGGATCAGTTCACTAATTTATCTGCAAAGGTAGATGATGATCTGAATGACACAAGACCTGTAGCCATCACTGATACAGAAGAGTATGAACAAATTAAGAAATTCAAACAAAATCAGAATCAAATTAATACGCAATACAAAAGAGAAATCCGGGAAGTACGAGATCAGTTGATGCAGGTAATACAAAAATTACATACTTCAGAGGACACTAGCGCTCCAACACGGGAAGACGAACTTAGAAATATGGAAAAGCCACAAAATAATAACACAGGGCATTTCGGAAATCATGAAAAAAATTGGCAAGGTGCACCCAATTTTGAGATGGAACCGCCGACACCACGTTAACAATGACCGATATGCTACTCGCCGACACGATGATTTTGACTATAAGCTGTTCATTACTGCACGTAAATTCAAAACATTTAAGAATTCTGGCAACGACATTCATCCACAAGCGTGGCTCCATCAATTCTCTCATTGTTTTCCTCCCAACTGGTCATTAGAGCACAGATTAGAATTTATGTGTGGCTACTTGGAGAATGAACCAGCTGTAAGAATGCGATCGGTCATTCACGATTGTCACAGTGAGGAAGAATTTTATCATGCCTTCCTTTCTGCATACTGGTCTCAAGCTACACAAGACCGAGTAAAACATAGCATCATTATGACGAAACATTTCGAACAATCTGAATTTTCCAGTCTTGTGAAATATTTTGAAGACATGTTACATAAGAATCAATATCTTTCAAACCCATACAGCCCCTCAGAACTCATCCGCATTTGCTTAATCAAATTGCCTGAACATTTACGGCATATTATTTTGGCAGAACGTTCCAAAGACGACATTGAAGCTTTTCAGGGACTGTTACAAGAACTGGAAATTGACACTGACAATCGCGGAACGCGAAAACAGGAGCACAACAAGTACAGGTCACACCTGTCACAATTCCGCGATGACAGAAATAATACACGACATGGCTATTCGTACAACGTAAATCGTGACCAAAACAGACACCAACCGTATAACAACCGTTGGCAGAGTAGTAATAATTACAGGGAAAGATCACCTCTCCGTGGTAATGACTATCACAGAGACAATCAGAGAAACAGACAATATGGAAACCAAAATAATTATTATCACGGGAGACAGAATAACTTCAGACGCAACGGTCCACCACGCAGTTACGATTCCGGGAGAAATTCTCCACCACATGATCGACAAACAAGAAACTATGTAAACTACCGACAAAACGACAGACCTGAATTGCATCAGAACTGGCGGGATTCCTACAGGACAGGGCCCTCTCGACAAGGTGAATTTGTAGAAGTTAGGTCTCCTAATCCCAATAACGACGCGCGCCAACAAAGAGACAGACATTGACTCACACCGCAGGCAGCCACGAGCGCCGGCTGGCTCGGCGAAAAATAACATAGACGCTAACCTTGAGAAAAATTCCGGTATTCTTTACCGGCGTATACCGCATGATAATTGCGTTGAAGTTGAAACTCTGCGTACTACGAAGAGTAAAGGTTTACACTACATTTCACATGTAAAACCGTTTATTGAAATATAATGTGCTTTTTAACTTTGTCTTTGCCATAAAACATTTCACTTCACATTTCTAGTATGCTTTGTCACACTGAGAAACAGTTAACATGCAACAATGTTTTGAAGTTAACTTTCCAGTCTAGAACCTAGGGAACATTTTTAAACAGAAATTACGAATGCATTGTTATAGTGAACAGATGACACAGTGTTGTTATTTGTACATTCTGGCTTGTTAGTTGCACGATTACGTAACGACTATAAGGCTTACATACTTAGAAGATATACTGTTAATGACATTTTAATGCAACATTTTTGTTTAGTTGAAAAGACATTCATTATTTGAATTACTTCCTGTGAGATTAAAGATGACTTAGCAATTGGTTTCTTTGATAGCTACACGATTATATCACGACGATACTAATATGTGACACAATTTACATTGTTGCTTTTGCGGTGTATCTGTTTTATATTTGCACAGTTTTTCTGTATTATTCTGGAAAGTAAAACATGTTTTAGTAGTAACGTTTGTGGCATAGCTACAATGAGACAGCCTTTTCTGTGGCACAACAATACGTACAGTATAGTACTCACTTCATCACGGCAATAAGTGTAATAACTAAGATATCTATACGCAAAGCATTTCACTTTCGTTTATCATGAGGTATGTACATTGACTTATGCAGAACTTAGCTTTCGGAGGACAATAACTACGACACTTCCACAGAGGTTATCTTACAACAACACGCACATTTAGCGCTACAGGACACCCATTTGAGTGATTAAGTTTGTACTTAAACCATTAATTTTTCAACATATTTGAATTACAAAGGAAGTTTTACATGATACATTTCATTCCATTGCTGTAATCTGTAACACCTGAGGGTATAATTACATTAATCCTCAGGGGGATACATGCTTACTTTGTGTACCATGTGTTTGGCATGCACAAGGAGCCCTAGCAAATATGGTATTTGCTTATACAACTTTACACATCGGTACCATATTTCTTTAACACAGAATTACACAGCTATTTGATCATTTAACTGAGAGAGACAAATATTTAATTTACTACATCAGTGACAGATGTTTACGTAATTACACGGTTGGATAACTTCACAGTTATGAAATTGTATTTTGTCTGTACTTTGTGAGATGTTCATATTTTTCGGAAACATTGTGATACTATGAGAGCTTTGAATTATGTATTTGGTATGAGATCATGATTTTTAAAGTACGTTTGAGGTAGATGACACTATTGAAATGAGCAGAGAATATTTTTTTGGTTTTGAAATTATTGCAGAAAGCTATGACCTTTTTTGAGATTTGACTGAGGTGTTATGATGTTATTATTACGACGACGATGTGAATTATGCTGCTGAGGTATGTTTCAGATGATGCTATATGAGTTATTTGGTTATGCTACGTATCTGTTATGATGAAATATTGAAGAAGTGTCGACGAATATGTATATGTGTAATAGTGTAAGAATAATGAGTAGTGGTTAGGGACTCTGGTTTGTGAAAAAGGTTGTTGGAAACCAAGAATCGTACTTTAAGAGTTATGAAATGTATGTAAATGCGTGAATGTATAACAATGATGACAAAAATTTTTTTGGACACTGTTATATCAATAGGATTTTGTTTCTACAGATTTGTAACGCAAATGCTTGACCTGTGAAATTTTTTATATGAGACTGCCACTGTAGCGGAAACTGGTGTCCTAAATATTTCGGTAAGACAGTTACGTGACCACCTGCACGTAATGCGTTGTGGGCACCCAGCTGCGCGACAGCCACCTGACAAAAGAAAGCCATTAGGTGAAAAAAAAGAGGCCATTATCCTCGCTATTGACATTCCTTTGTAGAAAGCATCGCAAAAACGACTCGCTCATTAATTGGAAAGATACTTTCTTACATCTGCACACGTGATTATGACAAGCGTCTTTCTACGAGAGTTGAGAGTATTTCTACTAACTTATGAAATGTCACATGATTATTGAATGATATTTTTATGCTTTGCCTTTCATAGTTGCTTATTTCATTTGATATCTGGTTTCCAGCTGTGTTGCAACATTGGTTTTATAAATTAAAATTAAATGTATTTGCTAATGTGAACACTTTCTGTCAACAGATCTATTAAATAATCATTTTATCATCCACATTCTTCGAAAAAGGAGCACTTGGAAAGGAAAGAACTACAATAAGGGATTAATAACAGTTACTTCATACTTAATTTTCTTTTCAACTACTTGGTAATATCTTTTGTAGAATTAGTTTTGTGGTGCTTTAATGACATAGATATTAATATGTGAATAGACATGTCCCTTTTCTGCATTGTTGTCTTTACTGTAATACTTTTTTCTGCTTGAGCTTTGTCATGTTTAGATATAAATTATTGCATTTGCTGCTGCTGTTTGCCAGGCATAGTGTTACTGAATTTCACTTTGTATTACTCTGTTAAGCCAGTTTTACTACTGATTTATTTTTCTTGTTGCTGTTCATTGCCTCATATTAGTTGTAATGTTGCATATGCTTTGCTAAGTCCTATATTGGTGCCTTTTTTTGCCAATTTGCATTTTTTGTCACTGCTGTTTAGGTTAATTGTTTGGTGCTGCTGCATTGCGTCGTCCCTTAGTTTAGCATCTGAGCTCAGTAGGCTTAAGTTAGCTTAAGAGGGGGTAGACTATATAAGAAACTAACTATGATAAATTGGAAGAAAAGCATTGAGAAGCTATAAGAAAATGGTTTGGCCAAAGAAGTAGTGTACAGTGGAGAAAAACTATTTTTGAAAGAGGATGTGAACAGAATACAGAAATCATGCTTGGATAGGATTTTTTTTTTTTTTTATGTATGGAATGAAGTTTTGGGTTGGACTGCAGTACCAAATGTTACCCTGAAAACAAACCCTGTCCTTTCCTTTTGTGTTATCCCACTATGTGTTTGTGTACCCTTGTGTATTTATTTTCTTCCTGTCTCTGTGTACTGTTTCATAGAATTTTTTCTCTTCTAATACTAAGCTACATTCACTATGATGAGGAATACTGTTACCCTCAAATATAATTTGCATTAATAATATGTTATTTACTTCGTAAAGATGTTTAGCCATTATTTGTTCTGTTTTGTTCTAATGCTCATGTGTGAAGTTGATGTTTCAAAAGTTATTCTGATCTTTTATGTATGTACTTATGTCGTAATTTTTGTAACACTGATGTATTTGTTATTTCTATTCTTTTGTAAAGCCTGTATTACTGCAAATGTTATCTGTACTATTATGTTCTTTAATGATATATTTTGTACCTTTGTTATTGCATTCTCATGTTATAAAATTGTAATTGACACCAGTTCATCAAATAAAGTAACTTGTAAGTAACATTTCACTGCACACATTTCTGTTGGTCACAGTATATGGACAATATGTGAGAAGTAGAGACTGATAGTGTTTGCAAGTGTGTTGATAATTCAGCAAGGGACTGGTTAACAGCATTGCTGGTTCTAAGGACAATTCCAAAAACTTTGTGAGTGGACAAGTGGTGGGTTATGGACTTGCTATATTATCCACAAGACTCTTCAATGGTGATTGTGCGCCTGCACAGTCAAACAGATGGCTGCCAGCCATCTCTACAAGGACTACAGTGGGTCTACACCTTTGATGACTCACCAATACCATTATTTCTACAAGGACTGCAGTGGGTGTGCACCTCTGGTGGCCCACCAGTATCGTAATCTCTACCAGGACTACATTGGGTCTACTCTGTGTTGACCTATCTACCAATATTCTTCAAAACTTCGACTGAATCTGCTGTGGGTTTGCTCTGTTGTCGCCCATTACCTGTCTGTATGTCAAGAGTCAGCACTGTCTTTCCGTTGGAAGGATAACACTACTTCTTCAAGACTGCTTGGAAATCCACTACTTCCGTGTGCATTTTCTTTTACTACTCAGACTTTGAGAAAAACACTGCAATTTTACTTTGATGAATGATCAGGACTGTCATTATGGACTGTGAGAAAATTTTAGCTTTTGACCAATATTGTATCGATAAGTGTGTGCATTTCATTTCTTTGTTATTGTAATTATGAAAAAAATTTTCAAATCTGTATTGGCCACTGCCCAAAACAATTTGTAAATTTTTTTGTGGGGAGCATGGGTGCTATGTAAGTAGGATGTTTAGGTTTTTTTATTGGTAACGCCGCCGCCACGTAGCGCTCTGTATGAAAATCACTGGCTGTGCCGTGTGCAGTCAGTGGCTGGTTGGCATTGTTGTAATACACGCCATTGTAGTGTTGGGCAGCTGGATGTTAACAGTGCGTAGCGTTGCGCAGTTGGAGGTGAGCAGCCAGCAGTGGTGGACGTGGGGAGAGAGATGGCGGAGTTTTGTAATTTGTAAGACTGGATGTCATGAACTTCTATATATATATTATGACTACTAAGGTAAATACATTGTTTGATCTCTATCAAAATCTTTCATTTGTTAACTACGCCTATCAGTAGTTAGTGGCTTCCGTAGTTTGAATCTTTTATTTAGCTGGCAGTAGTGGCGCTCGCTGTATTGCAGAAGTTCGAGTAAACAAGATTTTTGTGTGGTAAGTGATTTGTGAAACATATAGGTTAATGTTAGTCTGGGGCATTCTCTTGTAGGGATTACTGAAAGTCAGATTGGCGCTAAAAAAATATTGTGTGTCAGTTTAAGCACAGTCTTGTACAATTTTTCAAAGGGGACGTTTCAACATGTCCACATTACATATTTTCTTTCTTTGTGTGAGGAATGTTTCCTGAAGGCCGGCCGCGGTGGTCTAGCGGTTCAGGCGCTCAGTCCGGAACCGCGGGACTCCTACGGTCGCAGGTTCGAATCCTGCCTCGGGCATGGATGTGTCTGATGTCCTTAGGTTAGTTAGGTTTAAGTAGTTCTAAGTTCTAGGGGACTGATGACCACAGATGTTAAGTCCCATAGTGCTCAGAGCCATTTGAACCATTTTTTTTTTGTTTCCTGAAAGTTTGGCCGTACCTTTTTGTAACACCCTGTATATACAGTTACAGAATATTACAGTACAATGATTCTTGGCATTTGTGGGTACTTTTAAAATGTAGTAGAAAAGAAAATAGAAATTAAAATTTTACAGTTCAGATGAGTTTTGAACTTACTACCCTCTATGCAACACTCTAGAATCATAACGACTACACCACGGTGACTATGCAACTCAGCTTCCACTGTTACATTGCTCCCTACGTAAGAGAACAGCGTCTCGGTGTTGCGTCGTCCTAGGCCGGGAACGAGTCATCGGTCTTGCATACTCCGACTCGCGATGACTGATGTTCTCCCTGACGGTGATCTTCTTAGAACTTCCTTTGCCACTACGCTCTTCATCGCATTTCCACTTGTTGCCTGTCGCTTCGAATTTACCCTGGGTTACAGAATCCTTATAGGGCTTCATTCGAAAGACATGGACCGTATCGCTGATCTTTCGTCGTCTTGTGTCGGGGTCGAAATCTTCAACTTCATAAGTAACATCAGGCAACTGTTTTACAACCTTACATTGTCCAAAGTAGCACCTAAGGAGCTTCTCAGAGAGACCAGCTTCCGAACAGGGGTGAAGATCCAGACGAGGTCAACAGGCTGGTAGAAAACAGGGCGGTGGCTGGCGTCATACCTTCGCCGATCGTTTTCTTGAGCCTGCAGCGTGCGGAGTCGAGCTAATTGCCGAGCTTACTCAGCTCTGGTTAACACCTGGCCGATGAATTCGTCGTCCACGTCATCAGGATGTAGCGTAAACACAGTGTCCATCGCCATAGTCGCCTCACGCCCATGCACCAAGAAAGATGGCGTAAATCCTGTGGTGTCTTGTTTGGCGGTGTTTTAGGCAAACATCACGAAAGGTAGCACCTCATCCCAGTTGCTCTGCTCAACACTGACGAACGTTGATAGCATGTCGGCCAAGGTCTTATTAAGGTGTTCAGTAAGCCCGTGAGTTTGCTGGTGGTAGGCAGTCGTCATGTGATGAGTAATGTTGCACCGACGGTTTATCTCTTTCATAAGATTCGATCGGAAAACTTCCCTCGATTCGTAATTAACGACCTTGTGGCACCGTTTTTTAAAACAATGTTTTCCACGATGAATTTGGCTGCCTCGGATGCTTCGGCTGCTTTCACGGCTCTTGTTATGGCTTAGCGCGCCAGATATTCAGTGCGAAAAATAATCCACCTATTGCCACTAGCAGACGTTGGAAATCGTCCGAGGAAGTCATTCCCAACACGCTGCACAGGCGTTTCGGCTGCTGGAATCGGTATGAGTCGCCCAGGGTCTGCCTTTCTCCTCTGGCACTCTCGACAGTGCGACACATAGTGACAGACACTCCTAAATAAACCTGGCCAGAAAAATCTCTTGCGGATTCTATCGTACCTCTTCATAAATCCTAACTGTCTGGCCTCAGGTGTGTCATGGAATTTCTGTACAACATCTAAGCGCATGTGTTTAGGAATCACTTTTACCCACCTCTTTCCAAACGGATCAAAGTTTTTCTTGCAAAGTAATCCGTTAACTACCTTAAATTGTCGTTTCACATCCTCTGACCTATTTAAGGCAACCATAATTTGAGATATCTTGGCGTGCTTCTTATGCTCAGCAGAGAGATCCTGGAGTGCAGCGAGACAGTCACCATCATCAAAGTCTTGATGGTCTTGCACTGGGTTTCTTGACAAACAGTCAACATGTAGCTGTTTTCTTCCAATTTTGTACTCTATGGTAATGTCATACTCTTGAAGACGTAGTGCCCACCTGGCGAGTTGTCCTGTTGGATCCTTAAGACCTATCAACCAATAAATTGAATGATGGTCTGTGACGACTGTGAATGACATTCCATAAAGATACTGTCGAAATTTGCACATGGTCCAGATCACAGCAAGACATTCTCTTTTTGCCGGCCGCTGTGGTCGATCGGTTCTAGGAGCTTCTACATCTACATCCATACTCCGCAAGCCACCTGACGGTGTGTGGCGGAGGGTACCCTGAGTACCTCTATCGGTTCTCCCTTCTATTCCAGTCTCGTAATGTTCGTGGAAAGAAGGATTGTCGGTATGCTTCTGTGTGGGTTCTAATCTCTCTGATTTTATCCTCATGGTCTCTTCGCAAGATATACGTAGGAGGGAGCAATATACTGTTTGTCTCTTCGGTGAAGATATGTTCTCGAAACTTTAACAAAAGCCCGTACCGAGCTACTGAGCGTCTCTCCTGCAGAGTCTTCCACTGGAGTTTATCTATCATCTCCGTAACGCTTTTGCTATTACTAAATGATCCTGTAACGAAGCGCGCTGCTCTCCGTTGGATCTTCTCTATCTCTTCTATCAACCCTATCTGCTACGGATCCCACACTGTTGAGCAGTATTCAAGCAGTGGACGTACAAGCGTACTGTAACCTACTTCCTTTGTTTTCGGATTGCATTTCCTTAGGATTCTTCCAATGAATCTCAGTCTGGCCTCTGCTTTACCGACGATCAACTTAATATGATCATTCCATTTTAAATCACTCCGAATGCGTACTCCCAGATAATTTATTTAATTAACTGCTTCCAGTTGCTGACCTGCTATTTTGTAGCTAAATGATAAGCTTCATTCCGAAACCGCGCAACAGCTACGGTCGCAGGTTCGAATCCTGCTTTGGGCATGGATGTGTGTGATGCCCTTTGGTTAGTTAGGCTTAAGTAGTTCTAAGTCTAGGGGACTGATGACCTCTGATGTTAAATCCCATAGTGCTTAGAGCCATTTGAATCATTCTATTTCTGTAGTTAAGTAGTTTTTCTCAGCTTTTATAAGTATCCTAGAAGCATACACTACAACCTTCTCTTTCCGATCCGATATTTGCACCACAACAGTACCGATCCCATACCCACTGGCATTTGTGTGTACCTCTGTAGGTGATCTCTCATCGTACAGACCAAGTACAAGGTCAGTCATAGAGCTTTTCACAGCACATCGAAAGAATCGTGTTGAGCACCATCACAGATAAATTGAGCAGTCTTTGATAAAACGACGGCAATTAGAAGATAATCCGCAGAAGTTTCTTACATCTCTAATACTTTTAGGAATAGGAAATTCCATTGTAGATCTCACCTTTACTGGGTCGGGCCGCACACCTTCGTTTGACACAAGGTGCCCAAGTATTTTGATTTCTTTTGGTCCAAAGAGACACTTCCTTGAATTAAGTTTCAGTCCACGTTATTGGAGACACTCACGAACGGTCCTCAGTCTTTTTATGTGTTCATCAAATGTCTCTGAGAACCCTATAATGTCATCTAAATAACAAAGACACATCGTCCACTTCAGGTGACTTAGAAGATTATCCACCATCCGTTGAAAAGTTGCTGGTCCATTACACAAACCAAACAGCATTACCTTAAACTCAGGAGTGACGTAATGCAGTTTTCTCACGATCAGCCTCATCTACTTCAATTTGCCAGTATCATCAGTACAAGTCCATAGATGAGGAAAACTTAGCCTCCTTCAGACAATCTACTGTATCGTCAATTCGTGGAAGGGGATAAACGTCCTTTTGAGTTACCTTATTAAGCTTCCTGTAATCAACACAAAAGCGCCAACAGCCATCCTTCTTCATGACGAGAACCACTGGTGACAACCATGGGCTCTGAGAAGGCTGAATTAAATCATTCTTCATCATTTTCTCTACCCTGTCGCGCATTATTTGACATTCCATTGCTGACACACGGTATGCTCCCTGTCTTGTTGGTTGATGGTCTCCAGTGCTAATCTGGTGCTTCATCATCGATTTGTCTAATTTGCTCTTCACCTGTGGATTGAAGCATTCACAGAACTCTTGAAGAATAGCAAGTAGCTTCTTCTGTTAGTGAGATCTGGCGATAATCGAGCTAGAAGATCTTGTCTCTTAGTGCTAGGGCCTATTTCGCCCACAGACGTGGCATGCGAGGTTTCTATGAACCTCAACTGTTCGGCAATTAAACGCTCAGCGTTTGCTAAGAGCATGCGACTTGGGAGGATCTGCAGTTCTCGGGGACAGTTAACTATCCACGATTTACCGAATCCGTTCTTAAACGAGACGACAGAGGATGGGATGACCAAGTTATTCTTCAGTGGTATGCTTCTTACATTCCACTACTACATCCATGGGTTGATGCATGGCATGACAAATGACGGTTACCTTCCTAGCGCTGACTGCAGGAATGATCACTTCATCCAGCACACAGTCTCAACCCACTTGGATGTGCATTTTCCTGTCCACAGTATCTCATCTCGTCTAGCATAATCTTCGAACGACCACAATCTATAATTGCCTGAGAAGGTTTCAAAAAGTCACATCCGAGAATGACGTCATGACTACACTTTTGTAAGACGATGAATTCTAAGAGCTGTGTATGGCCACTTATACACGAATGACACACCTTCCTGTAGGGTTTACATATTTCCCATTAGCCACCTTCAGCAGAGATATTTTGCTGTCGACGATTTTTGCAACTGGCGACGGTACTTCTCCGAAATGACTAAATATGATGCTCCAGAGTCCACAAGATCTTGGGTTGATCGACCATTCACGAGGATATCGGTGTAGTTTCTTATCATTTTTGTAGTGATCGACGGAGGAGGATTTTTCTCTTCGGTGGCCTTATCTCCAAGAAAGGTCGCACCCTTTAGTTTTCCAGGTCGCGGCAGCTAGATGATCTGCTGGACCTTCTAAACAGCGATGGAGGCCTTGATTGGCGTGTTGGGGAGCGTCCTCTCCAGCGGCTAGCTTGCGGCGATGGTGACCTACGTCGTCCTGCACCCACGTCTTCTTGTTCATATTCGTTGTCCCGGAGTTGGCATCGGCTGAGATCGGTCTGCTGTCTTCTGGCGCCAGCGTCATCAAACATCCGCCGCCTTTCTCGACAACAGGGCACCACATCTCCTGGTCGTCCGCAGTGGAAACTTACTGGTTGGTTATCATGGGTTCTCCAGACGTCAGTCTTCCTTGGTGCCCAAACAGGTTTCTCACGCGGCACTGCAGGAACGTAACATAGCCTGGGTATCGACTTTTTTCACCGTTTTAAAAGTAATTGAAGGACGAGAAATTGGATTCAATGTCTGTTCAACTTCCTCCCTTATGATCTCTTGAAGCGTCTCGGTTTTTTGCTTGCCTTGCAATCAAAGTGCCTTCCTCGCTCACTATCTGACGAAGAAGGCTTGCGAAATCAGTTCCTTCCTCCATCATAGACATCGATACGACGTTTCGAAGCCGTTCAAATTTCTGACATGTAATTCTTTTTTGATGCATTGTCTCGATATACTGGCACCATTTTATGAAGTCGTCTGCTGTCGAAACCTCCTTCAGGAGTATGGCTTGATACATGTCCTCAGCAACACCCTTCATGAGATGTCCAATCTTATCTTCCTTCTTCATTCTAGTATCCAGTATTTTACACAAAACGTCTTGAATGTAGGAAGCTATAGTTTCTCCTGTACGCTGTGCCCTGCACTTTAATTTATCTTCAGCCTTACACTTCTGTCGTTGTGTGTCACCTGGAATACTTGTGCAGTTCCGCCTGGAATACTTTCCTGCTTGTGAACTTCTCCTCGTTGTTCTCCTACCATCGCTTGGCAGTGCCCTCCAATTAGAAAAATACGTTAGCAAACCCTTTTGTTAAACTTGGCTATACGCTCACATACCTTCAGCCACTTCTTTGGATCTTGGCTATCGCCACCAGAGAACCCGGAGGGATGTCTTATGTGGTGGCATCTTCGACCATAAATATAATAGACTGGCCCTGAGGTCATTTTCGTGTCTCCAACATCTCTGGGCTGAAGTCATGTGAATGTTGGTAAAACATGGTTGTTTCGTGTTACGCTTATGGCTGTCCTAAGCGTTTTGTCGGGGAAAATGGCATTACATTTCACGTGTAAGTGTTTTTATGATAGTGCAGATGCGTTTATTGAAATCTGCTGAAGTGACTTTTATATGTTTTTTTACACTTGAAATACAGTATCACGTAAATTAAAGTGTTGAAAGTGATGCCTGTAAAGTCAGACTCATATTACATTTTGGAAAGCATCTGTGATAATTCGGTTACAGAAGTAAGTATAACTGTTTCTCATTCCTACTCATACGTTCCCTAAGGATGAAAACCAAAGGCAACTTTGGATACAGGCCCTGAAACGGAAAACTTTAAGCCATCTGCACATACGCGCCTTTGCTCGAAGCACTTCGAGGAGAAGTGTTTTGATGGGTTAGTTATTATTTACAATGTATATTTATAATTTATATTTACAGTGACTTTCATTTTTAAACCTGATGTTTTTATAGGGCTAAGACTGGAGGGAATTAGCTAAGTAGTGATGCTATCCCGACACTTTTTGATTTTCCAAAGCATATGAAATCGAAGAGGCCTAAGCTCCGTAAATCACACACTAGAAGGCGTTCGTTAGATGATGCCTCGTCTTCTGAAATCTGTGCTTCCAATGCCTGTAAGTCAACGTTGTTACAATGTGTTGACATAATGGGGTCAGAGATTTTCTCTGCCTCGTAATGACTGGGTGTTGTGAGCTGTCCTTAGGTTAGTTTGGTTAAGTAGTTCTAAGTTATAGGGGACTGATGACCATAGATGTTAAGTCCCATAGTGCTCAGAGCCATTTTTGTTGACATAATTCCCATATCCCATTTTCTTTTATAAGTGACTAGAGCTCAAAACGCGGCGAATCCAATGTTTAAAGTTTTGACACGAGCCCACTCTTACTGTTTAAAAGAACTTTAACGACATTTTACTTTTTATATAGTACTTTCGTCCTGCTGCCCACCAGAGTGGCGTTCGATGTATTTGTTAGATTTTATAAATGGTACTGTGAACAAATCCAGGTCAAATGTAATTCTGGCATAATTTTTCGCAAACAAAGTAATTTTTGTTGGAAGCGTTTGGCAGTCAATTGAGAAATGTGGGGAAAATACGATACAAACATAGGATGGCAGAACGCTGATTTGAAATCCCGCCACGTTTTGCCAACAGTCACGTGGTTTATGTTGGAGCCACACCAGCCCTATAGCTTCTGCACAGCAAGGCCAGTCCACTAGTATCTATGGTCGAAGGGTGGCACACAGTTGCTGTCATCGTAAAGTCTTTTTCTGTCTCCGATAGAATGCGATCTACTAAATATGGCTCGAACTCGGGTTTCTCTTCACGTAAACGGAAGCTCTGTAGTGGCCTAATGGGAGTCACTGTATCATCGATAACGTGCACTAACCAAAGTTCCAATACCCGGCGCCTCCACCAGAATAATATCACGTAGAAAAAGGTGTAATTAGATGGATGACGAAGACCAACTTCACTTACGAAGGTTTATTCAGTACTTGCTCATACCAGAGCGCGGAGTGAACTGCCTTCGGCCAATACACATAAAATATATACACAGCTACAGAACATTCCAGTGCAATGATTTATTGCGTTTGTGGATACTTTTAGGACGTACTCGAACGGAATATCGAAATTAAAATTGTACATTGCAGGTGAGTTTTGAACTCACAACCCTCCACGCAACAGTCTAATATCATAACCACTACACCGCCGTGACTGTGTTGCTAATTTTCTTCTGCGACAGTATTATAAGTGCAGAAGTTTGTCCTTATGTTACTCCTTCACACTGAATCTGCTGGACGGATTTGGTAAAAATTAGGAACAGAATTAGCTTATATCCTGAATTAACACGCAGGCTGGTTTTTAGTATGCAGTACTATATAGTTACTGATTTAAAGAACATAACGCTAAGCGGGAACTATAATTACTCATAGAAAGAGCTGTTTAGTCTCACTTTTGAACTGAAGATTGTCATATTTGTGAGAATGCCTTTATTGTTTAATATGACCCACACAATACGATTCAACGTAATGAATACAATGCTTATACAATCGTCAAAGTAGTTACACCATACTTCCGTACAAACCAGTTGCAATACAGTCATTGAACGTCAGGCGTATCTTATAGCTTTTGAGACACTTGAAGACTCACAACTACGCTGTCATTGAAATACTGTACGACAGAGAGACGCCGTTCCCATACATGTAGAAGATGGTAGGCTTTTAGGAGGCTGGATTTGATTGTGATATGCAAGCGTATTCGCTCGTAATCGGCACACACGTGAGGGCAGATGACCTTGTTGCACTTAAAAGTATTATATTTGCGCTGCACCGAACTAGAAATTACTTATTTCCTTTCTTCTTCTATTTAGGATGTTTGCTGCTCCTTCACGCTGAAGCGAATGGGCGGATTTGGATAAAGTTTGGAATTAATACAGTTGACTCGTGGGCTACCTTTTATTTCGAAAAAAATCAGTGTTACCGTGGGGTGATCAACGTGAGCACTTCAAATAATTTCCGGGTATGCAGCCGGATCCCGTCGACATTCTGCCACGATGTTTCGGCCCAGAGACGTCCGGCCATCATCAGGTGAGTACACACCTGATGATGGCCGGACGTCTCTGGGCCGAAATATCGTGGCAGAATGTCGACGGGATCCGGCTGCATGCCCGGAAATTATTAGAAGAACAAATACGCCGGGAAAATTTCAGAAGTCACAACGTGAGCACTGTTTCCGTGGGACGGGTTAAGAGACTAAAAAGTCACCCATCAAAGTTAACTAGCAAATGAATGCATTAAATTTAACGTAGAGATCCGTTTTCAACTACTTTGGCAAACGAAATAAATACGTACGTAAATATAAGACACCAAAATATTCCTGTATGGTAAAATAATCACTAAACTCCGTAGTGATGTAACGTATGCGCATGAAAAGATTTCCCAGCAAACAGAATGTTTTGGAAGTGTATTTTATTGTAGTATTATTGGGATCACTATAAATAACAGTCTGCCCCCGGTAGCTGAATAGTCAGCGCGACAGAATGTCAATGCTAAAGGCCCGGGTTTCATTCCCGGCTTGGTCGGAGATTTTCTCCGCTCAGGGACTGGGGATTATATTGTCCTAATCATCATCATTTCATCCCCATCGACGCGAAAGTCGCCGAAGTGACGTCAAATCGAAAGACTTGCACCCGACGAACGGTCTACCCGACGGGAGGCCCTAGTCACACGACATTTACATTTATAAATTAGACTTCAAGGATAAACGTTAAAGTGGTATAGCTATTTCTTGGGCACGCGATGCTATTCTCACGGACTGCTCGATGCTTTTCTCACGGACTGCTCTACGTTGGCTGCTCGAGTGTATCTAGAGCCAAAAATCTATACTTATACACAGAGGACAAGAAGTTGCAGAATGTTGTTTACAGAGATGTATAACAGTAGGTTTCTGGCTCTCCCAAACACATCAGGACAGCTATGATCTTTTTTTTTTTTTTTTCGTGCTGGGCTTGTCCCAACAGTCGTGAAGTTATTTACTTCCTTTCCTAGCACATTTTGTAATTCGCTGTCCTGTCGCGTAAACATTTTTTCCTTAAGTAAACGTGTGAGTTGTGAGCATCATATTCTGTCAGTTTCACACATCGTCTTAAAATTTGTTGTTCTCTTGTTTCTTTGTTGTATGTTTCTTTTTTATGTCGCGTGGATGGCTGGGCGCAGGTGACTTGTGCCTCAGTACCTCCAAGCGATAACTTCCGCTATGGCCCATACACGTGGATTGTGAGTTTCGGCTTTACCATTTCTTCATAAATAACTGTTTAACCTCGGGTAACAACGCGGGATGCAGCTAGTAGGAATAAAACTGATAATATTGGTAGGATGAACCCTCTGCCATGCGCTGTAAAGTGGTTTCCGGAGTTTAAATGAAGACGTAGACATGCTAATACTGCGTCCTTTGCAGTGTACAAGGGTTACTGGCACATGGTTGCAGATGTCCACTGCCTCTGACAGTTCTTTACTGATAGGCTTGGTATAGCAGCGACATTTGTAGCCAGACAACAGTGTGTCCTACTGAGGGACTCATTGCTGGTTGTAATAAATCTAGCGCTTTCGTAACTTGAGCATGTCAATAGAAATGGAAATGAGCGTACGGCATTGTAGAACGGGAGTCCGCTATTCGGAGAATGTCGGCCGCCGAGAGCAAGTACTTATTGCATTCGACGCCACATTGGGCAACTTGCGCGTCGGAGATGGGGATGGAATGATGATGAGCACAACACAACACCCAGACCCAGAGCAGAGAAAATCTCCTGTCCCAGCCGGGAATCGAACCCGGGCGTCTTGGTGTGGCATTCCGCCGGGCTGACCACTCAGCTAACGGGAGCGGACATGTTAATAGAAATAATACCATATACCATATAAATATAGAATATAATTTTTTACCATGCTATTTTTTACCATTTACTATAAAATATACCAAATAAATGTTGGCCAGACTTTGGTTCATTTTCCTACGTAACATATATATTTTTCATCTGGATTTATTTGTATTACATATTTTCTAACATCGATCTGGTATCAAGAAAATTGATAGTCACAATTATTAACTTAAATGATCTGAAAAACAATTCACATCAGAGGCAATATTTTCATACTTTAGTTTTTATGCATACAAAACTTCTTTCATATACAATTTTTCTAATTTTACTATCAACACGATATTTCGCAGTTGCAAAATTCGTAATCCCTTTCAGGAGACATTAGGTATATGAAACCTCATCTCACAAAATAGTTATCCGAAAACAACATATAAAAATCAAAAACTATAAACAATTTCTGTAGCGAAAGTTAATCAATTATTAATTTGATGTATTAACGCTTCTAGATTGTTCTAGAACAATTACTCATTTTATTTAGACTGTATTTTTGGCACCAAGCGCGAAGGACTGGGTCAGACAGCATCATACAGGTAAAGATAGCTTTGGAGAGGTCGTAATGTGGCCCCAGATGGTTGGCAGAGTTTCCTCGATTAACTCAAGTACTTCGTGAGGCGGAAGGCAGTTCGGAAATGTATTTTTGAAGAAGTGTTTTCTACATGTAATTACAAGTTGTTTCAACAAAAAAAGGAGCAATAAGAACAGTAACACAATGTTTTAGCTTGTATCATTGAGACGAACCCGCAACCAAATCTTTCCACAGGTTACGACGAAGCAAAGAAATCCTCTGACATAGATCACCATCGCAAGATAAGTCAAACTTTCCTTCAGATATGATTCTTACTCCACTACAAACTATTCTATACGTTGACAAAACTACGCTGTAGTTCCTCTTAACCTGAGTGTGAACATCCGTCGATGTCATATGGTACGCTATTTTACGCATCCTCCGCTATGGATTCATTTCGGTGATTCTTTCTTCGTTTATAAATTTCATGAATTTTAGTGTACTTCAGTGTTCCAAATTTAGTATGTGACGAAACTGGAAGAGTTATTTAACCAAAATCGGCTGTATATGTCTGAAGATATTGATGATTTGATGGAATATGACTGAAAAGAATTTATAACCCAAATAGTCAGTATTGAAACCTCGAGAGTGAAAAATTTGTGAACAGAAACAACATCCAATAACTTGACTTTAAAACAACTCAGTACGTAAATTTACATGATTCCATACGATATGTTTAAGGCAGTTTCTCTTCAAAGAGCGTTCTCCAAGTGAATTAGGGAAAAGTTGTCCTCGGAATCCCGAAGTTTCTGAGTACGTGGAAACAGGGATAAAAATTTGATCTTGACCAATAATGTCACCAGAGGTTAACACTTTTCGGTCCCTGATACCCCAGACTGCAGGACAGATTGCGTAAAGGTGATGCAGCTTATCAATGTTTCCTGGGCAAAGGTCTCTTAATGGTTGCAAAGAGTGCCTTTCACTGTCGACCTGCAACAGAGGGGTCACTAGCTAAGCAGGCAGAAAATCCAGTGTTCAGGGCGCGGTGAATACTTTTTACAAGCGTGTTAACACTGACAGACGTACCTAACGGTTCTCTAGGTGCACATTACTTTGGAGAGACATGATCTGATAGACAATTCTAATACACTTAACATTACACCACAGAGTGAACAATAAGTAGTTTTAAAAGAAATTGTCTATCATATTGTTTCTCAGCGGTAGACGACAATTCGCCTATCAGCACATACTTACACCTAAAAGTTACCACGTTAAATTTTTAAATTAATTTCTCTTTTACTTAAATATTGTGAGCTTGTGGGTGCTATTCTGCCATTCTGCACAACGGATTAATCTGAGATGTACCCTTTACCCTGTGGCTCCTACAAGATGCAATTTCGACCCCCACACTACTACAGAAGTCAGACAGACACTCCTAACGTTCTAAAGAGAAATGTCTGAAAAATTTTCAGCAATAAATATCTCCTGGAGTCGTCCGCTGTAAGGAAATGACACAAAAAATTCACAAAATTTCTTACATAACTAGTGGGATACTTGGGTACTGGAGTACTGCTAATTAGTGTAAGAAAAACATGAAATTAACTAAAATTATTTTTTATTTTGCTAAAATTCTGAGAAATCACAATGGCACTTTTAGTTATGAACTGAACAAGTTATTTCTGGGTTCCCAGAATGAGATTTTCACTCTGCAGCGGAGTGTGCGCTGATATGAAACTTCCTGGCAGATTAAAACTGTGTGCCCGACCGAGACTCGAACTCGGGACCTTTGCCTTTGCCCGCGAAAGGCAAAGGTCCCGAGTTCGAGTCTCGGTCGGGCACACAGTTTTAATCTGCCAGGAAGTTTCTATTTCTGGGTTCTTTTCGGAATGCGAAGTTACCTCTTAAGGACAGGATTCGCTAATGAAATTTCTATACAAAGTTTGTTATTGACTTGGCAGAATGGCTGAGAGCCACGCCTATTAAACTTGAATAATTATCCGTTAAAATGTTGCTAGGTACGGTCGAGGCTGTCGTGTGTGAAATGCAGTGAAGTGTACTGTTGTGGAGGAAATATGGGGCTCAAAAGAGCTGTAGCGCGCAATACTGTAAGCTGCAATGACTGCTGTCTGCACCGCTCGCTGGTGACAAATAACTCTCGTTCTATCTGGATTGACCTTCGCCAATCAAACTCTCCCTATGCCTTGATGAAGTCAAGGACTCCTATTCGCCCCTAGTCTAACTATTGGCGTGGTACACTGGTCAGATAGCCAGTCCACCACGATGCCACTCAAAAATTCGCTCGCAGGCGTTTAACTATAACTCTGTCCGTTCACACCGCACAATAACTGTGGCGGCCAACACAGTGAACAACGCTTAATCGCAAGGATTCAATATAGAATAGCACTTCGATTCGCTCTCGACAGAGGTACTCTCCCAGTGAAGTACTGAGGAGAGACTTGTTCCTCGCTCTTTGAGTACACGTACGAGCGCGCACGCTCTCGTTACGTGTTCTCGCTCCAAGAGCGACAATGGCACGGACCCTCTCCAAGCCAGACGTGAAGGGGTATATCTTTCGGTCCCTTCCATTACTCCTTCAGCTCAAGGCGTCGGAGTTTCGTTTAAGGTGACCAATCCGGAAATCTGTAGCATCGGCATTTGGCATTTTCTTTCTCCCTGTGAAAATCTCTGAAACTGCATGCTATACTTGTAAAGAATGCGTAGCGGAATTTGCTTTTAAGCCGAAGATGGGGTCGTTCTTCGTTTCACTCGGGCAAACACTGTCTACTCTATGGGCGGTCACCAGCCGACATGGATAGGCTGAGTCGTCCTCTGAAGGGACCGGCCCCCTGGCGTGCGATTTGCATCTCCCGAACTAAAATCCCTTGCGATAGTCGTGTCTTGAATGTGTGTGTGTGGACACCAGCCTCGAATATTTCGATCTCGGAGCGCATTTGGGATTTGCTAGTTATTTTCATATCTTTTACATGAATTCATACAACATTGACTTTATCTTATCAAGTTTGGATTCGAATGAAGGGTCTTGATGTGCGGAATATAATTGTGAGAGCGAAATATGTAAGCAATGAAGGCCAGGAGACCATGACGTCTTACAATATGTACAGATAGGGAAAAAATGGAAATACTTAGAGCGACATGTTTAATACTCTGGTGGGTCATGTTTGCGCTTTCGCATAACTATAATTCCTAGCCAGTTGGGTAGCTGCAATTTACCCACTTGGTGCCAGAGGAAAACTCTTTAGTTTACTGGAAGGGGAAAGGCAACAGGTATTAATTATAAACTAAAACTTAAAACTATTGAAAATCTGTATTTATTCAAATGTGTGTGACTTCCTAAGGGACCAAGCTGCTGATGTAATCGGTCCCTAGACGTATACACCACTTAAACTACCTTATGCTAAGAACAACACACACCCATGCCCGAGAGAGTACTCGAACCTCCGGCGGGAGGGGTCGCACAATCCGTGACATGGCGCCTCAAACCGTGCGGCCACTCCGAGCGACTTTTATTTATTAATTACCAAGCATATTGATGCCACCCCTCTGTATTAGATAGCTAGTCGCATTGTTCTTAGCGTGCTTTTTTGTATATTTACCTTACATTATTTTTGATTATGTTACCTGATATATAACTTTTATGTGTGGGAAATTGTGTACATGTATATTTTAAGTGATTTGAGTGACATGCCCACAGAGAAAATATTAAGTAAAGAGAAAGAGAAAACAGTGGGACAGAGAATAGGAGTAGGATTATTAAGACGTGCTGTGAAATGGTGAGTGTTTCTTTTTTTTTTTTTTTTGTTTTTCGTGAACGACAATTGGGAAGCTAATAACGTCACTCATTTTGGGCGCAAGAGTACGTGGAGTAAATGTCCAGTGGTACTTAATCAAGTGGTGTAATCCAGGTGAAAATTCCACAGATAAGCTGAAGAATACTGTGCGTTCTAAGGAGGCATCGAAACGTGCGTAATGTCTCCTCGGACATTCTCAATCAGGTGCCCTTAATATTCAAGCACGCCGAAGAGTTTCTGCAATTAATATTATTGTTCGGTAGCAAACGTAGCTAAACTACAGAAATTTAGTCAGTAATGGCGTCCTCCAACATCTAACAGTTCTACAAAAGTGAAACATCAAATATTCGCGAACGAAAGCACGGTGAGTCGTTCAGCGAGACATCTGTCATCACCGCAACAAGGTCGCGCAAAACCTATCCAACCTTTAGTGTTCTGTCCGGCGTCACACTGCTGTGACTGCTGCAGCTTTGGAACGTGCGGACACTCATTCGAGGTGATCGACGGATCAGAATGAAACACCTAAGTGCTCGGCAGGACGCCTCTGTCGCTAGTGCTGACACACTCGTCCTCCAGTTGGGTACTCAAAGGTGTGTGCCTGTTGGATTCCTCGCTGCCAAGCGGAAGACCATAAAGAGCAGCGAAGGACGTCTTGTGCGGTATTGCTTGCGCGCTACGAAGCTGATCGTGCTAATTTTTTATCGAACATTGTCACAGGCGATGAAACATGTATTCATCACTTCGAACCGCAACAAACAAAACGGGAACCCTTGGAAAGGTTCCACACCTCATCTGTTCTGAAGAAAAAGTTCCTCGTGGAGCTGGTCTTCGGAGACTCTGAGAGGGCTATTCAGTTTGACGTCTCCCCCCATGCCACGCAGAATTAGCCGAGCGGTCGAAGCGCTGCAGTCATGGACTGTGCGGCTGGTCCCGCCGGAGGTTCGGGCCCTCCCTCGGGCATGGGTGTGTGTGTTTGTCCTTAGGATAATTTAGGTTAAGTAGTGTGTAAGTGTAGGGACTGATAACCTTAGCAGTTAAGTCCCATAAGATTTCACACACATTTGAACAATTTTTTCTTCCCTCATAGTGCAACGATCAACTCTGAAGTGTATTGTGCTACCCTCAGGGAACTGAAGAATCGACTTCAGCTTGTTCGTCACCACGAAAAAGCAAAGGAACTTCTCTTTCCCCATGACAACGGAATGCCTCACACGAGCCTGCGCAACCCAGAGGAGTTCACAAAATGTCGTTGGACAACTTTCCTTCATCCACCCTACAGCCGGGATCTCGCACCTTCCAACTTCCGTTTGTTTGGCCCAATGAAGGAAGTACTCCGCGGTAAGATGTCAGAAACCATCACACTGAACAGAGATTATATTCAAAAACAGGGTTCGTGGCCAGAAAAGGGGACTAATATGATGTAATGGAATCCTGAATAAAGTAAACCTGCTTTCAGGAAAAACAAAAGATGTGTTTTATTGCCTACTGAACGCCTTTCGACATTTCGATGCCATAGCTTCATCATCAGGTTCGAATTGGTTCGAATGGCTCTAAGCACTATGGGACTTAACGTCTGAGGTCATCAGTCCCCTAGACTTAGAACTACTTAAACCTAACGACCCTAAGACATCACACACAGCCATGCCCGAGGCAGGATTCGAACTTGCGAACGTAGCAGCAGCGCGGTTCCGGACTGAAGCGCCTAGAACCGCTTGGCCACAATTGCCGGCCGACTGTAGGAGTTATTGTACATTCTTAATTACAGTGCATGATATGTAGTGTAAATGTAAGTTAATGAACAACTAATTCACAAACGTAAACAATACATTAACTGCAGTCTGGTACCTACAATGTCATTTGCCAGAACTCTGTTTTTATATGCGATAAACTGGTAGAAATTTATCTGAAAAATTCAAAGGACTTTGGCTGCTTCTAGTCTCAATAAAAATAATAAATCAGCAATTGCTCGCCATTCTCTGAAAACGGGCCACAAAGTTAACAACATAGAAACATACTTTAAGGTCTTACATGTTAACCCAGAGGTTTCATATTAGAAATCCTAGAAATGTAGAAATTTCTTACATCCATCTTGAACGACGGATTTAATTCAATAGAGTCCTAACAACATTCAGTAAATGCCTTAGCATATAAAAACGTAATTACTAAGCTGCTTTCACAGTTAATTCTATCTCTGTTTACCTTCTCACCGCTGACTCTTTTTTTACATCTCTCTCATCCTACCTACCATAGCTATACACACCTACGAGTTCATTATAATAAACTCCGATAATCTTTTATGTTAATAAACATTTATTGCATATTGCACAAGAAGTTATTCAATAATATATTCCTGCACAATGTAATAGTATTGATTCTTATATGAAATACGCATGATTCTCAAATAATTCACTTATATTTTCTAACCTGTAATAATAATGTTTCTGTTTAATTTTAGCCATTGTCGATAATAGACACTATTATATTTTCTGTATAGTACGCAAGCAAAAAAAATTGTTTAAAGAATACTCTGTATTGTACAACATGAAGTTATTTATCCATCTTGTAGTACTGAAGTATCCATGCAATTTATATTGTTCTTTGAAATTTGTTGTTTTAAGTTGAAAACTGTATATGTTGCACAAGCGGGAATTGTTTCATTCGGTGTTATGTTTTTATTACTAAATTGCTAAAACATTCAATCCCTGGTACAGTTAGTGTATTACTAAATCACTAAAACACTCAGTCCCAAATGCAGTTTGCCTGTAATGGCTTCCAGGAGCAAAATGTATTGATTTCCAATATTTCATATAATTTTTGGGTGAATTTAAAAATCTGAAATATTGCCATAATCTACACATTCAAACGTATTATCATACGTTAAAGGTTTAACACAATAAGACAAGTATTAACGTAACAGTCTGTCTATACACTATCTGTGTGACGTGGATCCGGCCAGATCGACCGTGACGTTGCTGTGAGGTGGAAAAGAGAAGCAAGAACCACAGCTAGACAAGGACCAGGTATGAAACTTCCTGACAGATTAAAACTGTGTGCCAGACCGAGACTCGAACTCAGGACCTTTGCCTTTAGCGAGCAAGTGCTCTACCAACTGAACTATCCAAGCATGACTCAAGAGCCGTCCTCACAGCTTGAGTTCTGTCAGTACCTCCCCTCCTACCTTCCAAACTTCACAGAAGCTCTTCTGCAAACCTCCTGGAAGAAAGTATATTCCGGAGACATGGCTTAGCCACAGCCTAGAGGATGTTTCCAGAATAAGCACTTGGTAGAGCACTTGCCCACGAAAGGCAAAGATTCCGAGTTCGTGTCTCGGTCCGGTACACAGTTTTAATCTCTCAGGAAGTTTCATATCAGTGCACACTCCGCTGCAGAATGAAACTCTCATTTTGGAAACATCCCTAAGCTGTGGCAAAGCCGTGTCTTTTCAATATCCTTTCTTCCAGAAGTGCTAGTTCTGCAAGGTTCGCAGAAAAGCTTCTGTGAAGTTTGGAAGGCAGGAGGCGAGGTATTGGCAGAAATGAAGCTGTGAGGACAGGTCGTGAGTCGTACTTGGATAGCTCAGTTGGTAGAGCACTTGCCCGTGAAAGGCAAAGGTCCCGAGTTTGAGTCTCGGTCCGGTACACAGTTTTAATCTGTCAAGAAGTTTCAAATCAGCGCACACTCCGCTGCAAAGTGAAAATCTCATTAAGGACCAGGTAGATTTCATGTACTGAGGGAGAGGAACCATCGAACATTGGGCAGGGTGATTGTAAAAATTACATAAAAAAGTAAGGGGCAGGAACCACTCGTGAGTTCCAAAGTACTACCAGAAGCCCAGCTAGTACAATTATTGCGTGTAAGGAGTTAAAGAGAATAGGGAGAGCATTAACTCATGAGACACACGTTTCTGTAGTGAATGCTAAACGACGCTTGAAGAGCGATACCACTGGATAGTGGGTAACTGGAAACAAGTGACTTGGAGTGATGAATCATGCGATACCCTGTGGCAATCTGATGGAAGGATCTGGGTTTGGCGAATGCCTGTAGAATGTTTGCTGCCACCACAAGTAGTGCCAATAGTGAAGTACAGCGGAGCTGGTGTTACATTATTAAGCTAAAGATTTTGCGAACCGCATCGTCCATGGTGTAAGATACTAGACTCCAGTGGAAGTCAAATAAACCTGTCATTCATTGTCAACGCATCGTAACGAAACGAAAATCTTGCTCATATTGATCTTGCCGGAAACGTCCGTAATAAAATTATTGATATTTTAAATTGCCACAGAATTTAACCGATAAAGCGTATTAAAATGGAGGAAACCTGATATGCTCGTAATTAAATGTGTATTAGATTTCGTGTATATAATTTTCGAAGTAACTAAAAGCGTGAAATTTTTGAGTTCTTAGAATCCACTAAATATTACGCTCACTCAGTCCGAACCGATTACTAATATACAACAAACAAGTAAGCAAGGCCACATGGTGGCTTTGGAATACCATAGTATGACGAATTTGGATATGTATTTGAAGTTTCCATGCCGTCTAAATTATTTAGCAATGAAATATCAGCTGTTCTCTCCTGCTTGGTAGTATCGCCTTGGTTTGTCTCATGGGAACATCCGGTAACACGACCTTAGTTCGCTGTCAGGCCACATGAAGCGCTGGAGGTTTAGGAATTCATGATCCTTCTTTCTTATTGGCTGATTCTGAGTCTTCCACGTTTATTTTCGTTTCTTAATTAACAGAATACGTTGCACTATCTTATGCTTCTGATTACGACTTCTCTCGTTTGTTCCACTCTTTGAATTGTATTGTAAATATAATGGCGGAAAAAAGTCACAGTACCAGGAAGAAGTTGCGGAACATAAACGAAAGTTATGTAATGAAATGGAACACCTACAGCAATCCTTACAATGTTATTTATTATATGGCTACCAGTTTCAGTGCTCCAGTACACCATCTTCAGGCCTTAATTTATGTTGAGGGGTTAACTCCAATCGAATACACGATTCATCAGAGGCCAACATCTATGAACTGGTTTTCGCAGACTACCTGTTGTGTCGTCAACCAGCAACTACCAATTCAAGTTGGTAGTCTCCAGCCCAAAGTTGGCAATTGATGGCTGGATACACTACAGCATTGTCACAGGTACACGTTTCATCTGTGGCCAACGTCTATGGACTGGTTTTCGCAGACTATCTGTGACAATCATTTAGCTATGAACGATGAAAAGACTGTAAATATATCCTTCAGCTTATCCTATGCTGATACTCACTTCTAGCAAACTTCTTGGCATATACTTAGATACGAAATTAACCTGGCAGACTCACATAGACAACATATCTCGAAAGCTTTCGCGATTTATCTATCTACTGAAAAAATTACGCACCTGTGTTTCTGAAAGCCTGCTGATTAATTCCTATTATGCATTCTTTCAATGCCATATTAGCTATGATATTCTTCTATGGGGTAATTCTCGATGCTTCAGGAAAATTTTTATTTGGCAGAAGAAAGCCATCAGGATCATCTCTGGGGTTACCAAAAATAACATAATATGTAGGTCATACTTCAAAGAATTACAGATAATGACAGTTCCTTCTCTTTTTATATACAGCTGCCTTATGTACATAAAAGAAAACTTTAACAGTTACAACCTTAGGCAGTCCGTTCATAATCATAACACTCGCCAAACATTTAAGATAGACACACCAACAACTCGACTCAAGAAAACACAAGACAGTTATGAATACATGGGAATAAGGCTTTTCAACACATTACCTGTGCAGGGCATGGAGAGCTGCATCAAACCAGTCTCAGGACTGAAGACAACAACAACAACAACCTGTGCAGGCACATTGTGTCTCTCTTAATATATTTAAAAGTAAGAGTAAAAAGTGGCTGAAAGACAAAGCTTTTTACAGTGTTAAAGAATTTGAAAACTCTTCAAAAATAGAGCTGACTTACGAAACAACTTGCAACTCTGTTTGTACCTCTTCCAAAGCTTCTTTTGCCTCTGTAGTTCTACATTTAACTGTTAAACATCTGGAGAAATCCTTATGTATGAAACGTATTCTTTTATTATGCACATTCTTTAAAATGCACACTTTAGTTATGTGTGATATCTTTATGTATCAAATGTATTCCTTTATTATGTATGTTCATTTAAAATGTATACTTTAGCTTTGTATGATACCTCACAATAGTTATATTTCTTAATATGTAAATTGTACATTACCACTAACGACATCGATTGCATGTACATGCTTAAAGATGGATAAATAAATAAACGATTTTGTGTCTCCAAACATCAGCTACGAACTTTGTGCTGGTAGATGATGTAGACGCAACATCGTTGCTACAGGTAGCGTCCAGAAAACAGTTCACCGAGGTTGGCCACTGATGAATCTTGTATTCGACTGGCGTTAACCCCCTCAGCTTCAGTTAAGGTCTGAAGATGGTGTACTGAAGCACCGAAATTGGTAGCCAAATAATAAATAACACCTTAAGGACTGCTGTAGGTGTTCCATATTGTTACATAAGTGAACGGCCAAAGCCCCTCAAACCTTCAATCAGAAGGATGGCTAAACAAAAACAAAACGAAAGTTGGTAGACGTGTATCTACATCTGAAAGATAGTCTATTCAAATTATTTCACATCATTCTCATAGTAGCGCCACCATGATGATGCAAATCAGGTTCACTTTACATACACTCTCTAACGGTCGTGAGCGTCAGTTACCATTGAGATCGGACATGATCATCTGATGTTGTTGTTGTTCTCTTCAGTCCTGAGACTGGTTTGATGCAGCTCTCCATGCTACTCTATCCTGTGCAAGCTGCTTCATCTCCCAGTACCTACTGCAACCTACATCCTTCTGAATCTGCTTAGTGTACTCATCTCTCGGTCTCCCTCTACGATTTTTACCCTCCACGCTGCCCTCCAATGCTAAATTTGTGATCCCTTGATGCCTCAAAACATGCCCTACCAACCGATCCCTTCTTCTAGTCAAGTTGTGCCACAAACTTCTCTTCTCCCCAATCCTATTCAATACTTCCTCATTAGTTACGTGATCTATCCACCTTATCTTCAGTATTCTTCTGTAGCACCACATTTCGAAAGCTTCTATTCTCTTCTTGTCCAAACTATTTATCGTCCATGTTTCACTTACATACATGGCTACACTCCAAACAAATACTTTCAGAAACGACTTCCTGATACATAAATCTATATTCGATGCTAACAAATTTCTCTTCTTCAGAAACGCTTTCCTTGCCATTGCCAGTCTACATTTTATATCCTCTCTACTTCGACCATCATCAGTTATTTTACTTCCTAAATAGCAAAACTCCTTTACTACTTTAAGTGTCTCATTTCCTAATCTAATTCCCTCAGCATCACCCGATTTAATTTGACTACATTCCATTATCCTCGTTTTGTTTTTGTTAATGTTCATCTTATATCGTCCTTTGAAGACACTGTCCATTCCGTTCAACTGCTCTTCCAAGTCCTTTGCCGTCTCTGACAGAATTACAATGTCATCGGCGAACCTCAAAGTTTTTACTTCGTCTCGATGAATTTTAATACCTACTCCAAATTTTTCTTTTGTTTCCTTTACTGCTTGCTTAGTATACAGATTGAATAACATCGGGGAGAGACTACAACCCTGTCTCACTCCTTTCCCAACCACTGCTTCCCTTTCATGCCCCTCGACTCTTATGACTGCCATCTGGTTTCTATACAAATTGTAAATAGCCTTTCGCTCTCTGTATTTTACCCCTGCTACCTTTAGAATTTGAAAAAGAGTATTCCAGTCAACATTGTCAAAAGCTTTCTCTAAGTCTACAAATGCTAGAAACGTAGGTTTGCCTTTTCTTAATCTTTCTTTTAAGAGAAGTCGTAATGTCAGTATTGCCTCACGTGTTCCAACATTTCGACGGAATCCAAACTGATCCTCCCCGAGGTCCGCATCTACCAGTTTTTCCATTCGTCTGTAAAGAATTCGCGTTAGTATTTTGCAGCCGTGGCTTATTAAACTGATAGTTCGGTAATTTTCACATCTGTCAGCACTTGCTTTCTTTGGGATTGGAATTATTATATTCTTCTTGAAGTCTGAGGGTATTTCGCCTGTCTCATACATCTTGCTCACCAGCTGGTAGAGTTTTGTCATGACTGGCTCTCCCAAGGCCGTCAGTAGTTCCAATGGAATGTTGTCTACTCCGGGGGCCTTGTTTCGACTCAGGTCTTTCAGTGCTCTGTCAAACTCTTCACGCAGTATCGTATCTCCCATTTCGTCTTCATCTACATCCTCTTCCATTTCCATAATATTGTCCTCAAGTACAGCGCCCTTGTATAAACCTTCTATATACTCCTTCCACCTTTCTGCCTTCCCTTCTTTGCTTAGAACTGGGTTGCCATCTGAGCTCTTGATATTCATACATGTGGTTCTCTTCTCTCCAAAGGTCTCTTTAATTTTCCTGTAGGCAGTATCTATCTTACCCCTAGTGAGATAAGCTTCTACATCCTTACATTTGTCCTCTAGCCATCCCTGTTTAGCCATTTTGCACTTCCTGTCGATCTCATTTTTGAGACGTTTGTATTCCTTTTTGCCTGCTTCATTTACTGCATTTTTATATTTTCTCCTTTCATCAATTAAATTCAATATTTTTTTCTGTTACCCAAGGATTTCTAGCAGCCCTCGTCTTTGTACCTACTTTATCCTCTGCTGCCTTCACTACTTCATCCCTCAGAGCTACCCATTCTTCTTCTACTGTATTTCTTTCCCCTATTCCTGTCAACTGTTCCCTTATGCTCTCCCTGAAACTCGGTACAACCTCTGGTTCTTTCAGTTTATCCAGGTCCCATCTCCTTAATTTCCCACATTTTTGCAGTTTCTTCAGTTTTAATCTACAGGTCATAACCAATAGATTGTGGTCAGAGTCCACATCTGCCCCTGGAAATGTCTTACAACTTAAAACCTGGTTCCTAAATCTCTGTCTTACCATTATATAATCTATCTGATACCTTTTAGTATCTCCAGGGTTCTTCCATGTATACAACCTTCTTTCATGATTCTTAAACCAAGTGTTAGCTATGATTAAGTTGTGCTCTGTGCAAAATTCTACTAGGCGTCTTCCTCTTTCATTTCTTAGCCCCAATCCATATTCACCTACTATGTTTCCTTCTCTCCCTTTTCCTACACTCGAATTCCAGTCACCCATTACTATTAAATTTTCGTCTCCCTTCACTATCTGAATCATTTCTTTTATTTCATCGTACATTTCTTCAATTTCTCCATCATCTGCAGAGCTAGTTGGCATATACACTTGTACTACTGTAGTAGGCGTGGGCTTCGTGTCTACCTTGGCCACAATAATGCGTTCACCATGCTGTTTGTAGTAGCTTAGCCTATTTGATTTTGTATTTATAACCCTGTATTCACTTGACCAGAAGTCGTGTTCCTCCTGCCACCGAAATTCACTAACTCCCACTATATCTAACTTTAACCTATTCATTTCCCTTTTTAAATTTTCTAACCTACCTGCCCGATTAAGGGATCTGACATTCCACACTCCGATCCGTAGAATGCCAGTTTTCTTTCTCTTGATAACGACATCCTCTTGAGTAGTCCCGGCCCGGAGATCCGAATGGGGGACTATTTTACCTCCGGAATATTTTACCCAAGAGGATGCCATCATCATTTAATCATACAGTAAAGCTGCATGTCCTCGGGAAAAATTACGGCTGTAGTTTCCCCTTGCTTTCAGCCGTTCGCAGTACCAGCACAGCAAGGCCGTTTTGATTAATGTTGCAAGGCCAGATCAGTCAATCATCCAGACTGTTGCCCCTGCAACCACTGAAAAGGCTGCTGCCCCTCTACAGGAACCACACGTTTGTCTGGCCTCTCAACAGATACCCCTCCGTTGTGGTTGCACCTACGGTACGGCCATCTGTATCGCTGAGGCACGGAAGCCTCCCCACCAACGGCAAGGTCCATGGTTCATGGGGGTAGTCATCATCTGATATTAGTCAAAAATGCCTTTAAAAAGACAAAGACGCGTTTATCAGTACCTCACTCAGTTCGGGCGAGGTCGTGTAACAGGGCTACGAAAAGCTGGATGTTCATTCTGCGATGCTGCAAAAACATTTGCCAGGAATGTAGACAGGGTACATGATTTCAGGGAATGATGGTCTCGAGATCGTACGGTCGCAAAAGGACCACGCTGCTGACGGCCACCTGGCACTGCCGAGAGGGAAGACCATCGTTCAGTGTATGGCTCTGGCGCATCGTCTTGCGTCGGCAGCAGCAATTTTAGCAGCAGTTGGCACCGCAGTGACGCAACGAACTGTTTACAAATCGGTTACTCCTAGGACGGCTTCGACCCAGATGCCCTGCAGCGTGCATTTCACTCACCCCAATCCACCGCCATTTACAAGTTCAGTGGTGTCAAGCTAGACCTCACTGGAGGGACGTCTGTTGTGTTTTCTGATGAAAGATGGTTCTGTCTGGGTGCTAATGATGGCCGTGTGTTGGGTAGGAGGAGGCCAAGTGAGTGCATGCAGACACCGTGTGTGCATCCTAGGCACACTGAACCTAGACCTGTCGTTTACGATCTGTGGTGGCAGGTTATCCCACGCACCCTAACCGCGTGTTTGTGCGTCAGTCTGGTGATTTGACTTGTTGTGCTGTCATTCATGAACAGCATTCCAGGGAGCGTTTTCCAACAGGATAACGCTCGCGCACTTACCGCTGTTGCAACCCACAGCATCACAGAATGAGGTTTTCACTCTGCAGCGGAGTGTGCGCTGATATGAAACTTCCTGGCAGATTAAAACTGTGTGCCGGACCGAGACTCGAACTCGGGACCTTTGCCTTTCGCGGGCAAGTGCTCTACCAGCCCAAGCACGACTCGCGCCCCGTCCACACAGCCTTACTTCCGCCAGTACCTCGTCTCCTACCTTCCAAAGGTAGAGCGCTTGCCCGCGTAAGGCAAAGGTCCCGAGTTCGAGTCTCTGTCCGGCACACAGTTTTAATCTGCCAGGAAGTTTCATATCAGCGCACATTCCGCTGCAGAGTGAAAATATCATTCTAGAAACATCCCCCAAGCTGTGGTTAAGCCATGTCTCCGCAGTATCCTTTCTTTCAGGAGCGCTTGTCGTGCAAGGTTCGCAGGAGAGCTTCTGTAAAGTTTGGAAGGTAGGAGACGAGGTACTGGCGGAAGGCTGTGAGGACGGGGCGTGAGTCGTGCTTGGGTAGCTCAGTTGGAAGAGCACTTGCCTGCGAAAGTAAAAGGTCCCGAGTTCGAGTCTCGGTCCGGCATACACTTTCAATGTGCCAGGAAGTTTCAACTCCAGCGTCATCCATAAACGGCATTAACACTCCGTGCATTGACCGACGAGGTGGAACAGACGTACAACTCTGCTTCACAAACTGACATGCGCCACCTACATA
Organism: Schistocerca gregaria; assembly: GCF_023897955.1. NCBI lineage: Eukaryota > Metazoa > Arthropoda > Insecta > Orthoptera > Acrididae > Schistocerca > Schistocerca gregaria. The sequence goes on along the minus strand of NC_064922.1, from coordinate 926,996,218 downwards.
AGGCAGTGCAAGCACGTTTGCTTCTTCCGTCGACATTCTCACGGTTATACCGGCCATTAATGTATCAGCTCTCTGCAGTACGTAGCGAAACTCTGCATGCCATGCACCGGAATAATACACTCTAAAGTTGCTATTGCTAACACACAATTCCCTTTCGAGCGAAAGACACCACAACTCCTTCTCTACAATTCTATCGAGACACCTTTTTTGCTGTGTTCACTTATCGACCTGTCGATACATTCCTGAAGTTCGTCTCTGTCGCATAACACTACACAGATTACAATTTCCAAATCTTAAGCGAAATTACAATTTAATACTATTAAGTAACGCAAGATTGTGAATATGCAACTTAAGAGAAATGAAAAATAACAATTTTATAAACAGAAGGTACGTAGGGAGAAAAATAATAATCTTAGACTGCTACAACCATCTCCTAAGTGCTAAGAGAAGAGAAGAAAACAATACGTCGTAGGAGAGAATGGGGCACAGTGATCAATTGAATATATAAAATTTACGACTGTCAGGATGACATCATGTTTTTGCACATGTAGCGTGCAATCTCTGTGAATTTAGAAGGCTGTCAAAATTTGATGGTTGATTGATGCTGGAGTAACGAAATTGCAAAGTTTGCTACGCCTGTAGTAAGGATTTGTACTCCTTTATTTTGTAGAAGCTTAATATTGAGAAGATAAATAGTTACCATGGGTATTGTCTCTTCAACTACATAAAGTACAGACTGATTACTTCTGTTTATGACTGAAATCATGTGTTTGAATTAAATGTGTTTAACTGTGTTGATAGGGCATGGGGCAGAGTGAGTAATTTTTCCTGGGGCACAGTGAGTATACATGCAGAAATAAAAAATGAGTCACTACAGAGAGGGAACATTACTTTTAGTCTAACGCCTGCTCAAGAAATGAAGAAAGCTGTGAATAGATACGATGATCAAAAAAGGTGCAATCGTTGGATGTGAAGTAGAAAATGCCGATAATGACACCAACAGGGCAGATATAACAGATAACAACATAGTCACTACTCTAGTTGAGAGTGTTCCTGTAGCTGTTTAAGTAGTTCAAGACATTTGGTATCAACTAAACAAATTCGACATCTCCCGAAAGCAATACCCTGTAAGATAAAAGTTTTGCGTGGAAGAAAAAAATGGGACAAGAATTCTTACTGATAACCCAGAGAAGCAGGTGCTTCTAGAATGTGAAAATGGGCAAAATGTCCAAATTCTCAAAATCAAACAACCAATAAACAAACCCACTTCTGAAAATAAAAATCAGCTAGACAGCAACTCATAAAGCCTCTGCTATTCTTCAGATATCTGACAGTGATAATACTTCGAGTCCTCATGTCAAAGAGGAATTTAACATCGAAGTAGAGTTCGAAGAGAACAATTACGATATTGTGAAAGTGGCAACAGAAGTCATGTTAAGTCTGACAGACATTTTTCACTCGCTGAAGATGCAGAAGCACATGAAATTAGTTTCCCAGGTGTCCTTTGTAGACTACTGAAGCGTTCTACAGCCGGCGGCACAAAACTGCAGCAATATTTGTACTTCCTATTGACATGAATACTTACAATGTCCAGTGAATTTATTATGTACAAATTTAATGTATCCCGCAATGTTTACTAAGAAAAGTAAACGTCTCCCATCAGTGTGTGCATTTATTTTTTTACTTTTTTGCTCGTTGTGCTCCACGTGGGTATTTTCACATCAGTTCGCTGTCAATTACTCCGTCTGTAAAGTTTTTATCGGAACGAAACGTACAGATTAATATAGATACTAGATGCCTTAGACTTCCTACATGACATGAACTGATCCACAAATACTACCAAATTTCATCACAGAATATCCTAAAATCAAAAATGTGCCCACTGTACCCCAGTCTAATCTTCTATAGTAGTATCTTCACAGCATTCATCTACAGTACTGCCTGTAATTGAGGAGAGTACTACGATAGTCTAAATGTTCAGAGACATTACAATAACGGTATAAAATATATGCAAGAGGGGCCTAGGTGAATCCATATTATGCAGTAAGCTTCAAGCAGATAAAACTGACTTACGTTATCGTTTAATAAGACTCTGGCTGAAGCAGAAAGGAGTGACTTAAGCAAGCATTAAAATCTTAATATGTTTGTTCACTAATGTTAACATAGAAACATATAATAAAAAAAACGTTGTAACTGCTCGAGAACGGCTTTTACACTTAAAAAGCAACGATGGTAAGAGTATTTGTGTACATACAGAGTGTTTCAGTAAAATTGTTTGCGTCCGTAACTTACAAACTAATAGCTGAAGGGAAAATTTATTGCGGTAGATTAACATAAGAAACGTTACACTTTCTGTGGAGCTACGAACATAGTTTATTGTATTTTCGTGCAAACAGTTGCAGCAAAGAGATACAATTTTTAATGGAACAATAGCTGTTTCTGTCATACTCTCGAATCATTTTGACCACCTGTGTACGAATCAATTCCATATCACGTTTAGTTAGGGAGTTACAGCCCTTGAATGTTTCAGGGGCAGATACAACACGCTGTAGATAGTAAGTGACTGTATGATGACGGATGTTGTGGAATGTTGATCTAAATGAGGTGTTGAAACGTGGGTCCATGTTCCTCAGTTCGCAACGCAATGCACTTTTAACGGACCTGCGGACGAGATGTGACGACACTGGTTTCACGGAGCGATATGTTTCCTCGATGGACCGTTTTAGATCATCTGGGGTTGTGGGCTCGGTGACATAAACCCGATTCTTATACCCAAAAAAGGAAATCCACTGGTGCTAAATCCGACGACCGTGCGGTCCATTGATGATGACCATAGCGGCCTAACCATCTTCCAGTGAATCTGTCGTTCAGTTCTTCCACAACTCACGTCCAGTCACAACGGCTTTATTTCCGCCAGTGACTCGTCTCCTGTCTTCCAGACTTCACAGAAGCTCTCCTGCGAAACTTGCAAGAGTAGCACTCCTGGAAGAGAGGATACTGCAGAGTCATGGTTGGACACATTTCCCAGGCTGTGGCTAAACCATATCGCCGCAGTATCATTTCTTCCAGGATTGCTAATCCTGTAAGTTTCAAAGGAGAGCTTCTGTGAAGTTTCCAAGGTGGGGGATGAGGTGTTGGCAGAAGTGAAGCTGCGAGGAGGGAGCGTAATTCGTGATTGGCTAGCCCAGTCGGTAGGGCACATGCCCGCGAAAGGCAACATTCCCGAGTCTGAGTCTCGCTCCTGCACACAGTTTTAATATGCTAGAAAGTTTCACATCAGGGAATAACGTCCATTGTAGCAGACGGGGCTGTATAGGATAAAAACTTGGTCGAATACAGAGACTGGAATACACGCAGTACATAACTGAGGACGAAGGAGGTAAGTGATACTCTGCGCTGAAGAGGTTGGGTCAGAAGAAGTCGGGTCGGACCACCACAAACCAGTCAGAACACTGATAAGCCAAAAAAGTGAAAAACGAGCCTAGTCTGTCCTCACGGCTTTGTTTCACATTTTTATTCAAATAGTGTTGGGAGACTATTAATATATTAGGAAATTGGCAATTTTCAATACCTGCACGTTTTATGTTCGTTAACGATATTTACTGAGGGCGATTCAAAGTAATCGCACCCACTGCACAATAAAATAATAGTTTCTTCTGAAGCTGGATATGTTCAGCCTCACGTCCAAGCTTCTGGACCACTTCAACACAAGTTTTGGGTTGACAGCCAAGAAGCAAATGCTCCTCGACGAGCCAGTGTCTTCTTCTGTTTACAGCGAGGAACAAAATTCCAGCGTGACGTGAAAGATATTTTATTTCACTTCAGTGTGTGTCATTGATCTGTTCTGAACACATTCTTTTTTCTTTTGCTAGTGCCTGTGTCCCGCATGATGCGTAAGGTCGGTATGGTTAAGTCAGATTTGGCATGGAGGAGGAGAGGCACCATAGGACATTTTATTTTCTACTGTCCCTACTTTTACAAATAAATTCGTAAAACTTTGTCCGCATGACCAGGAAGGATTCAGGATTCACACTCATAGCAGTGGAAGTGCAAAAACGTAACAAAATAATGTTTTCAGACATGAAATTTCATCATTTTTTCACTTACTGTTGGCTTTGTTTGTTCCTATAGGTACATTTTTCTTCACAAGTAAGCGAGATTCTTTGATGAATTTTGCACAGCATACAAACCATACTTGCAGCTGTATGAAACTCTAGTATTTTCCAAATCTATTAAGAACTATGGTAAAACTAGAGATAATTAACTACAAAATTCGATTTTTTCTAAACATAAAGCATAAAACGTAACAGCTCATTCATTTTTTCATAAATTAAATAGATTCTAGAGTTTCAGACACCTGTAAGTATGGTTTCTATGCTGTGCAAAATTTATCGAACAGTCTCTCTTACTTATAAAGAAAGGTGTACCTACAGCAACAAATGCAGCCAATAGTAAATGAAAAAATGATGAAATTTCACATGTAAAAAATTTTATTTTGTTATGTTTTTGAACTTCCGCTGCTATGAGTGTGAATCCTGAATCCTTCCTGGTCTTACTGACAAAGTTTTGTGAATTTATTTGTCAGCGCATGGACACTGGAAATTAAAATGTCCTGTGGTGCTTCTCCTGCACCAAGTCGGCCCGTTTGACGTCCTATCCCCCTTACAGATGGAATTAGTGTACCCCAGCTGTCTGCGGCTAGTGTAAGCCATGAAATAGTGCGAATGTGTTGCAAATGTTTGCGAGGCGGGACGTGGGGACCAGCCAGGCATTTACCTAGTGGGATGAGGAAAACCGCCTAAAAACCACATCCAGGTTGGCCGGCACACCACCCTCGTCGTTCATCCGCCAGGCAGATTCGATCCGGGGCCAGTGCGCCTGCCCGAGACCAGGAAGCAGCGCATTAGCGCTCTCAGCTACCCTGGCGTTTCTGTTCTAATCATATACTCATTCCTTAATACTATAAATTTTCGGCAGCACGCGACCGAGCAGAGCTACAGGGATGAATGGGTTAGTGAAGAACATGTAGCACCTCCCACCCCACATGCAGTCCACTATCTGAGAGAACCTCTCTCCAGTGGCGTTGACGATGGAAAATTTAGCTGTAGTTTTTTTTTCTATCCGTTCCCATGTACCACGGTGGAACTGTCTGTTCTGATAACGTTCTTTCATAGAAAGTGGTATCTTGATCCCAGATTTTCGTAACAGTAAAAGCACTGCTATGCTCCAACAGTGGCCCTAAGACAGTGTCCGATCGATGGCAGCTTGTTTTGTCTCTACGATCCCGGCTCAATATAACTCGGGGCTCTGAATCGTTTACATGCCCCTTTCCACTTTCACTAACCTGTGATGGACTGTAGGAGTACAAAAGTCTTTAAACCTTTAGAATTGTTAGAATAAACGTTCACTGGAAGAGAGTTCTCCAGCAGAGGTTGAAAGCCAGTCACTTCATTTAAATTTTAATCTGTGTGTTCACAAGATACTAAGACCCCAGTTTTCATGCTCTGAAATATTCTCCTTTAAATGAAATCTGATCCATAAGAGACCCACAACGTAATCTGGCTACTTGTACCTCATACGTTGTAGTGACCAGGAATTTTCTCATAGTGCAGTGGAATAGGGAAAGGGGAATTTAACATCAGCTATACCGAAATAACTTGAAACCATAACCTTTCCAAAAAATCTCATCTAGCTACTCGCTATCAGTTTACAGGGCGTTCGGAAATTCCCTTTACAAACTTCGGGGACATGTTGAGGGGAATGATTACATAATATTTTGAATAGGAACCCATACCCGAAACCGTACCGTTTCGTTTCTAAAAAATGGTTCAAATGGCACTGAGCACTATGGGACTCAACTCCTGAGGTCATTAGTCCCCTAGAACCTAGAACCAGTTAAACCTAACTAACCTAAGGACATCACACACATCCATGCCCGAGGCAGGATTCGAACCTGCGACCGTAGCGATCTCGCGGTTCCAGACTGCAGCGCCTAGAACCTAACGGCGAGTTTCGATTCTACGACGTTTTCAATTCAGATGTGTAACTCATCCACTTCTGCATGAGGAACTGAATTAGGAGTGACACAGTAGAATTATTTAGTATTAGTTCGAAAAGAAGTATAATGAAACATCCATTTATCATTTAAGCACATTAGGGTTCTATTAACCCTTAAACATTACGTTTCTACATTATTTCAGAATAAAAAATAATCCGGCATACCTTACGTACAGGACAGTGCTGACGCATTACACCAGCGGCTCGATGTGGCGACCACCAATGTTGTCACAGACATTGCACTGACGAAGCATATTCCGGTACACACTCTCCGTCCCACCTGGTGTATCTTCAGTTCCTAGCCCAGCGGCCAGAACTCGTGCCAGCAGTCTTCATCTGTCTCTACAGGAGTCTCGTAAAATAAACACTGCAGGACAGACGTTAAGTGACGTCAGGTGACCGTCTGACGTAGTACACGTCATCCTTTCTACCCTATTGCATGCCAGGACAAGCAGCTGTGAGACTTGGTCTTTCCCGCAGCAGACATGGACGCATTACACATCTTAATCGAAACCGTCGCAGAAAGTTGTTTCAGGACATGGGTTCCAACACAAAATATTATGTGATCACTCCCCTCTGCAAGTCTGAGAAGCTTGTAATTCGAAACATCTTGTATGTGAATTACACCTTACTGGGGTAATTTGTGAAATGCACTTGTATATGTGCTCTGTATCCTACAACACCTCAAAACTGAAATGAGCTCATATGGTAGCCAAAAATCGGCGTTTTCGCTACTGAAAGCACGTGCCTTGATGTTCCGCTGCGACGCACACTTATCTTCTTCGCTGAAAAGTGCACTGAACAACAAAATACTCGCTCTGCTGAAGACAGATCATGCACTTTCTCTTTATGTACATAATAACACTGATTCTAATTCTCTCTTGAAAGAGGCTCATACGGAAGCACATGTGATGTTTTAAACAAGGATCAAAGGAGTGTAAAACAGATATGTACACTACTGGCCATTAAAATTGCTACACCACGAAGATGACGTGCTACAGACCCGAAATTTCACTGACAGGAAAAAGATGCTGTGATATGCAAATGATTAGCTTTACAGAGCATTCACACAAGGCTGGCGACAGTGGCGACACCTACAACGAGCTGACATGATGAAAGTTTCGAACCGATTTCTCATACACAAACAGCAGTTGACCGGCGTTGCCTGGTGAAACGTTGTTGTGATGCCTCGTGTAAGGAGGAGAAATGCATAACATCAAGTTTCCGGCTTTGATAAAGGTCGGATTGAAGCCTATTGCGATTCGGTTTATCGTATCGCGACGTTGCTGCTCGCGTTGGTCGAGATCCAATGACTGTTAGCAGACTATGGAATCGGTGGGTTCAGGAGGGTAATACGGAACACCGTGCTGCCTCCCAACGGCCTCTTACCAGTAGCAGTCGAGATGACAGACATCTTATCCGCATGGCTGTAACGGATCGTGCAGCCACGTCTCGATCCCTGAGCCAACAGATGGGGACGTTTGCAAGACAACAACCATCTGTACGAACACTTCGATGACGTTACCCTTGGCGCTGCATCACAGACAGGAGCGCCTGCAATGGTGTACTCAATGACAAACCTGGGTGCACGACTGGCAAAACGTCATTTTTTCGGATGAATCCAGGTTCTGTTTACAGCATCATGATGGTCGCATCCGTGTTTGGCGACATCGCGGTGAACGCACATTGGAAGCGTGTATTCGTCGTAGCTATATTGGCGTATCACCCGGCGTGATGATATGGGGTGCCACTGGTTACACGTCTCTGTCACCTCTTGTTCTCATTGACGGCACTTTGAACAGTGGATGTTACATTTCAGATGTGTTACGACCCGTGGCTCTACCCTTCATTCGATACCTGCGAAACCCTACATTTCAGCATGATAATGCACGACCGCATGTTGCAGGTACTGTACTTGCCTTTCTGGATACAGAAAACGTTCGACTGCTGCCCTGGCCAGCACATTCTGCAGATCTCTCACCAATTGAAAGGTGGCGGAGCAACTGGCTCGTCACAATACGCCAGTCACTACTCTTGATGAACTATGGTATCGTGTTGAAGCTGCATGGGCAGCTGGGCCTGTACACGCCATCCAAGCTCTGTTTGACTCAATGGCCAGGCGTATCAAGGCCGATATTACGACCAGAGGTGGTAGTTCTGGGTACTGATATCTCAGGATCTATGGACCCAAATTGCATGAAAATGTAATCACACGTCAGTTCTAGTATAATATATTTGTCCAATGAATACCCGTTTATCATCTGCATTTCTTCTTGGGTAGCAATTTTAATGGCCAGTAGTGTACTTAAGCAGTTTAAACGCAATGCGATAAATTACTCGCAGACTCAGATGAATTAACAGAAAACGGATATCGATTCCTCAACACCCACATGTTCCATGCAACTTGGAAACCAAAAAAAGTTAATAACATTGCTCATATGAAACACAGCTCAAAAGTATCTCACGTGAATAAATCCGAAAACAACGTAACAGATAAACAAGCCACGGCATCCCAAGACAGCAACCGTTTCACCAAACAACTGGATAACGTCTCTTCCAGATACCCATCTCAGTGCCACAAGACGTCTATACCAGGGTTACTCTTGGTCTCACGGCGCACTTTGAGAATCCTGGTACTTTCTTTTGAAGATTAATAATTTTTTTTAAATGAGAAAACTCCTTTTATTTAGTGATTACTTAAATTTTAAATCATAATTAATAACAGTGACTCATAATAAAATTTTTTAAAAATAATTTCTGTCGTCAAAATGTCGAATAGGAACGCCATGTTATTAACAGTTTTTTGAGGAGCACTGAATCACCGTAGAACACAGTTAGGAAAATCTTCGTCTATACAACGTAGTTCGACACACCTAACCAGCAGCAAAGTGGAGCTCGCTCACGGCAGTAGGAGGAGATAAGGAGAGTCGCATTGTACGCCACGCCGGGTCTCGCTAATCGATATCTGCGCCAAGCAATGCTATTGGCTGGCTGGCTGGCTAAATTCTCAGCTTAATTAGCGTGCGAAAGACATGCCTTTTCGGTTACTCTAGCAGGCGAAAGACGGACTGTTCATTCATACAAGCAAGTGCTTATCGATACATGTATGACTCACAGTATGAAAGGCACCTACTGCTTTCAGTGCGACATGTTAGGCAGTGTCCTTAGTAGGTTCAAATGGCTCTGAGCACTATGGGACTAAACATCTGAGATCATGAGTCCCTTAGAACTTAAAACTACCGAAACCTAACTTACCTAAGGATATCACACACATCCATGGCCGAGGCAGGATTCGAACCGGCGACCATAGCTGTCGCGCGGTTCCAGACTGAAGCGCCTAGAACCGCTCGGCCACTCCGGCCGGCCTTAGTAGGTCTGTTACATTGTCTAAGTGTCCTGCCACTAAAACGCAGCCGTTGGTTAGCCTTCCCCACAACATTTTTTATGTGTTCTTTCCAATTTAATTTGTTCATAATTGTAATACCTAGGTGTTTAGTTGAATTTACAGCTTTTGGATTAGACTGATTTTATAAAGTTACTTGAAATCCGTCTTGATTGCAATTTTTTTTTATTCATATGATCGGTTTCGGTTCATTCAGAACTATCTTCAGATCTGATATTTCAGTTACAGGAGTAACCCGTCCAAATCCAGCAACTTTCACATGCTACGTCACATCTGATTTATCGTGGCTTTGTTTTTTATAGTATTTGTTGGGTCTTGTAGCTCAAGGAAGCAAGGGAGAGGATGTTGTTATGGGTGACCGATATCCTATCTCTACAACACGAATGCACACGTGGATTAATACGGTTCTTTATTTACATGAACTGGAAACGTTTACTTAACTTGACTATAGTCCAAGTTTTGTGGTGCAAGCTCATCAGTAATAGTGCCCTTGCAGACTGATGTAACTCCAAATCGGTAATCTTGCTATTACAAACTATAGTTTCTCACTGCTAGTAAAGTACAATTCTAGTTGAGGTAAACTAGTCCCACTATAGTCACTAATATGGGCGCTATGTACTTTCGTAGCCTGTGAGGAAGTAAACGTGCTCTGCGATTAAACTGATAGACGCCAGACTGCATAATTGGGTTAGGCCCTCTGGTCAGCAGAAACGGTCTAAATATATGCTGCCGAGAGGGTGTTGGCGCCGTGTTGCTTGTGGGTGTGTCTCTGGCCTTTCTCGTGATAGGCGCCCTTCATCCAGCGCCTACTAATTGATCTTCGCGCTTCATCTTTGCCGGCCGATATGCTGGCGACAGCTTACGCCAGCACAAGATTGCTTTCTGTGTTGTTAGTTATGATGGAAAACTGAATCGATGACTGAATAAATCAAGATGTTCTTATTTTTAAAAAATTTTTAACTTTCAAAATAAATGAAGTGTTCTATCAAAGTATCAGAATTCTCAAAGCGTTCAGTAAGAAGAAATGCTTGTGTAAGCCTGCATTAAATTCAGAAATCGCAACTACGGTATTCATTAAAAGACGAATTCACGTCTTTCACACCAACCGTTCACTGATCAGCATTCGTTGTTACACACCGCATGGAGAATAACAAACAGCTCCAAGACTGGTACTGGCCTGTCTATTGGTAAACTGTAACTGTCCTATCAAAACTATCTCATTGTTCAAAAATATCACGTTCCTACGAACAAGCAGGTATCTGGAGATACCATAATAAGCTGAAAGCCAGTTTGCAACCAACAAATATTAGTAGAAAAAGCAGTTGACTGCTTTTCACTCTTAAATTTTTCTTTTTATTAGTTTTCACTTCTTCTTTCACTTTTTCATCATTAAGAATAAAATTCCTATTTGACATATGATATCAATCCACTTCTTATCAGACTATGTATCAATAATGTCACACTTATGTCTAGCTTATTGTTAGTTACTTACAGTGAAAATACTGTCGTATTGTCTTTAATGCCTGTTCATGTTGTTGCCGTATTTTTTAAAAGCTGTAAGCTTCTTGGGTTTGTGTTGACCTCAGGCTGTTTTTTTATGAAGTCAGATCATGATCTATTAAATCTGCTCTCCTACTTTATATTATATGGAGGTACGTTTTTATCTTTGCCAGAAATTTAGTTACTATCATCTGAAATCAACTACAAGTGCCACTGTAACAAAACGCAATAAGATATGCGAATGCTATTTGATAGTGGAATCAACAAATAATATTAGAAAATAAAGTCTGTTAATTCCATTGATAAGTGGTATCATTCTCAGCTGATTTCTCTTAATTCAGGGAGATCACGCTAAAGTAAGCCAGTGGTTATTTTGCGAAGGGAACACGTAAGTGCGATATATGTGCATCTCGTTTGGTGTAGGCAGAAATTTAGTATGAATCTTTATTTGATAAAAATGTTCAAATGTGTGTGAAATCTTATGGGACTTAAGTGCTACGGTCATCAGTCCCTAAGCTTACACCTACTTAACCTAATTTATCCTAAGAACAAACACACACGCTCATGCCCGAGGAAGGACCAGCCGCACCGTCCATGACTGCAGCGCCTCAGACCGCTCGACTAATCTCTATTTGAACAATACAGTAACTCTATTTGAACAATACAATAACCGTGGCTGTTGGACTAAAATTCAAACAAGTCAAAGTGCAGATTGTAATTACGCTGCTGATTATTACAAACGCTGGACCTGATTACTAAAAATTCACACCAGACAAGAGAGTAAGCAGTAACTATTCTAATGATTAGGCGCCACAGAGATAGTCCTTAAAGATTTCACAGATTCGAATCTGAAAATTGCTATTTTTCATAAATGATTAATTATGATCCAGTCCAAGGAAGTCCGGTCTCCTCGAATGAAAGCAGGAAATGCTAACATGATATGTATTACAGCATAGGATTACATCATACCTTTCTTCGTAAACATCAGAAGAAGGGTGAGCCCTTTTCGAACAGACCTACACTCCTGGAAATTGAAATAAGAACACCGTGAAATCATTGTCCCAGGAAGGGGAAACTTTATTGACACATTCCTGGGGTCAGATACATCACATGATCACACTGACAGAACCACAGGCACATAGACACAGGCAACAGAGCATGCACAATGTCGGCACTAGTACAGTGTATATCCACCTTTCGCAGCAATGCAGGCTGCTATTCTCCCATGGAGACGATCGTAGAGATTCTGGATGTAGTCCTGTGGAACGACTTGCCATGCCATTTCCACCTGGCGCTTCAGTTGGACCAGCGTTCGTGCTGGACGTGCAGACCACGTGAGACGACGCTTCATCCAGTCCCAAACATGCTCAATGGGGGACAGATCCGGAGATCTTGCTGGCCAGGGTAGTTGACTTACACCTTCTAGAGCACGTTGGGTGGCACGGGATACATGCGGACGTGCATTGTCCTGTTGGAACAGCAAGTTCCCTTGCCGGTCTAGGAATGGTAGAACGATGGCTTCGATGACGGTTTGGATGTACCGTGCACTATTCAGTGTCCCCTCGACGATCACCAGAGGTGTACGGCCAGTGTAGGAGATCGCTCCCCTCACCATGATGCCGGGTGTT